>NC_045782.1:34032528-34648778 GCF_008692025.1 Phocoena sinus
CAGTCCAATAATCTTATCTTCTGCCCTATATAAATATGGTAGATCTTAATAGTCCTAAGGACATCCACAAAGTGTGGTGGACTTCAGGGCTATGGATTAAAAAAGGAACCTCTCTTGACAAAGAGAGCACCCTAAATTGGTTGGTGGTTAAGAAAGATAGGTTTGTGCAAGAAACCACTTTTCATTTGTGGAGTCGGATAAAGTGCTTTCATTATAGCACATGGAGTAGTGAGCTCCCTCTTATTCATCGCCATTATCAAATGCTTGCTACTGCTCATATCTGACCTCAAAGTTCAGGCCTTCAGTTATTTATACAGGAGTGCCTAATTGGCCACACGGTATTTTCAAAAGCCAATAAATCATGTCACTTCTAAAAGAGATCCCAACGTTTAAAATGTATCTATAACGGCATACCCAATCTTTCAAGATGGACCAGATGCAGAGTTTTCTCTGAATCAAGTCTTCACTCCTTCCTCCACATCTCACCAGGAAAATCCCTGTTTGTCCATAATCTAAACACAATGCAGCTTATTTTACTTAAACAAAAGTTTGATTATATTCCACGATGTCATCATTACAATAAGGATCAGAGTTTAGCAATTCAACTCATCTTTTCTGCTCTCTCTAGAAATTACACAAACTGTTTTTAAGTCAGACCAGTGACATTTATTGCTCAACTTTGATCCCAGACAGTTATGAAGGCTAGCTAGCTTTTGTCACTGAGAACCAATGCAACTATTTTAAGTGTCACAAATGAGGATACAGCAAAGAGATTTAGTTCTCAGAGAGAAGTGATTAATTTCATCTCTGACATCCTTATCTGGCTCTTGAGAGTTGACCCATCATCCCCAAAATATATTATACAGGAAGTCTTGCAAAAAGGTTGGGTGAAGCTTTCTTAAAACTTATATAGTCAGTTAACTCTTGGTATCAATTGTCTTTTGAATCACAAAAGTAATTTCTGAACTTAAATGGCAAATACTAAAGCTCACAACAGCAAGTTTTAAAAATTACCCTGTTCCCTACTTTTTAACATTTGCTCCATGTTGTAGAAAAAGTGAATATATGTAAATATTTTTAAAAAGAGAAGGTGCACTTATCTGAGGAAAAATAAAAGACAACAAAAAAAAATCCATTGTTTGTGCTGCTAGTTTCCTAACTCAGTTAAACCCCACAAAAACCATAGACTAGTTTCATAAAAGAAAATAATGAGTATCATATACACATCTAATACAATAAATTCAAACAGGAGCACACATATTATGTTGGTGATCAAACATGGACACAGATAGGCAGAACAGGATGGAACAAGCAGAGCCAAGAAAATTAGAAATAAGCCCTTTCTCTCATTCCTGAAAACCATGCAAAGCAGAATAGCCCAGTCAATACAAAATGACAGATGCACGAAGAATCTGAAGAAAACGCAGAAAGGCAACCCTAATGATTAAAAGAATTATCGTTCAATGAAGGCTAAGTTGAAAGATGAGAATATCCTTGTGAAAACATGCCAAAGACAAAATGAAAAAGTCCATTAAGAGTGCACAGTGAACCAGATACTGGAATGCCACAGAAAACCAAAGGAAAAAGTAGAGGGGAAAGAGCATGTTGCTTCAATAAAAAACACGGTAAGACACATGTAAGGCATTCAACTACCGCAAACTTAGAAGTACTGAGTTAAATGAATGCTGTACATGAGCATCAATGCAGTAATGTACATTTTACTCTGCAAGACATATTATGGAACACTGCAGCAAGTACCAAAAAAAAAAAAAGTGGCCAATAACCAAGAATTCTACACCTTAATAAGGCTAAAAGGTAATGCAATACTTGGAAGAAACTAAATGATAAGCCTTCAAGTTATCAATTGAAGGATGTGACTTTAACATGTTCTAAGAAAACACCAGGCCAACTGTCATTCTCACAAATCAGAGCAGGAGAGGGAAGAATAATGCTTGTCTCCTACTGAATGGTATTCATCATAAGTGAAAATGAGTATAGCTTGAAGTGGAACTCTGCCTGTGTCTGAAGAAAAGTGAGTCGGTGGGGAGACAAGAAAGTGAAAACAGTCTCTTAATAAATTAAATTCTCATAAAAACTAACCTTTCTCCTTGGATTTTCTATCTTGTTCTCTGTCCCGACTTTTGCTCCTGTGCTTATATGACTTTCGATCTCGGCTTTTTGATCTTCTTCGATCCCGACTACGAGATCTATGCTTTCTTTCTGACCTATCATGGCTTCTGCTTCTTCGTCGATCTCTGCTTCTTAAATAATTTGAAACAAAAGGAAAGCAATTTCAGCTGATATTACAGTGAGAAAAAACCTTGAAGAATTACATACTGTTGAATAAATAACAAGATTAAAAGCAAAACTTACCCTTAAAGGCAAAAGAATAGAACCTACTATTAAAACATATTTACATTAGAAATCTTAAGAACTGAAAATTGAAAATCCTTCTAACTTCAATTTTTCAAATAGGTAGCCCTACCCAAAATAATTTATAATTTAAATGTCTTGGGCTTCCCTGGTGGCGCAGTGGTTGAGAGTCCGCCTGCCAATGCAGGGGACACGGGTTCGTGCCCCGGTCCGGGAAGATTCCACATGCCACGGAGTGGCTAGGCCCGTGAGCCATGGCCGCTGAGCCTGTGCGTCCGGAGCCTGTGCTCCGCAATGGGAGAGGCCACAACAGTGAGAGGCCTGCGTACTGGGAAAAAAAAAAAAAAAAAAAAAAAAAAAAGTCTTCTCAGAATCAATGAGAAGAGAAGCACTTAAAAGACCATCCAATACACCGACTTCCTAATAAGACTGCATCAAACCTCCTTAGACTGCCTCAGAAATAGCAATGAAGTTGCCTCGAAGATGGACTCTTTCAGATTCAACTCTCATAATCCATCCTCACGCTTAATGAGACTTAAGAGGGTCAAGTACCAAGGAATATCACTAGTAATTACTACTGTTTATTGTACACTCACTATATGTCTGGCTCTGTTTCATGTGTTCAATATACCTGCTTCGCCTTCTTTCTCTACTTCGTGATCTTTTGTGGTCCCGAGACCTGCTGCATCTTCGGTCAGAAGTTCGGCTTGAGTGACGACTCCTTGATCGACTCCTCTTTCTTCTTTCTCTGTCTCGAGCCCTTTCTTTTTCTCTTTCTTCCTCTTCTCTTCGTCGTTTCCTCTCTCTTTCTTCCCTTTCTCTCTCCCTTTCTTTTTCTCTTTCTTCTCGTTCTTGTTTCTCCTTTTTTAAACGCTCATCACGATCAGGTTCTTCAGTTCTTTTTCTTAATTTTTCCTAAGGAAATAGAGTTTGATTTTTTTTTTTAGAACTATATAAAGACACTGTCAAACAATGGCTACCTAATGTGAAGCATTTTTAGACCAACTTATGGAATTTGATACCCTAAAAGTGAAATGGAGAAATCTCAACACCATGTATGTACACAAGATATTATTTGACTAAACCCTCAGGAATATTCTTTCTCCCAAATTCCTGGCACTACAGAGTAAAAAAAATACAGTGCTTTGCTAATCTAATGAATAGCAAGGCATTACAGGGATTATCGCTACCTCAAATAACACAGTCAGCAAAAATATCAACGAGAGATTTATATCTCTATGTGATCAATTTTTAACCATATTAAAATAAAGTACTAGCTATAGCTAAAATACATGTTTATAAGAAACTTACTTTTAATTCTTCTACAGTAGCTTTAATTTTGGCATAGCCCATGTGCTGTTTTCCCATCAAATGGTCATCTACCCGGGACTGGGCATCTCCCACTATCAAAAAGGCTCCACACACTTCACAAACTTCCATTTGTTTTTCTTGGGCAGCAAAACTTTCAATTGTCTGAAATGATAAATCAGTTATTATAAGACTATCTGAGGAAGACAGAACAAACAAATCGCCCCAAAAGTACTTAACATTTAGAATAGATTTTTAATTTTGTCAACTGCTACTTTCCACTTCCCCAAAGCCATAATACTGAGCAGTAACTTTTAGAGAGAGGAAGCATGACAGCAGCAATCAACTTTCCACATCACCCAAGAAGTACTGAGACCCCATCCCTCAACTCCAACAAAGAAAAAGCTACCTGTACCACCTCGAAAAAGCTACCTATTTTAGTCTGAATTCATTTCTTGCTTGGTTCAACAGGTTAAAAATGTGGACTCCATATTAAAAGTGTTTTTCAAAATCATTAAGGAATTGAACTGAGTATAATCTGAACATATCCTTTTAATATTTGGGAACCAATGACCAATTATATTCTAGCATCAATATCCAAAACACGTATTTTGTATGTACAAATACATACACTGATACAAAATACACTATATCAAAGACATATCAAATACATTGATACCAAAACATGTATCAATATCTAAACATTATATTCTCTAACTGAAAGTTAAGAAAGTAGAAGGTATTATTAAGAGTATACCAATTCTGTACTAAGGTAAATACAAACTGAGTAATTTGTTCTAACAAAAAATAAATAAAACCCAGGCCCAAATCAATACTTATGATCTAAGGCACAGGTTGGCAAGCCAGTGGCTTAGAGGCCTGTTTTTTTAAAAGTTTTACTGGAACAAAGCCACATCCAATTGTTTATATATTGTTTAAAGCTGCTTTTGTAATATAAGAGCCTTTATATTACAAATCTTGTGACCCGCAAACCTAAAATATTTACTATGTGGCCCTTTAAAATAAAGTTTGCTGACATTAGAAAACTGTTCTCAAATCGGAATAGATCCTAGTAATTCTCAGTGAACAGCCTGGGTAAACCAAAATGAGGTTGCTACTCACCGAAGTTGTGGACCTAAGCAATTCTCTCTCTTCTTTTAACTGTTCAACTAATTTCATCATTCCCTGGGCTTCTTCTACTTTTCCTTCAGATCCTAATTCTTCAATCTAAGGGGAATTTAAAAAGCAGTCAAGATATCTTTCTAACCACACTATCCAAGTATTTTTCTTTTTACCCCAAGCTTCATTAGCATTTAGCGGTTATTTTGGGTCTTTTTGTTTGGTTTTGTTTAGTGAAGCCTGCATTAATTATGTATACTTAACAGAACATAAACAGCAAATTTCTAAGGTGCACAATTTCATAAGGTTTGACTCCCATGAAAGCAACACCACCATCTAGATAATAAACATATCCATCACCCGAGAAGGTTTCCTCCTGCCTCTTTGTTGTATCTCCTCCCAAAGCAACCACTGATCTGCTTTATGTCACTATAGATTAGTTTGCATTTTCTAGAATTTTATTTAAATGGAACCATGCACTTTTTTTTTCCTTCTGTAGGGCTCTGGCCTCTTTCACTCAACCTAATTATCTTAAGATTCATCCACACGGGGCTTCCCTGGTGGTGCAGTGGTTGAGAGTCCGCCTGCCGATGCAGGGGACACGGGTTCGTGCCCCGGTCTGGGAAGATCCCACATGCCGCGGAGCGGCTGGGCCCGTGAGCCACGGCCGCTGAGCCCGCGAGTCCGGAGCCTGTGCTCCACAACGGGAGAGGCCACAACAGTGAGAGGCCCGCGTACCGCAAAAAAAAAAAAAGATTCATCCACACAGTTACATGTAATTAATTCCTTTTTATTACTGAAGAGTGTATCACACTGTATATAGATCAGGGGTCCCCAACCCCCGGACCAAGAGTGGTCCGTGGTCTATTAGGAACCTGGCCACACAGCAGGAGGTGAGCGGCAGGCGAGCAAGCAAAGCTTCATCTGTATTTACAGCTGCTTCCCTATAGCTGACATTACCACCTGAGCTCCACCTCCTGTCAGCATTATGGTGAGCTGTATACTTATTTCATTATATATTACAATGTAACAGCAATAGAAATAAACTGCACGATAAATGTAATGAGCTTGAATCATCCCGAAACCATCCCCCCACCCCCATCTGTGGAAAAACTGTCTTCCATGAAACCGGTCCCTGGTGCCAAAAAGGTTGGGGACCGCTGGTATAGATACATCACATTTTTTTTATCCATTAACCTACTGACACTCACATGAGTTCTTTCCAGGTTTGTCTGGAGTGTTACCTGCCTAGTATGAATAAAGCCACTATAAACATCGGTATACAACTCTTTGTGTATACAACGCTTTGTGTAAACATATGCTTTCATCTCCCTAGTAGTGTAATGGCTCGTGGTGCCTCTTTTAACTTTTTAAGAGAGAAACCTTCTTCCAAAGTGGCTGCACCATTTTACATACCCCAACAGCGTAAGATAGTTTGCCCAGCTCTCCACTAACAGGTCAGTCTTTTTAATTTTAGCAATTCTAATAGGTGTTCAAAAAGCATCTCACTGTAGATTTGTATTTCCCTAATGTCTAATGACACTGAGCAACTTTACATGTATTTATTTGCTGTCCTTATACCTTCTTTGGTTAAGTGTCTACTCCAAGTATTTTCTGACATTAACGCACACAATTCTCACCTGCTGCAGGAGTACATCGATTTTATCTGTTAGAACCTGAATTTTTTCTTCATTTTTGCCTGTTGGACCAGCTGCCTAATGAAGACAACAGAATGTATTATCAACAACTAAAATACAGAAAAAGACGTTCAAACTCTCACATACCATGCCTACTATTTTACTTAATAACTGAAACGCTGAATCACAAGGACAGTAACTCAGCTGCCTCAATTTTTGTTAATCAGCTGCATATTCTGTCAGTTATTTATATCTAAGATCAAAACCTTATGATTAGCAAAATCAATATTGCATTTACTAATGAAGACTGAAATTTTAAAAGAATACAAAGTAGTGAATGAACCTGAACACAAGTTTCAACACTAGGGAAATCTGGGTTTCCAGAGAACAAGGACACTTTACAAAGACTGTAAATTAATTTCATACTCACCCCAGATGACTGCTGGTTTTGAGATAATGCCAAACGAGCATGGCCTCGTCTAATTCTACGTTCTACTTCTGCAAGTAAGCTCTGTAAGTATCGCAGAAAATCTCTCTCATAGCCAACTTTCATAAAACGAGAACTCTTCTCATACCTAATAAAAATGAAAATAAACAAGCACTGCTTTCCTTCCAAATCTTTATTGATTACAACTCTCATATTCTATCTTAACTAATCTCATGGACTACTGCGTTTAGACTGAAGGCGCAGGGAACTCCCTGGCGGTCCAGTGTTAGGACTCTGTGCTTTCACTGCTGAGGGTCCGGGTTCAACCCCTGGTCAGGGAACTAAGATCCTGTAAGCCGTGAGGAACCACCAAAAAATAATAATAGAAGAAAAATAAAATAAAAACAAATGTGATATAGAAAAAAATGCTTAGGCTTATACTTGGCACACAGTATGTACTCATATGGTGATACTACATAAAGCTGCATCACTT
The DNA here is from genome assembly GCF_008692025.1 of Phocoena sinus. Classification (NCBI taxonomy): domain Eukaryota; kingdom Metazoa; phylum Chordata; class Mammalia; order Artiodactyla; family Phocoenidae; genus Phocoena; species Phocoena sinus. Next base: position 34,039,886 of record NC_045782.1, read on the forward strand.
TGTACCACCCCCAACTAATGAAAAGGACCTCTGTCCAACATTCATTTTACACGAATTTCAATTATTTCTTCAATCCTTGTCCCCTTTAAGCCAAATAATGATGGGGGTGGGGAGATGACCCCCCAAAAGGTAACTTACTGTTTTCGCAGATTTTCATCATGAATTTTTTCACAAGGCCCTGAAAGAACAAGAAATATGAAGGTATAAATTATTGAAGTTAACTTTTCTCTTGCTAAAACAAAAGTTCTTTTTTAAAAAAGGAAAGAAGATTCAGGGCTTCCCTGGTGGCGCAGTGGTTGGGAGTCCGCCTGCCGATGCAGGGGACACGGGTTCGTGCCCCAGTCCGGGAAGATCCCACATGCCACGGAGCAGCTGGGCCCGTGAGCCATGGCCGCCGGGCCTGCGCGTCCGGAGCCTGTGCTCCACAGCGGTGAGAGGCCCGCGTGCCGCCAAAAAAGAAAAAAAAAAAAAAAAAAAAAAAAGGAAAGAAGATTCATTTAATCACTAAGTAGTCTGTAGACACCTAAATTAAGCCTACTGAATCATGAAGCGACATACCCAAGTAAGCACATGAAAAGTGTTCTCCTTAGTCTTCAAGATGAGTGTAACACAGAACTACGTAAGAGAAGAAAAAAGAGGGAGTAGGAGGAATGGAAAATATTGTTCCTTACTGCCACCAAGAAGAAAACTGGGATGAGGGCAGACCACTGGTCTGAACCACCAGCGACATTTTATTAATTTCGAGTCTCTGTAAATAGTACAAGACTAGCACCCTAGTCCTACCCCGTACCATCTCCAAAAGGCAACCAATTTTGACCCTTTTAGCTGTATCTTCTGGAATTACCTCCATATTTCTAAATTTTACGCTTATTTTGCTTTTTCTTGGTTTATCCTAGGCATCAAAAATTTAGGTTAAATAAACATTCAGTGCGTATATTTTGATTATGCAAGTCCTACATTAACTGCTGAGTCAAACAAAAGGTGCATTATAATGACACTTTTGATAAACTTACTGGAATTCTTTCTTTTGTTTAGTCTTTTCTATGTCTCTATTTCCAAATTCATCTCAAACACTTTAACTCAGCTATAAGAAACTATCTCAATACCAATGAGATAGTCAGATAATCAGCTTTATTTCCTTCCATGAGCTTTCTGTCCTGCTTCAGCCTGGGCTGCTTTTTTTCTAAGCTCACTAATAGAGTTGTCATCCTTAGAAATTCCTTTTCTGGTTTGTACTGAAGTTTACTGGATCTCTTATTTCTCTCCTTCTTGGTTTACACCCATGAGTTTCCAGAGAAAAGGCGGTAGATAAGTTTGTTGAGACCGTGCATGTCTGAAAATGTCCTTTTGTTTGGCTATATAGCTAACCTAGGTAAAAACATTTTTTCATTCAGAATCCTGAGGGTGTTTCTGCAGTGTCTTCAACTTCCAGTGTCATACTGACAAATTTGAGGCCATCCTGACTGATAATCCTATGTGCCCCACCCTCACGCCTGGTGTTCTGGAATTTCACAATGGTGTGGATCTTTTTTCATTTGTTGTACTGAGCTCTTGAAGGACTCACTCAATCTAGAGGGTAAAGTCCTTTAATAATGCAATATTAAAATTTCCTCCCTTCTGTTTTCTCTATCTAGAACTCTTAATTAGCTATTAGAGGACTGGACTGATATAATTTTTTCAAATTTTAATTTTTTATCAACATTCCACAAATTTATTTTATCCTCAAAACTTTCCCCTGATTTTATTTCAGATTTCTCTAGTTCTAATTTCTAAGAACTCTTCTTAGTTTTTCAAAACTTCCCTTTTAATACAGCATCCTATTCCTCCTGACATGTTCTCTTATTTCTCTGAGGATACTGAATTTAGTTACGGCTTTAAATTTTTTTTTTCTTCTGTTTTCCCCCATTATCCACCATATTCCACTAATTCTTTTTTTCTGTTGGTTTTGGTTAATCTTTTGTGTTTGAAGGTTTTCTTCAAATGTCTGACTGGTATTCCCTGGCTGGCAAAACACTTCCAAAATCTGACTCGAAGTTGGTATGCTCAGGCAGGGTCTGTCAACTAACGGGCTTTACCATAGGAAAATCGGGCAGCAAGACTTGCTTTTAGGAGATTCCCCAAGGGTCAGTACCTGTAGATCATTTCTCTGGAACTGTTCACTTTCTCTAAAGAATCCTCTTCTCTTCTGCCTGGGGAAAAACATCTGGCTGTATCCTTCTAGGAACAGGGCAGAGGAAGGGAATGGGAAAACCTCACTATTGAAAATACAGACTCATTTTATCTCTTATAGTCTCATCTTCGTTCATTACTGCCCTGTCCTGTATCTCTACTCCCAGTATCTAGATACATCCAGCCCTAATGTGCTCTTAATGTTTTAGGGCAAGCTGTTAATGTTTCTAGAATGATACTAGTTATGTACCATCCTTGGGAGAAGAAAATGATCAAATTTTTTTTTTGCATTTTGTGGCTCAAATGAACTAGAGTCTCTTTACCCCAATTTCTTCAGAACATAACCCCCGGGGTCTCCTGGGCTGTAGGGGTGGGAGACAGAATCACCAGATGCACAGGTCTGACCACACAGACTAGTGGTTCTCAACAAGGGCAGTTTTGCCCCCAGGGGTATCTGGCAATGCCTGGACGCATTTTTGGTTGTCACAATTGGGAGATGTTACTGGCATCTACTGGGTACAGGCCAAGGATGCTACTAAACATCCTACAATCCACAGGACAGCCCCTCCCACCCCCGCAAACACAGAATTTTCCAGGTAAAACTGTCAAATGTCAAGGTTGAGAAACCCTGAACTAGACTCATCTCTGGTTTTCAGCCCCATGATTCAACTCTGCCTTCTATGGTACCTGATGCCTCCAAATCCTGAGCCTGTCCAGGGTTCTGCTGATCAAACTCTTTCTTCTGTTTAATACCCCCTTCTGCAGGCTTTTAGGGTACAGGTTTCTCTGCTATTCTTCCATCCACTTGTCATCTTCCAAAAATGTGCTGACATCTCTAATGTTATCTCGACTCTTCCATTTACACCTTTTTTGTTTTTAAATTTTCATTTTAGTGGAGGGGTTTCAGGAGGGAGTGGAAATAGATATGTATATTCAATTAAGCCACCATGTTTAATTAGACTGACATTTATTAATACATTCAAAAAACTAAGCCAGGAAAGAAATTACTTTATCAACAAACCTTTAAGAGGAAACTTCCTTTCAAAATTATAAAGTATCAGTTTCTCTTTAATCATAAATTCGATAAGTTACACAGAACACTTACTTACCAAGATCAGAACGAGTGTTTGTGAACAATTCCGCAGGACAAAAACCACAGAGATAATATTTACAAACCTAGTGAAGAAAAACAAAGGTAATTTAACTTTTTGAAATTGTTCGGTTTTAGAACTATACCAGAAAAGGGTGCCAAATAACTATTTTCTCATTTCACGATCTTCATCTTTCAACCAAGTAAGTTAAGAATAATTTCATTTGTTAAGCCATTTAGTTAGGTAAATTAATGACTTTCAGACTCCTGGATTCCAGTACAAGAAGTGCAGGACTGACAGTTACCAGCATTTTCTATTTCTATAATTACTTCCTATTTCTATTAGAAATCACTGCCCTACTCCCAAGCAACAAAAAATATTGGATAAAGACATCCAGAAAAAAGATAACTTTTTATTTTTAATTAAAAACACACAAAAAACACATTGTTCTTATTTTCCTAACTTTGTTAAAGACCAGAACCAATTTACAGACTAAGACTTGGAAATCACTGCCTAAATTCCAAGTAACACTTATTTAAAGCAATCTGGTTCAGTATTTTCACTTAAAGAGATCCTGTAATGGGCCCTAAGGTGTAGTGGATATTTTCACACATGCCAGCACTTTACTGAGTAATTTCTATGGTATGAGGAAGAATTATTAACATGAAACCGACTTTTAATTCTCTCTCACTGGTACTTTTGTAACTCCTTCAGATATATTCCGGGACTGCTCTATCCTATGTTTAATTCTATAACACTGCAAACCAAAACCTGTTAAGCAAAATATCTCCCTTCATATAACCCTTCATTGTTATTGGGTAATTTTTCAATGTACAACTATAACATATGATAGAAAAGGTCTGCTAAATTTAAGATTGAATGAGTTTTTTCGAGACACTTAGAACTGGATGTTAAATCTGAAATAGATTGTTTTTTGCTTCAAAGGTCAACTGTTTTATACTTGTGTGAAGCAATGTGGTTCCATAAGCTGTGTCCAAAAGAACTAAGGTCTTATAAAGAAAGGTCTCATAAAGAACAATGAGATTCAAAAATCATGTCTAAACAGATTTAGTTTTATATCAATATTATCCTGTTATATGTAGCCATATGTCATAGTATCTTTGTACCATTTTCTTTTCTTTAGAAGTTCTAACACTCGATTTTAAATTATTAAAAAGGCTCTGTATGACCACAAATAACATGTTGGCGAGGATGTGGAGAAAGGGGAACCCTTGTACACTGTTGGGAGGAATGTAAATTGGTGCAGCCACTGTGGAAAAACCATATGTAAGTTCCTCAAAAAATAAAAATAGAACTACCATATATGATCCAACAATTCCACTCCAGGGTATGTATCCAAAGAAAACGAAAACACTAATTCAAAATGATACATGCACCCCAATGTTCACAGCAGCGTTATTTACAATAGCCAAGATATGGAAGCATCCTAAGTGCCCATCAACACATGAATGGATAAAGAAAATGTGGTATATATACACGATGGAACACTAATCAGCCATGAAAATTTGCCATTTGCAACAACAAAGATGGACTTGGAGGGGATTATACTTAGTGAAATAAGCCAGACAGAGAAAAGACAAATACTGTATGCATTTGTGGAATCTTAAAAAAAAAAAAAAAAAGCAAATTAGTGAATGATAACAAAATAAAACAGACTCTGTGATATAGAGAACAAATGGGAAGAGGGAGGGGCAAAATAGAGGTAGTGTATTAAGAGGTACAGACTATGATGTATAAAATAAATAAGCTACAAAGATATATTGTACAGCACAGGGAATATAATATAGCCAATATTTTACAGTAACTGTAAATGGAGTAAAAATTGTAAATCACTATGTTGTACACCCGAAACTTATATAATATTGTAAATCAACTATACCTGAATTTTAAAAGGGCTCTATACATGCAAATGATTGTTTTAAAATGCTATATACTTTTCTAATTATTAAAATGTCTGACTTGTTAAATTCTGCATCCACTTTAAGTGTATCAGCAAAATACCAATGCCAACATTCAGTTTAAGAATCTCTTTCAGGGGACTTCCCTGGTGGCACAGTGGTTAAGATTCCGTGCTCCCAATGCAGGGAGCCCAGGTTTGATCCCTGGTCAGGGAACTAGATCCCGCATGCATGCCGCAACTAAGGAGCAGGCAAGCCACAACTAAGGAGCCCGTGAGCCGCAACTAAGGAGCCCGTGAGCCGCAACTAAGACCCGGCGCAACCAAATAATTAGCTAGTAAAAAGAATCCCTTTCATTTGGGGGAAGGAGGACAGACAAAGAGGGTATGCTACTTATCTTTCAGACTATTAACCCTGGTTCCAAGGGCCCAAAAATTATTTAACAAATTTCCCACAATTTTAATAGTTATATGAAATAGGTTAATAATAGTTATTACCAGCATTTACCATTACTTATAGCTACAAATTATATGGTTTTAATTATATTATTTAATTATATTAATTTTAAAACTAAACTTGGCGTTCAGCCCTCATAAGTATGAAAGTTTACTATCATAAGTATGAAAGTTATTACTATCACTATGCATTTTGCTTTCAAGTACATATGTAAATATAAGACTACTGTTCATTAAAACAAAGGAATAAACATCTCTAAGGTCCCTCCTGACTCTTAAATATAACTAAATACAAACTTGAGTATTTATAGGAAGGAAATCTTTTTGGAATTATTTCCAAATAGTACTTATTGAATCTTAGTTTTAATAACATTTATCACCAAAATCAAACTGACCTGGGTCTGAACTGGGATTTACCACATACTGTATGACTTAAGTTTTCTGTAAAAGTGGGGATGACTACCAACTTCAAGGTTTGTCATAAAATGTGTAATAAATTCTGGTTTTTAAAACTAAAATACCTCTGATTTTCAGAGCTATTTAAAGTTTTATTCTTAGGACTTCCCTGGTGGCACAGCGGTTAAGAATCCGCCTGCCAGGGGCTTCCCTGGTGGCGCAGTGGTTGAGAGTCCGCCTGCCGATGCAGGGGACATGGGTTCGTGCCCCGGTCCGGGAAGATCCCACATGCCGCAGAGCGGCTGGGCCCGTGAGTCATAGCTGCTGAGCCTGCGCGTCTGGAGCCTGTTCTCCGCAACGAGAGAGGCCACAACAGTGGGAGGCCCACGTACACCAAAAAAAAAAAAAAAAAAAACAATTATTAAGAATCCGCCTGCCAATGCAGGGGACACGGGTTCGATCCCTGGTCCAGAAAGATCCCACATACCACGGAGCAACTAAGCCCATGCGCTACAACGACTGAGCCTGCACTCTAGAAGCCGCGAGCCACAACTACTGAGCCTGCGCGCCACAACGACTGAAGCCTGCACGCCTAAAGCCCATGCTCCGCAACAAGAGAAGCCACTGCAATGAGAAGCCTGTGCACCGCAACGAAGAGTAGCCCCCGCTCGCCGCAACTAGAGAAAGCCCACACACAGCAACGAAGACCCAACACAGCCAAAAATAAACAAATAAAGTTTTATTCTAAACTCTAAGCCTTATTTATATAGTTTTCCAAAAAACAGTACATTCTAAGTGGTCAAAACTCTAAGTCTAAATATACTATGTCAGTTTTCCAATAAAATACGTGAGTGAACACACTTAAATCTAGTAAGTACTGTATGGAATTTTAATTTTAAACGGCATTTAATTTGAAAAAGTAGAAAATGGCACTTCAAAAATCATTTAACACTATGTGCTAAAAACGATGCTTGAAGTATCAATACAAGACCATGTTAAGACTCACTCCTCAAGAAGCTCGGTTTAGTAGTGACACAAAAACTAAAATGTACATGCATCACTAGAACAGACAGGAATTTAGTCAGGAATGTCAAGTGGTGAAGCTTGAACTGGTTAAGTTCAGAAGTGGAATGACAAGACATTCTAGGCATAAGGAAACATGAAAAGACAGACATAGCAGAGTATGAAATAGGCAAGTTGAAATAGGTATGCTTGGAGAGGCAACATACTGCAGAGTTTGAAACGTGGCCGCCACTTTTCAACTGTAACTCTGCCTCGTGTCCTCAATACAAAAAAAGGAGACAATAAGTATTTCACAGTGGGATTGTAAAATTTAAACTCTCCATTTACTGAATTGGGAGAAATGAGCAAATAAGTCTGGTTTTTAAAATACTACCCATTACTTTTTAAAATGTCTTTAGGCACTATGTAGATCAAATAAGGCATGCCAGCAGGTCTACCTATAATTTAGTCCAATCACTCCATCTGAGATGAGAAAGGGAGATCAACCACGTGACCTGCCCTGAAGGCATCTAGCTACTTACAAAATAGAGATTAAAACCTATTTTCCTAATTCTTTTCTGTGTGCTCCTTCCACTCTCCAATTCTCCTTAAGATACTGTTGTAAAGAAATGGAACATCAACACATTTGTTATTCTACCCAATAAACTCTAGCTACTTAGACTGCTTCTTTTAACCCTTCCCAGGGATTGAGGATGTTTAACTAAAAATATTAAGTCTTTGACTCAGCAAGTCTTTACTAAATGTCCATCATGGACCTAGAAGTCTGATAACCAAAGGTGGCAAGGGGGAACAGAGTTCGCATAACATAATTGTGATTCCCTTGATTAATTAAGGTAACACTGAAGACCAGAAGAGTTCAATCTCAACAGCGTACTTTTCACTACCACTTAAGAGAATGCAGATACAACCAATGTGACTAGGAAATTTTAATTCCAAGTTTCCATCACATTAAACAAAGTCAAACTGTCAAAAGTTAAAACAATATCTGAAAATAAAATTCAAAAAAATTAAAATCTGGCATTAGATAACTGTTGGGAAAAGGAACATTCCAAACATTACTAGAGTTGTGGGACTATTTCGCAGCATCCATCAAAATGACTAAGTAAAATATGCATTTAACTTAGTCATTATCTTTCTAGGAATCTATTCTACAAATGATTCAGCTACATGTACGAGAACGTTCATTGCGGATTGGTTGGTAATGGTAAAAGAATTTGACATAATCTACATATCCACCAGGAAATAGTTAAACTAAGGTAGATTTTTTTTTTAATTTATTTTTGGTTGTGTTGGGTCTTCGTTGCTTAACGCGGGCTTTCTCTAGTTGCGGCGAGTGGGGGCTACTCTCAGTTGTGGTGCGCGGGCTTCTCATTGCTGTGGCTTCTCTTGTTGCAGAGCACGGGCTCTAGTCATGCAGCCTTCAGCAGTTGCAACACGCGGGCTCAGTAGTTGTGGAACACGGGTTCTAGAGCACAGGCTCAGTAGTTGGGGCACATGGGCTTAGTTGCTCCGCGGCATGTGGGATCTTCCCGGACCAGGGCTCAAACCCATGTCCCCTGCATGGGAGGCAGATTCTTCCTTGCGCCACCAGTGAAGCACTAAGGTAGATTTACATGTACCAATGAGGAAAGATTCCACAGTATAAGTGAAAGTTGTTAAGTATATATTATAACTTATATAACATTACATTACTATATGACAACTTTCACTTATATATCTGTGTCTGTAAATTACTAGGAAAGATCTGGAAACATACATACAAATTTTTAAGCTTTTCCAGGGGAATGTAACAATAGGAAGGGGAGACAAGGTCAGACTTTCGCTGTTTACTTCTAATTTTAACCTTTTATAGTAAAGCAAGTTTACTTTTGTAAAAAATCATTTTAACAACTCTAAATCAGAGGGGACATAATAGTAAAATCAATTCTTAACATAGTAATTAGTCATGGTTCACTCTTTTTTATTGCCTACACAAATTTCCTGTAAAATTTTAATCAATTTTCCACAGCAGCTGAGATAGTAAACATCTCTCTCCCACTAAGAAGCCTTCAATTATTTCCCAATGTCATTTAGTCCCAACTTTTAACAAGGCTTATAAAAAACATTCAAAATGAGGTTCCTGCTCATCTATCTACACACCTCCTCCCCCAACAACAAAAACAAGGGCTTCAGCTCTAATACCATTCACAATTTCTCAGGCCTAAGATTCTCTCCAGCCCCTAGTAACATTTGTCTTCTCTCCCTCAGGCTAACTCCTACGAATCCTTTAGGTCCCAGTATTTAAAGTCCACTTTAAGAGGCCTTCCCCGAGTACCCCAGTCTGGGTTAAGTGCCTTTTTCATGTGTGCTTTTCTAGACCCTCTACTTTCCCCCACTGTGCTACAAAAGCCCATTACTCCTTCATAACTGCTACCAAATGACAGTTCTCTCAGGGAAAGTGCTGCATCTATACTATTCGATTGTACGTATTATAAGAATGATACATTTTTGTGTCATTCAAAATAATCTGTATTATTTGTATCATCCAAAGTAATTATAGGAACTTCCTCAATTTACAAGAAATGATCAGAAAATTAAACACATTTCATGAAACAATGAAACACTGTATACTAACATAAGCTACTTTCTCCCCTTGTGAAGAAATCAAGTCTAATGAGATACCAGGAATTCCCTGGAAGTCCAGTAGTTAGGACTCCGTGCTTTCACTGCTTGAGGGTCCAGATTCAATCCCTGGTCAGGAAACTAAGATGCCACAAGCTGCACGGTGCATCAGAAGGAAAAAAAAGTCTAATGAGACAGAGACAGAGAGAGAGAGACACAGAGAGAGAGACAGAGAGACACACACATGGTTTCCCAAAGGCAATCAAATATTAAGGAAATACCTTAATATTTTCAGTGTGATAATAATATTGTGGTTATTTATTTGTCGTGCTCCAAGGCATGCAGAATCTTAGTTCCCCAACCAGGGAGCGAACCTGATGCCCCCTGTACTAGCAGTCTTAACCACAGGAATGCCAGGGAAGTCCCAGTCCTTATATTTTAGAGACAGATAATGATGTCTTTTAAGGTTGAAATGATAGAACTGCTTCAAAATAGTGAAAGAGGTAGGACATACAGAGGAAATAATACTGGCCATCTGTTGATAATGTGTCTCACTGGGTATGGTTACATGCAGAGTTCATTCCACTATTCACTTCTGTATGTGTTTTGGAGAGAAAAAAGCAAACAGCAGTTATATACACAAAACATAGGCTGCTGGCAATTCCAAGAAGCCCAACACTTACCACGTACTACAGAGTGAGGCAGGAGATGCCTATACTTCTGACAAAAATAACATTTTGGTGACTATGAATTAAAACTGTCTAGTAGGGCTTCCCTGGTGGCGCAGTGGTTGAGAGTCCGCCTGCCGATGCAGGGGACACGGGTTCGTGCCCCGGTCTGGGAAGATCCCACATGCCGCGGAGCGGCTGGGCCCGTGAGCCATGGCCGCTGAGCCTGCGTGTCCGGAGCCTGTGCTCCGCAACGGGAGAGGCCACAACAGTGAGAGGCCCACGTACCTCAAAAAAAAAAAAAAAAAAAAAAAAAAAAAAAAAAAAAAAACTGTCTAGTAAAATACCTGTAGACGCCATGTGGTATATTTACTCATTTTTTGCTTCCAATTTCCTTCTTAGATTCTGAATCCCTTTTTTTTTTTTTTTTGCTGTACGCGGGCCTCTCACTGTTGTGGCCTCTCCCGTTGCGGAGCACAGGCTCCGGACACGCAGGCTCAGCGGCCATGGCTCACGGGCCCAGCCGCTCCGCAGCATGTGGGATCCTCCCGGACCGGGGCACGAACCCGTGTCCCCTGCATCGGCAGGCGGACTCTCAACCACTGCGCCACCAGGGAAGCCCTGAATCCCTTTTTTAGATGTTAAAAGTCACAAGTAAAAATGTGGACAGTAACTTAACTGTTTTTTTTTTTTCTAAACAACTTTCAGTGTCAGTGACAGTATCTGCTAACATTGTGAAAATTTTAGAAAAGAACATTTATTTCAATTCCCTTCATAAATCATTAAGCCTTCATTGAAAAGAGGGCACACCTGAATTTGATAAATTATGAACAAAGTCTCATTTTACATATTATTAGAATCAGAGTTAAGTCAACACTTAATTTCACTCTTGGGTTGAGATCTACAATATAAAATCCTCAATTTGAACTACAAAGTTCCTTTTATATATATAATAATAAAAGCTCCAGACCAAACTTTACAATTCCCTACAATCTCAACTCTTCAGATGATCAGAAGGCTACCAATGCCTTCTCTATCAAACGCTGAAATCTTTGCATGTGAACACTAACCAAAAGGTGCTCACACTAGGCAGGTAAAATCATATGCTTTCCTCATTACCCTGGTTGTTTAGGATTAACAAAGCAAACTGCTTAACGCAAAAACACTAATCTCAGTTAAATGTAAAATATTAATCAATGAGGGAGGAGGGTGTGTCAATGAATCCTTGGAACAGTATTAAAGCTGATTTGACTTGAGTTGAAAACTACTTTAGTTGAACACTACTTTCTCTCAGATCCAAAGGTAACAATCTACAAAAGTTGGAAAGGCCTGTAACGTAAAGCACTTTCCCTGATAGTGGTTACATACATCTTTACAAATAAATGAAAGGTCAGTAATTTGCATCACAGAAGCATCCTTCACTTAAAAATGAGTTTCCCCCAAGTGCTTCTAGCTCACAATTAAAAACCTAGTATTGGGCTACCCTGGTGGCACAGTGGTTAAGAATCCGCCTGCCAAGGCAGGGAACATGGGTTTGGTCCCTGGCCTGGTAAGATCCCACATGCCGCAGAGCAACTAAGCCCGTGCACCACAACTACTGAGCCTGCGAGCCACAACTACTGAGCCCACGAGCCACAACTACTGAGCCCGAGTGACACTACTGAGCCCAAGTGCCACAACTACTGAAGCCTGCGCACCTAGAGCCCGTGCTCGGCAACAAGAGAAGCCACGACAATGAGAAGCCCGTGCACTGCAACTAAGAGTAGCCCCCCGTTCGCTACAACTAGAGAAAGCCCACGCACAAGCAACGAAGACCCAACACAGCCAAAAATAAAAACAAATAAATTTATTAAAACAAACAAAAAAACCTAGTATTGACACTAAGGAGGTGGGTCAGGAAGCAGTAGTTCACAAGCTTTAGAATGCATAAAGATGCCATTTTAAAAAATGCACATTTCTGGGGCCTTAATGTAGACCTATCAGAATGGGGGTGGGTGGGCGCCCGAGAAGTACAGATATCTGCATTTAAAACAAATTCCAAAGATCAGTCTGATGCAGACATCTAGGAATTTTTTAACACTAAGGTAAAGCTTCCATTTCATTGTTAAACAAAAGGACCCCACCCAGCTGAAATGGCTTTCTGCATCCAGTGCAAGTGTGGCAAAGAAAAATTTCCAGATAGAACAGGAATGCAAAAATATTTTGGGGAATTCCCTGGTGGTTCAGTGGTTAGAACTCCACGCTTTCACAGACTAGGGCTTGTGTTTGATCCCTGGTCAGGGACTAAGATCCCACAAGCCTCAAGGCGTGGCCAAAAAAATAAAAAAATAAAAAACTGAAGTATCAGGTTACAGTGATGGTGAAACCCTTACAGTACATACTGGGGTTGTCTATTCCTCCAGGATTTTAGCACTAACAGCCAACAACATATGCAAATGACCTGGAAGTGATGCCACGAGCTTCCCCAGCTTTATAAAACTCTATAGTAATTCCTGCTTATTTAGAAGAGGCCACATGCTGGTCTACACCAACCTTTCCTTGCAGACAAGAATCTGAAACACCAGCAATTGACTTTTTCAAATCCCTGAATCTAGAATGAAGTGCAACTTGTCATTAAAGGCATAAAATATTTTAACAGCACCAAAAGTTTAAATCAGTGAGAAGCACTAAAAGGAAAAAAAAACCCTGAAAGGAAAACAGATTTATTGAACTAAGATGACATAAAACTTAAGTGGCTTTTCTGACAGCCTCATTACTTGTGTTATAAACCCAGCACATGTAATGGAATATGGCAATAAAATACCACCAGGAAAAAAAGTTTCTCCACAACACTTGTTCAAAACCAATTAGGCACAGACATAGGCTGCTCCAGTTGATGAGCAATTAAAAGGAATTTTCTCTCTGTAATTCAAAATAGATAAATGTCCTATTTGCCCAAGTGAATCATAATGCTCATTTTTTTCTTCTTGCAAAGCTTAGATTACTGAGTGAAGTGGTAAAAGAAAAAGTTACTTCACTGTGACAAAGAAATGCCTAGAAAAGAAAGAATCAAGGCAAAAAACAGTTACTCTATGAATTCTACCACAACACTTCATACTACTGTGGAATCAGGCAGCGCCCACAACTTTAGTCAAACTCTTATTTTTTAAGGTACTGAAAAGACTTGTCTAGCACCAACTTGTTATCCCACACTGCAAGAGAAATTTTATTCTGACCAAAGCCTATGTATGTTTAAAATGAGTAAGCAACTTAAAAAAAAAAGCATAATTGTTTATTCCTTCATATTTTGATTAGTAACTGCCCTTAAATTATCTTGTTTGATTACAACCACATGTAAAATTAAATTCTACATCTATTCTTCAGGTAAGACCTAAAACAAATGTTACACATCGTGTTCAAAACACTAGATAAACATCAGGGTATTTGCAGAGAACCAGTTTCATAGAACTGTGGAAAGTGAACAAGACCACAAAGATTAGGTTTAGTATCGCCATTTAACTTGCCAAAAGACCTTGGGTGAGCCTCTCAAGTCTCATCGGTGAAACTGGGTTTATAATTATTTACCCCTACAGGGTTAAGAGAATCAAATGAGTTTCACGTGAAGAAAATGCCTTGACAATTATCTACATGAATGGCTTACTAGACCGTACTGCTATCAAACAATATTTGTAAATCACGGTGAACCCTACCAAGTTATGACCTCTTTTAAAATTTTATTTCCCCATATAAGCGTCGAAACTGAACCGTTACTGAAATAATATACTGTTACGATTTTTACCACTAATGCTGGCCAGAAATTTCAGTCTAAATACGTCGCTCAGCCCAAATAACGGTTGAATCTGCCCTTTCCCCTATTTCACAATGAAGTGAAAACTCCAGAGCCTATAGACGTTAAAAAAAAAAAAAATTCCTTCCTTTCCCGCCTTTCCCTGCCTGATTAAGGTGCTTTTCAATTCTGCCAAGGGTCTTTTTCACTTCCTTGATACTTAAACAACAATAAATCATCCCTTATCCTAGGATCCAGGAGGACTCCTCCCTCCCGGGCTATCCTCCCGGCTCCCTCCGACCACGGGGTCAGACACTTGACCGCGGGGCGGCCCGGGCCCCAAACCGCGCCGCGGCCCCGGCGGGCCCCAGTCCGTTCCACTCCCCTCCCCCACGACGCCCGGGCACAGGCCCAAGGCCCGCGGGACTTACGCTCTCGTGGTCCCACCGCACGTTGCTGCGCTTCTCATCCGGGGCGAGGTTTCGGTCCCGGCCCATTAACTCATCCAACAATTGCGCGGCCGAAATCATGGTGCTTTCCTCGGGCGACTGCTCCCACCAGCCCTGGCACCCACCAAAGAAAACGCCGGCGACGCAGTCGCCAAGCTCTCCAGCCCGCTCCCGGCCTAAAAGCCTGCGCTAAACAGGAGCCGACAAGACAAAATGGCCGCCGCGCGGACGCCTTCCCAACATGCCGTGCGCGCGCGTGCGCCCACCAGGACACGCCCAGGCCTGGGAGGCGAGGGCGGGCCGCTTCCGCCGGCCCGCGGGCGGGGCTTGCCGAGGCCTGAATTCCGCCCCTGCTGGGCCGCACCGCCCTATTACGCGCAAAGCGAAACCGGAGGCTATTCAACGTGGTAACGCGTGCTGCTTCCTTCCGTAGGCTCCGTTAGTCCCGCGCTCTTTCACGGAAATAGAAACATACGTCTTGAGGCTTTAACACCGCTCCGAAATGGAGAAAAGGGTAGCGTATCCTCTTGTACCACGCGGTGCTCTCGGTGCCATCTTGCAGTGGAGGAAAGTGAAGATAAGCACTCGTTCCACGTTTCGACTCCTTTCTCCTAGTCTCTGCGCTTGCCGCCTCTTCTCCCTGGCTTGCTCCTCCCACCCCGACTCCCCTGATTCACAAGGTGGAAAATCAAGGCAAGAAGAGATAAGGTGGTTTCTTCTCACGCGGAGTATGGGGAGGAGTTTGCCTCCCAGTCTGGAATTTTTTTTAATTATTGATTCATTTACTGAACAAATATCTTGAGTACCTATCATGTACCAGGTAAACGCTTGAAGCTAAGCTCTGAATCTTTCAGACACTGTCTTTGCTCCCACAGACCTTGAGGATTAGTGAGGGAGACCGTCACTAAATAAATAAATATATCAATATAAATTGTAATAAGTACTCTAGCACCGTTAACTGTACTGACTCTAAAGACAGATCGCCTGGGTTGGTAATCCCAGCTCTGCCATTCTGCCTTCCTTTCCCCATCTGTAAAATGGGGCTTATAGTAATAATGGTCCCCTAAACACATAAGATGTTGCTGTGACGATAACACAGGTAAGGCATGTAGAACAGGCCCAACACATTTTAAGTTTAATCATTAGCTATTATGATAATGAGGAGGAGAAAGTAGGGTTCTGTCAAAGAGTAAGAGAGGTCTCTCCGTGGAAATGACCTAAGGCCTAAAAGATGATGGCTCTCCAGCCAAGCAAAGTGGACAAAAAAGAATTCAAAGCAGAGAGAGAGTAGCATATACCAAGGTCATTTCACTATATGAAACGATGTTCATCATTATTTTAAATAAACCTAAAACTGTCAGGATACTCATTAAGTGGGCTGAGGATAGCAAGCATTTGAGAGATGCTGCTTTAAAGGGGTAGAGAAGGAACCATAGGATACTGTGAAAGGGAAGCCAAAGATGTAAGAGGAAAGTCTGAAGAGTATAGAGTCAGGGAAGATCAAACAAACAAACAAAAATAGAGAAACTGTTTCAAGAAGGTGAAAGTGGGCTTCCCTGGTGGTGCAGTGGTTAAGAATCCACCTGCCAATGCAGGGGACACGGGTTCGATCCCTGGTCCAGGAAGATCCTACATGCTGCGGAGCAGTTAAGGCTGTGCGCCACAACTACTGAGCCTGTGCTCTAGAGCCCGTGAGGCGCAGCTACTGAGCCCACGTGCCACAACTACTGAAGCCCACACACCTAGAGCCCGTGCTCCGCAACAAGAGAAGCCACCGCAACGAACAGTAGCCCCTGCTCGCCGCAAATGGAGAAAGCCCGCGCACATTAACGAAGACCCAATGCAGCCAAAGATAAATAAATAACTAATTTTTTTAAAGGTGAAAGTAACCAACATTGTAGAAAACTGCTGAAGATCTGGCATGGGAAGACTGAAAAGGATCCACTGGATCCGCAGTTGGAAGTCAGACTGAAACGGATTGAAGAACGAAGGAAAAATGAAGGAGTAAAATGGCAGGTGGACAACTCATTTTAAGAAGTGAAGAAGCGAGATAGGGTAAGAACTGAAAGGAGGTATGGGTCAAGGGAGGCTTTTTCAAGATGGGAAATTAGAATATGTTTAGTGTTGGAGAAGGTAGAAGATAAAAGAAGAGAATAGCTAAAGTTCCAAATTCTTAAGAAGGGAAGGTGATGGTTTAGGCTCCAGGGCATATTGGCCCTTCCTAGAAAAAAGGACCTTTTCTCCACTGAAACAAGAGAAGAAAAAAGAAATCAGTTTGTAGATGCAGCAGTGAGATGAGGGAGTTTTCAGCTGAGTTGCTGTTTTCTCAATGAAGCGTTTTTTGAAGGTTCACCACTGCCATGACCACCAAAAAGGAAAAAAAAAAAGTACATATCTTGAACTACAAACAGAACTTATAAAACCTGAGTGCAAAGTTACAGTTTCTGTTCACTAAAACTTTTTTTTTTTTCCTACATCACGCAGCTTGCAGGATCTTAGTTCCCTGACCAAGGATTGAACCCAGGCCACGGCAGTGAAAGTGCCGAGTCCTTACCACTGGACCACCAGGGAATTCCCTAAAACTTTTTAATCTAATACCCTCCTTCATTCCACAAACTTTAATGGCACATGTACTTTGTGCCAGGGACTGGGTTAGTGGCCGGGAACACAGATAGATGTATACGACCTGGTTCTCAGGGAGCTCCTGAACCGTGGAAGACAAAACTGTAACAATAACTTGAAATGAAATAAAAGGAAAATACTGTCCTTTGGATCTCAGAGGCAAGAGCTCCTACCCAGTCCCACACTAGGCTCTCTATGGCTCTCTTTTTCATAGATTCTGAGGCCAGCCACAGTTCAGTGTGTATTACCACTGCAGATAATGAATTCATTCATTTATCTTTTTCATTAATTCAACCAGTGCCAGCATCATCTGCTGGGCATCAGGGATTCAGACATAAAAGTAGTCTTTTGTTTTTTTGGCCACGCCCCTGGGGGCCTGTGGGATCTTAGTTCCCCGACCAGGGGAATCAAACCCGTGCCCCCTGCAGTAGAAGCTCAGAGTCCTAACCACTGGATGGCTAGGGAATTCCCAAAAGTAGTCTTTATGAACAAATCACAATGCCCAGTTTACAGATAACTTTTTTTTTTTTTCCTTCGGTACGCGGGCCTCTCACTGCTGTGGCCTCTCCCGTTGCGGAGCACAGGCTCCGGACGCGCAGGCTCAGTGGCCATGGCTCACGGGCTCAGCCGCTCCGTGGCATGTGGGATCTTCCCGGACCGGGGCACGAACCCGTGTACCTTGCATCAGCAGGTGGACTCTCAACCACTGCGCCACCAGGGAAGCCCTACAGATAACTTTTATAGATTATATGAGTTGGTTATTTTCTGATGCTGAGATGGAAAACAACCTTATCAATCAGTGGTCTCCAGACCCCGTTCCATGTATGTTACTAATGCAAAGTGTCATGGACTGAACTGTGTGCCCCCCCCCACAAATTTATATGTTCAAATTCTCAGAATCCACAGTAGGATCTCACAATGTAATTACATTTGGAAATAGAGCCTTTAAAGAGGTAATAAATTTGAAATGGGCCCCAATACAATCTGACTGGTATCCTTATAAGAAGAGGAAATTTGGAAACGCCAGGTAGGCACACAGACAGAGGAAAGGCCATGTGAGGACACAGTGAGAAGGCAGCCATCCGCAAGCCAAGGAGAGAGGCCTCAGGAGAAACCAAACCTACTGACACCTTGGATCTTGGACTTTTAGCCTCCAGAACTGTGGGCGAATAAATTTATGTTGTTTAAAGCCATAAGTCTGTGGTACTTTGTATGGCAGCTCTGGTGAACTAATATAGAAATGAAGCCACAGTTACTACTGCTTCCCAGTCTTCAGTGTGGCCCCCATGACTCCATCCTCCATCTGCTTTGCTGCCTCCATCATCTTTCTAAATGTAAATCCAGTTGTGTCTCTTCCCTGCTCAAAACCGCTCAATGGTTCCCCGTCTAAAATCTAAACACCACAAGGCCATCCATGATCGGACCTGCTTCTCCAGCTTTCTGCTACTGCTCCCCCCATACCTTGAACACCCCTTCTTCCTATGACATCACACCACATTACACTGCTCCAGACATGGAATGCTCTTTCCTCACCCCAGAAACGTCTACCCATCTTCCTCAGCTCACAGCCCAAGCATCACCAGCTCTGTAAAGCCAACCTGGACCCTCATTCTCCGCCTGCCACACACAACTCATCATCTTCCTTGTGCCACCATTTTACCTTGTACATTTTGGGGTTTTCACACGATACTGCAAATATCAGTCTTTTTCTTTCAGATGAAAGTTTCTCCCTTTCAGTCTGGTGGCAGCCATCAGTTTATCTCAAAGGTAAGCCAAAACAGGCATTTACAAGTACATCCAGGAGCTGTGGAGGAAGAAGCAGTCCGATGTAATGCGCTTTCTTCTCAAGGTGTGCTTTTGGCCGTACTGCCAGCTCTCTGCACGCCACAGGGCCCTCCACCCCACCCAGCCTGATAAAGCACGCAGACTGGGATACAAGGCCAAGCAAGGTTATGTCACATATCAGATTCCTGTGAGCCGTGCTAGCTGCAAATGCCCAGTTCCTAAGGGTGCCAACTATGGGAAGCCTAATTATCATGGTGTTAAACGGCTAAAGTTTGCTTGAAGCTTTCAGTCTATTGTGGAGGAGTGAGCTGGGTGCCACCATGTGGCTCTGAGAGTCCTGGATTCACACTGGGTTGGTGAAAATTCTACACACAAATTCTTTGAGGTTATCCTCATTGATCCATTCCATAAATCTACCAGAAGAAATCCTGACACCTAGTGGATCACCAGTCCAGTCCACAGTACAGGTAGATGTGAGGGCTGACATTGGCAGGTTGAAAGAGCTGTAGCCTTGGAAAGGGCCACAAGTGCCGCCACACCGCTGGTGGTTCTCACCATGCAGCTTGGAGATGGCACAGTACTCTCCAGCTCCACTGTTACTGATAATATAAGTAATGTTTGTGGGCTTCCCTGGTGGTACAGTGGTTAAGAATCCGCCTGCCAATGCAGGGAACACGGGTTTCGAACCCTGGTCCGGGAAGATCCCACATGCCGCGGAGCAACTAAGCCCAGCACCACAACTACTGAGCCTGTGCTCTAGAGCCTGCGAGCCACAACTACTGAGCCCATGTGCCACAACTACTGAAGCCTGCATGCCTAGAGCCCGTGCTCCACAACAAGAGAAGCCACCGCAGTGAGAAGTCCGCACACTGCAACAAAGAGTAGACCCTGCTCGCCTCAACCAGAGAAAAGCCCACGTTAAGCAACAAAGACCCAACACAGCCAAAAATAAATTAAAAAAAAAAGTAATGTTTGTGAAATTCTTACCTAATAAATTAGGATATTCATGTCTAAAAAGTGTTTTTTAACGTCTCTTAAAACTAGTTGTCTACAGATTGTTTCATGAATGCATTGTCAAATTATGAAAGCTAAAGTGCAATAATGTTTGAATACTATAAGTGATGGTATATCTTGTTTCTATTAAGAAAAATACTTTTGTCTTTGCTTTATCTTTTTAGGAAGTTTACACGTCAGTGTATAAAATGCTGTTTTGTACAATAGGTGTAAAATACGTTAAGTAGGAGTGCAGAAACTAGCCATGCACATGTTGGTGCATGTGATGAAACCGACAGCTTTACTGGAGTGATGCAGGGCTCTGCTGGGTTACTCCCCAGTGGCTGTTTTATGGAGTTTGGCAAGGATAGACTTTTTTTTTTAATTAATTTATTTTTGGCTGCGTTGGGTCTTCGTTGCTGTGCGTGGGCTTTCTCTAGTTGTGGCGAGTGGGGGCTACTCTTTGGTGCGGTGCGTGGGCTTCTCATTGCAGTGGCTTCTCTTGTTGCAGAGCACGGGCTCTAGGTGCGCAGGCTTCAGTAGTTGTGGCACGCCAGCTCTAGAGTGCAGGCTCAGTAGCCGTGGCACACAGGCTTAGTTGCTTGGAGGCATGTGGGATCTTCCCGGACCAGGGCTTAAACCTGTGTCCCCTGCACTGGCATGCAGATTCTCAACCACTGTGCCACCAGGAAAACCCAAGGACAAACTTTTAAAATTGGATGTTGCTTGGAAATGTGAAGGATGTCCTAATCCTCTGTCATGATCATATGCAGAAAAGTCATGAAAGTTGACTAGGGTCTACATTTTTAGATTTAATCTAATATTCCATATCTGTGACTGCTGCTTCTGAAAGGAGAAAAGTTTAAAAGAATGCCACCATTTTTAAGAGAATTGAATAAGCATGTTGCAAGAGGATTCTCTTACAAAAGAAACAAATCCTGGTTAACCTAAACAAAATTGCCTTGGTCTCCACAGTACCACTGAAGTTCACTTAAAAGGCAGAGGCTCCTGACTCAATCCCATGACTCCACGGGATCTGTAGAATACTGAATTTCATGCAAAATAGTAATGGTATTTATACTGGCATATACTGAAACTGATGGAAATTGAACATCAAGTAAATGAGAAGGGAATTATAAACCTTAAGGTTTGTAAGCTAGTAATGCTAGGATTGGGAAATTGATGGTCATCAGATACCTTTCAAGTGTGGGAGGATAGAAAAAGTCAGCTTTGATCAAAATTGTAAATACCTTATCTGTAGTGCTAGTCTGTGACCATTTTACCTTTGGCTAAAAATTAAGGTTGGCTTTATTTAAAAGTAACATCATTGCTCAGTCTAACAAGTGTTAAAAGTCATCTTGGGTCAACCCAATTTATCCATTCCCATAAGGCTACTGAGAAAAGTCATGTAGTTGCTGTTAATACAAGTTCATGGTTTCCAATTTAACTGCATTTTTTTCATTCCTGCTCAACCTACCCTCAAAAATCCTTACCTTTCTACAAACTTCCAAGTCACCAATTATGCCTTCTTTAATATTCAGCATACCACCACATCTGTTTGCTTCCCATCTTCCCGTAGTCCAGGCTTTGTTTACCTGGGTGAATTTGAGTGTGTAGGAAATATGGAAGAGTAATTGCCCCAATTCTGGTTTTGCTGACTTAATAGGTAGTTTAATTTTGAAATTGAATTGCTGGTTTCCTTGAACCAATTTTTCTCCTATTCTCGTCAGTTCTTTTAAAAGGCTCACTTAGGGAATTCCCTGATGGTCCAGTGGTTAGAGCTCTGCACTTCTACTGTGGGGGGCGGGGAGTGGAGGATGGCAGGCAGGGCTCAATCCCTGGTCAGGCAACTAAATCTTGCAAGCTGGGTCTTGAGGCAAATCAATCAATCAATCACTTAAATGATTTCCATAAAATAGGTAACAGGCTCACAAAACCTCTCGAGACCTAAATTCCTTTCCACTCAAAAAACAAACAAACAAACAACAACAACAAAAGTTAAACCATACATTTTGTGTGTAAAGGTTGTTCAACTAAAGGAATAAATGTCTGTTAATTTCCTTTTCCGTTTTTTTTTTTTTTTTTTTTTTTTTTTTTTTTTTTTTTTTGCGGTACACAGGCCTCTCACTGTTGTGGCCTCTCCCGTTGCGGAGCACAGTCTCCAGAAGTGCAGGCTCAGCGGCCATGACTCACAGGCCCAGCTGCTCCGCAGCATGTGGGATCCTCCCGGACCAGGGCACGAACCCGTGTCCCCTGCATCGGCAGGCAGACTCTCAACCACTGCGCCACCAGGGAAGCTCTTCTTTTCCTTTTTTTGGCTGCCCCACTCAGCTCGTGGGATCGTAGTTCCCCGACCAGGGATCAAACTCGGGGCCCAACTGGCAGTGAAGGTGCCAAGTCCTAACCACTGGACCACCAGGGAATTCCCTAAATTTTTAAAAATAAAAAATAAATAAGGGACTTCCCTGGTGGTCCAGTGGGTAAGACTCCGCAATCCCAATGCAGGGGGCCCAGGTTCGATCCCTGGTCGGGGAACTAGATCCCACATGCATGCCGTAACTAAGAGTTCGCATGCCACAGCTAAAGATCCCGCATGCTGCAATGAAGATCCCGTGTGCCGCAACTAAGACCCAGTGCAGCCAAATAGGTAAAATTTTTTGTAAAAATAAATTTATTTATTTATTTTTGGCTGCATTGGGTGTTCGTTGCTGTGTGCGGGCTTTCTCTAGTTGCGGCGAGCGGGGGCTACTCTTCGTTGCGGTGCACAGGCTTCTCACGGCGGTGGCTTCTCTTGTCACGGAGCACGGGCTCTAGGCGCACGGGCTTCAGTAGTTGTGGCACGTGGGCTCAGTAGTAGTGGCTTGCGGGCTCTAGAGTGCAGACTCAGTAGTTGTGGCACACAGGCTTAGTTGCTCCGTGCCATGTGGGATCTTCCTAGACCAGGGCTCGAACCTGTGTCCCCAGCATTGGCAGGCAGATTCTTAACTGTGCCACCAGGGAAGTCCCTAAAATCCTTTGTAAGGAAGGGAAATTTTACAAATAAATCCTTACCAAGAGAACTCACAGATTTTGATCTGCAGTAACTACCAAGTTTTTTGAACTGCTTTTTTAAAAGAGAGGCCACTACCTACTCCTCTGTCACACCAATTGTGCTAAAGGGCCCAATTCCAGTACTATGCACATCAGATTCAGATGGAGTATCATGCTGGATCTGAGAATTAAAGCTTAAATTGGGGGACAAATAAAAATGTAAGCTCAAGCAGAGTTCCAGTTCACCATAGGATCAATTTAAGTGTGCAGTCAGTTTATATTAAGTACCACCTGGTGTGCACTGTGTGAATGACTGTATCATAATAAACAGATTTGGGTTTTTCTTAAACAGTAGCAAGAAAAATGCTTGCTGTGCAAATCCTGGCCTGCCCCAAGAGAGGCAAATGAAAACCTCATGCCTAAATTTGTCTCTTCCTATTTTATCTCCTCTCTGCGTTCAGACCTTTCTCTTTTTCACCCAGGGTTATTCCTTAACCCTTCCGACCCCATCTGCAATCTTCCACCCTGTGCCACATTGGAAGATGTCCCCCGGGCACCTGGGCTCAGCAAAACAATACTTTTCTTTTTCTCGGGCTGGGTAGTAAAGCAGTGCCAGCCCAGGCTCTGAGCCTCATTAGATTGATTAGGCAAAGAAGTCAGGCAGAACGCTGTTTATACTTTGCACCGTTCCTCTCCCCAGCTCTTGATATCAGAGACCCGGATAACTCCAAAGCCTCCTTGGTGTTCTCTTCTTTCTTTTTTCCTTACACGGCCTTCACGAAGAGTAATTAATTAAGATTTAAAAGCAGTACTAAATTACATTTTATAGACTCTGAGCACAATATATTTTTCCTGAAAGCCAATTTAGAAGAAATCTCTAAAATGAGATGTGAAACAACAGCAATTGAAATAAATAATCGAACTGAAAAGTCCCAAGCACTGTCAAAAGAAGAACCGTGTACTCTATCTCTGCAATAATAGGCATATAATAGGATCGTTTTCAGCCCATTTCCCCATCCTGCTGGGCAAGAGTTGGTTCGGATAAGGAAAAAGAGCCAAACAAACCGGGGTGGGTGGTGGGTGGGGAACACCAGTTATTTTTGATGCCTGGTAAACAGCCTGCGCCAGGGGATAAGGCTTTTCTGGCTCTCAAATACCCATTCTTCCCTTTCCTTGTGTCTGTCCTCCTCCCTGGAAGCTGCGGGGTAGGGAGTTCTAAAAATAGTCCGTGAATCACGGCAGATAATATTGTGCAGCTGTTACATAAACAGCCAGCCCGCGCGGGCGCCGAGGGTAGGAACGGAAAATATCTGGGTCAGGGTTGTCACTCCGAATAGGTTCCCCCGGAGCCGGCCTGCGGGAGGCGCGGCCGGGAGGAGGCTTGGGCCCACGGGCCGGGAACAGCAGGGGAGTGGCGGGCGGCCCTCGGTGGGGTAGCAGAGGCAGCTGGCCGGGCGCGGGCGGCGGCGCGAGCTGGGCGGACCTGCTCCGCGCGGCTTCCCCATGGCGGGGAGTGGGCCGCGGCGGCGGCGGCGCTGACCGGCCGGGACTGGGCGGGCGGGTGGACCCGGGCGGGGGCCTGGGGCTGAGGGAAGATGAGCGCTCTTCTGGAGCAGAAGGAGCAGCAGGAGAGGCTGCGGGAGGCCGCGGCCTTGGGGGACATTCGGGAGGTGCAGAAACTGGTGGAGAGCGGGGTGGATGTGAACTCCCAAAATGAGGTCAACGGCTGGTAAGTGGGGAGCGGGGGAGGCCTAGGGTCAGAGCACCCGGCCCGGGCGCGACCTCGGCCTAGCGCTGAACCCGACGCCCTCTAAGGCGTGGCCCGGCGCTCCGGGTCAACGAAGCTGTGCGCTCTGGAGGCCAGACCTGGCCCCCTCTGCCTCGGTTAGTCAGCGGAGGCCAAATCCCGGCCCACGTGGTCCTGTCCCGGCAGCGCCCACCCGAACCCTGGCGCCCGCCGTTCCCCCCTCCCCACCCCTAACGTCACCCTAATTTGATGCTCACCCCAGTTCGAGTCTGGAATTACTATGAAGAGCACGTCTGTGCAGAGCAAAAAGCATAAGCAACTGAGGAAATGTGGATCTTATAAACTAGCACGATTTCTTTTCCCAAGACTAGGGGAAAAAATCACTTGCATCCCTATTCTGCTTCTCTGTTGTCTTACTGCAGCAGTGATTTGCTACTACCTACAGCTGCCTGTTGCAGGAAGACCCATTCATTTATCCTATAGAGTGTTTGCTTTGTTTTCTTACAACAGTTTCAAATATGGGACTTCAGATGCCTGCATGCAGTTGAGTCCTTTCCAACTAAATAAGGGATCTCATTTTAAGATGTGCTGGTGGTCAAGTTTTAAGTTACTGAATGTGGTATTATTCTGCTCTCTTCACATTTAAATTTTAATTTTTTATTTGATCCAGGTAATGCTTAACCAACCTATTTTGCTAGCTGAGAGTTAAAGTGAGTTTGCAAATGTTTTATTTTTTAAGGTGGAATCATACAGTTTGAAATTAAAAGGGACATTGGAGATGGGTTCAACTTCAGAGAATAAACTGCCCGAGGTCACACAACTATTAATATAAAAGCCAGGACTGGAGTCGCAGTTTCCCGACTTCCTCACAAATCTATCTATGAACTTACCCTGAGGAAAACAGCCTGCGTAGCTGTCCAGAAAGCGAGGAAACAGTAGAAACTGCTTTTTTGTTTTGTTTAAAAGTGTTTGCAAACTAGCTTGCTTTTCTCTGTGTGTGCCATTTCTAGGATTGCTATGTGGTTCACAAGCTGTGATCATTGTTTCGGCACTGGGAGGCAGTGTTGTGTAGAAGAATGAGCCTGGTCTTTCCTACAGGTTCTTCTCCATTCCTGCTTAGATATACAACCTTGCCCGAGTCACTTCATTATTTCAGAAGAGTGTTGTGAGCATTTACGGAGATGCAGCATGATATAAACAGCTAACATTTATTGAGCTTGCTCCGTAGTGCAAACAAACTTCCAGGTGCTTTATGTGTATTATCTCATTCACAACTACTCAGCGACATAGCTATTGTTATCCTCTCCATTTTGTAGGTGAGGCTATTGAAGCCCAGAAAGATTAAGTAATTTTCCCAAGGTCACAGAGTTTACAGTAACTGATGTAGCTGGGAAACAAACCCAGCATCTGCCTCCAAACCATACATCCTCTTTTTTTTTTTTTTTTGGCCACACCCAACGGCATGTGGGATCTTAGTTCCCCGACCAGGGATCGAACCCACACCCCCTGCAGTGGAAACATGGAGTCTTAACCACCGGACCACCAGGGAAGCCCCCAAACCATACTTTCTTAACCACATAGTAGGTGCTCAGTGAATGTAAGTTGGTGGAACTATGAAGAGGCTTTCATAGATTTAATTGGGGGAAGATGTCTAATAGGACTTCAAATTCAACATGCCCAGGGTTGAGTTCCTGGTCTCCCTCATAGCCCTAATTGTCCCCAGCCTGCTCCTGAGTCCTCATCTCAGCATCTGAGGTGCACAGGCCAGAACCTTTGGTGCCCTCCTTGCCTTCTGTCTTTCCCTCACACCCCACATCCAGTCAAGCTGCTAATCCTGCCAGCTGCACTGGCAGCGGTGTAGTTACAATCTGACCATTTCTCACTAGCTCTACCACTACACCTCTGGTGCAAAGCCACCATCATTCCATCACTTGGATTAATGCAGTAGCCTCCTAACTAGTCCTTCTACCCTACATCTTTTCTCAGCACAGCAGCCAGAGGGATCTTGACTTAAAACATAAGTCAGATCATTTCATTCTGCTCAAAACCCTTTAATAGCTCCCGTCTCGCGTTGAGTAAAAGCCCACAGGGTCCTACAGTTTCGACTCCTTGTCCCTGCATCCTCTGTCTTTACCTCTAAGCCTCACCTCCGGCTTTACCCCCTTGCCCCCTTCATTCTGCTCTCCTGGCCTCCTTGCTTTTCCTGAAAACGCCAGGCACAATGTTGATTCAAGGCCTTTGTGTTTTCTCTTCCCGTCATTTAAAATGCTTTTGTCCCCTCACCTCCTTCAGGTCTTAGCTTAGATGTCCCCTTAGTGAGTCTTTCCTTGGCCCTCAATTTAAAATTGAGCCATGCCCCTTCCCTGTCTCTGGCATTTCCCAATCCCTTTCCTCTCTTTATTGTCCTTGTAATAGAATCTCTGTGTACCATAGTGTTTTGCTTATTTGTTGACTGCCTCAGTTTTCTCATCTGTAAAGTGGGAGAATGTTGATAATAGTAGGTTGTTTAGAGGATTAAATGGGTTGTTTAGAGGATTAAATGAATTACTATATATAAAGCTTTTAGAACAGTGTTCAGCATGTAAAACGTGTCTGTGTTAACTATTTTTTTCTTTTTTAACTATTATTTTTTTATTAAGCAGTGTGCTGGGTAATGGGATATAAAGGTTATCCTCAAAAAACATAGTCAGCAGCATAGAAAAGCAGAATGGTTACTGCTTTCAATTCTTAGCTGCTCAGTAACCACAATTTCTGCACAAATGAAATTTGTGCCTCTGGTCTGAAATACTTCCCAGCACTGATAGGCTATTCTGACTGCAAATTTAAAGCTTAAAGAGTTCAAGTTCAAAGATAGAGCTCCCACATCAATTGTACTTCAAGTGTCATGCATACCCCTTTGCTTTAAGGAACAAGTATAATAGCTCAGGAAGAAGTTGAAAATATTGCCTGGCTACAGTGCCTGTCAGTTCTGGCCACCCAGAGCTGCACAGGTCTGGACTATAAATGATGATCACTCAGGGTACAGGGCTGTGGGGGACGTGCTGTGTTGACTTAACTCCACTTTACATGGTGATGCTTTAGCTAGTTGGTTTGTCCCCAAGTGTCTCAGATCCACTGGCGGTATATTTCTTCCTTCACTCTCAAGCTTGTCGTGAACAAGTGATTTACTACTAGCAAGTGAGCACTTTATTTCCAAAAGGGAACATATTTTTCTCATCATGCTCCATTCATTTTTGAGTGCTTGCTTATCATTATAATTATTCATTTTCAGGCTTTCAGGACATCCACACACAAACACACTCTCAGCTGTAGTTTGGCCAGAATCAAGGATATATGGGATCCTTCTACTCCAAGTAATGCCCACCGTGTCCTTGGTTCACTCATTCAGCAAATGTTAATTAAGTACCTGTATATTCAAGCAGATACTTCCTTACCCTCACACGGAGCTTATATTTTAGAAGTCCATATCAAGACTCTTCCCTTATTTTCCCCAAATTGGCATTCTTTTCATCATAGAGTACCTTTTAAAGACATCTGGATAATCTAATTCTAATGGGTAATAGTTTGGAATGTCAAATATCACTCTGAAACATCAGTGCAGTTGCTCCCAGCCAGCCAGACAAGCTGGCTTTCTGTAAGTCATAAATATTAAGGTGCCCAGGGCAAATCAGCTTTTTGCTGGAACCAAATGTACTTTCTAGATAGTTATATTTCTCAGGTGGGTGACCTAATCCCCACTATTGAACTTATGTTCTATTCTTTACCATATTTATATTCGTCTATAAGCTCTGAAGATATTTATCTCAGTTCAATTAGAGAGTTGGCGAGTGAGGACATTTCAAAACAGGGGAGAAAAGTAATTTCCTTCCATAATAACATTCAGGTTTGGCAACTGGGGATGAATTTAGTAGCTCTATTAAGTTGGAGTATTGGCTAGCATGTTATTATATTTCTGTGCGGTGTTAAGATAATAGCTCTTTAGAGTGTGCATAATCCCTTCCTATGTGTACAATAGTAAATAATTAGTTTTACTTAAATAAGTCTAATGCTTCAGAAGAGTTCTCAAAAACTTTGGCTGTTGATGTACATTTTTGAAGTGCTTTAGGAATAAAAGTACGTGTGCAGTGCCTTAAACACAAGGCATTGCACATGTACTTTAATCCCTAAAGCACTTGAAAAATGTAGCCTTCTGGAGAGAGCTAGAGAAGTGAACTCTTAAAAATGGAAATTTGGAAATCCTTTCTGTGTGTGTGTGAAGGAGAGAAAAGGAAAGAGGAAAAGAGTAACTGAGATTCAGACAGGAATCTGCGTAATAATTTTAGTGGCAGAGCAAGCTGCAGATGGGAGATGGTTAGTAGCCTGATAATATTTAATCTTCAAGTGACATTTGGTGCATATGAAGCAAGTTTCCATAGTCTCTTAAAAGGAATATGGCCATGTAAAAATATATTTTAAAGAGACTGGTACAGTCTAATGAGCGACACTGATAGGGTGAACACACAGGATATCAGTAGAGTTATCTAGCGAGCCAGGCAGCCAGCCTTCTGAAAGCCATTGAAATAAAGCTCCGAGGATAAAACAGCTTTTCCCAAGGGCCAGAAATGAAATTGAAAAATAAATTTTAAGCATATTAAATATTTCGATCATCTGCTTTCTGAAAAGAGAAGTTAAGATTACCAGCCTGATTTTCTGGTTCTAGCTGAACTCTAACACGCTTGTATATGTTTATTTACTGGTGTGTAGAATTTGAAATCCCAAATCACCTCTCCACTTTTTAAATCACTCTTTTTTTCTTTTCTTTGCCATAGGACCTGTTTACACTGGGCATGTAAACGCAATCATGGTCAGGTGGTCTCTTACTTGTTAAAATCAGGAGCTGACAAAGAGATTCTTACCACAAAGGGAGAAATGCCAGTCCAATTAACATCAAGGAGGGAAATTAGGAAGATTATGGGAGGTGAGTCTGTGTTTTGAGACAACTTTTGATTTTGTCAACCTAAGTTTAAGACTTATGGTATTATTGTATATATTCTTTTTTTTTTTTTTTTTTGCGGTACGCCAGCCTCTCACTATTGTGGCCTCTCCCGTTGCGGAGCACAGGCTCCGGACGTGCAGGCTCAGCGGCCATGGCTCAGGGGCCCAGCCGCTCCGCGGCATGTGGGATCCTCCCGGACCGGGGCACGAACCCGTGTCCCCTGCATCGGCAGGCGGACTCTCAACCACTGCGCCACCAGGGAAGCCCTATTGTATATATTCTTGATGCCAAACAGCCAATCTGTTTGTATCTAAAAACAAGATAGTCTTAACTATGCCAAGATAATTATTCCATACTGTTTCTGGAAAGGTAGGCATTATAAAGTTTTGGTTTTTTATCTGTAAACTTGAAGGTGATAAAAATGGTAACGATAAACGTGCAGTAAACACTGATCAAAATATTTGTTGTATACCAAAGGACACTAGCTTTCACAAGATACTCTTTACTTTGTAATTTTTAAAGGGCTATGTAAATGTTCTGTGTTTCCATCTTTTTAAGTGGAAGATGATGATAACCATGACGACCTCCCTCAGCTGAAGAAGGAGTCAGAGCTGTCCTTTGTTCCGAACTATTTGGCCAACCCAGCCTTCCCTTTCATCTATACCCCTGGGTCGGAGGATTCAGCCCAGCTGCAGAATGGGGGCCCCTCCACACCTCCTGCATCACCCCCTGCAGATGGCTCGCCTCCATTGCTGCCCCCTGGGGAACCTCCCCTGCTTGGGGCCTTTCCACGGGACCACACCTCTTTGGCACTGGTTCAGAATGGGGATGTGTCTGCCCCATCTGCCATACTCAGAACACCAGAAAGCACAAAACCGGGTCCTGTTTGTCAGCCACCGGTGAGTCAGAGTTGCTCCCTGTTCTCTTCTGTCCCGTCCAAGCCACCAATGTCTCTGGAGCCTCAAAATGGGACGTATGCAGGACCAGCGCCAGCATTCCAGCCATTTTTCTTCACTGGAGCATTTCCATTTAATATGCAAGGTAACCTCTCATCAGCAAACAGCCTCTGCAACAGGGCAGGTGGTGTCCAGAGGTCTAGTGCTTTACTTCCTGGTTTTCTGAGGAGTGGGGGTGGGATTTATTTATTTTGCGTCTGATTACAGACTTACAGAAAAGTTGCAAGACTAGTATAAGGAACTCTCTTTACTCAGATTTACAAGTTATCTTTTGCCCTTTTACCCTGAACTACTTAAGTGTGTTTTTCCTAAGAACAAGGATAGTCTCTTACATAATCACCGTATAATGAGAAGATTTAGAAAATATAACCTTGGGCTTCCCTGGTGGCGCAGTGGTTGAGAGTCCGCCTGCCAATGCAGGGGACACGGGTTCGTGCCCTGGTCTGGGAAGATCCCACGTGCCGCGGAGCGGCTGGGCCCGTGAGCCGTGGCCGCTGAGCCTGCGCATCCTGCAATGGGAGAGGCCGCAACAGTGACAGGCCCGCATACCGCAAAAAAAAAAAAAAAAAAAGAAAGAAAATATAACCTTGACATAAAACTATTCTCTAACCCATAGTTTATCTTTAAATTTTTGTCAGCCGTCTCAGCAATGCCCTTTGTGGCTATCTTCACTCCCTCTACTCCTGTCCACCTCCCAGGATCAACCATTGCATTTGCCTATCATGTTGTTATAGTCTCCTTTAATCTGAAGCATTTCCTCAGCCTTTAGCTATCATTTGAGACCTCAGATTTTTGAAGAGTCCAGGCCAGTTATTTTGTAGAATATGATTTCCTTTCATTTTTTTCTCTGTTTATTAGGTGGTATTCTACTATAAAGAAGGGCTTTCCCGTCTCCTCCACTTGAACTCACTGATTCTTATTTTATTTATTGGTTATAATCCATTAGTATCATTATTTTGGTGTTCAAATTATGCCAGATTTATCCAGAGGGAGCCCCTTGGAGCTTGTTCTTGTGTCTCTTGGACATGCCCATCATTCTTGGAGCACTTCCTTACTTTGTGGTACAGCAAGATGTTTCAGGCTCCCTAGTATAACTTTCCCCGCCCCAGCCTTGGAATCAGCTGTTTCTCCAAGGAGCCCTGGTTCTTTCTGGTGGAGAATGGTATTCAGGAACCAGAATGTGAACACTAGGTGTGCTCACTGCTGCTAGCATCATTTCTTCTAGGCTCACTCAGAGGACCGAGTTAGAATAGAAAGGAAAAAGCAAGCAAACAATAAAGAGCAATTGAATGATAAAAGGAAAGATTCACCAGAAAGATATAAACTAAACATGCATGTACCTAGTAACATAACTTCAAAGCATTCTAAGTTCTCATTTAATTGTTACAACAAACTCATAAACTGGGTATTATTATTTACATTTAATTAAATTAATTAATTTATTTTGGCCTCCCCGCACAACTTGCAGAATCTTAGTTCCCCAACCAGGGATTGAACCTGGGCCCTGGCAGTGAAAGCGACGAGTAGTCCTAACCACTGGACCGCCAGTGAATTCCCATTATGTACCTTTTATTTATTTATTTTTTAAGAGTTTTTTTCTTGGCTGCCCTGCGCAGCATGTGGGATCTTAGTTCCCTGCAGGGATTGAACCTGCGCCCCTTGCGTTGGAAGCATGGAGTCTTAACCACTGGACCACCAGGGAAGTCCCTATGTACATTTTAGAAATGGAGAAACTTAAATGCAGAGAGATAGGTAATTTGCCCAGTATCACATATCTAGTACATGATAGAGCAGGGTTATACGCATTTGTACCACAGTCATTCAAGGTTCAAAAGGTCACAAAAAGTAGAGTTGAAAGCAGCTCCCACAATTTATGACAAAAGCAACGAACTCTCCATTGATATTTTACATCAGTGATCTCCAACCTTTTTGGCACCAGGGACTGGTTTTGTGGAAGACGGTTTTTCTACAGACTGGTGGGGGGAGGGGGAGAATGGTTCAGGTGGTAGTTCGAGCAATGGGAAGCCCCAGAGCAATGGGGAGCCCCAGAGAAGCTTTGCTCCCTTGCTGCTCACCTCCTGCTGTGCAGCCCTGTTCCTAACAGGCCGTGGACTGGTATTGGTCCGTGGCCGGGGGTTGGGGACCC
Organism: Phocoena sinus; assembly: GCF_008692025.1. Taxonomy (NCBI): domain Eukaryota; kingdom Metazoa; phylum Chordata; class Mammalia; order Artiodactyla; family Phocoenidae; genus Phocoena; species Phocoena sinus. Next base: position 34,072,677 of record NC_045782.1, read on the forward strand.
CTGTTTTAGATGAAAAGTAGAAAATGAACATATGCTTCCTGGATATCAAGCTGCATGCTGACCTGAGAGGATTAGTAACGTTAAAAAAAAAAAGAAAAAAAAGGCAAGCAAACACAAATATATATACTTTTTTCTGTATTTCTATATCTACTTAATCTAGATCTTTTAAAAAAATATTAAAAACTGTAAAATTAATCCTAATACCTCCAATTCCAGTCAACACCACAGGGTATAGTCTAGTCTTACCTTTCTTTTTCCACATCAGTAACTCCCTCACTTTCTGTTTTTGAGGACCTGTTACTATTGTTGTTGATAACAGTGGCCCATGGGTGGCGTGAGGGATTCATATATAAGGAGCAAAGCAGAACCACTAAATGCGCATGGGTGCATGGCTTGGGCCATCATGGCAGCCAGGCTTAGAATTTAGGAGCAGACTGCTTAGATCCCAGACCCACGAATAGTGGTATTTGTTTACTCTCAAAGCCAAAATTCCTCCCTTATTAAGGTATACTGAATTCAAGTCATAGTTAGACTTTAATTTTTATTAGTAGCTTATCTTTTTGCTCTTGTACTGTCTTTATTGCAAGGATTTTCATATCATAAATATCTTTAGGTCTACAATTGTTAAGTCTTTATAGAGTAACTCTTGTACCGTTATCTTTCCTGTGCCTTCTTTTCACCTCGCTTCCCCTTACCCTGCTTATGTGTTGTTTGATACCCAACCCATTCTCAAGCCTTTACCTGCTTAGCTCCAGCGGCAGAAGTAAATTGGCCTTCTGTATGGCTGGGATGGTTGTCTGCCGTCTCCCCCTGCCGCCCCTTTACTTTGTGAACCACGGTCTTAGATGTAGGGAGGACAATGCAACTGCACCAGCAGAGCCAGAACTGGGCCTGAGCAAACCATGCTGTAATATTGTGCTTAGTTTTCTCATTGGGTGGCACAGGCCTTAGCACAGGACATGATTAAGGGTAACCGTCTTCTGGAAAAGGTCTTAAATTACATCGGGTTACTATGCCAGAATCATTCATTAACATTTTCCCCCCCTTTTCCCTAGAGCTGGTACTCAAGGTGAGGATTCAGAACCCATCTCTTCGAGAAAATGATTTCATTGAAATTGAACTGGACAGGACAGGAGCTCACCTACCAAGAATTGCTCAGAGTGAGTTGCTGTGAGCTGGGTGTTAATCCTGATCAAGTGGAGAAGATCAGAAAGTTACCCAATACTCTGGTAAGAAAGGTAAGAAGGTCTCTGTTAAGTGGTTGCTTTTTCCATTTGGAAAATACCCAGCTTCCTCCTTGGGTATGTGAGTCATAGTTGAAGAAACGAGAAGAGAATAGAAAAAGAGCAAAGGGTGTTTTTCCATTGAGCTTTCTTTCCTCTACTGGGCCTATAGAGACGTTGGCATTTCTGAAAGTGGTAGGATACCAGAGAGAATGTTCTGAGTTTACCATTCACAGGTACCTATTTTTGGTTGTTTCTCTTTAGTGATCTGTAAGGATTACCTTAGTGCACTATCACATGTGCCTTGTGTTTTATAACATAAGAACCAGCCTAAATTATAGTGCAAATCTACGTAGATACATGTGTGGTCCTCCCAACATCTCTGGGTTCCCTGAATGTCAGGCTTCTGGCTTCTCGGGGCCCCTGAGGAAAACATCCCTGCACTTGCCTCTCCCTTCGAGGTGTGCCTTATCTCGTAGCATCTGCTGTTAAGGCCTTCTACCACTCCAACCCAGTTCACGCTCCTGGGGAATTTCCTGCACTATCGCTGGTATCAGCACAGCACACCGAAGACATAGAGGACAAGCGGCTCCTCTTAATCTGTGTAACCTATTTTTGTTTTAGGACAAAGATGTTGCTCGACTCCAAGATTTCCAGGAGCTGGAACTGGTTCTAATGATAAGTGAAAATAATTTTCTGTTCAGAAATGCTGCATCCACACTGACTGGAAAGGCCTTGCTACAACAGGAGAGCTTCAAAACTGACTTACTAATGCAGCAGGGACTTTTATCACTGAGTACTGTGACAGTGTTCATCACCTCTGGGCCAAGGACAAGCCATTGATCTAAATGCCTTGATTGCCCCGGAGGGCCCCTGGTGCCACTGCGTCAGATACACTAACATCGTTCTGCCAAGGTAGGAAGCCCCTGACCCCGAGCAGCGGTGCACTCTTCCGAGCCTCTTGGTGCCCCAATAAACCTATCGCTGGAAGCTGTGAACAGCTGAGAAGTGGCCTGGAGAGGCAGAAGCCGACGGTTCTATATCCAGTGTGTTTTTTTGTGCAGAATGTAAGAGAGTTGTCTAACAGAAGCTGAGAGAGAGCAGAGCCTATTTCTAGCTAGTCCTGTTGACAGTGCACCCGAAGGGCCGGGAAGCGCTTCTCTTGGTGTTGCATGTTCACGACTCTCCAGAAACGTGAACTGGGGAAAGCACAGGTACTGGACATAGGAATTTTGGTGTGACTTGTGGCTGTGAGGTTTCACATAACATAGTTATAAATGTTACTCAGGTTAAAATTATTTAAGAATACAGTTACCTAATTGTAAATATGCTGTTAACCAAAAGAGCTTCCCCTCCCTGACTTTTTCCGTTGTAAACACTGACTGCTTCCGTCTCTAGATTGCCGTTGCCTAGACAGTCATCTCTGCATTAACGCCCCTTCGTGGTCACTAGAGGGCTCTCTAACGCCTTCTAAAAGAGCAACAGCTTTTTTTTTTTTTTTTTTTAACTGAAGCGATCCCTGTCTTCGTGTTTCTGTTTAATTGCACCGAAAGAGAAGAGCACAAACATTGCCAGTCCATGTTCTCCACTTTTCATTTTTCCACTACAAATGAAAAGCAATTTTCCAGACTGAATCCTTTGCTATTTTAAAGGTTATTGTGGGAAACTGAGCTAAAAGGAGTTAGCATCTTTATTTTTGTATCAAAGATAAAGATTATTTTGAAACTATTGGGATTTTTACACAGCTCTGAAATCTGTTGCTTTTGTAAACAAGTTGTTTGATCTTGGGCATCCTCCACAACCACCACCAACCCACTTAACAAAGTCAGTTGTGAGTCGGCCAGGCTTTGTTCTCAAAACAAATACCTGGTTAAACTCTTGAGCATGGCATAAGAATTTTTCTAAAGAACGCATTTAAGGATTCTTTTCCTTCCCTTCAGTGTTATTGATGTTAAAAAGAAAAGCTACTGTCTTGTTGAAATAAACAGCTTAACTTTAGAAACAAGAATGAGCACACTTAGACAAACAGGAGAGCAGGGGTTTGAAGCCAGCTGTTGAAGAACATCCCTGCTGTCTTAAAAAGCTTTCTCCCCATAGTGCCTATTGTTTCCAAAGAAACTTAACTTCCTAACTGTGTTAATTTTATTGGAACACTACAGACTGAGAGAGAACGTGCAGAAGATGTCAGTGGAAGAGAATGTTGTGCTAAGCTAATGGCCTCCTGCTGCTGCTTAAATGCTGAGCTGTGGTTGAGGTGTTTTCAAGGCCAGTGTGGAGGCAGTCTGTTCAGTGACTTAATTGTATTACAGCAATTACGGAGGGTGAGTTACTCACCCTTGTGCAGTGTTTGCCTAACAGAGTGTAAAGGTTATTTATTACTCACTTTCTCTGAAGTACTTTAAAGAAGAAACCTCCCTTGTGTTTCAACCAGTCGGAAGATAGTCTGTCCAAACAAACTAACCCTTCTTTTCCCCTTACCTTTGAAAAAAGTTACAATTTACTGATACAGTTAAGGCTAGTTTTATCCTGGAATAAATAAATTCAGTATTAATTCATGTCTAAATCATTGGGGTTAATACTCTTCCAGCCATCCAGATCAATTAGAAATTCTTGGAAGCTGTTGAAGCCCCTGGCTGGGAGGTGGCCTACAGAGGAGTAGCTCCAGGACATTTCCCGGGCTTAGAAATGGAGGCCGCTGGAATCTCCAGTGAGAGATGGGCCCTGCCCTGCTCTCTCTTCTCCCTTATAAAGTCCTCTGTGGTCAACTGACTCTTGCGTATGGCAGTGAATTAGACTGCACAGCTGCTGGTAGGTGAGTTTAAAGTCTTAATCTATGCATTCAGAGAAATATTTTTATATGCTTTGTGTAATTTATAACAAGGATTTTTTTTTAGCTTTGTTAACTGTGAATTCGCCCCTCCTCCTCCACTGCATATTTAAAGCATGTGCTCACACTGTGTGTAAACATTCACTGAAGATTTTTCTCTTCGTGAACTGCTGACTGTTCAAGCATAACAGGTATTATTAAAATTAAATATTAACTGACCAAACCCACATTCCTTAATTTTGGCCTCCTAAACAGCACTATACTTCTAATAATACGGGGTTCAAATTGTTGGACAGTTCCAGGGAGAAAACCCTCTGGAGGAAGAATAGGAGGGACTGGGCCCCACCTGAGCCGCCTCCCTCCTGCTGCTGCGGTGGCGTGCACGCCTGTCAGTGGCACCAGAGACAGATATCTTGTGCGGGGTCTTCCTCTCAGTTCACAGCAGTCAGCTTCATTTCCCCAGAGGAGCTGAGCCAGCTAGATGGAGGTCATCCTCTGCTAACCACATTTTTTGATTATCCTATTTACTTTACACAACTGAGCCTCTCCTTTGGGCTGTCAGCACCTGTCGGGGCTTCAATGAGCTCAGAGGCAAACTCCCAAGACAGGAGAGGAAATACAGCCTCACACCTTCGGATCTTTAGCTGAGAATGATGCCGAATGAATCTGCATTTCTGTTGGTTTGGGGCAGCTAGAGCCTCCCGAGCCAGACGTCATGCCAAATCGGCCTGATAAATCAGGGAGCATAGCAGAGACCTTTTCTTAGCTCCAAGGAGAGGCAGAATAATTTGGGCATTTGTGCTTTCATACTCGCTTTATCACAAGGATGGAAGTCTTCTGTGCGCTCATAAACATCCTGGGCAGAAACAGCCTGCCAAAAAAATGTGATTAACCTTTAACAAATAGTCCTGCTGCACAGGCTGGCCCGATGCATATAGAAAAATCAGATCAAAGGAGCCATCTCCACACCTACTGCAAACCATTTAGGGTGGAGGAAAAACAAAAAAGCCATCACCCACAACCAGTCACATTATACCAAGAGTAAAGTTTGAAGAAATGAGAGTCAGAGGAGACCAGAAAACTTAGTAAGGTAACAAAGAGAAGAGATCCCTTCCAAATAGAAGGCCATGTGCCAGGTAAATTCTGACCTGCAGAAAAATAAACACTTCATTGGCTTGCTCAAAAGAAGCAAATTTAATTCACTCCCTCATCTCATTGACCAGCCTGGGACCGTCAGGAGAGGGGGCAGCCTCTGGCTGCTCTGTGTTCCAATATTCACCTTCAGCCACAGTGAGGAAGATGAATGACTTGGAGACCTCACCGGTGACGGGGACCTGTCCGGAACAGACTGTTAAAGGGGCGAGGAAATAAAGCACCACGCATTTCTCATCCCCTAGAGCAGCGGTCCCCAACCTTTTTGGCACCAGGGACTGGTTTCGTGGAAGACAATTTTTCTGTGGATGGGGTGGGGGGGTGGTTCAGGTGGTTATGCAAGCGATGGGGAGCGATGGAGAGCAGCAGATGAAGCTTTGCTCGCTTGCCCACTGCTTACCTCCTGCCGTGCGGCCTGGTGCCTAACAGGCCATGGAGCGGTACCGGTCCACGGCCCAGGGGGTGGGGACCCCTGCCCTAGAGAAGCAGGCGTAGTGGTCTGAGGGATGACGTAAATGTGGAGGTGTTCGGGACTTCCCTGTGGCACAGTGGTAAGAATCCACCTGCAATGCAGGGGACACGGGTTCGAGCCCTGTCTAGCAGATCCCACATGCCACGGAGCAACGAAGTCCGTGCACCACAACTACTGAGAGCCTGCACTCTAGATCCTGCGAGCCACAACTGCTGAGCCCATGTACCACAGCTACTGAAGCCCGCGCGCCTAGAGCCTGTGCTCCAACAAGGGAAGCCACCGCAATGAGAAGCCCGCGCACTGCAACGAAGAGTAGCCCCCGCTCGCTGCAACTAGAGAAAGCCTGCGTGCAGCAACGAAGACCCAACGCAGCCAAAAATAAATAAATTTTAAAAAGAAAATGAACTTAAAATAAAAATGTGGAGGTGTTCACAGCAGCTTTCCCAGGAGGCCTTGGGTCAGATTTCAGGGGTTTTATTTCTCACCTTTTTACAGTATCTGCACAGCAGCGCAGGAACTACTGGCAATTACCCAGTGAATTTTGGCTGTGAAGACAATATTTCTAGCCAGAAGTTCTTGGGTCTGAAGTTTTCAGATAATTCCAGCCATGTAGATGTGTATAAAGGTAACCTCCATCTCTCCCTCCTTCCTCCCTGCCTCCTCTAAAGGTCCTAGCCCCCAGACCTTGTGAACAGAGAAAGGCTACATTGGGGTGTTTGTATTGTTGACACGTAGCTTTATTTGATCAGCGCTCCATTTTTAATGGATCCAGGCCAGCACCCCAGAGTACCAGACTCAGTTCCTAGGGACGGCCTGACCTGGCAGTCTTCTGTTCCAGAAGGAAAAAGCTTTATTAAAAAAGAAAAAACTTCAGAGTAGAAAATATGAAAAATCATGGGGGTTAGGGAGGTCATGCCATGAAATGATTGAAAACAGTACAGTGTGGAAATAACACACATTAGGAATCAGGAGACCTGGGACTAGTCTGGGCTCTGCCTCAAATTAGCTATGACTTTGGGCATGTCATTTGCCTCTGGGCTTCACCTCCTCACCTGAAGCATTTAGCATGGTTATCCTGCCAGGCACTAACAGGACAAAAACCTGACAAATGCCCCCAGCGTTTGCTATCAAGTCCATTCTGTAGACATATCTGGTGTCCTTACCCTTCCTGATGAAAACCAGGAATGTCCAGGAAGAAATCCCAGGAGTATATTTTAGGCAAGTCCAGCATCTCTGGCCATCCCGTAGAAGATGCCTCTGGCTGCAATGAGGTTGGTTGGAGAATCAAATTCAGCTATTGTCCCTTTGTCCAGGACCAGGACCCTAGCCAAGGAAAAGAAGTGGTCAGGTCTCCATCAGCCCAGATCTGGTTTCATGGTCCAACCCTGCCCTTCTGGGTACCGCTCAGGCCCCGCAGTGACATGCCAACCCTCCCACTTCAGTCAACCCACCCAACACAGTGCTACACCACATATGCACGCTTGCAAGGCTGGTTATTTTAGCCACTCCGTTTGCTGTCCTGGCAGATGAGACAATTTCTGGGATCAAACACAAGGTCTGATTCATCTTTGTTAGTCGGGGCTCCGAAAACCTCCCCTAATGAGCCCTTCCCTTCGCCAGGGTCACAGGGCCTGTGTGCTTCCATCTGCTTTGTGCCAACTCAAAAAGGCACACGGCGGGAAACTGGGCTGCAGTGAGGCCTGATGCTGGAATCTGGGGCTTTGGCTGCAAAGCTGGCTGCTGCTGATGGGTGGATCTCCCCCCGCCCACACACACACAGTCAAGCCTGGGCCTGGGATTAGAATCTCTTGCCAACTAAACACAGGGTGCACCTGGTGCAGGGCCAACAGGCTGGCTCCCAGGGTGAGGCAGGAGCAGAAAGGGCTCTCCCAAGTCCCGGGAGATGCCCCTCAATAAGAGGGCCTGGACTGCACCCACTCTGTTTCCCCACCTATGGGGCTCCCAGAAACGTGTCCTGGGAAGATGTGTGTCTGTGGACATCACTGCCTAGCCACTGCCCAAACTGAAGCCCAGGAGACTGCCCCCCTCGCTTCAGTGGCTTCTCATTGCCCTTAGGGGATGAATGCTTTCCCGTGGTCCTCAAAATGCAGCAGAGTGAGGCCTCTTTCTCCCTGTCCTCTTGGTCCTACTGCCCCTTCACCCTTTCTACTCCAGCCTCATGTGCCCTCCTACCTCAGGGCCTTTGCATGTGATGCAGCGTTTTCCTGAAAGGCTGCTGGTGAAAACCATTTTCAGTTAGGCCTGGGAAGAGATCCTCTCAGTCCAGCCCTTTCCCTTGTCTGGACCCAGGGCCCGGGCCTTCCTGCCCACCCTCCCTTCTCCCAGTGGGATCCTGGATGCGAGTGGAGGCAGGGTGGGTGTGGTAGGGATGGAACAGACACTTAGCATCAGGCATTCTCAGCTTGGTTCCCAAGCCCCTGGGAGCTGTGTGGGGAACTTCCGAGAGAGGGCCAAGGTCTGCCCATTGCCCTGTCCATGTATCTCCCCACCTCCCCATGCCCTGCAGGTGTTTGTTTTGTGAATGAAGCCTTGTTGATGTACTCCCACTATACTCCTTCAGGATAGATTTGCTGCAGCCTCCTGCCTCTTCCTCACTCTGAGCTCCCGTGTCTCCAAGGGAGCCAGCCTGGCAGGCCAGCACCCGCTGGCTTCCATCAGGCTTCTGAGTCACCCAGCCCCTCCCCTGTCCTCCAGCAGCACACCTCGACGTTAGGCACAGTGAGCAAACAGGTCACATTTTTTTCCTTTTGGCTGAGTGAGCTGCCTCCCCAACGAAGCCGTAAGATACCAAGAGGAAGGCTCCTTCCCTAATCCTTTGAGAAGCTGGTTCTGGTGAGGATTATAAAGGACATTTCCTAGGATCACCTGCACTTTTTTTTTTTAACATCTTTCTCCGAGTATAATCGCTTTACAACGGTGTGTTAGTTGCCGCTGTATAACAAAGTGAATCAGCTATACATATTCATATATCCCCATATCTCCTCCCTCTTGCTCTCCCTCCCACCCCTCCGGTCACCTGCACTTTTAACGCTTTATTTCATTGACTCCTTACAACAACCCTGAGAGAGAGAGAGGTTCATGAAGGTTTTGTGAATTGCCCGATGTCATACAGCAGTCAGCAGCAGAGCCAGGCTTGGGACTCAGCCCTCTGCTTTCCCACAGCAGAGCATCTACTCCGCATGGGACCCAAGCATCGCGCACCTTTCCTCAGTGGCTTCCTGGTCTGTACGCCTACCTCACAGGATGGGAATGAGGCTCAGATGAAGCCATGGCCATGTGGGCATTCTGGAAACAGTGCTCAGGAAGTGACGGGATTTGGCCTGAAGGATCTGGTTCCCCTCACCTCAGTATTAAGGGGTGGGGGAGAAGTGGCCGTGCCTAAGGAGCCCCAGTGTGCCCCTTCCCCACGTGTTGGTAACCCCAAAGTGTCCCTTGTGTCTCAGAAAGCATCACTGTGCCCCCGGTGCCCAGATAACCCACACTGTTCTGCACACCCACCCCCAAACCTTAGACGATCCCACGGAGCTCCCATATCCACATATCCCGTAGCCTTAATCTGCCAACCGCTTCCCCACGGCCCAGGCGACCCCACCAGGTCCCTCCCTGCTTGGGTTCCGGTGCCCCACCTGGTGTAGTCCATGATGGTGTTGAGCCGATGTGCGATGGTCAGCACCGTGCAGGTCTCACACTGGGTGTGGATGGTGGCCTGGATGAGGTCATCAGTCTCCAGGTCGATGGCGGCTGTGGCCTCGTCTAAAACCAGGATGCGACTCTTGCGAAGCAGGGCTCTGGCCAGGCACACAAGCTGCCGCTGGCCCACGCTGAAAATGGGGAAGGCAAGGTATCTCTAGCTGGGTGCCCCCAACCTGACCCCAGGCCTCATTCCCCAAACTGTTTCTGTCTCCACTCCCTCCCAATGGCCCAGGGCTGGCTCTCTGTCTAACCTCTCCCATTTCTGCCTTAGCCCAGTACTCCTGGAACACCGAGTTGAGGTCTGGACACCACAGGGATAATGAGGGGCCTTGCGGGTAGAGCCAGGACTTAACAACATTGTGAAATCCCCAGTCTGTCTCTGGCACCCCTGGTCTCTTCTTCCCGTGCTTTCTTCCCTATCCTCACTCCTCAACCAGGGTCACCGTGTTTCTCTGCTTCAATCTCTCAGTCATTTACACCTTAGTAATAACACACTTAAATGACTCCTCCTGGATATTTGCACACATCATGTTATCTCGCTGAGCCTAATGTCACACAATTTAGTCATCTTCCGCCCCCACGGGGAATATAGGTCAGGGTTCCGTTGTGGGAACAAGGAAGGGACAGGGCAGAGGAGGCTATGGGGGGTTCCCCGTGTCTGGTCCCTGGGAAGGTGGAGGAGGGGTGGAATGCATACCTTCCACCTCCTGCCTTGGAGGCTGGAGCTAATGAACAAAGAGAGGCTGTGTTCCCAGCCACAGAGGCTGCAGCACCCCCCACATCCAGGGACAAATACCTCAGCCCTTCCCGCAGGGGTGAGTCACTACAGCCCGAGTGAAGGCCAGGCTCTCTCCCCGGCCTATTCCCGCAACTAATGAAGGTTTTGGCAGCAGAATGAGCCGCCAGATAGAGCTCAGGGCTGATTTATGGTGGGACTGGCACAGGACACAGGTTATACTTAAAGTGGCTACAAGCTCAGTGAGGGAGGAGGGGAGTGGATTTCTGTCTCAGATCCTGGCGGATGTGGGGATGGAGGGGATGCTCTGGGGAGAGGTGCTCATGGCAAGCCAGGATAGGAGAATGGACCAAAATACAGCTGTGGGGCACAGGGTCTGAAAGCCTAGGCTCGTCCGCCAGCCACCCCCAACATGGCTGTGTAAGTGAAATCCAGGTACTGTACACATTCATTCTTACAGGGCTGCCTGGGGAGGCGGGGGCATCCCACCAGTGGCTATGATGCAGCAAGGAAAGTTTTGGGGCGAAAGCTCCCACTTCCCTGAGTCCTTGCCCCACCCCTTGCTAGCTGAGCAGCTTTGGGCAAATAATTTTATACTCTGGAGCCTCATTTCTGGCCCACAGGACTGCAGTAAAGATGAAAGGAGACAGTAGAGGCCAAAGTGCCTTGAACACTATTAAGTGCTGAGCAAACGTACAGGTTTTTGTTGTTGTTTTTTTTTTTTTTTTGGAGAGAGTCCAGTCCGTAGGTATGGACCGAGTAGAATAATACAAATAGCTAAATTTCTCAGGACTATATCCAGTCGAAGTGCTTTCCATTTCATCACAATAACCCTAAGACTGCTCTGTCCAAATGATGGCCACTGGCCACATGTGACTGTTGACCACTTGAAATACGACAAGTCTGAATTCAGATGTGCTGTACGTGTAAAAATACACACGGGATTTTATACTCGAAAAAATGCAAACTGTCCGTAATAGCTTTTGTATCAATTACATGTTGAAATGATATTTTAGATATATTAGGCTACATAAAGTACACAATTAAAATTTATTTCATCAGTTTCTTTTTTTTTAATGTGACTATTAGACAATTTTTATTTACACCTATGTGGCTCAAAGTATATTTTTATTGGGCGGCATGGTGCTAACAGGTATGGGACTGTTACTATCCCATACTCCTTTCAGAGTAAAGGAAAACAAGTCACAAAGAGGTTAAGCAGCTTGCTCCAAATCACACAACTAACATAGGTACAAGTGTCTCAAGCCTTTAGACTCAGTAAGAAGTGACTCTGGCCCTCCCTGATACATGGCACAGCGACGGGTGATATAAAGTCTGGGGCTATAAGGAAGCAAAGAAAGGCCCGGAGAGCTCCCTTTGCCCACTTCTAAACCACAGACAGAATTACATCCACCTTGGAAAATACATAAGATTTCTCTAAAGCTCTGTAGGCTTCCTCTTATCTGCTCCACAGCTTCAGTCCACAACCCCTCCTCAGGCCAAGCACAACACTGACAATCTCACAAGAGAGGACCGATTAGGGCTTTGGAATCTGCCAGGCATGTCTTCTCCCAGCTGTGTGACTTTGGCCCTGCCTTAGTTTCTCTGGAGCTTGTGTGAGGAGCCAGTGAAGTAGCGCACAGTGCCTGGCACACAGAATATGCTCAATGCAAGACAGTGCCCCCTGAGTTCACGCTGGCTGAGATGCGAGTGGGAGGGCAGGAGGCGACTGGCCTGGATTTGGTGTCGTTTGATGTTAGACCCTCTGTAGTGCTGCAGAGTGCTATTCCTGACCCACCCACTCCCAGCTGTTACCTGAGATTCTCCCCGCCCTCGGAGCACTGGAAGTCCAGGCCTGCCGGCTGGGAGCTCACAAACGTGTGCAGGTGGGACAGCTCCAAGACTCGCCACATGTCTTCCTCCGAGTAATTGCCGAAGGGGTCCAGGTTCATGCGCAGGGTCCCCGAGAACAAGATGGGGTCCTGGGGACAAAGCAAGGCCTCAGGGGGAGGCAGCTCAGGCCCCATAGGGAGCCATGGGCCCCGAGGCCAGGGAACAAGAAAGGGGTTGAGGTGGCGGCATTCCCACTCTGACCCCAGCCCTCCAGGAGGGAGGCAATGGCCAAGGTGATAGAAAAACGCCTGTGGGGAAGTGATAAACCTCAGCTTTGCCAACCCCAAATCCCGCACTAAGGCAGAAACCTGAACCGCTAATCTGACCCCAAAGTGTCCAGTCAGAAGAAAAAAATACCCCAGAGGAGTCAGAAAAAGTGAAATGTAATTCAGAGCTGTGAAACCAGGAGGCCAGGATAGAAGGCCTCTGGGGTGGGCTGTGTGGAGGGGCCTGTTGTTCTGCTGGTCCAAGAGGTCAGAGGACAGGGTCTTATAGGGCAGGAGACATCTGACCCTTCCAGACCCACGACGGGGGGCCGCTCTGTGGTTCTGCTCCTGCTGTCCTGTTCTCCAGCCTCCCAGAGAGGGGTCCCAGTCTTGAACTCCAAGCTGCAGAGCAGGGGTGGGACCTGCCTCCAGAGTCACGGGTCAGTGTGGCCAGGCCACGCCAGGCTGCTACCTGGGGGATGATGGTCAGCTGAGAACGCAGGTCATGGAGCCCGATGTCAGCCACATTGAGGCCGTCGATGAGGATGTCGCCCTCCGCGGCTTCCAGGATGCGGAACAGGCAGAGGGTCATGGACGATTTGCCAGCCCCAGTGCGGCCCACGATCCCCACCTGGAGGCAGTGGGGGATCTTCAGGGGGAGGCTGGGGTTTAGCGGGGCTGTTGCCAGGACTTCCCTGGGAGGCCAAGCAGACCCTTGGGCTGGGCCCCTGCCATCCCACAGACCCACGCTCCCCAGGGAAAAACCCGCCCCACACGCACCTTCTCGCCACCTCGCACTTGTAGACTCAGGTCCTTCAGCACCAGCTCCAGGCCCGGCCGGTAGCGCACAGAGTAATTCCGGAACTCCACCTCACCCTGCAGTGGCCAGCCCGCTGGTGGGCGGCTGCCCTCCACCACCCAGGGGGCCTGGCCGCCAGGGGAAGACAGGATCCTCATCAGGGGGGCACCTCATCCCCAGCCCAGCCATCTCCCAACTTTGGTCTGCCTCCCTCCCCAGGCCCCTGCCATCCTCACCCACTAGGGACCCTGGCGGGGTAGGCCCTGGTTCTCACGTGACCCAACCTTGTGGTTCAATGTCTCTTTATCCCTCTGACATTATTCCCCACAGAACTTTGCTCTCCCCATTCCCCCGTACCCCACGGCCATAAGCGGCCCCTCCCACCTGCCCTCGCTCCCCCTTTCACCATTCTTTATTATTGAGTGGCTACTCCATGACAGGTAGTGGGGTTAACAATGGTAAACAAGACAAAGTCCTTGTCCCCGTGAGGCTTACATCCGAGTCTAGGGGGGCATACAGTTGACAAATAAATAAGTCTACATAATGTCAGATGGTGATGAGTGTGGATAAGTGCCTGGTGTTGCTATTCTGTACAGGGTGGTCAGGGAAGGCTTCCTGGAGGAGGTGATATTTAAATAAAGACCTGAAGGAAGTGAAGGAACAAGACAAGTAGATATCTGGGGGGAGGGCATGCCAGACAGAGGGAATGGCAAGTACGAATACTTCCAGGTGTGTTCTGGATCACAATGACAAAGGTGAGAGGTAGGAGACAAGTAGTGGATGGCCCCATCGCATAGGGCTTTGCTGGCCATTTTAAGGACTGTGTTTTTTTACCCTGAGTAAGATGTAGGGCCATGCACAGAGGAATAACATGATTTGGTGTGTTTTTAAAGGATCTCCCTGCTGCTATTTGGAGGAGGGAGAGGGGAGGGTGTTTTGAAATGGGGGGGTGGTCAGACTGTCAGCAGTCACAAAGCAAAGCAGCCAGTATAGATAGACCGCTTTCTTGAGGAGGTGTCAAAAGAATGGACGGTAGGGTTGGGGGCAGAATTTTTGAGAATGTGGAGACAGGATCATGTGTGTAGAGAGGGGATATGGGAATGCTAGGCACGAAGAGGGAGAATTTGAAGATCCCAGAGAATGGGGGATGAGGGAATGATAGGGGATGCCTGGGGAAGACAGGGGTAGATGGGGGCCCCATGGGCAGGAGAGGCCAGGTTGGGAGGAACAGGTGGGGTGGGGCTCAATGGGGGCTGACAGGGCAGGAGCTCAGGTCACAGAAGCCATGAAGTGCTTTCCAAGTAGGAGAGAGGGGCTATTTGTCTGAATGTTGCTGAGCGGTTGCATTAGATGAGAACAGAAAAGTGTCGCTAGGTCGGGAAGTGGGAAAATCATTGGTGAGTGGGTTCAGTGGAGTGATAGGGCCAGAAACCAGGCTACAGGGTGATGAGGCAGTGGGGAGAGCACCTGCAGACCATATTTTAAAGCCAGTTTCACGACAAAGGAGAACAGAGAAATGGGACATAGGATACAGGGGAAAGGGAGGGTTGGTTTGAGTGTCTAGAATGGAAGCTGCAAGAGCTTATTTTCGCGTGTGGATGGGAATCATCCAACAGAGGGAGCAAGATGGATGACGTAGCAGATGGAGGGTGTGACTGAGGAAGTGAAGTCCTTGGGTGGCCATGCGAAGAAGTAGAGGGAGTGGACTTTGAAATGAGAAAGGAAGAAGGTGGAAGGGACACAGGCAGATCTGAAAGTCTGGAGGCAGGAAGGCTGAGGGAGTTCACGTCTTGTAAAGCCGTTTTCTCACTGAAGCGTTAGGCAAGGTTGATGACTGAGCCTGTGGTGGCCGATGACTGAGTCATTCGGTCGATGACTGAGCACAGGGAGGAGGGCATGTAGGGGTTTAAGGAAAGAGAACGGTCAAAACAGAACTTTCTGAAAGTGGGAACACACGCTTCTTGGAGAAGCAAAACAGGAACACCCAGCCGTGGTGTGTGGTGATAAACTTGAAGTAAAATCAACGATTTTCTCCAGCAACGTTTTAGCAGCTGAGCACCGGCGTGTTTCAGAAGGTAGACAGGTGGGCTCAACTGGGGTGAGGATGACTGAGAGAGAGAAGGGCAAGGGAGTTGAGAGCACTGGCACTGGTGGAGCATAGGATCCAGGCTGGATGAACTTGTGGACAGAGGGACAGAGGCAGGACACGGGACCGGGGGGTGCCAGGGAGGACCAGGTACTGTGACCAAGGAGGGCTTGGAACAACGGGAGCTGTCCTCTCCCACTACATCAGGAACTGCTTGAGGGCAGACCTTGTCTTGCCCTACACCTCCTCACATAGACCTCTGGTTGACACTCAAGAAGGGTTGAATGAATGAGGAGCCACCTGAACAGCTGGCCTGGGGGTGTAGAGATGGTGGGTCTCCAAGCACCCCTCCCTGCCCCAGGCTCATCCCGTACCCACCTCAGTCTCCGTCTTGGAGTACCCTTTGACTCTCTCCACGGCCACAATATTAGACTCCAAGTCTGATAGCGTTCGTATCATCCAGTTCAGAGCCAACGTCACCTAGCCAAAGGGGCTGGGTCATAAGCGGGGCGATCTCTCCTCCCCCTGAAATGCCTCTGGGAGGAGTTCAGACTCCTTGACTATGCTGCTATCCTATCCCAGCTATGACCCAGGTGGGCCCGGGCAAACCCATAGCAGTGCCACCTGGGGCTCAAATCACAACTGTACCTCAGGCAGTGACAATGCAGACTTAACAAAAGGCCACCCAGCCCAGTGTTTCTTAAACTTTAATATGCACAAGAAAGATCTCCCAGGGAATCTTGTGAAAATGTAGCTTCTAATTCAGTAGGTTTGTGGTGGGACGCGAGATTCTACGTGGCCAAGAAGCTCCCAGATGATGTTGATGCAACTGGTCCTTGGACCACACTTCGTGGATCAAGGAGCCTCGATAGACAACGCTGAAGCCAGAGCCCCGGGTCTCTGGTATCAGAATCTACAGTTTAAATCTCCAGGTGATTCATATGCTCATTAAAGTCTGAGAAGACTGACCTGTCTGGACTGTCCTTTGTTTACCAAACATTCAAGACTTGAGTCACCTGGGGCATTGCAAATGTGATCTGCTTCACAAAAATTCCATCTGCAGTTATTTAATGCTTTGACAATACAGGTTGATATCAGGGTGACCTTCCCAGGCTCCAGTTACCTGCTCCGTGTACTTTCTCTGCAGGCTTGTGAAATGAGGTGTATTCCAGCTCTCCACGTCCCTGCCCCCGGACCCCGGTCAGGGTCGACCTCTAGATCTTATGCAGGCAGGGCAAATTCTATTTGTCTCTCGGGGCCAAGCTCCAAGATAATTTCTCCAACACTCCAAGGTAGAGACCTCCTCTGGGCTCCTACGTTTTGTGCCTTTCCTCCACTAAGGTCTGTGCACCCCACAGTACCATCCCCTGCTGGTGGGAGTGACTCTCCACACTTGACTGGGAGCTCACAGTCCCGTGGAGCGGAACCTGTGGCTGGTCCCCATTTGGGGCAGAGCGAGGTGCTCAGGAGATGCTTGTGAAACCTGTGTGGCCTCTGCCCCAGTGGTGGCCCTGACCCAGGACCCAGACCTCTGCGTACCTGTAGGGCATAGGACACAGACAGGCCCACCAGCCCTGGACTCTGGCTGCTTCTCCCAATCACAGCAAAGAGTGCAGTGAAGAACACGACACAGTTGCCCACGAACTCCACTCGGACCCCCAGCCACCTGTGGGGATTAGGCAAGGAGGAAGTGGGGCGGATGCAAGAAGGGGGCTGTTTAGGGGCTTGGACCCAGAACATCAGGGTCTCTGCCGCAGAGACACTGGTGGAAACTCCTGGGAGGAGCAGGGGCTGAGGGAGCTGCTTCTGACCTGTTGGAGGCGATGTAAGGGTAGCAGCTCCTCTGGTTGGTGTCCACCTTAGCATCACTGATGGCCTCGAAGTCCTGGCTGCGGCCATAGGCCCGGATGACGCTGGAGCCGGTCACCGTCTCCAAAAAGTGGGAGTAGATGGGTGAGCGGCTGACAGATTCCAGCCGCTTCAGTTGCCGTGACGTAGCCACATAGAGGCGCTGACAGAGGATGGAGAAAGAGCTTGGAGTCAGGACCGTGGGGCCCCAACTCAGTCCAGCACATCCTCTGGACCCATGTGAGCCGCCTCCCCGTCAGTTCCACTGCCCCATAAGACCTTGTTCCCTTCCTCCCGCTCCGCCCGGAAGAACCCAAGACTTGGGGGCCTGATACGGCTCCACGAACCCATCCCACCCTTCCCCTCTGGTCAGCTCTGCTCACTCTTCCAGGCCACTTTGTCCACGAAGCCTTGCCCGATTGCCTCTCAGCTCCTGAACCCCTCACCTCTGCAGGGGCCTAGATTATTGCACTGACTCTGCTTTGCCTCCTGTCAGTGACGATGAGGGGCCCTAGCAGTGTGTTCACACAATCAGAATTTTGCAAAATTTGCAAAAATAAGATAATTTTGTATTCTTTTTCTTAAAGAGCCTCTCCCCGCCCCACCCCCCAGTTGTTTAAACTTCAGCCCCACAAAAACACAGTTCTGCCTCCACCTTCCATCTTCTACCCTGTGGGCCCCAAGATGGCCAGGGCCATGTAGGATTTGCATCTGAGAGTCCCCCGTCCCAGCACAGAGCACAGTCTTCACACACAGGCCTGAGCTTCTGGCCACCTGTGGATTACCTTCATCGACTGATTAATTAATGGCAGGATAGGGGCTCAGAAACACAAATGCCTTTTATAGGTAGCTGTATCTGAATGTCATCAACTCATCCATGTTAAAAACATGTACGTAAGTTTAGATATATCTAAGAAGAAGGAAAGGATAATGTGTCTCAAACTGTTGACAATATTTAGCCAGCAGGAAGGAGTTCTAGGGCCAGTCACAATTTACAAGGATTTCATTTTATCCTATCAACAGCTCTGTGAGGTAGGCTCTATGATTCTATTTTACACGTGAGGAAAATGAGTTTCAAAGAGGTATTTGCTGAACCAAATCCAGCTGTGAAGCTGCGGGGCCTGACCTCCCTACATCCCACCACTGGTGGCCCCCGGCCACACAACGGCCATGCCCCCAAAAAGCCACGCCCACCCACTCAGGGCACACCTGCACAAAGAGGTAGAGGACAGCCAAAGGCAGGATGACCACAGCAAAGAGTGGCGTGCTGGCCACGATGACCACGAGGGTGGAGATGGAGTTGTAGAAGGAATTCAGCAGCATCAGGATGGTGGGAGCCAGAACCTCATCGATGATGTAGACGTCCTTGGAGAAGCGGTTGAGGATGCGGCCTGAGGGCGTCGTATCGAAGAAGGACTGTGGCGAGCGCATCTTGTTGTACAGCAGTGCCTGGTGAAGCAAGCGCGCGGCCTGGACGCCTCCCACCGCCATCATGATGGCTGACAGCATCACCAGGAGCCCTGGTGGAGGAGGAGAGGGGCGCTCGTTCACCTGGGCCAGGTGGCAGGCACGCAGGGGCAGGTTCCGAGATGGGGGATAGCCTCGGTGAACTAGGCGGGCTAAGAGGCCCAGCATGGCTAGGATGAGCTAGACAGGGCCAGAGGCAGGTAGACTGCTAGGGTGGGTTGGGGAGTCCCTGGGGCTGCGACAGTGGAGAGAGATTCAGAGGCAAGGGCATGGTTTGGGGGACCCAGCAGCCCAGAGATGAGGAAGGGGCCACCGTAGCCCCTTCTAGGTATCTCTGCAGGCTCACCTTGCAGAATTCCCAAGGCGGCGTAGACACCCAGCCTCTGGGAGGTGTTGTTCTGCTGGCCGTTCACCACAGCCTCACCGGTCCAGGCACTGAGCCAGACGTTGGCCCCAATGGCAGCCGCACTTTGACCCCCGTGCAGCAGACAGATGGTCAGCATGGCACAGAGCCCCACGGCCCTGGCGTAATCCCAGAACACCCTCAGCTTCACCTGCATGGCCACAGCGGTTGCACAGAGGACTCCGGTGAGCCCCGGGACTGCTAGGGGCCTGCCCACCCTCTCCATCCCTCTCCGCCCAAGCTACTCACAGTGCCCATCTCCACCTTCTCCTCCTGGGTCAGCAGCACACGGCTCGCCTTGGCCTCTGTTGCCTGCACTACCTTTTCTGCCGCACCTAGGCGCCTCCTGGGCACAGGCCGACCCTGGCCCTCTCTTTCCAGGGACATGGCACTCAGCTGTCTGCGGAGGCAACTGGTCAGGCCCAGGGAGGAGGCCTCCAGCACAGCCACAGACAGAGCCCCAGAAGGAGGTTCAGGCTGCAGCCGGAGGCCTGGGGTGTGTCAGGGAGAACGCCCACCTGTGCCCCCCGTCAGGGCTTGGGAGCCCTGGTACCGTCTCCCGGGGGCTGAGAGCTCCCAGGTGCTCACCTCATAAACTGCTTCTGGACCTCGTATGTCACTGGCTCATGAACCGTCAGGTCTGTGTGATTGCTGAGCGGGTCCTCAGTCAGCAGCACCTCCTCATCCTCTTTGTCCTCCAAGGCTGCAGCGGGGAGGCAGAAAGGAGAGCTTGGCTAGCTCACCCCGCAGGCCCCTGGTATGCCCTGCCCCACTCCAATGAAGAGGCCTGAATGGACAAGCCAGAGGCGAGGTGAGAGGTGAGCAAGAATAACAATAAAAATAAACGACGAATTTCGTGTTGGAAAGAAAAAGGGTGGCAAGAAAGACTTAGGTCAGACAGGAAGAAAAGCGTCCCATCAGGGACTACGTAGAAGGGGATTCAAATATAAGGGTCAGGAGCTTGGGCTCTAGAGTCAGGCCGGCTGAGCTAAAATCCCACTTCCTCACCGCATGGGTTTAGGCAGGCATGAAAATGGGGATAATAATAGTACCTACTTCATTGTGTCCTTGTGAGGATTAAAGGAAAGAATGTGTGTCAAGAGCTTGCAAGGGGCATAGCCCTTAGTAAGTGCTCGAGACGTGTTAGCTGCATATTCGGAAGTAGGAGAGAAAGCCCAGGAGAAGGTCTGTGAGCCAGCCGGGAGCCTGGGGCTGGGGAGCCAGGACTGGACAACAAAGGGGTCTCAATATGCTCCACGAGGACAGGGATTTTTCTGTTTGTTCATTCCTGTCTCAGCGCCTGGAATAGTGCCTGGACATAGTAATTGCTCAATAAATATTTGTTGATAAAGAAATGACTTTTCCAAGCATTTGCACATTTACTAAACAGTTCATCTGTGAAACAGTTTTGCCGTACAAGCTGGGCCTGGGCCCTTAGGCCCTTTGGACACGTGAAGGCAGATGAGGAGGAAGGGCTTGAATCCATCCACTTCACTTTCCCTGCTGGTGATGTCTGACATCACGCAGATGGTCCAAGTTCCCCAGAACCTCCCTTGTGAAACACTGGGCCTGTCCACAGACACTCAGAGGCTCCAGGACAGCGGAGATGCTGGGAGGGCAGGGGAATACGGAGGGCCAAGAATGGCAGATACCGGTCCTGCTGTCGGCCTCCTGGTGCTTCTTGCCCTCATCAGGTGCATAGTTGCGGAGAAAGTTGGCAAAGGAGCCATTGCGCTGCAGCAGGGCTGCGTAAGTGCCAATCTCAGACACCTGCCCGTCGGCTAGCACTATGACAAAGTCCGTCTGGGGCAGGAAGCTGATGCCATGCGTCACTAGCACCCGTGTCTGGGGAGAAGGCAGCAGGCTATCACTCCCACTGCCCTCAGCACACAGCCCTGGCACGGAGCGAGTGTGAGGTGCCTGTGTGCCGGCAGCAGGGGCAGACACATCAGGGACTCACCCCGTGCTCAGCGCCTGAGGGGCACCGTCCCCCACCCCCGCCCCAGGTTTCCCCCACTGCCCAGCCCACGCTCCTGTTCCTCAGGCCCTCCATACCTCCAGGTCTCACCCGAACCCCTTGGCCTCCCACCAGTCTTCTCCTGTGGCCCTAGACCTCATCTTAGCCCCCTTAGCCTCTGGGAGGACTCACCTTTCCTGCCAGCACACCTTCTGGCCCAATGACTTGGTCAAAGATATGTTTGGCCACGTGGGAGTCCACGGCTGACAATGGGTCATCCAGCAAAAAAATGTCAGCGTCACTGTAGACAGCTCGGGCCAGACTGACCCGCTGACGCTGGCCCCCAGACAGGTTAATGCCCTGGATGGGTTGGAGGAGGGAGGTGAGAGGTGTGTATTGGGTAGAAGGGAGTCAGGCCATCACAAGGGGGACAAGGGCTCTGTCTATTGTCATTCAAAAAGGCAGACCTCTAAATTCACATTTCATATGCCTGGTCCTGTACCTGGGAAGCTCTAAGGCCATGGAGGAAGGGGTGGTGGCTCTCAGGGTCCTCCCAGGGCAGGTGAGGACATCGTGCTCCCTGCCCAACTGGTTTCCCTGCCTTCCACCTTCATACTCTGGGAGGCTGGAAATCCCCAGGAGGTCCTTAACAGAACTTTCAGTCTCCCATCAACCATACGGTTCGCAGATGACTTTCATAACAATTATCCCATTTGGTCCTCTTGTCAGTCTTTCCAGGGAGGTATCATTGTTAATGACTTTGTCCAGGGTCCCAAACTATTAAGGGCAAAAGCAAGGATGGAAACCCAGCATCCACCCCAGAATTCATCAACCCCGAGATCATTCACGTACCAGAGGGGAGGTAAGTTCACTCCTTAAAGCCATTATGCAGAAACTGAGGTACACAGCAGCAGGGCTGGGCCTAGAGGGCAGACCCCAGAGGTATAGCCTGCTTTCCTACCACCAGCTTTCCTCATTCCCTCTGGAACAGGCCCAGCTCTTTGGGGGTACCCTGAGCAACTGACCCCTGGGTAGAACAAATGTGGGTTGGGAGCTGGAGCTGCTGAGAAGCGAGGGGTGGACATGGAAGCTGTAGTGACTGAGACGCGTGGACGTGCCTGCATTCAACCAACCCGTCTTTCTCCAGTGCTACTACGTTCTGGGCACTAAATCAGGCTTGTGTGTGCGAGGTCAGTGTGGGTCCAGGAGAGATGGGAAGGAGGAGTTGTATCGTAGATCAGGAGGTCTACTCTGGGTTCCTATAATCTCGGACTCCTACTTAAAAATTTCCCATCCCGACTGCCAGGCTCAGGCCCTCATTTCCCCAGGGCACCACGAGAGGCCCCTCACTGGTTCCTGTGCCTTTGGGCCCCTCCACACTGCAGCCAGGGCAGCTTTTCAAAATGCAATTCCTGTCCCTGCCTAAAGCTCTTCACTGACAAGTTGAACGTCAAGGTAAAAAATGATGGTAATGGATTATAACACGTTGAATCAAATAAGAATCCATGAGCCCACGTTGATATAAAAAAATTAATGAATAAGTAATAAGTCAACTAATAACTATAGAAGGAATGGAGTTAGAAAATCAACATTTGGCCAACATCATAGTAAACACTGACTCAGGCAAAAATCATCAATGAAAGTCATCAAATGAAATCATCAGTAGACGATACCACCTCAATCAAGAGATCAAAGTTAACATTGTCAGTAACGCATGAACCGACATCGTGTGTCTCCTGATATGACGCACCAAGAAGGACACAACGTTACTTCTTTGGCTTTTCCCCCAAAAAATATATTCCGAATCTAATCGTGTTCAAATTGAGAAACATTCTGCAAAGTAACTGGCCTGTTCTCTTCAAAAGTGTTGATGTTCTAAAAGACAAAGACTGAGGAATTATCCAGATTGATTGAGAATAAAGAGATATGACAACTAAATGAAACTCATGATCCTGGATTGAACCCTAGACCAGGAAAGAAAATAGCTAAAAAAGACATTACTGGGACAAATGATGACATTTCAAATGTCAGACAGTCAATTAGATAATAATACTGTATTAATGATAAATTTCTTGATTTTGATAACTCAACTATAGTTATGTAAGAGGATGTCTTTGCTTTGAGACACTGAAATCTTCAGTATATAAAAAAAGAGGTGAAGCTATAAAACTCAGAGGAAAACACAAGGGAAAAGTTTCATGACATTGGACTTGGCAATGATTTTTTTGGATAAGACACTAAAAGCACAAGCAACAAAAGTAAAAATAGAAAAATTGGATCACATTAAAATCGAAAACTTCTGTGCATCAAAGGACACAATCAGCAGAGTGAAAAGACAACCTTCAGAAGAGGAGAAAATATTTGCAACTCATATATCTGATAGGGGGTTAATATCTAGTATGTATAAAGAATGCCTACAGCTCAACAACAAAAAACCAAACAACTTGAATAAAATCTGGGCAAAGGACTTGAATAGACACTTCTCCAGAGAAGATATACAAACTACCAATAGACACGTGAAAAGATGCTCAACATTAGTAATCACTGGGAAATGCAAATCAAAACCTCAATGAGATACCACCTCACATCCATTAGGATGACTACTACCAAAAAACAAAAACAAAAAACCAAACAACCACCCCAGAAAACAACAAGTGTTGTCCAGAATGTGTAGAAGTTGGAGACCTTGTGTACTGTGGGTGGGAATGTTAAATGGTGCAGCCACTATGGAAAATAGTATGGCAGTTCCTCCAAAAATAATAAAAAAAATAGAATTATGATTTAGCAATTCCACTTCTGGGTATGTACTAAAAAGAATTGAAAGTAGGGTCTTGAAAAGATCTTTGCATACCCGTGTCCATAGCAGCTTTAGTCACGATAGCTGAAAGGCGTAAGCAACCCAAGTATCCATTGATGGATGAATGGATAAGTAAAAGTTGCTGTTTAACGGGTACAGAGTTTTAGTTTTGCAAGATAAAGAGAGTTCTGGAGATTGCCTGTACAACAATGTGAGTGTATTTAACACTACTGACCTATATACTTACAAGGATTTCTAAGGTAAAGATTTATGCTATGTATATTTTGCGACTGTTAAAAATTAATAAATTAATTAAAAAATAAAAACTTCCACTGATGTCCCATGATTTTTAGGGTAAAGGCCAAAACCTTGATCAAAGTCTTCAAGGCTCTACGTTACCCTGTTTCTGCCACACCCCTTCTAACCTCCAGTCACATCAAATTGCACAGAAATGCCAGTCCACCCGCCATCCCTTGGCTTTCAAAGGCTTTCCATCACTTGGTAAAAGCCACAGTTCTTACAGTGGTCTCCAAGGCCCAAGGTGACCTGGCTGCCTGGACACCTCACTGACCTCATCTCCTCCTCATCCCTGCTCATTCCACTCCATCCACATTGTTCTTCTTGCTGGTCCTTAAATGGCCCAATCACACTCCTGCCTCAGGGCCTTTGCACTTACTGCTCTCGCTGCCTCAAATGTCCCAGACAGGGCTTCACGTTCGAAGATACGGACCACCCCCTCACTTTGTTCAAGTCTCCGGTTCTCAGTGAGGTTTTCCCAAAGCACATTAACAATACAACCCTGCACATACTCCTATATCCCTTCCCTGTTTCATTCTTTCCCCTTAGCGTTTATCGAATATTATATATTTTACTGATTTATCTTGCTATCATCTCTTTCCCCCAGTAGAATGTAAGCTATATGAAGGCAGAGATTTTAGTCTGGTGTATTTACTACTGTATAATATTGCCTGGCATATAGTAGGTAGGTAATAAAATCTGATGACTGATGAGAGCTTCTTCCTTAGCTCTTAAGATTCAGCTCAAAAGTGATGCTTTTCCTTATGCAGACCACCCCGTTACTGCCTTCCAGTACCCTGCACAGGCCTTCAGCCTGGCCCCCAGGACATTCTACAGCACCTACCTGTTTACAAGTCAGTTTCCCCCAGTAATAGCTCTGTTTCACCAGTGCCTAGCACACAGCTAGGCATGATACTACATGAATGTGTGAATGAATGAATGCATATCTGGACCTGGGCTGGATTGAGGTGGGCAGCTATATGTGCTAACTCCCCAGAGGATGAAAGAGGAGCCTACCTTCTCTCCGATCTCTGTCTTGCTTCCACCAGGCAGCACCTCCAGGTCAGCCAGCAGGGCACAGGCCTCCAGAGCCTGTTGGTACCGCTTGGGGTCCAGGGCTTGGCCAAACAGCACATTTTCCTGAAGAGTGCAGTTCTGTATCCATGCCTGCTGGGGCACGTAGGCCACGGAGCCCTGGCCAAAGGAGAAGTTTACCTCGGGGTTTGCCCAAGGCCTGGCCAAGCTTCCCTTCCCAGGAGTCCCTGCCCCTCTCACCTTCATATACACCTTGCCTTCCAGCTTCTCCATCTCTCCCAGCAGGGCAGACAACAGGGAGGACTTCCCACAACCCACAGGCCCCACCACAGCCACTAGTGCCCCTTTTGGCACCTGGATATCTAGGCTGGGGGCAAGAAGACAAGTAGCCCAGTCAGAGGAGGAATCAGGGTTGTTTTTTTTTTTTTTTTGCGGTACACGGGCCTCTCACTGTTGTGGCCTCTCCCGTCGCGGAGCACAGGCTCCGGACGCGCAGGCTCAGCGGCCATGGCTCACGGGCCCAGCCGCTCCGCGGCATGTGGGATCTTCCCGGGCCGGGGCACAAACCCGCATCCCCTGCATCGGCAGGCGGACTCTCAACCACTGCGCCACCAGGGAAGCCCTGGAATCAGGGTTTTGGTCCCCCACCTTCCACCTGGAGACCCAAGCCCTCCTCCCTTTCAGACACCACCCTGGCAAGCTGAGGCTCTTCCTGCTTCTCAGGCCAAAGACTGAAGCGTGAGAGTGGGGTTGGGTTCCGCTATTGACCTGACCTTTGGCTCACTTTAGGCAGCTGAGAAGGGAAGGGGAAGCTGGTACCTGTGCAGGGTGGGTGGTAGGTTCTGGGACCAGGTGAAGGTGCCATTGTGTATGGTGACAGTATAGCCTGGGAGGACAGAGGTGTACAGCGTCAGGGGGCCCAGGGCAAGGGGAGGAGGATCCCTGGGTGGGGAGAGGTGTGGGAAGCCCCAGGGGGAGGGCAGGGAATCTTGTGGGGGGGCAGGGAGGGGAGACGGGAAGTCCTGGGGAGGAGCAGGGGGAGCCCTAGGGAAGGAAGGTGGTGGGGGAGGCCTGGAGAGAGACGACGAGAGGAGAGAAAAGAGCAAGAAGAGGAAGAAGGCGGGCACAGAGTGAGAGCAGATAGGAAAAGAGGATGAAGAAAAGGGGGTCACAGGAGAAAAGTTAAAAGCTTGGAACAGAGAATTTTCTGGAGCAGTGGCTGGGGCAAGGGCAACCCAGGTAGAGGCTGTCTGGACCTGGGGTGATGGTCTTTCTTTCCACACACTGGGAGTCAAGTTCATCTTGGCTCAGGAAATGCTGGATCCGTTTCAGAGACACACTGGTCTGCATGCAGAAGGGTGCGGGTCAGCCCGGGAAGCTGTGCTCTGCCTGTACCATCTCCTCTTACCCTTGCTAGCCCCCAACTTCCTGGGTGAGGCTGGGCCCCCTGAGGGCCCAGAGGCTGGTGCTAGGGCCCCTCCCATGACTGAGTCTTGGCTGGCTCTCAAGGCCAAAGACAGGGTCCAGGTTGGTAACAGGAGGCTGTCTCCAGAACTTGGGTTTCCAAGGACCTTACCTGACTTCCTCTGACTCCAAATGGCCCCTGACTCTAATGACCTCGTTCAACTTGGAACAATTCTTCATAATGCCAGATGGCCCTCCCCCGATCGCAATAACTCTCCCTGATTATCCCCTGACCCTAAGGGACCCCATCAACCTGCCCGCACTCCAGCAGAGCCCCCGCCCTGTCCAGCATTACCTGGGCCAAGTTGCTGATCAACTGGGGCAGCATGTTGAGGGGGATTTTTAAGATGTTGAACAGGGACACGGACACAAAGGCCTTCTCAGCATCCAGCACATTGTTCTTGTCCACGGACACGTACATCCCGAGGGTGGTCAGGGTCACCTGGGCAGGCGTGGGGAATGGGTGTCAGGGTGGCGTCTGCAGGGTCCAGGGGCCCGGGCTGGCCAGGCAGGAGGCGGGACGCCAGCCCAGGCAGGGGCGCCTCACCAGGAAGGGGGTGCAGATCCAGATGAAAGTGGACGTGGCGTGGAGGTAGGCAGCCTGGCGCATCAGCCGGAGCTCCTCCTGCCGGATGTCCTCCACCTGCTTCAAGAAGCTGGGCTCCCAGGCATACAGCTTCAGCACCTTGATGCCACCCAGGATCTCGCTCATCAGCTTGACGCGTGAGTCCTTGAGTTTCATTTGCTCTACCTATGGAGAGTGTGGAAAGTGCACACCCCGAGCCCCTCCCCAGACCTCTACCCACAGGGGCTCACACCTTCCCTGCACTCACACACACAGGGCAGCCGGACTGCTCACCGTTCCTCCCTGCCTGCCCGTGCTGCAGCCCAGCCTGGAATACCCAGCCCGCCCTGGACAAAATCCAGCTCCAGCCTCAGTGCCCCACCACTGACCCTCGCAGGCAGCACCCTCTTTCCCTTCTCTGGGTTTCTAAGGGAATAGATCCCTTATTCCTCTTTGTTCCCCAGTCCCTATAACCCAGGGTGCAGCGTGCCAAATCAATCTGTTCATTCACCCCAGTTTATTGAGTGCCTATTATGTGCCAGGCCATGTGCTAGACGTAGGGCAGACAATGAAGAACACCTCAAAGCCCTGGCCATCATGAAGCTGACAGTCTGATGGGCGACGTAGACAGGAAGCAAACAACCACCTGAATAAATGCTTAATAAATTATTACGCATACTCCGATGGGAGTTACAGGATTCTGGGAGAGAATAATGGGGTAGGGACTGGGAAATCAGAGTTTATGCTGGGAGGTGAAGGAAGGGAGGGAACTGGGCAAGGAAGGAAGGGTGAAGCACATTCCAGGGAACAGTATGTATGGTAGCCCAGAGGTATTCAGAGCTTGTTGATTTGGAGAAAAGAAAGGCCATACTGGATGAAACTTGGTCATATCCCAGGGGGTGAGGGATTGAAAGGTGAGCAGGGGCCCGGTGGGTGGTGGTAGGGAATTTGTCATTTATCCTATGTACAGCGGGAAGCTAGGGAAGACATCAGTAAATGTTTGCAAATAAATAATGAGCCTTGGTTCCTCAGCTGCAAAAGTAGAATGTTTCTAAAACCCTCTCAGGGTTGGGGGCTAGAATAAGCTAAGGTTTGTGACAGTGGCTTGGAGCCGTCCATACTCGGTGAGCAAGGTAGTTGGTAAAGCCCAGGTTAGTAGTGACTGCTCTCCACCAGGTACCTGGCCAAGGCTCCAGGCAGGAGCAGCGCAGTTGCTAGCACCCACCTGGAACGCACGCATTTTCACAGCCACGGCTCCATTGAGCGGAATCAGCAAGACCATGAGAGCGACTCCAGCCAGGACAGAGGGACCCAGGTTCTGAGGAGGCACAATAGGTAGACTAGACAGACAGACAGAGTATATAGACAGAACCCAACAGGCAGAGGCCTATTGACCTGAAATGCAGGGAAGGGCAAGAAGCAAAAGATCGTGGTCAGCCAAACAGACAGACAGCAAAAAGCAGACACACAGATAAAGCCAAAATGACGAAAACATTTGCAAAAACAGCCAGCCATCAGATAATGACAAGAGATAGGGACAAACAGGCAGACATAGAAGGGTGTCCAGACACACAGGAAGGCAAATACAGACAGGCAATGACAGTCAGAGTCACACCCACCTTGCCTCCAAGTCCCTCTTCCCTCCCCTGGGTTCTGTGAGAAGGATTATCACACAGGCCAGAAAGACGTGACTGCAGACACCGGCAACCTCACAGTCCTGTCCCCCACCCCTCTGCTGACCCAGAATAACCCTCTCTTGTCCCATCTGAAGGAAGGAGAAGGTCAGAGGAAGGGGGCAGAGATCAGGGTTCAAGAGTCACCTGCCAGGACTTCCCTGGTGGCGCAGTGGTTAAGAATCCGCCTGCCAATGCAGGGGACACGGGTTCGAGCCCTGGTCCGGGAAGATTCCCACATGCCGCAGAGCAACTAAGCTCATGAGCCACAACTACTAAGCCTGCACCCTAGAGCCTGAAAGCCACAACTACTGAGTCCGTGAGCCACAACTACTGAAGCCCGTGCTCCGCAACAAGAGAAGCCACCGCAATGAGAAGCCCGCGCACCGCAAGGAAGAGTAGCTCCCGCTTGCCGCAACTAGAGACAAGCCCGCGCGCAGCGACAAAGACCCAACACAGCCAAAAATAAATACTAAATAAATAAATAAACTTATTAAAAAAGAAGAGTCACCTGCCAGAGGAAGTACACTGCCAGGATCATCTGCAGTGGTGCTGACCACAGCAGGTTGATGAAGGGGACAACATCCATGAAGCGCTGGGCGTCCACCGACATGAGGTTAACAATTTCTCCCACAGTGGACTCACGTTTGACTGAATTGGTGATGACCAGAGCCTGCAGGTGGACAGCAGGGTGACGGACTGGGCCCGCGAGTCTCTCCAAAGCTCCCCAGGGCTGGCTTCCCCAGGCCCCCATGCCCTGCTCCAGCTGACCTTCCTATAGATGACACCTATGATGCCCGTGCGAAACCTCAACCCCATCACAAAGATGCAGTGGTAATACTGGTGTAAGATCAGAGTCTGCATCACGGAGCACACGAACATCAGCCCGGCCACCAGAAAGCCCCACCAGGTGGGGGCCGTGGGGTTTGAAATAAATCTGATCAGGACGCTGGAAGGTGAGGAGAGAGGCATGAGGGGGGGCAGGGCTCCCCCAGTCTACTCCCTCTACTGCTGCCCTCCCCTTTCCCCTCAGCCTCCACTCTGCCCCTGCCTCTGAAACCTCTCAGGGGGAGGCTGCTGGCCCTCCACACCCCCACCCAGACCAGGGGGACTTGCGCAGAGCTGCCTCAAGCCCTCCATCCTTACTCCTTTCTGCCTCCACCTCCTTTCCTGCCTACCATGGCCCCCCGCCACCCACCCCTTTATCACCCTCTGGCCACCTGCCTCACCGGCCTGCCTTTCTTGCCTCCTTGGACCGTGTGGCAGGAAGCAGTGCAACATGTCCATTGATTACACTTTCCTGCACCTTCTTCTGGGCTGCCGAGGGCTCTGAAGTCCACTGCGTGACCACACAGACCCTCGCCCCTCAAATCCACCCATCTCAATATCAGCGGCCTCCCACGCTGCCCAGTGACCTTCTCCGGGGCCCTAATCTACTTCCTCTCCCGCAGTCCTTTTCACCTCTTATCCTCTCACCTGTCCTCACTCCCCACCTCTCTCAGCAGCTGCCCACTTAAATCTTCCCACTGAGAACTCCCTGCCAACTACAAACTTCCCTGCAAACACTTGCCCTCTTCCTTTTGTCCTGCCTCAGGACAGGAGGCGTCCTTTCAACTTTCCACGCCGGGTCCTGCCCCCCAAGCCCTGGATCCCACCTGTCTCCTCAGGAACATGTGTCATCGTTGGCCCCCTTTTTCTCCTGGTCTTCAGTCCCCTCCTCTCCGCTGGCAGCTCTGTGCCTTGGCCGACTGACATGACCAAGTCTCTTCCATGTTAGGACAAACCTCCCCTTGACCCCATGGAGCAACCTCCGTAGTCATGGCCAGGCTTCTTCTGCTGGGGGTTGGGTGTAACTCCCCAAAAGACATTTCAAGTCATAACCCCTGGTACCTGTGCATGTGACCTTATTTGGAAACAGGGTCTTTGCAGATGTAATCAAGTTAAGATAAGGTCATATTGGAGTAGGGTGGCCCATAATCCAGTGACTGGTGTCTTTATAAGAGAAAAGAGAGGGAGGTTTGCACACAGAGACACAGATGCAGACAGACAGACAGACGACACACACACACACACACACACACACACACACACACACACAGGAGGATGCCATGCAAAGATGGAGGCAGAGATCGGAGCGATGAGTCTCTAAGCCTAGGAATGCCAAGGACTGCCAGCTCCACCAGCACCTGGGAGGCGTGGAACAGATTCTCACTCAGAGCCTCTAGAAGGAACCTACCCACTGACACTTTGATTTCAGACCTCTGGCCTCCAGAACTGTGAAAGAATACATTTCTGTTTTCAGCCACCCAGTTTGTGGTACTCTGTTACCCTAGAAAACTAAGAACCTTTATAGGAAGTTTCTAGACCTCCACTGGCCCCGTCTCCACTGCAGAAACCCTATTCTCAGGCCCTTCCCTTGTGTCGCAGCCTCTGTTCCTGGCAAAGTCACCCACAAACTCCACGTTGCCTTCCTCAGGCTCTATTTTACTGGTCAACTTGCTTCACTGGAGACCACGCCTTTCCCCATAAGGGTTCTCTGTGCCCTGCTCCACAATCTGGGTTCTTTTCCCCACTTCGTCCCCCCACACTAGTCTTCTGCTCACCCATACCTGTCAGAATGCCCTAGGGCTCTGTCTGGGGCCTCTGCAGGGCTCTCTGGGAGAGGTTAGCCACAGATATGGGACCCTGGGCTTCCACCCGATGCCTCTGCAAATGTGATCTCCAGCTAGCTGGGAATCTCCAGCAACTCAGGCCCAAAATGGCCAAGATGCCCCTCACCACCTTGCCCAGGGCCCAGGTCTCTCTTCCTGCTGAGTTCACCATCTCAGCAAAAGATCCATCATCCTCCAGCTACCCAGGCCAGAACCCAGGTCACCTTTTTCCCCTCCCTCTCCCCGGCACCAACACTCATTTCCAGAGAGTAGCTCCTGAATCCTTTCTCACTCCTGACCTGGACTTTCCTTGGACCTGGTTGGCCCACTTCCATGTGGCCACCCTGCCCTGCCTCCCCCACACTACTGGCAGGGGATCCTTCCAGAATGAAAACCAGACACCCCTCCCTGGCTTCAAATCTTTCAAGGATTTCCTTAGCTCTCCCTCCCTCCCTTTGTTGTCCTGCCCCTCACTTTGGTCACCCCCCCACCCCCGCCACAGCATTCAGAAGTACCTGGAGTTCCTGAGTTATGCTGTTTCAGGCCTTTGTGACTTTGCACCTTCCCCTCCTTCCTCACCTAGTCAGCAAATTGCCTGTCTTTCCAAACTTGATAAGCTCTCTGGCTGGCAAGTGTACCCTGCCCCTTCCCAGGCTGGCTTCCTTGCTCCTCTGGGGTTTTTTCAGACACCTAAGTACACCTCCGCCCACACTGTGCTCTAATAGACTTACACATTGGTTTCTCCCACAAGACTTTAAGACCATATCTTAGTCACCTTTGTATACCTAGCGTCTGGCACCATTCTGGGACCTGGGGGCTCAAAATATGTTCACTGAATGAATGAATGCACAAATGTACGATTGGAGGGCCAGAGGATTGAGGGCTCAGCTGCTAGCTCCTTCCCATCCCCTCATTTGAGAGCTCTTTCTAGACCAAGCCACTCACGTGAGAGATGGCGGAGCCTATCATCTGGAAAGAGCACCGTAGATGGAGTTCAGAGCCCTGGACTGAAATCCATCTTTCCCAGCTGTGTACCCTTGGCCAAGTCACTTCACCTCTCTGAGTTCCCATTTCCTCATTTTCTGGATTGTTTTTTGCTTTTCTGCTTCCTTGTTTGTAAAATGGGAAAAGGGCACCTCTCCGTAGGATTGTCAGGAGGATTTAAAGAGAGAATGTATGTTAATGTATACATCAGGGTACCTGGCAGTTGTACTTAGTCCAGATAAGTTGGATGTGAATGGGGAAATGAGGTGCAGAGGCTCTGCCACTCGCCAAAGGTCACACAGAAAGTGGGGATAGCCCCTTCGGTTCCTGGTCTGGGGCTCTTCTCTCTACCCATTGTCCCCGAGGCCGGCCAGCCAGCCAGCCCCTTGCCCCGGGAAGGGCCGCGTGGGAGGGGGCGTGGAGAGAGACCTCAGCAGCTGCGGGTTGATGAAGGACAGCAGGTCCTGGGTCAGCTTGAAGAACATGCTGAGGAGGAAGCTGGAGCCAAAGGTGGCCATCAGGGCCCGCAGGAAGGGGGGCTCCCGAGCCTGGGGCCGGCCCCCCAGCAACACCTCACCCTCGCTGGACAGTCTCTTCCCAGAAGCCTCCGCAGCCTGGTGTCTGGTCCGGGGAGGAAGGAGCAGTGGGTAGGAATGGGCACATGGGCTCCGTGAAGCCAAGGGCCACTGGGGCTGGCGAGGACCGGGTAGGAGGGGGAGCTGCTTCCTTGGCTCTCAGAACTGGGAGGGGGAAGGACAATGAGACTTTCCAGCTGAGAATCCCCAAGTGTCTTCAGGTGCTAGAGGATATGTGAAGGGGTGCCTTAACTGCTCCTCAAGGACTATACACCCAGCAATTCCCAACCTGTGGTCCTCTCCGTGCCCCGCCCAGGGCTGGCTCCAGGGGGGATGCTGACAAGAAGGGAGACATGGGCAGGGCTGGCTAGTGGCCTAGTCACTGGCAAGCTGAGCAGGGAGGGAGGGGAGGTGGCGTGGAGGGACAGAGAGGGGGTGCAGCAGGCAGCCTGGGGGCCATTAGGTCTTCCAGAGGCTCCAAGCCATGAGCCCAAGACACTGCTGAGCAAGTCCATGTCCCTGGTTCCTTCACAGCCAGTCGGCCATCAGAGGCTCAGGTGGAACCAGCATGGGATTTCTGGGCCCCAGGCTGTGGGTGGAAGGGGTTTCGGTCCTGGGGGGCAGGGGGTGGAGGAGGACGTGGGTGAAGAAGGAGGGCTCAGAACCTCAGCTTTCTTGGCTGGGTAGTTGGCCAGAGACAGGCTGCCAGTGGGCAGGCCCTTAGCCACAGGGTCATCTCTTCCAGCCCCTGCCTCCACGCAGGAAGCAGGATTGAGAGGGGGTGCTGGCCTCAACCTTCCTCCCCCGGCCCCCTCCCCTCCTGAGGGAAGTCCCTGGAATCTACCCTTCAAGTCAGGCAGGGCAGGGCAGTGGTGAGTGCTGTGGGGCCAGACGGCTGGGTGTGGATTCTGGCTGTGTGGCCTCTGGAACACAAAGGCACTAGAACCTGCACAGCAGCTGTCGGAGACCAACCGCGTTAGTCTGCGCGATAAAGACAATGCCCGGCACGGCGTAAGTGCCACGAAAGCGTCAGCCACCCGCCAGCATCAGTAGCGCTGGGAGAGCTGACCCAGGCCTGAGCTGCCCACCCCAGGACCACCTGCACCTGCTCTTCTCCCCACGCCCAGCCATCTGATCTCCTGGGTCTACCAGCCTCGCCTGCAGGAGACCTGGGCTGTATGAAGGGGTGGGGGTAGGTGGGCGCGGGGACGGGGGAGGAGGGGCGCCTCACCGCGCTGCCTGCTCTTGTTGCTTCTTCCTCTCCTCCAGCAGCCTCTGCACCACCACGTGGGAGCGGTCCTCCTTGTTCAGGCACCAGAGGTCCCACTCCTCCAAGGGCCGCCGGTAGCTGAGGATGGCCAACCTGGACAGGCAGCACCAGCCTGGGTCAGAGTTTAGCAGCCTGGGGACAAGGGTCTCCAGAAAGGAGGGTGTCCCTAGGGAGCTGTGGCCAAGGAAAGTGTTCCTTTATTTGCACAGTGAGCAGGACGGGGGTCACTGCCTCCCACCCCAGGTTCCTACTCCCAGCCCTTTCTCACTCCTTCCCAGATGCCCCACTGACTCCTGGGCACTGATGACAAAATCCATGCTGGCCGCGGCCCTGGGGGATGACAAGGCCTGCTGGATGGAGCTCCAGCCCGAGGAGCCTCCTCAGTACAATATGGTTGACGGGCTGTCACCCAGGTCACAGACACAGTTCTCCTGCTCTAGCTGCTCAGAGGGGCGCCCAAGGAATGACAGCTGCAAGTTTACCCCTGACCAAAGAGCTGGGAACTAATTATGGTCTCCTTCTAGGACCCTAGGCCTGTCCCCACGGCCTGCCAGACACAGGTCTGACCTGTGCCCTGGGATCAGAACTGGACCAGGACCGGCCTCTGTACTCAGCCCCCAGCCCAAACAGACAGGCTTCCCACCCTCGCCTGCCCCACGCCCACTGGGGTTCACAGCTCCTCAGGCCCCTGAACTCCTGGCCTGCTCCCCTTCCTCTTTCTCATCCCCCAACTATCCGTCCCCATTCCCCGTCCCCCGGGCCCCCAGGCTTGGGGAAGAGCCAACTCACTTTGTAAACCACCAGAAAGACAGGCGGGAGAGGAAGCCAGCTCCGGCCTCGGGGCAGGGGTTCTAGAAGGTGCAAGAGTGGGGCAGGGGACATCAGGAGGGCACACCACCCTCTCTAGGCAGAGCAGAGGGAGGAGGGTGCCCCGTTCCTTCCTGCTCCAAGCCCCAGTGTGCACACTGTGGAGGTGACATGAAGATGGAATGAACTGGAAGGGATGGGGGGATGCTGGTGAGGGCTGGGCTGAGGGGTGGGCTGTGGCACCCCCACTACCACCCACCTCCATTAAGACTCACGGGGTCGATATTCTTGGGGGAGAAAAATGGTGGCTTCTCCCTGGAGCACGAGAGGACAAGGGCAGAGAGCACCAGGGCAAAGTAGATATAGAAGGTGGTGAAGCGGAAGGGGTCTGAGATCTTGCCCTGGGGGAGAAAGGAGAGCAGCCTCAGAGCTTGGGAAGCCCTGGGCCTGCAGCCCTTGCCCCAAGGAGTCCTTTGGGGCACCAGACCCCTCTGGGGTAGAAGTCAGCAAAAGTGGGTACCTGGGTCCCCCTGCCCAGAGGCTTCTGAGAGACGGGAAATGTCATAGGGGGTCCACTGTCCTGTGGAGACTTGCCCTGCTCATCTACATCACCTTGTCTAACCCTCCCTAACAGGTAGGAAATCTTATGATACTCAGTCTGCAACTGAGGAAATGAGA
The DNA here is from genome assembly GCF_008692025.1 of Phocoena sinus. Taxonomy (NCBI): domain Eukaryota; kingdom Metazoa; phylum Chordata; class Mammalia; order Artiodactyla; family Phocoenidae; genus Phocoena; species Phocoena sinus. The sequence goes on from NC_045782.1 coordinate 34,108,256, forward strand.
CTCTAGATGACTCAGGAATTTGCCCAAGATCACAAAGAGTAAGTGGGTTGTTCCCAGCCTGTGCTCTTATGAATATACTTGACTGCCTCCTCTTGAGATGGAGAAACGGAGACACTAGATTGATCCCCAGTGTTCCTACCACGCCCACGCACCACTGAAGATCCAGAGGAAGGCCAGGAACTGAGGGAGGTGGGGAAAAAGGGAGAACAAGACAACGGGATTCCAGGAAAGCCAGAGCCGTTCGTGTCTGCGCACCTGCTCTCACTGAACGGACATCGTACTTGGTGGTGGCTGCTACGTTCCCACAGACAGCCAACAATGGCTGCATCTGGCTGCGTTCCCCTGGGTTACAATGGCCCTCCCCCGGCTCACCAGTCTGCTTCTCAGCAGAGATACAAGTAGGGAATGACACAAAAAGGACTAAACAGCAGAGGAGGTCCTGGGAGCTGGGTAGGGGCAGAAGAGAGGAGCCTGGGACCCAGCAGTGACCTTGAGCTCTGGGGACAATCCCTAGACAGCAGGGGACCTGGCAGGTTCCTCTCTTCCGCTTACCTGTGCCAAAGCTGAAAGGATCTTGGAACGGAAGGGGATGATGCCACAGACCACACACAGGAACCAGAAGATGATGAGGACCCCCGAAGACCGAACCCCCTGCAGCCGCTCATACTGGATCAGCAGGGTGGCCAGCAGCTGTGCAGGAAGGGCAGGGGAGGCTGGGCTGGAGCACACACATCTGGACCTGCCTCCATTCCTCCCCATGCCACATGGCCATACGTTTCTGGGGTTACCCACTCCTAAGGTGTCCAGCCTTCTCCTCAGAGCCCATGGTTCCCCCATCACAATCCCACAACCCACTGGAGATCCTCCCCAACCCAGATTCCCTGGTCCCACACTGACCATGGTGACCCCCACCACCAAGGGGGTGACAAAGAAGATGGGAGCAGGGGCCCAACCATGGACCAGGCCATGGAAGGAGTAGAAGAGGTCAATCCAGGAGACACACCACAGCAGGACGCCCAAGGCCTATGAACAGGGCACATGTTGGGGCCTCCATCCCCAAAGAAAGGGATGGTCCCCACTGGGGAGGAGCCTTTGCTCCTGAAACCAACAGACCTGCCCAGGTTTGCCCCCAAGGGCTGGGCTGGGCACTGGCCAGAATCTTCTCCAGGGTGGGGAGAGCATTGCTGGAGAACTTGATTGAACTTCCCCAAGCAGAGATTATCTTAGCCCAGCTGGCAGGCTGCCATGGCCCTGAGCACAGGGAGGGTGAGGCTGGGGAACCCAGACCAGTCACTGAGGGTGGGGAAAGGGACCCATTAAAAGGAGAATCTCCTAGGTCCTGGTCCCACCCGCAGGAGAGCCCTGAGCCGCTGACCGTCTTGACCCTAGAGAGACTAGAGAGAACAATGTAGCCTTGGTGGCGGTGCCGCAGGTAGAACAGGTAGCAGGGCAGGGCAGCCCACAGGTAGATGCAGGGGACCCAGGCCAGCACGGAGTTCTGGAAGCAGGGAGTGACGTCCGGGTTGTCTGTGTGCACGGACAGATTGGAGTCCTGGGGACAAAGAGGAGAATTCAGGGGCAGCCTTGTGCAGCCCTGGGCTCACGCTCCAGGGAGGGGGCTGGGCCAGAGAGCTGCTCCATGCGCTCTGGGGGTCAGAAGGCGTGTGAATATGAAAGTCTAAGTGTGCAAATCAGCAGGCATCGTCCCGAGTGTGAGCTCTTCCAGGAGGCTAAGGGTGCTCCATTTCCTCATATTTTCTCTGTCTCTCTAACTGATGTTTAATTTAAGCACAATAAACCACACCCATTTGAAGAGCACAATCCAATGAGTGACAGTTGTACACACCTGCAAAACTGCTCCCACCATAAAGACAGAGAATAAGCCACCGTTCCACGAGTTCCTCTGTGCCCCTCTGCAGCCCATCCCTCCCAGGCAAACACGGGTCTGCTTTCTGTCGTTCTAGATTTCCGCTCTTTTATTTTAAATTAATTTTTAATTTTATCAAAGCAATATATACACATGGTTGAAGAGTCCACTTTCTCTCTAAGGCTCTCCCAGGGAAGGGATAGGGAGACTCTCTGAGCTTTAGTTGCCTCTCCTTTAAACTGGGGGCAGCCATCCCTGCCCCACCTACCTCCTCAGTGGGTGTGAACTCAAAGGAGCAAGGGGATGTGGAGAGAGTTTTGTAAACAAAGCTGGGGCGACCAACCACCCCAGTGTGCATAGAACTGTCCTGGTTCTAGCACTGACAGCCTTGTGTCTTGGGGAACCACTGAGTCCAGACAAGACCGCTTTTTGTCTTTGCACCTAAGAACTTTTCTGGAAAGAGATGGGGGAACACATTCAAACACATATTTTACCAAGACTTTTCCCCAAGGCCACTGATGAACTAATCATTTTTTCCCTTCTTGCAAAGTATTAGACTGTCTTTACAGAAACTCATAAAATATAAACAACTTAAAAAAAAAAGGGACTCTCCTGGTGGCGCAGTGGTTAAGAATCCACTTGCCAATGCAGGGGACACAGGTTCGATCCCTGGTCCAGGAAGTTCCCATATGCTGCGGAGCAACAAAGCCCATGCGCCACAACTACTGAGCCAGCGTTCTAGAGCCCGCGTGCCGCGACTACTGAGCCCACGTGCCGCAACTACTGAAGCCCGTGTGCCTAGAGCCCGTGCTCCGCAACTAGAGAAGCCACCACAATGAGTAGCTCCTGCTCGCTGCAACTAGAGAAAGCCTGCACGCAGCTACGAAGACCCAAGGTAGCCAAAAAAAAAAAAAACCCAAACCTCACCCACAATCCCATCCACCTAGAGACGACTCAACACCAGAAGATAGAACCCTCTACCTTCTAACTGCCAGTTTAAATAATTGTCATTTTTATTTTTGTCAAAGTTATAACATGCACATAATTCTAAAGGTACATGAAAAGAAAATGGTACCCTGCCTCATCACTCCCCACCCCTAGTTCCACTTTCCAGGGGTAAGTATGTTCAAATATGCTAACTTTTTCTGGTAGCTACTTCTATGTTTTTTGCTTTTAATATCGTTACATGATCTACCACTATTTGATAATCACTCTTTTCTTTTGTTCTGGAAGTTAAAGCTGTACCTCTCTTACATTCTCTCCACTTGAACTTCCTCAACTTTCCATGTAGAAACAGAACAGGCTTTTGTTAAATAAATATTCACAGTTCACACTTTTTTGACTATATAAATATTGTTCACTACGACTGGCTCTACGCCTTTCAATACCTGTGTGACCTTGGGCAAGACGCTTGACCTTCACCTCTCTGGGCCTTAGTTTCTTCCAGGGTAACACTGAGATGATAACATCTCCCACGAGGCCCCTCCCACCTGGCCCCTCAGCCATCAGCCTAGCCCAGGCCCCCACCTCTTCCCGAGCAATTTCCACGGGGTTCTGGTCTCTTCCCTTCCATGCCCTATGGGCCCAGATCGCTGCCCACACTCTCCTGGTCTTCCCCTTCCTCCCTGGTCTTTCCTTCTAAGTCTCCTTACTGGTTCCCCTGCTTGGCATCAGAGTGCCCGGAGCTCAGTCCTCTCCTCTTCTCCATTTCCTTTTCCATTTGCACTCACCCCCAGGGCAATCTCTTCCAGTCTCACCTACATGCCAATGACTCCTAAGTTTATCTCTCTACCCCATCACTCTCCATATACCCAACTCTAAATCCGACTGCCGACTGGACATCTCCACTTTACACATCGTACAAGAGCCTACAAGGCCCCTCACAGCGTCCCTTCCCGCCAACCTGTGACCTCTCTCACCGCCTCTTCTACATCACTCCAGCCAGTGGCCTCATTGCTATTCCTGAACATAACAGGCATGTTCCTGCCTCAGGGTCTTTGCACTGGCTGCTCTGTCTGGAACGTTCCTCCCTTAGACATCCATAAGTCTTTCTTTCTGATTGAGGCCTAGGCTGACCACCCTGTTTAATATTTCACTTGCACCCTACCCCCAGCATTCCCAGTCCACTCCCTTAACCTTTCTCTGTTTTTTCTTTTCCCTATACCTACCACCTTCTAACATGCTACATAGTTTAGAAATTTATTATGTTTTCTCTCATCTCTTTCTGCTGGCACGTGTGTTTCTTGAAGGAAAGAATCTTATTTCATTATTGATATATCCTAAGTACCTAGAGCAGTGCCCGGCACATAGTAGGTGCTCAGCAAAAATTTGCTTAAATAACTTAAATTAAACATTTGTTGAATAAATGAATAAACAAAAGGATAATCTTACACCCTGCCTCTACCTTCAGTGGCTTCCTACTGACTAGAAGACAAAGTCTAAGCATGGCATTCAAGTCCCACAACTGGCCTTGAACTATCTATCTACCTACCTACCTATCTATCTCTGTGAACTATCAAACTACCTATGTGCCTGAGTTATCCCACCTTAAGAAAATACTTCATGGAGTGGTCTGCACACCCTGCTTCCCTTTCCTCAGCCTACCCTCACTCTTTAATCCCATCTGAGTCAGCCCTCTGCCTCCAAAGCACCTGCCCATGGCTGTAAGATTCCTGAAAGGCAGCGTTGTGCCCCTTGCCTCATGGCCCCAGATCTGCAGGGGCTCCTGCTGCCCCTGGAGCCAAGTCCAAGCACCCCTCCTTGCCTTCCCACTGCTCCCGTCCCCCACTGCCAAACTCACTTCACTCTAAATCTGCTCTGAGAGTCTCACTCCTACACCTTCGCTCAGCCTGGTCCCTATTTCTTCCACTTGTCAAGATCCCTACAGGGAAGGGTGGTGGGCCCGGCTTAGGACCCACCTCTCCCATCTTGAGTACCCTTCCTGCTCTGAAGTCAGCACCTAACGATGGAGCCGCCTTCTGGGGTACGTCTTCCACTTGATGACGCTCTGATAAAGGCCTGCTATGAGCCAGGCAGCGGGGGGAGGCACACTCGGAACAGACCTGTCCCTGACCCTGGGGAGCATGAGGTCCAGGCACATGCTTTTTTGGGGCGTTTCACTCAAACCCCGGAGGGCAGAGGTTGTCCTGTGTACATCTTGAATTCTGGAGCCCTGTACTCAGTAGTCGCTCAAGCAACGCGAGCTAAGGACCAGAAGACTCTTGCTAAGCACTGGGCACATGGCCCTGGGCTGGGCACTGGGTCACAGAGAGGGGTTGTTCTGTAGGCCTGATCACGCTGTACCAGGAGAGGGGAGACAGATGCCCTGGCCCATATTGTTTTCCTCTTTAAAACATTTCTGGGCTTCCCTGGTGGCGCAGTGGTTGAGAGTCCGCCTGCCGATGCAGGGGACACGGGTTCGTGACCCGGTCCGGGAGGATCCCGCGTGCCGCGGAGCGGCTGGGCCCGTGAGCCATGGCCGCTGAGCCTGCGCGTCCGGAGCCTGTGCTCCGCAAGGGGAGAGGCCGCAGCGGTGGGAGGCCCGCGTACTGCAAAAAAAACCCCACACTCCTTAGCCAAGTATAGTATACTTACAGAAAAGTACACACAGCTTAAGTATACGCCTCAGTGAATTTTCACACACTGAACACGCCTGTGTAACTAGAACTAGAATCAAGAAACAGGACATTGCCAACCCCCAGAAACCCCTGTTGTGCCCCCTCCAAGCCACTCCTCATCCCAGGAGAACACCGTTCTGAGTTCCAACGACATGTGATTTTGCCCACATGGGACCTTCCTATAAAGGAAATCACACATTTCCTGGGTCTTTCATGTGTGGCTTCTTCTCTCCGCACTGCGTTTGGGGGCGTCATCCCTGGCGCTGAGTGTGAGTACGGATTCTCCCTCCCCATTTCTGCTCCTGGTCCGTTGTATGAATGGACCCACGCACTTATCCATTCCACTGTCAAGGGGCAGCTGCACCCTGCTTTAATGCTTGGCAAGCCCGTTAATCCCATCCACTTAGTTGCCATCCAGATAGCTGGCCCAAGGCCACCCCCAACTCTGACCATCTGGTCTTCGGGTCTGGAGTGAACTGCCAACCTCTCTGGGCCCAAGCTGAGCTTCGCCTTCTACAGAAAGCATTTCTGGGGCACCCCAGCCTCCAGCGGGCTTTTCCTTGCTTTATTTTTTATGCTCTCAACAGCCTGGTAAGTGACTGTCAGCTGAGAGTGATCAACACCCCTTACGTTTCAGTAGCATTTTATTATAGCACTTACGTGGTCATTATTCCAAAAGAGAAGACGATGAACAATGTTAGGCAAGAGAAAAGGCAGAGGCTCCACCTGCTCTGGCAACAGGTCCAAGGACACCTGGCAGCTGGGAGCTGGGACGGACACCCAGGCCTCGTGGCACCGAGCTGGGGTCTCTCCCACCCTGTGCTGCCTGGACCTGCACCTGTGAATACATCCTCTCTCTACAGCAACGTGAACCCTTCAGGATAGACACTGGGCCCTACTCTTATTCCTCTCCTCTCCTGCCTCGCAACTTCCAGCTCCCAGCACAGGGCCAGGTATGAGGAACAGCCCAGATTGACCCTGTGAGTCAAGGTCTGTGCGTTGACAGACAAGGGAGAGAGCGTATAGGTAGACAGGAGCCTGAGTTCAAAGGCACAACCAGGAATCACCACTTTCACTGCGTCAGGGTCAGGGCTCTCTGAGGCAGGCAGGGAGTGGTCCCGAGGAGAACCAAACCCTGATGCAGAGGACCCAGTGTGGGCTGCCTCTTTGGAGACTTCATCTCCCTGAACCTCAGTCTCCACACTAATGGGAGTAATGACAGCATCCCAGCCAGCTCCCCGCAAGGGGGGAGAATGAACAGCAAAGCACCTTGACTCAAATAGGACAACACTGGAGGAAGCAGGTGACTGGCAGAGGCTGCCGGGACCTTGTTTTGGTTTCATAAACAAGTTCCACTGTGGCAACAGTCAAGAGGTCTTGGGAGGACCAGATGACGGCTCTGACCCACAGGGAGATCTGGCCTGGGCTCCTTTCCTTCAGATACGCATGTCCCAGCTGGGCAGAGCCCTCTCCAGGAGACAGTGGGTACCTGTCCTTGCCTGTGTCCTTAGACTACCTCAGACTGCTTGCTAGGACAACGACAGGACACGTCACGCACAACGTGTTCAGAACGGAAATCCTGCCCGTCCCCGCTTCTCCAACCTGCCCACCTTGATGCAGGGCAATGCTTTCCTTCTTCCAGAATCCTCTGAGTCATCCTTTTTTTTTTTTTTTTTTTTTTTTTTGCAGTATGTGGGCCTCTCACTGTTGTGGCCCCTCCCGTTGTGGAGCACAGGCTCCAGACGTGTAGCCTCAGCGGCCATGGCTCACGGGCCGGCCCAGCCGCTCCGCGGCATGTGGGATCTTCCCGGACCGGGGCACGAACCCGCGTCCCCTGCATCGGCAGGCAGACTCTCAACTACTGCGCCACCAGGGAAGCCCTCTCTGAGTCATCCTTGATTCTTTCTCCTTCTCTCACAGCCCACACCAAACTTTTAGCAAATCCTGTCCGCTCTACCTTCAAATTATTAGGCTGAACGATATGAAAGGGCTACATTCAACCCTTTTTAATCTATAAAAAGGCATCTTCATTTGGATCTCCCTGATGCATCCAGGATCCGACTGCTTCTCTCCACCCCACACTCTCACATGGATTGTGGCGTCGCGCCTTCTCCGGCCTCCCTGCTTCCACGCCTGCAGCTTGCCTAGCAGTCTCCTCCAGCACAGCAGCTGGAGGCAAGTCTTCATGAAACCTAAGCCAGACGTCTTAGTGATGCACCATGTCACTTCTCCGGTTAAAACCTGCCAAGGGCTCCTCATTTCACTCATAGTAAAAGCCAAAGTCTCCAAGGGGGCCTCGAGACCCTCATTATCTGCTCCCCTGTCTCTCTGACCTCAGCTTCCCCACTCCCCTCTCTCAATCCACCTGCCTCCTGGCCTCAGTGTGGTTCCCAAATGTCAGGCCTGTGCCTGCCTCAAGCCAGCAGTGCTGTGTCTCATGCCCTGGTCACCTGCAAGCTTGTGCTCAGACCTCACCTTCTCGTGGAGGTCCACCCTGACCTTCTTAATGAAAACTGGAACTGTAACCCCCATCGTGCTCCTGCATCCCCATCCCTGCTGGCCTGTCCTATTTTCCCCATAGCCCTTATCACTTTCTAGGATAGTATATAATTGAATTATTTCTTATGTTTATCGTTTTTCTGTCCTCTCTCACTGGAATATGTGTTCCGTGAGGACGGGTTTGTTCTGCTGACCAGCGTACTCTCCATTGCCTAGAACGGTTCCTAGCACAGACACAGCACTCCCATGCATTTGTTGAACAAAAGAAAGAAAGAATGAGTGAACAAATAAATGAAAGTCACCCTCCAAAGCCCACTTCTGCAGCTGTATGCCCAGGAACTCAATATGCTCTCTCTTTGACACCAAGGCATGTGAGGGGCTCTCTGACCCAAACGAAGCTAATTGTAAATGACACAGTTGGTGGAGGTCACTTCCTGGACCCCATGATACTCCCTGCAATCCCACAGAACCCGATGGGTGACCCCTGCTCAAGCCACTGGCCCCCAATTCCCATTCCGAAGAACAGGCAGCGGGGTGAGGCACACTCGGAAGGCCCACAGCCCCTCCCCCACTGCCACCCACACAGTTTCCATGGCAACAACAGCTACCTTAATAATGTGATTAAACAGCTGGATGGGGCTGATAAGGTCTGGCACCCAGAATGGACCACACAGCAGGGGCCCCTTCATAGGCACCAAGACTGAAATCCCTGCAGACCCCAGCAGGGGGCAGATGGCTGTAAGGACCCCAGAGCTCTCTGCCCCAGCTGGGCCAGGGCGCCTTCAGGGACTTCCCAGCCCCTGGGGCCCCAGGCTTGTTGATAGCCTCTGTCACGAGAAGAGTAATGACTTCCTTAATCCTGTGGGGCGGGGAGAAGGGATCAACTGACAAGTTCATTTATCTCAGCAGAAATGGAGGTGCAGAAAGGGCAAGGGCCTGTTCACATGTGCTGCGGCTTTTGGAAGGGCCTGGGGGTGGGGGTGGGGGCAAAAGCCTGGCTCACAGCCTGGCCTGTGCATCTGCTTCTGAAAGGGGCCTTGCCAGCCAGCAACAGCTTTGCTTATTTGAACACCACTGTGTTCCAAGATTATTATTTAATGTTCACACCCGCTGAGACTCGTGGCTGGAAAGTGACCAGGCCCAGTTCACCTGGGCTGACGCCAGGACTTGAACCCAGGCCGTGTAGCTCCAGAGTCCCAGTCCCCGTTAGGGCTCCAATATGACAGCCCACCTTGGAGAGAGAACACATGTGTCCAGATCACCTGAAATATTAAAAATCTTTCGGCCATACAGCTTGCCCTCAAATCACCTCTTTGCTGCAGTTCTTTTCATAGAGCTCAGGGGAAGGGTGGCCATCACGGGGTAACAGACTAGCTGGCGTTCTGGGAGCCACTGGACTAGAAACCTGAGTATCCAGTTAGAAGGAGAAGTCCAAGCCAGGGTTAGGCCCCTGTTAGCACTCACCCCCAGCCCAGCACCACCACCTGGCCCCAGCACTGGAAACGGGAACAGCTCCGGGTGGGGCAGGGGAGGGGCCCCATCACACAGCAGTGGCACATCCAAGTCTCACCCCGTCTCTCAGGATCCTGCTGCACCTGTTGCCCCTGGGACAGCCACACCAGGGAGGGGTGGACACAACTCAGGTGCTCTGATCCTGCCTCCTGGGTGGGTCAGCTGGCAGGCCCCGCTGGGATCTCCCTCCCTGGCTGGCCCCATGCTCCAAGACCATTTCCTGGTCAGGGGACCAGCAGGCGGGCTTGGCAAAGTGCCCTCCCAAATGCCACTTCCTTGACTCACTTCCTTTCCTAAGTCTCCAGCCCTCCAGACCAGGTCCGGGGCAGTCGGGGAGCAGTAGGGCTTGGGAGAGGTCAGCCTAAGGCCACAAGGGACAAAATCTTTCTTCCAGAAGCCAGAAGCTCAGAGGCTCAAAGTGGTCTAGCAACAGCTTTGTTGCCCCAGATGGGATGGAGAGAAGGGATTCTAGTGGTCCTGGCCTGGCAGGGAGGACTGGGTTCCTGGTGGGGGTGGGGTTTGGTGTCCAGGAGGCTGAGGGGTGTCTGCCAACTACCCACCGGCCTAACCTCGGGGGCCCTGCCTCTGCCAGTTTTTTGGTTAGGACCTTTGGATTTGTAAGCCGAGTTAGCCTCCCAGGAACTTCCTGGAGCCTGCCAGATGAAAGCTAATTCTGCAAACAGGTCAAGACCTGCTGAGGGCAAGCAGCCCCAAGCCCTTCCTCTCTTCACCACTAGTGCTCCTCAACCCCACTGCTCAGAACGGAGTAATCCTCCAGGCGGGGGGCAATGAGGGGCAGCAAAGGGACACTTCCAACTTCTTTGTTCTAGAGGCATCTCCGGCTCCATGATGGCTGGGCTGTTTGATCACAGTTCATTCTCTTGCAATTTATTTCCCATGAAACTCCCAAGCATAATCAGAGATGTTGGTAATCCACCCCAAAGTGGGAGGTAAGAAAGAGTCAAAGAAAGGATAAGTCACTCACTCAGTACACAGTGTGTGTGAGTGCATGATGTGTGTGCGCATGTCCGTGGGTCCCCTGGGGCTCCTGCCCTCACATTTAGCTGGGGCTGAGGTGGATGGATTTAGCCACAAATTCCCCAGCAAACAGCTGAAATGGGAGCCCATGGCCCAACAGCCATGCCAGCCCCTTTTTTGTAGGTCTTCCCAAACCTAACACCTCCTTCTAACCTCATATCTCTTTCTCTTTATTCCTCTTCCCAGGAATATCATGGCCTGTCACCAACAGAGAGTTTTAAGTTCTCAAATCGTTTCACATTCCCTATCTTATTTGATCTCCACAACAGTCTTGTGAGGTAGTTAAGAGATCGGTTATTTCCCCCATTTCACAGATGGAAAAACTGAGGCTGTGAAGATGAGCTAGCAAAAAAGCCTTGGTAGGGACTTCCCTCGTGGTGCAGTGGTTAAGAATCCACCTGCCAATGCAGGGGACACGGGTTCAAGCCCTGGTCCAGGAAGATCCCACTTGCCGCGGAGCAACTAAGCCCGTGCGCCACAACTACTGAGCCTGCGCGCCACAACTACTGAGCCCATGCATCACAACTACTGAGCCTGCACTCTAGAGCCCATGAGCCACGACTACTGAAGCCCGCGCGCCTAGAGCCTGTGTTCCACAACAAGAGAAGACACCGCAATGAGAAGCCTGTGCACCGCAACGAAGAGTAGCCCCCGCTCGCCGCAACTAGAGAAAGCCCACGCACAGCAACGCAGCCAAAAATAAATAAATTAAAAAAAAAAAAGGCTTGATAGAGTAAACGAGTGGCCCAGAGGGGCCTGAATCATGTCCCCCTCCCCTACCTTTTCACCCTTGGCTCAGGTATCTCCTGGCTTCCCTGAACTACTTCCAACAAGGTGGGTCACCCACAGGCCCCTAAGATAAAAGGTTCAGGGCCAAGTATACCTGAATAATATACAATGAAAATGAGATGCAAACTAGCACAGCACCAATGAGTAGCCCTGAACTCCAGGCCTTCGGGGTAACTGAGTTAGAGCTAAAGTTATAGCTCCAGCCTCTGGGCTTCAGACCCTGCCTCCCTTGTTTCAGCGCTGCAAACCCTCAGAGGATGAGCTGGGAACCTTCCTGGTTTCTTCCCACTCCACCTCCAGTCACCAGCCATACTGGGTACAGCCTGGAACAGCTTTCGGGAGCCAAGAAGATAATGTGGAAGATGGAAGGTGTTTAGACGTTGAGGTCGGGAAGAGGAGTGGTCAGTTCCCTTGTCATTTGAGGTATCCACGGTAGACAGTCATCCCTTGGACCTAACATAGCTGAGTCTCCCATGGACCCTGAGGTTCTCCGAGGAGGTACACACAGCTCTTGAGCAACAGGAAGTTCAGGCTCTGGGAGTCCAGAAGCCCAGATGTTCACAGTCAGGCACTGGCAAAGTTGGAGCCATACCTCAGGGTCCTGTTTCCCAGTCCAGCACTCCGTAGCTGATTGTCACGTGACCTTGACAAGTCCATTCCTTCAGTTTCCCCAGCTCTGTAATGAGGGGCAGGGCCAGCTGCTCCAAGCCCCCAAGCTCTGACACTTGATTCCACAGTACCATGGAAGGGTAAAACCAAAGGATCTCTAAGCTGAGAACAGGGAGGGAGTCCTGAGTTCCCCAACTCCTGGTCCCTTGAAGCCTGTCCCTGGACAGTCCTAAGCTCTCAGGGTTAACTGTCCACCCAGGAACAGGGGGCCCTTGCACTTGAGGCTTGGGCACATCTGCCCCCTTAATTTACGAGTCCTGCACCTGACCGCCTCAGACACCACGACCATGCTGTAGCCACATCAGCCAGGCTCAAGTGGCAGTGAGAGGAAGTCTATACTCTTGAGCCAAAGGGACAAACTCTGGACGCTGGCAACATGTGACCAGGCCAGGCTGGACGACACAGGGCTCCTGTGGCCACAAGGGCAGCCTCAGAGAAGTTGCACCATCTCTGATTAACCATTTAGTGACCCAGAGAATAACAGAGATCCCTGGGCTTCCCTGGTGGCGCAGTGGTTGAGAGTCCGCCTGCCAGTGCAGGGGACACGGGTTCGTGCCCCGGTCCTGGAAGATTCCACATGCTGCAGGGCGGCTGGGCCAGTGAGCCATGGCTGCTGGGCCTGCACGTCCGGAGCCTGTGCTCCGCAACGGGAGAGGCCACAACAGTGAGAGGCCTGCGTACCGCAAAAAAAAAGAGATCCCCAAAGACATGTTTTACAGGTATTCCATTGCCCCACATTTCAAAAATTCATGTAACCCCCCTCAGTACAGCCCAAACACAGCCCAAGAGTGGGGTTCCTGACTGTATACACACACTTATGTACACACATGGGCACACACACATGCACACACACCCACACGAGCACCCACCCATGGGTAACACACACTGGGCACATACAACAGCAAGCACATATGTACAAATACTTGAAATGGCAAAAAGAGGTAGAGATTGGGATTCTGAGGCCCTGGATTTGAGACCAGCCTATGCTGGGCAGCCCCCGGGTGATCACCGACAAGCCCCTTGAACCTGAGCTCATCTGTGAACTGGAGACGCACCACCACCTGCCTCCCAGAGCTGCAGTGATGGTCATGGGAGCTGCTGTGAGTAGATTCTGAAGGCTGTAGGAAGCTCTTGCGCTGTCTGCACGGACCGCACTCAGCTATGCTGGGGGTCTGGACTCAGCAGCCCGAAAAGTAGCCTGATGTCTTAGGAGGGACTTGGCGTGTGCGTGAAAAGGCCTGCTTTTCTATCCCAGCTCTGCGCTCCTCTAACTGGCTGTCTTTGAGCAAGTCTCTAGGCCTCGCCTTCCCCATCTGTAAACGGAGAGGGTGGGACCAGGAAATCCTGCTATCCTATACCTGTAAGGGCCTGCCTCCAGAGTGAGGTCTGCCTCTCCTTCCTGAGGCTGGTGCAGTGAGGATCACCTCCTCTCTGGTGGCTCTTGCCCAGAGGAAAGAAGGAAACTTTCCCAAGCAGGCAGGAACCGTTTAAGAAGGGGGAAGCCCAGTGGAGCCAGGCTCCCAGAGCACCTGGCTGACCGGCTGTGGCAGTGGGCATCCAAGTCCTAGTCTATGGGGCAGGTGCTGAAGCGTCATCAGGATCTAGTAATGGGGAAATGCCACTTCTGCACCCTGCGGTCAGCCCCAGAGAGGGACTGCCGTGAGGGTGGCAAGTGCGGGCACTTTCTGAATTCAGGGTGCCACCCACCGAGCCCTCCAGGAGCCTAGTACTTGGCTTTCCCAGGCTCTCCCACGTGGCTGGGGAGGACAGGGCAGGTCCTGAAGGCCACTAGGGACCTGGCTCTGGGCGGCGCCACCAGGCCCCCTCCTGGCATCACATCGCCCCCTCCCCGGGGCTGTCTAAGGGCTCGCCGGTGCGCGCCTTCAGTCCCGGGACACCTCCTTACCCAGAACTTGGAGCCGCACAGAGCATCCATGGGGCGGGAGCTCGGCCGCGAGGACAGCGAGCGCGGTCTCTATCAGCCCGGGGGACGGACCTAGAGCCCGCCCAGAGCCGCCTCCAGCCCCGCCCTCCGCCCCGGCCCGCCCCTCCCAGCCCTTCCCCCAGGCCCTTTGGGTCGAACTGAGACAGCGCCTCTAAGAAACTGCGGCTCCGGGAGGGATTTTGGGACAGTGGCGGCGGGCCATTGACACAGTGACAAGCCCTTCGGGTGGCCACTGGGCCGCGCCGGAGAGATGCCCCGGAAAGATGAGGCTGATAGGGCTGGAGCAGGGTCTGTTTCCAAGGGACACACCCCCCTTCCCACCGCGCACGACTCTGCGGGGAGTGGGGGGGGGGGAGGGTGGCCCCCAGGAGTCAAGGGACATGAAAAGGGACTTAGCAAGACTCGCTCCGTGAATAGATCCTTGTCACGTTCATCTCTGAATGTCAGTCTCCCCATCTGTGAAATGGGAAGAGCTGTGTGCCCAGACACTCCAGAGGCTACCTCTGCCCCACAAGTTGTCCGGGAACTGGCAGACACCAACACAGAAAGTGCATGTGTGTGTGTGTGTGTGTGTGTACACCTAAGGAGGGAGGGATGGGAGGGGGTCCCAGCATCATCCAGATGGTGGCTTCCCATGATTCTCTTAAACTACTGCCTGCCTGTGGTTCTGTCCCTCCCTGATTTTGTACCTGCTCCTTCAGCACCACTCCCTGCCTCCACTCTCATATCTGTAAAACAAGGATGATCATAGTACCTATGTCACAGGGTTACTCTGAGGATTAAATGGGAAAGGTACGTAAAGCATCAAGCGTATCTCCTGGCACATTTAGTAGGCATCCACCTTGCGTTGGTTTCCTCCACTTCAGCCTGGTAAGGGTGGGGGATGGGCGGGTAAGGCCCCAGGAAAGGCCCCGCCTTAGCACATTCCTCCTGAGACTGATTCTCCACATTCCGCATCAGTAACACGGCTTTGGGGTCAATGGCCTCCTTCTCCTGCTTGCCACAGCTTGGCCATGCTGGGACCGCTTCCTCCCTCCCTCCATCTTCCACTCCCCCAGTCATCCTCTCTTCCCTAAGGGGATCCCAGAAGCCAATTCACCACCCCTCTTGGGGTTGACAAGGAATCCCCCATTCCCCCGGCACCTCTTCCCCTGGCCCAGCTCTCCTCTGCCCTTGCCTCCCAGCCTTGCTCTTGTCTGTAGGGTCTGCCCAGGTGATCCCTTCCCTGCCCTTGTTCCTAAAGCAATGCGTTTTCCCGCTTGGCTGCTCAGCAGCCGGTGTGGGTGGGTGCCAGGAAGATAGCACAGAAGCGGCAGCCATCTCCTATCCCTCTGGGCAGGCAGGAAGTCACCGGAAGGAAGTCTCTTCAGCCATGGGATATCAGAGCAGAGATCTGAGCCCGGCATGAGGTGGGGGTGGGAGCAGGGTAAACAAGGCTCTCCCTTCCCCAGGCAGTGGACTGGGGGCTTCTCCCCCACCACTGGGCAAGTCCTCTCAGCCCTTTGTCTGCACCCCTGCCCTCCACTCACCCAGTCTCCCAGCCCCCTCCGTCTCTGAGCCAGACTCTATAGAGCTTTCACACTCTTGTAGCAGTGTGTCTTGGGTTATATTTAGTTGTGAAGAATCTGTCTTCTCTGCCAGTCTGTGAAGTTCCTGAGGGCAAGGATTGACTGAGTCACCTCCAACGCCCCTCCACACTTTGGGCAGAACCTTAGTATACTGTGTGACGAGCCCCTTGATGTCCCTGGGACTCATTTTCTTGAGCAACTTGGACAAGATGCCATCTGAGGTCTCTTCCTGCCCTGCTGATCTAGGCTTCTATGGGGAGCAGCTGGGAATCCTCCACTAACCCTTCCTCAAGTCTGGGGCTAGGACGCTTGGGTCCTGTCTTCAGCATTGTGGCTGCAGCCCCATTCTCTTTGGCCCCAGCCTTCTCATCTTGCTACTGGAGAGCCACTCCCAAGCCTGCGACGTTGGGTGGGAACCTCCGAGATCGTGGTGGGAGACCTGGCAATCCTCGCCTCCTCCCGTCTCGTCTCTCTTGAGGCACTCACTGGGAGTTTGTCCTTCCTGGCCCCTCGCGGAATGTGGCCCCTTTCACACAGCCGTTGAATGACAACTACGATATTCCTGGGACATTATGGTTTTGGTTGTTCTCAACAGAGCAAGAAAAGTGAGGCCCTGAGTCGTCTTATCCTGGCAGAGGCAGGATGAGCTCCATGTCTCTGAAGCCTGGGCTATTTCCATGCATCCTCGGGGCAGGATGCATTTCCTGTATCCTTAGCTGTTGCACTCATGCCCCGCCCCTCTCAAGACTGCTTGGCGTACTCTCCTCCCTGTGCCTCACCTCCCTTTCTGCACCTGACAAACTCTACTCATTCTTGAAGATTTTACTCAACCCCCCCTCCCCCAAGCCTTCCTTGAACCTCCCCCACCCCAGTCCTGGGCTAGGGGCCCTTCCTCTGTACAGCCCTCCCTCCCTCCCTGTACTCTGTCACTGATTGTCTTGCTTATCTCCCCCAAAAGACTGCAAACATCTTAAGGATAGGGACCATCTTAAGGATAATCTTGTTTATCACTGTATCCTCAGCACCCAGGACAGTGCCCGGCAAAGTTGGTCTTTAGAAAATGTTTGTTGACTGACTAAACAAGCATCCTGTGTCCTTAGAAGAGGTCATAAGTAGCAAGGCCACTGTAGCGTTAGGTACAGTCCCAGCAGTGGGCACTGTCCACTCTGCTTTTGAGTTTTCAGAACAAAGATGTTTCCAGCTTGAGGGTCCTGACAGGAGCCATAAAGACCTGTGGGTTGGCCGGCAACTGACATCCCCCAGCTTTAATGACCCCAGCCCCATCCTCTCTCCTCGAATGACTGCAGCCCCACGCAGGATGCACACAGACCGTGCTGCGTCTCCCCTGCCAGTGAGCATCCCCGGGAACTCAGCATCGTGAGTTTCCTGGCAGAAAGATGGAAAGATAAGATAATTGCAAGCTACAGTTTCCAGCAGGAATGACAGCAGAGAGAAGAAAGGAGAGCAAGTGGGGGTCAGGGAGACCCAGGGACAGGAAATGCTGCAGATGGGGAGAGTCAGGTGGGAACTGACAGGACGGGGGAAGGGTGTGGGACAGTGAAGGCTGCTAGCTCTCCCCTCCACTCACCTCCTGGCTCCTTTTACCCCATGGCTCCTTGAAGGTCTGGAGCAGCCCCAAAGCAGCCTCCAGCTCTCAAAGGCCAGCTCTCTCCTCTTATGCCGTGGGGCGGGGCCTCTTTCCCCCACCTGTGGCCTCTGCAGGGCTGCCCCCTGCCCCCAATCTGCACTTTGATCTGATTTGGCAGGTGTGTGAGCACTGGCTGCTGTGCCTGCTTCAGGAGTTTTCAAAGCAAGAAGAATTAATTAGCTCCGGGGCCACGGTCAGCATCTCCCACACCTGGACCAGTGCTAAGACACACAGAATTCGGAAGTTCTTAGCAGAATTCCCTCATCGATGCTTGCTGGAGCAATCACCTCCTTGGCCTGTCTTGCTGTGTCCTCAGAGCAGGGTGCCAGCCCACAACTAAATTCGTTTTTGAGAGTTAATTCCTCTCCTGGCAACAACTGTCCTGGATTAGTCCTGGGTCCACTGGCTGTGGGCTGGGATCACTGGGCACCATGGGCTCAGCGCTCCAATGGCTGGGATTCCCCACACACAGATGAGTCCTTCACTGGGTTCTGCAAGCCTGTTTCCTTCTATGGGGGCTGCACACAGCACCTGTCTGCAGAAGGTGTCCATCAGTGTTGGTGTCCTCTCCCTGGCTAGGTCCCTCTACAGAAGGGGCACCAGGGTGGCACCAGGTGAAGGTGCCTTGTTGCTGCCACCTGGTGTTTGATGCCCTCACTGCACTGCTGTTGCCAGCTCTCCACCCACCTTCACCCCCCCCCCCCCCCCACAGGAAAGGTGAGAGGAGGCCATGGGGCACTGGGCTGTGATGGGTGGGGATTAGGGGTGACGATGGAGGTGAAAATGTTTGAAAAGTGAGAGAGGTCTGGGTGGGGCAGGGGAGAGGACAGAAAGAAGCAAGGGGGGGGGGGTGGGAGGAGGAGAAGGAGAGCAGGTGCTTTGAGGTTCAAGGGCAGCATTTTGCCAGGGAAAGATGGTGCCTGGGAAACTTGGTAATTGCAGAGTCAGACTTGGCCATCTCTTGGTCAAGCACCTGGAGCTGAGGGACACCTTCTCTTGTGGTCAAGCCTGTCTCCACACAATATGGGCTCCTCTAAGCCTCTGAGGACACCAAACCGGGAGCTCAGGAGTACACTTCCATGAACACAAATGCGACTGCTTTGGAAAAGTCCTCCTTGGCAAGTCGTTTTGTGATCAGGACTCCTAACACCATGTCCCATTCCTTCCACAATGGAAGAGAGGCTGGGGTAGTGTGAAGCCAGTTGTCTGGCGGTTGGCCAGGTCAAGATTCAAAGCTCAGCTCCACCATTCCCTGGCTGTGTGATCTTGGGCAAAGTCACTTAACCTTTCTGAACCCATTGCATCATGGGAAAATGATAGCCACGGTACTTCCCTTGCTAGGGTATTGTGAGAAATAAGTGAGATACTGCAGATGAGGCTCAGATTTGTTTTTAGCACCCGCTCTGCTCGCTCCGCTTCCTAGTCCCCCCGCCCCCAGATAGACCTTTTCCTGGAGTCTTGAGGTGGAGGAAGCAGAAACAGGCAAGCCCGAGGTGGGGGCCTGCAGCTGTTAACACAGTTCCCTCTGAACCCACGAGGAGGAGGCTGAGAGCAGAAGTGCCAGCATAGATGTTCTTACCTCCAAAACCCCCACATCCCTGAAGCTCCCGGCCAGTTCCAACCCTGTCCTGGAGGCCCTAATCCAAGACCTGCTGCCTCCACCCCAGCCTCCTTCAGATCCCTTCACTCCCCACCTCTGATGTATCCTAGAGCAGAATCAAATAACCATCCAGACAAGGTTAGCATCCTTGTTATTATTACAACTGTTAATAAAATTATTATTTCCACTTCAAAACGCTTTTAATGAGACACAACAGCTTCCATCATCTCCCCTCAGATATCCACGTATCCACTCCTCTGAGGAGTCCTCGGGGCAGAGGGTGGTTGGGAAGTCTGGGGTTGAGGGGAGGGGGTAGCAGCCCAGTTCTCTGGTTTCACCTTGACCCCGAATCCTCTAACCATTAGACGAAAAAAAAGACCCCGGAGCATCCTCTCCAAATTTCCTACCCTCATTAAGGAATAGACAGCTACAG
Source organism: Phocoena sinus (assembly GCF_008692025.1). Taxonomy (NCBI): domain Eukaryota; kingdom Metazoa; phylum Chordata; class Mammalia; order Artiodactyla; family Phocoenidae; genus Phocoena; species Phocoena sinus. Next base: position 34,127,441 of record NC_045782.1, read on the forward strand.
GACGCTACCAAAAGATCAAAGCTTAATCTGCAGACCCAGGTGACAAAGCTCTAGGAATTTTGTGTAGATTTGCTTTTCTTTGTTTTTTTTTTAAGGAAGGCAGTTCCTACATGCACCCTCCCCTCCCCACCCAAGGAGGCCAGAGGAAAAGCTTTCACGCTATTTCACACCCTAGGAGGATAAATCCAGGTGTTTGCTTCAAGGAGCAGTGTCATTTCCGTCCAAAAGAGCAATTAGAAAAACTTTCACCAGCTTAGAAGATACTGGGTGGGACAAAATTTCTGGGTCCAACCATCCAGTAGCCTCCCCCAACTTCCCCAGGATCCCAGGTTCGGATGGCGGCTGTGGGTGAGGGCTTCCAAACCCAAGCTGCCTTTAAGGTTTCAAGAGTCCTGGGGTTTGAAGGGGCTGGGGGTAAGGGGGTAAGGGCGTTCAAGGGGCTGGGGTTGAGGTGGGTGTTTGGGGGTAGCTGGCAGGGACAGACTGGATGAGTCTGTGGTTGGTGCCCTTGGCACCAGGGTTTCAGACAAAAGAATATTGCCCATGGTAGCCCCAGAAAGGAGCTTCTGGGCTGTGCCGCTGGCCCCTCCTCCTCCGCCCTTCCTCCCCTCTGCCTGCCGGGCTGCCTTCGCCCCCTCCCTCCTCTGGGAGCTCCCACTGGGCAGGCAGCAGCAGACCGTGTAAACTCCTTGATGGTGCTCATTCATCACCCCCCCAGGGGGCCAGCTCCCCACTCCAGTAGCCTGGCTGCCCCACCCTATCAACTCCACTGGGAGGTCCTGGCCCCGGCCCCCTCCATCTCAGCAGGGAGCAGCTTGCTGTTTATATAGCTGAATCCCCTTGCCAGCCTTGATGGGGCAGTGCCCGCAGTGCCAGTACCGGTCAGTGCCCCCCCCCGCCCCCGCCCTCCGCAGGTCACCCGGGCTGAAGCCTGAGGAAGGGAAACCCAGAAGCATTTGCCTCCTTCCCTGTACCTCACAAAACCCCATTGCCGCAGCTGACGCACCTCCCCCAGCCTCAGTCGGCCCCATTAACCAAAACAGCTTCATTATGCCCAATTCCAGCTTTCACCGTGGGGCTGATAGCTGTCAGCAGAAATAAGAGTTAATCTGGAATCACTCACATTCGCAGAGCTGCCTGGCTAAGGGGAAGAGATAAACCTTTGATAGAAGCAGAAGTGCACTGCTCATCCAGCCTGTTACCAGCAGAGAGGCTTCTCTCCTCCCTTACCCCTGGGACACCAGGCTGCAAGACTGCAGCCCTCTGGGGAGAGGCACGTAGCATCTCTCTCTCTCTCTGGCACACACACACACACACACACACACACACACGCACACACACACACACAGAGGCAGCTCTGACCCTTCCCTCCCCACCACCCACTCCCCATCTCCAGGAATCTCTCTCCAGTGCCATCTGGAAATGCCTAATTCTGTCCCTTTTGCTTTTACTTTGGACCGTGATTAACTTTTTATTTTGGAAAATTACTTTATTATAGATATAGATATAGATATGTATGTATGTATATATAAAAAGGTTCCATTTCATTTGTAAAATCTTATTTTTTTCTTTTTTTCTCCTAGAGAAAATGATGACGAGGTTAAAGGAAAAAAATAAGTTACATTACAGTTTCCAAAATGGTTCTCGCTCTCCACTGAAGATGGGCCCCCATCAGGGCTGTAATGCACTCTCGGTCCCAGCTTGTGCTTTGCAAGAAGAGGGAATATAACTAGATTAGTTATTTTAGGTTAAAATAGCCAAGAGACAGACGCCTTCGCCTCAAAAATATTCTGAGACACATAAAAGCAGGAGGAAACAAGTCTCTTCAGTCACAAAATGTTGTACATCCCGCAAATACTAGATTCAATTAATTTAATAAAATAGAATATACATAGAGATTCTGCACAAACGTATTGCTTTCTCCCAACAGCTCCTGGTGTCGGGAACCTCAGCTCCACTGGGCCTGTCTCTCTCAGCCTGGAGCAGGGTGGCCACGGCTGCTGCTTTTAACTCTGGAAATTCCGCTTGCCGGTGCCCAGTGCCACTGAGGCGAGGAGGGTGTCCATATGGAACTTTTCAGGAATATAGCCCAGGAGGAGGAGCTAGGATTTGGCACCCAGTGGAGAAAGGTGAGTGGGAGAGTAGGGCAGGACTCAGGGGTCCAGGTCTGCTGGGTCAGAGGATAAACCAGAGAGACTCAGCACGTCTTTCTTTGGGGGGGGCGAGGCAGCCATGCTGTCGGGAGGGCCGGAGGCCGAGGGATCCTTGGAGTCGCTGGATGGAGCCCTCCGGCGGAGGCAGACACCAGGGCTGGGTGGGGGCCGAGGGCCCTGGCTCTGGCTCTCTGGGGGTTCTATGGAGATACTGGGCGGGCTGAGTTTCTTCTTGGGCCGGCTCCCAGGTCCCCCAAGAGGCTGACCCCTGAGGCTAGAGGGGCCAGGGCCCAGGCGGGGTTGGGAGCCACTGTCCAGGCAGCTGACGGCGATGGAGTGCCTCCTCTGTTCATCCAGCCAGGACGCAGGCCGGCGCGGGCAGCTGCGGGCCTCCACGCTGTAGCACTTCTTCAGGTCCCGTGGGGACGGGGCTTCCTCCTGGCTGCCCACAGGCAGGAGGTCTCCTGAAATCCAGCTCAGCTCCGTGTCCAGCTCTAAGCTGCTTCTGATCTCCGATGGGCCCTTGCTCCACGTGGGTTCTGGGCCCGGGCGGGGGGCTGACGGGGGCATGTGCTTCGAGATCTTGCTCTGGCCGTGGGAATGCTGCTGCACCTGGGCGCTGGAGCGGCCCCAGAAGGAGGAGGCCCCGGCCAGCGGCGGGGAGGGCCCGCTCACCTCCGACAGCAGGTCTTCCCCGCTGTCCAGGCCCTGAACGTCCAGGGAATCCGTCCTTATTGCTGCCTGTATGGGGTGGGGCGAGGGCTCAGCCCAGGGGCTTCCTCTCCCCTGTGAACTGTCCCACTTGGCAGGTCAGAGAGCCCCTCCTCCCCCCCTCCATGGAGTTTCAGGCAGGACCACCCTAGGCAGGGGTACCAGTACCTGCTCTTGTTGGGAGATGCGGGTCATACGCAGTCTGACCTCTGTTGTCCACTGTGCCCCCACCCCCCACCCCCCAGCCTGCAGGAATCGCTCTGTACAGCTCCCAACCCATGCAATACAAGAAAGCACTGGGCCAGCTCTGCTCCCCAGCTGTTGCTCACAACACCTCCCAGCCTCTGTACAGGCTATTTCTTGGGCCTTAAATACCCTTCCCAAATGGCAAGCATCCCTTGACTTCATGGGCTCAGGTACCCTGTGATGTAATACCCGACTATCTTCACCCCAAAGTAAAACTGACCCCTTCCTCCTCTGCTCCCTGCTGCACCACACACGTGAGCACCCTGTGACCTGTTGCTGCAATGACCTGACGGGGTATATGTCTCTGCTGTTATACCATGAGCTCCAGAGGGCAGGGGCTGTCTCATTTGTCCATGTCCCCGGTGCCCGGCCATGGAGGCTGCTCAGCGAATATTTGCAGAAGGGATGAGGACGGTGCCTGCTCCCCAAATGTGCTGGATTGAGCAGATCCTCATGTAGCTATCCTTACACATGAGGCACACATGGCGTGGGTAGTGGCCTTGTCACAGTGGGGGCAGACAAGCCTCACCTGGCTGCACGAGCTTCTGCTCTGTGCCCCTGGAGTGTGGGCTCTGGAAGGTAGGCGCCGGGCTTGGCCAAAAGTGGAGACATCTAAAACGTGCCTTGTGCCCCTTAGCTAGGTCTAGAAGTACAGAGAATAGGGAGGCAGCTCTGCGCCATGGAAAGGGAGGCCAGAGACCAGGTTCTACCTCCAGCCTGACGTGTGTCCCTGGACAACCATGGCCCCCTCTGGTCTCCGGGCCTCCTCGGCGAAACAAAGGAGGGGGTGCAAACTCCAAGAGGACACAGACCACTTCTGCTTTGCCTAGAATTGTGTCCCTGGTATCTAGAACTCAGTCTGGCACATCATTGGCACACAATAAATGTTTGCTGGGAGAATGAAAGTGGCAACCCTGGTCGCCACCAACAGCCTAGGATTCCCAGCAGAGAGACCAGCCCCGGTCCGTGTCCACCCTCTACACCTGCTCACCTGGCGCCTGAGTGGCCTCTGAGCCAAAGGGGAGCGGCCTGGTGGGGGCAATTTGGGGATGGTGCCCCACGTGGGAGCACCGTGGGGCTGGAGCAGATGGGGTGCATCTTTGGGAAGCTGCAGGATGTAGCTGGTGTCTGCTGGCTGGGAGTGAACGGACAAGACAGAGCCTGTGAGGGGAGGGGGGAGGGGGAGAGAGAAGAACTGGAGAGTCAATGTGCTGGCTCCCACCTGCGTCCCTCCCGTCCACTCTCCCCACCGGGGCATCTACCCTCACCACCCAACCCCCACCCTGGATTGAAAGCCACTCCCCTCAGGCTGGGGGCTCCCTCAGGCAGGGGCTGGCTGACCCCTTCAGGCTGGGGGCTCCTCAGAGGTAGGAGACACCTCTTTGTCTGCCTCAGTACCCCTACTTCCCGAGGACAGGACTGGGCTTAGGCAAGGACGGATCTCCTGGTGTGAGCCGAGCTGGCCTGCCCCCAGCCTTGGTACCTGACTGAGCTTTGGGGAGCCCCCAGCCCCTGTGTCCCAGGGACCCCTCGGCAGTGCTCCCATCCCGGCACATGTAGCTGTCATTGGGCAGAGAGTGCGTTCGGCTGACCCCAGACTTCCTCACAGTCAGCAGATCTGGTCGCAGCATGACGGGCACCTCCTCAGTGTGGGACTCCATCTGCAAAAGGAACAGGGGAGGGAGATGGGAGGAAGAGGGGGCATCCAGATTGGGTAACTGAGGCAGAGCTTGGCAACAGAAACCAGAAGCCCACCCCCACCCCACCCCCCCGGCCAAGGCCTTGGCCCCCATCCCCTCCCTGGACAAGGTGGTGATGGGATGAGTGTGGTCGGGGAGAAGGGACAGACACACGGATGAGCCCTCCATACACAGGGAGGAAGGGGGTAGGAGGATGCCCTGACCCCAGAAGACTATTCATATTGCATCATCTTGGAGCTTTCCACAGGGGATGGCAGAGGGGTGAGGTGTCCAAAGGAGGGAGAGCAGCCCCCAGCCCCCAGCCCCCAGCCCAAGAGCTCATTCTCAAGGCCCCATTGAGAGTCTCTGAAGCTGCACAGTGGAGAGTTAAAAGCTAACAACAGCCCCCCATCCCAATCGCTGTGCTGGGGCTTGGGGAGTAGGGGAGGGCCTTCCTAATGAGCAGGAGACAAGGCAGCCCCGGGCTAACGTGAGCTGAGTGACGGCTGAACAAGTGTGTCACAGCTGGTTCAGCCCCCTCCCCACCTCCCTTTAATTACACAGTGACTCTGGCAGGCGGTGTGTGAGGAGCAAGGCCTGGGTACCATGGGCTCAGGTCCTCCTTCGTGGACAGACTGCGGGTGGGAGTGGATTTTTTAAAATCTATTTCAAAGAAAGGCAATAATCAGCCTTTGACCCCAGCTGGAGGGAGACAAGGCTTGTTCCCAAGGGATTTCTGCATCACCCTGTCCGTTCCTGGCTCTCAGAGAGGCTGTAGGTTCGTGTCCCGATGTGGACCCAGCCAGTTAAGTAGCCCCAGAAGGCCTGAGAATGGCTGTGTCAGAAAACAGTCTGGATCCTTTACTTCCTCTCTCAGACCCAGGCTCCACTTCTGCCAACCACTCCAAGACCCCCAGGAACCCCTAAGGTCAAGGCCCTGCCCCAACAGAGCCCTGCTGTGAGGAGGGGCCCCCTGTCCCTCCTTAAGTCCCAAGAGGAGGGGGAAGACAGGAAGGAGGGGGCTGCCCACAGTCAGATGGGGACGGGGGAGCCGGGCAAGGGTGGAGAAGCTGCCAGAACACAAAGAATCGCCCCAGGACGTGGGGACATACAGGGACAGTGACGGGGGAGATAGGAACGGCCCCCCAGGTGGAGAAGGGCATGGTGGTGGCAGCAGAGATGTGGCTCTCACCTACTACGTGGTGGTGAATGGCTCATGTTGGGGCAAGGGGGGAAGCGGAGGTGGGAAGGAGGGGTGCAGGGAGGGGGAGGGCTGGCTTGCACGGGGCTCCACATACAGAGACCAACTCTGTGTCCAGACAGGCCCTTCGGTCAGCTGCCTGATAACACCTCTGACCTGAGCTCTGTCACTCCCGGGTGTCTGGATTAACCCTTTCACAACTGCTGCCCCTGGGCCCTTCTGGGCAAGGCCCCAATTTAATCTTATCTAATTACTTTGTCCACCGTGGGGAACCTGAAAGACCTAGCAAAGCCTGGAGCACTAAGTACTGCCTCTGGGTGGGGCCTGGTGGCAGAGTGAGAGGAGGGGAGGGATCTGGAGCCCTGCAGCCAGCCCGGCCCCTGGGGAGGCGGGGAGGGGGCAGTGGGGGGGCTGTGTGTATGTACATTGCTCTCCAGGGCACTAAGTAAGAGTGTGTGAGTGTCATCAGGCAAAGAGTCATCCGTCAGAGCTACAGAGCAGGACAGTTCAGACACAATCTCTGACGTCAGAGACAGAGCCTCCATCTCAGCTAGAGGGATCTAGACAGGGAGAGAGATGATCAGGCATAAGAAACAGAGACACTGCACGTTCTCGCGTGCGCACACAGAGCCCCTCTTCCCCCGTCACAAAGCGTAAGGAGAAAAGGCCTCCTTTCTCTCTCCCCACCCCTTTCCCAAGTAAACTGAGAGCGCCTCCCCTCCCCCACCCCCAAACCCCTGCTCTGATCAGAGAGGCTGCGCAGGCAGCAAAGAGCCAGGGCAAACACTGACAAAGCAGGAGACACAGAAACACGTTCTAAAGATGCCCCAGGAACCTTGACAGCCCCTCCCACACTACCACCACCCAGGGAGGGAGCAGGGAGAGGGAAGATCCCAGGAAAAAAATGAAGAAAGGTCCGCAAAGTGCCTCTCTGCTCCCAGCACAGACAGAGCAGCATGGGGGTGGCGGGCGGTGCTGGGGACAAATCTGCCAATCTGATGACTGCTTTCTGACTATTCTCTCTGCTTCCAAAAGCCTGGCAGGACTCGGCCTCCCCCCAGGTTCTGGCGTCTCCCCTCCTGGGCCCTCCTCCGCCTGCTCTCTCCAGCTTAGGTTCTGGGAGATGCTCTCCTCCCGCTGGTCTGAACTGGGCACACTGGGTTGGGCCGCCACAGCGTCTGTCTGGCTCACCTGGGATCTGCAGCCGGGCTTCAGTGCCTACAGGGCCCTGGGGGAGAGCGGGGCCATGCCTCCCAGATGAGCTGACTGCCTGGTCACCTTCTCCACACCCTCCTCTCCCCCAGCACCCTTCCCCATGAGCTTCCTTCAGGATGGGAGGCCTTGGGAAGGGACTTGCTTTCCCACTGATCGTTCTAGGTCGTTGCCAGGTTCAGGTCCCTGTAGTCTATCTGAGGCTGAATCCCAAGAAGAGGTCAGGAACCCTAGAGGCAAGGTCCCTTCCCAGTTGAGGATCACCGTCCATTTCTTTGATCAGGCTACCGGCGTCCCAGGCGCTGGGAACCTGCTTGCCCGCGCCATCATCCATCATGGCCCGCGGAACACTAGGCTTTCTACCTCCAGCTGATACCTGTCTCCTTGCTTCCACTCTGGGTCTACTGGGGGCTTTCCTGCAGTCCTTGACCTAGTAGGAGGGTTGGTGGGGTGCACCTCCAAGTGGAGGGGGTCAGAGGCGGCCAGACAGGTCCCAAGAGGAGAAGGAAGAGGACCCCAGAAAGCAGATCACAGTGAAATGGGACTGGGGGAGAAAAGTATGTGGTGCTGTGGGAAGGGGCAGGGCTTGGGGAGGAAGCCAAGTCCTATTTCCACGAGGTCCCCGGAACACACTCTCAGGACCAGGTCAGAAGCCACTGGCTACGGAGAGCACCCATCATGCCCAGCTGTTTCTTTAGCTTAAAAAGCCACTAAACAGAGGACTGGGGAGGGGGAGGGCACTGGATACAGAGAAGAAGGAGACTGTGTTCTAAGACATGTCCCTCAATGGGTCCCCTGGCCACCTACACTTCCCCTGAAGCACCTCTCCCCTGGATCTGGTACCTCACTCCCCCTACCCGCTAAGGTCCCACTGCCAACTTGTCTTCTGCTCCATCCATCTCTTTTCTTCCAGGTTCTTTCTTACAACTGCCCTCTCCAGACCCCCTCCTCCAAGTATCCTTCTCCCTCAGAAGTGCGACCTCAGCATTCCTACCTTCCAACCATGTGTTCCAGAGGTTGATCTCAGCCTGAAGAACCCCTGGCTGCCTCCTGCCAGGCCCAAAGCTCAACTGAGGCCCTGAGGCTGTTCTTTCCCCAGACACCCAATGGGCAGGAAACACCCTCCCCGACCCCGTCCCCAGAAGCATGGCACAGCATGGCACAGCCCAGCACAGTCAGGAAAAGGGGCACAGCACAGGGACACAGTTAACCTGTGGGTTGGAGCCACCCAGGCTGCGGGTGGGAGGGAAGGCAGAGGGCGGGCCTCCTGGGCCTGCCAGCTCGTCCATCAGCTTCAGCTCCCCCTCCAGGGAGCCCTGGATCAGCAGGGATACGGTGTCAAACAGCTGTCTGTCCTGGGGAGGACCAGCCCATAGGGGGAGCCAGAGAGTCAGGGGCGTGGGGGTCAGAGGAGCAGTAACGGGAAATGTCATGGCAGGGGATTGAGAAGAGTCAGAGAGAGAGAAAGAGGTCACACGCGTGCGCACACACGTACACACACAACAATAACAACAAAGAGACAGAGAAGGAGGAGGGGATGTGGAAGGTGGGAAAGAGAGAGGTGTGGGAGGAGGAAGCAGAGACGGGAGATGGAACATGAGAAGAGCCCACAGGGGGAGAAGGAGAAGGAAAGAGAAGAGACCAGGGGAAAAGATTGAGAGATGGAATCAGGCAGGTTGAAGGGTGGGGGAAGGAAAGAGGTTTGGCAAAATCAGGGCGAGAGGGTAAGAAAGAAACAGGAAGGAAACAGAAAACAGCCTTGAACCTAAGAGCCAGGAAGGGGAGTCCGGGCCGAACGAGAGGCACCGGGACGGACGAGCCAGCACGTGTGCCAGCGACTTGCCGGGGTGGCCCCACGCTGTGAGCGCAGGCAGCCACCTCTGGGGCTGGGCAGGGGCCTGCTCACCCCTCCACCTGCAGGCAGGGGGTCAGACGACTCAGGACGAGCCCCAGGGTCTGCTTGCCGCCCGCTCCCTGTACACCACCCAACCACCGAGCCGCTGAGCACCCATGCCACCGGTCTCCATCCCACACCCCCTTGAGGCGAAGGGGGTGTTTGCTCACCATGGGGTGCTCCAGGGAGAAGTGGGAGACTGCTTCAGCATGGGCTGCAGCATGTGGGGCCCCAGGCTTGGGGCTGCCAGGGCTGTCGGGGCCCTCAGCCCCAGGCCAGAGGAAGGGGCTGCCCGGTGGCGAGGGGGCCTGTGGGCTGAGCGGCTTCATCTCCAGCTCCAGCTCAGCCTCCAGTTCGGCCTCCTCCTTGGCCTCCTTGTTGCTCTCCTCCAGGTGCTTCATGAGCACAGCAATCACCACGTTGACCAGCACAAACTGGGCTGTCAGCACGAAGGACACGAAGTAGATGGGAGAGATGACCGTGTTGTAGCAGGTGGACTCCTGGTCACAGTCCCGGAGGGTGTCCTGGGGAGGCGGGTGAGAGAGGTGAGGTGGTGAGGACAGCGGACAGAGCCATCCTGGGAAATCAGGTCTCTGGTGTCACGGAGTTTTGCAGGGGGAGAAGGAAGGGCAGGAGGAGGGAGTGACGGTGTCCTGTGGGCAGAAGAGTACTAGACACTGTCCTGGGAAGTGTGAGTCAGAGCATGTCCTGGGGAGAGGGAGTTCCAGAGTGTTCCGGCCTGGGGGACAGAAGGTTACATGCTTTTATTCACATCCAGTTCATCTTGAGTCAAGAGGTGGGGCTGTCTCCTTGGGGCCCGAGCCAGCCCTGGGAGGGACCTCGCTGCGGTGGGTTCTCACCTTCATAATGCCATTCCAGTTGTCACCTGTGGAGACTCGGAAGAGGGTCAGGAAGGCCATGCCAAAGTTCCGAAAGGTGGCATGGCGGCCCAGGCCCTCGCAGGGGTGTGTCTCGTCACACTCTGGAGGAGAAGGGAAGGGGACAGAGGCCCGCGTTAGTCCGGGAGCCCCTGGGTCTCCAGCCCTGGCTCCTCTGCCCTCCCTACCCCAACTCACCCAAGTCTCCAAAGAGCTCCACGCCCAGAGCTGCAAAGATGAAAAACAACAACATGAAGAGAAGTCCCAGGTTCCCCACCTGGAAAAGAGGAAAAGAAACGGAAAAGGTGCCACCGGATCTCCCAGCCAGCGTCCCTGAGCCCCCGCCCCTCTGGAGAGCACCCTCCCCTTCCCGAGAGGACCCTTCCCACCCACCCCCACCTCCCAGCTACCTGGGGCAGGGCCTGCATCACCGTGTCCAGCAGCGCCCGCATGCCCACGGCCATCTTCAGTAGCTTTAGCACTGCGGGACGGGACAACGTCGTGAGCTGGCCCCTCTGGGTCCCAGGTCACACAGCCGGTGGAGCCAGGGCCAGGCTGCCGTGGCTTCACCCCCACCCTCGGCCCGGCCCCCAGCTTCCCCTTTTGGCAGAGGCTGGAAGAAAGGCTCATGGAACCCACCCCCACCCCGTCCCTAGCCAGTCAGAGCTGAGCCCTGCCATCTCCCCCCGGGCAGGGCACCCTGGGAGGGTGGCCATGGTGGGCAGGCAGCCGGGCACCGACCTCGGGCAATACGCAACACCCTCATGATGCGGATGATGGTGGGGTTGATGGGCAGCGAGGCGTTGACCTCGATCTCCTCCAGCGTGATGCCCATGATAGACAGCAGCACAATGGCCAGGTCCAGCTGGTTCCACCTGAAAGCCCAGGACACAGCTCCCTGAGGGGGGCACTGCAGAGGAGGGGGCGGTCGTGGCAACACGAGTGGCACGTTCTCAGCCACAGAAAGGAGAATGGAGGTCAGCCTGTCCAGCCTTTCCATCCTGCAGAGAAGCGGTGGTTTATCTACAGTCACACGGCCAGTCGGTGGCACAGGTAGGGCTAGGACTTTAGCTCGAGGGCCTCTGCTTTTCGTTTTTTATCTAGCGTTAATATGGTATTTGCTCTGTGCCAAGCACTATTTGAAAGACTTTACAAATAGGAACTCACAATCTTCACAACTGTGATGTAGATACAGCTATTATATCCCATTCTGTGGATGAGGAAACGGAGAGCGATTAAGTAAGTAACTTACCCAGACTTACCCGCTTCTAAGTAATGGAGCCAGGATTCAGATCTGTCCAGGCAGTCTGGCTCCAGTCTAAGCCACACTGGTTTTCAGCTGTCAGTGTCTGCTGGCTCTGCCTTGCCAAGCTTCCTCCCTTCCCTCCCATCCCTCAGGCCCCGGATCTACCCCCACCCCGAGCCCACCATCAGCCCTGGGTAGGCCCTGGAGTGCAGTCTGAACCTCCAGAGTCAAGAAAGGTCTTCAGGCACTAGACCCTCCGGGGCATCTCCCTAGGAGAACACACCCTTTTGCCCACTCCCCTATGCCCCTCCCCTCTCTCTTACCTGTCCTGGAAGAACCGTCGAAAGCCAAAGGCCACCAGTTTGAAAACTGACTCCAAGACGAAGATGACAGTGAAGATGTAGTTGCAGATCTTCAGAGCCTCGTCCAGGATCTGGCAGGGATGGAGGCAAGATGCAGGGTCTCTTAAGGCCCAGGGACGATGCCTGCCCTGACCCCTCTATCATTCTTCCCAGATCTGGGAGACAAGGTGAGTCTAAGGGGGCCTTTCATCTCTTCCCACCATGATGGCTGACCATTGGTCACCACTCTAGGATAGAGTAGGGTTCTCATTTGCATGCATGATCCAAACTTCGTGTTGAAGGATCTCTCTCCTTGAGGGTCAGTGAGGAGATCACATGAGAATGTGCTGGAAGGCACAGAATGCTAGAACTGGAAGGGGCCTTTTGCGTTATCAGTGCGATGTCCCTATTTTACAGATGGGAAAACTGAGACGTGGAAGGCAGCTGACGGAGGCTTATTTGAGAGGTGGCAAGACCACAGGTGAGGTTTGGAGCTGGATGTTCACGAGAATTTCAACTCCAGAAGGGCAGGCACTGGTCCGCCTTCCTTACCCTCAAAGGTCCAGTGCGTTTAAGATACTCAATAAATATCTGCTGGGTGAAGAAACCAGGTCCTCTACTTCCTAGCTGTGTGACCTTGATCAAGTCAACTAACCTCTCTGAGCCTCAGTGTCCTCATCTGTAAAACCGAGATGAGACCGATCTTCAGAGGGTCACTGCAAGGGGTACAAGAGGACCCCCTCTAGGGCACCCAGCACTCGCCGGAGGCATTCTGGCTCAGGCTGGGTTAGATTCGCCTGGCAGGCCCATGGCTGGAGGTGGGGTCCAGATGGCCAGTCACTCGCTCCTACCTGGGGCTGCTGGTAGTGCTCCATGGCCATAGTGACCACGTTCAGCCCAATGACACCCGTGATGAAGAGATCCAGGTAGTGGCTGGTACACAGGTGGTGGACGAGGAGCCGGAAGCGGGAGTAGTCCGAGTAGTAGGGTTTGCACTGGGCCTCTGGTGGGGCAGCGGGGCAGGGAGGGGGGAACAGAGCAGCCATCGGGCCCTGCCCCCTGCGTCCCCTCCACCCACAGTCCCTCACAGCCACCAGCCTCCAATGCCAGAAACATTCCAGCGTCACCAGCACCCTCATCCCCCGCGCACTGCCCTTTTGGGGCAGGGGCAGCTCTCTCAGGGTCACCCCTCCAAGCGTTTGTTCTACTGGCTGCAGTTGGGCAAAGAAGGGGTCAGGACATGCAGAGCTCCCCACCCACATTAGACACCAGGTGAGCCCCCTTCCCGGCAGCCTCCAAAATCCAGCAGCCCCTTGTAACACCCTCGACTCGATGTTCTGCAGCAAGGCCAGATCAGTAGGTGAAAAACGACCGGTCTTATTGGACTCAGAGGAAGCTCCATCAATGCAGAGGTGAAGGCTCTTGCTCCCCCACCAAGCTCAGCCTCTCGAGGGGAGCAGAGGAGGTTACACAGAGCTGGGATTTGGAGATAAAACCGGGGATTGGAAATTGGACATCTTGTTGGCTGGCTGCACCAACCCACCGAGAGGGCCTCCGGGGGCGGGGGCAGGGTCTGGGCCTCCTGAACCCTCACGTGGGGGAGGGAGGAGGGGCGGCCACAGGGCTCTGCTCTGTCGCACCTGAAGGGCTCACCCAGTTTCTAATGAGGCTGTGCCCAGCCTGCTCCTGGGGGCCAGGGCAGCTTCCCCTGCAGGCTGGGCTGGAAGCACTGTCTGAGATCTGTCAGAGGCATCGTATTTCTCTTGTAATTAGTGAACCACTTAGTTATAAAAATCATGGTGCCAGAAGGTTGACCTACTAAAGCAGGCAGAACGAATCTGGGGGCGGGAGATTACAGGGGGCCCTTCCTCCACGTGTGAGGAAAGGCCATGCCAAGTTGGGGATACATGTCATCAGAGGCAGCTGACAGATTGGGTCCCCAGGCAGCCACAAAGAAAGAAGAGGCACCCCGTGGGGAGGCTTGGGGCAGCCTCAGGTCCCAGACAGCCCTTCCCCCTCAGGAGGTCTAGGGCGGAAGCCAGCGAGCCGGGGCTGCAGCCTCTGAGGACTGTGCCAGGGGCGGCAGGAAGCTTTGGGCTCAGGCCAGCTTGGTTATAACTGTCCTTTCCCATGCAGGACTATTAACAGAGAGGTAAACTGAGGCGGGGAGCGGCCTGGGTGGGCCCCCACCAAAGGCCAAAGGCAGAAGAGTACCCAAGAGCCGCCCGTCCAGCCTCACCAGATGCCACGCACCAGCATCGGCCTTGAGGTGTGGATAACCAAGAGGCAGAGAGCCCCAAGTGTTCTGGTGCGCCATGCGGCGCGTTGGGCCATACTTTTGTTTCCAGAGATGCGCCAGCCAACTGTGGCTTTGTTTGCTCAGGCAGCCCTCCCGGCCCCCAGGAGAATGGGGGTGGAGCGGCTGGGGTCAGGGGACAGCATGAGGCCACAGGTCATCCACACAGCGATGCTATCGTGGAGGGTGACTGGGCGAGCCAGCCTCTTCCTTCCTTCCTTCCTTCCTTCGGTACCCACAGAACCAGAGGGCGCTAGGCGCCCAGCGTTGCCTTAGCAGCTGGAACTCTCTCTCTGCATTAATCTCCATAAGTGCCGAAAGCACCCAATCCCATTATGCTAAACTAGGAATGGAGAATTAACTGAAATGTTTGAATACAATTAGGTTAGAAAAAGTGGCTCATTATTAGCCCTATTATTAGCTGCGACAATGCAGAGGAGAGGTTGGGAGAGTACCCCCCCTCCCCTGTCACCCCAGTCTGACTGTGTTGGCAGCCCCAGGCCAGATGGAGCTGCTGTCACCGCCTCCTGGCCTTGCTCTAGGAGTCTGAGGAACGGGTGGAGGCCCAGAGGGAAGGTGGGGGCAGGACAACTGAAGCAGGGCATCTGTTCACAGCGACCGGTCCCAGGCCCTTGAGGTCTGTACAGAGCCCTTCTACCCTCGGCCTGGACCTCAGACCAGCAGGTGCCCAGGCTGCCAGAAATCCCCCCATTAGAGCACAGGTCCAAAGAGTACCAGGGCCAACCTGATAAGCATCTCCTCGGCCAAACCCTTTGTTTTACAGAGGGAGAGAAGGAGGCCCATCAAAAAGTGAGTTATCTACACATTGTGAGGCAGCAACGGAGCCAGCCGGGACCTGAACTCCCAGCCCCAGTCCCTCACCAGCTGCCAGGTGGGTTTAGACACAAAGCCTTGGGGCTTTGGCCCGGAGGGTGCCCTCGAAGAGTTTGCCCAAAGGCTCTTGTTGCTGGGCTCTGAATGATGCCACGCCCCTTTTGCTACCGGACCTCGGTTCTACAGGCAAGCACCTGGGCTCAGAGAAGAAATTGAGAACCCCTGGGAGGAGCCTTGGGTGGGTGTGCTGCTCTGACAGCTCCAGCTGTAGCCCAGGAGGGGCCTTGACCAGTGGTCACTGCCATGTCGGCAGCCCTGGCCCCATCTCCCTGCCTCCTACCAGTATGAGCCGCCTTAGATGGAGAAAATACCAGAGTCAGACAGCGGGGAGAAGGGCACCCCTAGGACTGCCCAGCCCCCAGTCAGGGGTGGGAGCAGAGGAGAGGTGCAGTAGGGGGTGCAAGGCTGTGAGTGAGAACCACAGGCACAGTGAGTTAGTAGGGGTCCCCGGGAGCGCGAGGCACAGCCAGGGCGGAAGGTTTGCAAAGGAGTGTGGTGGGGCTAGGAGGAAGGCAGGGGTCACTCCCAGGGACACAGGCCCCCATGACAGAGGCCACCTTCAGCTGCTATAGCCAGGCCTGGTCAGTGGGTCCTGACGGAAGGAGAGAGGGTGAGTGGAGGTAGGTGCCACAGGAGGCCGAGGGGAGCAGAGCTGGTGCTGGAGGCTGAGTGATCACTTGAAGCTGCCTTGCTTGCGCGGCAGCCCCGGTCTCTCCTTCCGCCTGGAAGCTGGGCTGGACCCAGTTGTCTGGTCAGGACCATTTTCCTGATAATCAAAGACTCTTCCCTTCTGCCTCTCCCTGGGATATGGCTGCTCCGCTTCTGCTGGGGACAGCACAGGGTGGGAGTGGCGCTGGCAGGGAGGTATGGTGCGCGTGTTTGATTCCAGCAGCCCCAGACTAGAGGGTGTGATTTCATCCCCATCACACCGTTGGGTAGACTGAGGCACTACCATCGCCACCCCCTGCGAGCTGATTGGAGATGCAGACGCTCAGGTCCTACCCTGGACCACTCTGTGAGAATCTCTAAGGTGGGGCTCAGTGGGGAATCTGTGTTTTAATATGTCCTCTGGGTGATTCTCAGGCACGGTGAAATTTGAAAAGCTCTAGTGTGGACCACACAGAACACAAGGTTTGGGAAAGAGGAACATGGGGTGACGTGAGCCCTTGTTTGGGGTCTCTGCGTCTTCATTACCAGCTGGAAGGGTAAGACACTGTTGTAACCAGTGTACATACCTGCCTGTGCCAACAGGAGCATGGCAGAATGTCCCCAGAAGGGGGCGGTGCAGTGTGAGAGTGTTTAGCATTAAGTGGGTATGTCAGGAGACCGTCTCGGGGGCCATGGGAATCTGCACGTGTTGATTCTTGGGGGAGAAGCCTCTGTGGGCCAGCCCTGTGGTATTTTGGCATGAGTGTGTGTAGACACGTCAGCCTACAGACCAGGTGAACCTGTAAGGGAAAAGCTGAAGGCCACGTCCCCTCACCCTCCTCTCATTCCCTAACACATCAGGGACTCACAGTACAGCCTGACTCTAAGAGGTGGGGCCCAGGCAATCCAGACACAAAGCAGCTGGAGCCTCCTGAGCCCACAGATGGTCTCTCAATGCCAAACATCATAGCTCAGCACCGTGAGGACAGGAGATATCGACCCACCCGGGGCCTCAGGGGTGACCTCTCAAATGGCAGCTCAGGGGGTCCCCTTTGATCAAGCAGCCCAGCACCCAGAGGGCAGCGTCTGCTGGAGTCAGGCTCCTGGGAGAATGCAGAAAAGTGGAGAAAGGTACAGCCCATGGTTCCCAGCCTGGAGTCCCAATCCCTCAGCAGCCTGAGGAGGCAGCCACGTGGGGGTCCTTAGGTTCTTCTCAATCTTTCTAAAGGCTTATAGGAAATCATATGCCTGTGCTAAGACCCCACAAGCTAATTTAATGGCAAAATGGTCTTTCTTTGCTATCGTTCAGTGTGAAAGCTTCTGCAGCTCAGAAGCTCTGATTAGCAATTAGATGAGCCGTTGATTAATAAAAACGGTGAAACAAAATCATAATTGAAGTGCTCTCAACTTCAATGACAGTCTTTTAAAATGCGGGGTCTGTTGGAGGAGATGACAAGGGGGGCCCATGGGGACGAACAGGTTGGGAACCGCTGGGTGGAGACATCAGAGGGTGTAACGAGGCGCCACGACTCCGTCACAGATTCTCAAAACCTCTGAACCTCTGTCTGGGGGCTGTGCTGGGAGAGCAGGGGCCAAAGGACCGGGGGAGAGCAGGCAGAACCAGGAAGGCCTTCCCAGGGCCACGGCTCTCAAAGAGAATGACCCAACTCACTCCCAAATCTTTGGCTTTTGGGGGAGGGGCACGTGACTAACTCGGGCCTTTGATTCCTAATTCCTGCTGTTCGCAGCGATGACGTGGCCACTGCAATTACCTGGCCATTAATGAGTCTGTTCAATTATTCATCGTTACATTTTTAAAACAAATCTGCTCCCTCTCTGCTCCTCTTATCCTGTCCGCTTGGATCAAAGTACCCCCTTCAGACGAAAGGAGGCAGGAGAGATTGCCGCTCTGAAAATCGAACAGTGTGACCTGGGAGGAGGTGGCAGGGGGCTGGGAGCTCGGGCCTCGGAAGCCTGGCCAGACAAGGAGGGTCCACCAAGAGAAGCTGGATGGAGGGGTGTGCTAAGGCCCTCACCTCCTGTCCAGCTAGCACAGGCCTATGGGGTGCCATGGAGCCCGGCACCCCAGGGACCCTTAGCCCTCACCCCGAGAGGACAGAATCAGTGAGCCATGGAGAGGGAGCAAAGAGGATGCCGGCACACATGAGGCGGGCCTGACTGCCCGGGCCACACCCTGGAACCCACAACCCCAGACGCAGTACCTGGCGCCGCGCTGGCTGAGCTGCCGGAAGCAATTACATCGTCCAGCATTAGATCTAAAAGAACGAAACACGACATCGGTCACTGGCCGGACCAGGTGCGCTGGGCAGGGCCCCCTCAGCAGCTTGCTCCCCCTGGGCTCTGACCCTCACTCTTCCTACGAATAGGGCGTGCTGAGCAAGGGTGGCTTGTCCTGAGTGCCAGCCCCAAACTCGGGCACAGGGCACTCGAGGAAGCTGAGCGCCAGCTCATCAGGGTCACAGGGGCAGGGAGTCGGAGGCATGGGGAGGGCAGGAAGCCTGTCCTCAGAACAGATGTCCACTCCTACCCGTGCTGCAGCCTCAGCAGCCCCTGAGAAGGCTGCAGACCCCGGAAGGGGAGCCAGCTGGTCAGGCAGGGCCACGGGTGCCTCCTGCCAAAAGAGTTCCACCTGCAGATGTCCTGCTGAGAGGGCAGACTGCAAGGAGGGGCGGCGTGGGAGCACGGCTGCTGGGGGCAGTGCACCTGCTCGGCCTCAGCCATCCACAGGGAGCCAAGATGGGGCCCCTGGCCCAGATCTGCTGCCCAGAGGCCAGTGTCCCCGCCCCGCCTCTCACAGGGAGCGGGGGCTCTGTCCCACCCAACCTCCCCCACACCCCCCTACAGCCCTCCCCTCGCTCCAGGTGCCTTCACAGGTGGCAGGAGATAGAGCCAGGGGCTGAGGGGGGCACCGCAGCCCCCGACCCTCTTGGTAGTACTCACATTTCAACAAACCAAAGGGAAAACTCAGAGCACCTCACGGATCTTATCGGCATAAGAAAGACGGTTGTGAAAGGGTAGAGAGAGGAGGGGAAACCCACAGACCAAACAGAGGCAGACACACAAAGGCCTTGAGAAACCCACACATAAAGACACTTAGAGAGACGTGGGCAGTGACTGAGAGAGAGTCCCACAGATTGTCGAGTACCAGACAGAGAGGCAGGAGTCCTGCAGACGGGGAGGGGAGCCAAGTGCAGACACACAGGGAGACAACAGGACCCGCACGCCTGTCACCCCTTGCG
Organism: Phocoena sinus; assembly: GCF_008692025.1. Classification (NCBI taxonomy): domain Eukaryota; kingdom Metazoa; phylum Chordata; class Mammalia; order Artiodactyla; family Phocoenidae; genus Phocoena; species Phocoena sinus. Next base: position 34,146,100 of record NC_045782.1, read on the forward strand.
TCCTCCCTGGAATCTGGGTGTCTTTCGCTTAGCCTCGGCCCGCCCACTGGCATGAGAGTGTGAGGAGGGAGGGGGTGGGGGCCTCACCCGGCCAATGGCAAGAGATGTTGGAGATCCAAGGTGAGGGGCTGAAGGGTCTAAGTCCAGAGCGTCATGACCTTAGAGTTCCCGTGACCTCAGACCTTCCCTGAGCTGAGGGAGTATTTTTGTACCACTTGGCAAAAAAAAAAGGACAGTCGGGAAGCCAGGGAGTTCTTCTGGAGATCGGGAGGAAGGAGGGGTCTGGGGTTTGCTCACGCCACGGTCCATCTGTAGGTTCTGCTGAGGCCTTGCCCAGCAGCTACAGACACTGGGTCCCACAGGATGAAGACGCTTGCTCGCCAGCGCTGGGGCAGGCAAGGCTGGCACTTGGGCCAAGCCCGGGGTCAATGGGCACTGGCACGGGGCAAGGCGGCAGGATTTTCATCCCATGAGGCTCCTCTCAGAGTCGAGCTGGGAGGGACCGTGCATCAGCTCCCACCTGGCACCATCTGGGGAGCACAATGCGAGACCGGGAGCCCCGCAGGGGGGCAGCTCCCCTGCCCTCACAGGGCTGAACTGGTCTGCTTCATGCAGGCTCTAGAGGCTGACATGCTCTCGAGGGGAAGGGGGAGGGGAGGGGGTGGGAGCATCTTCTCCCCGCCCCAGCCCCAGCCCCTAGCCCCTAGCCCCCTACAGTCGCAAGGCCAAGGTCAAGTACGACTCAGAGAGATGTGGAAAGACTACCGACCAGCCATCTGCTTCTCCTTACTCCTTCTCTTTTTCTCCAATCTCCGTAGACGCTTCTCCTCCCGCCGCCGGGCCTCCTCCTCCTCCTGGTGCTGCCGACACTTGTGGAAGTTCTCCACCACCACGCCCACGAACATGTTCAGGACAAAGAAGGCCACGATGAGCAGGAACGAGATGAAGTACAGCAGCATCCAGGGGTTGTGGTTCATGATGGGCTGGTGGGGAGCAGGAAGGACAAAGTGGAGACATTAGCTCAAGGGTAACTGTCACGGGTGCTGCCCTACAGCCTGCGTTCCTTAAGACAGGGCCTGTGCACTCAGTTACGCAGACCCAGCAGGTGATGTAAAGGAATGATGTGGGTTTGGTGTTAGGCAGTAGGGAAAGGTGGGGACTGTGGCTAAATATAGAGAGTGGATGTTCTATCCAAAAGGGGCAGCTGCTTCTTTCATTCAGCTGACTCCTGCCCTTCAGGAATTCAAGCCCAGTGTTTCCAGATCTTTGGACTTCTCCTGAGCAGGCCCAAATCCAGATTTCCATGTAAAATTTGTCAATTTTTTTTTTTTTTTTGCATTACGCAGGCCTCTCACTGCTGCGGCCTCTCCCACTGCGGAGCACAGGCTCTGGACGCGTAGGCTCAGCGGCCATGGCTCACGGGCCCAGCCGCTCCGCGGCATGTGGGATCCTCCCGGACCAGGGCACAAACCCGCGTCCCCTGCGTCGTCAGGCGGACTCTCAACCACTGCGCCACCAGGGAAGCCCAAATTTGTCAATTTCTAACTGCTTACCACTAATTCAAAAAGTTTTAAATATGTTACAAGCCAATAAAGCATGACCGGATTTGCCCGCAGGCCACCAGTTACAGCCTCTGATGTAAGAGGTGATGCCTCTTGGATGGCGTTTTGCCAACCTGCCTTGCTGTCTTTCTGTCCAAGCCTACGCCCATCACACCTGAAGTTGGCCCACGGTGAGTGACCTGAGCGCAAAGATGGATCCTGCCCACCTCAGCCCTACCTGCTGGTCCACACCGACAGCATCCAGCCCATCATACATGATATCCACCCAGCCGTCCTTAGAGGCCAGCACGAACAGGGACATTAGGGCCTGCGGCGGGGGAGGAAAGAACCACTTGAAACCTAGGATGCATGGCCAAGCCACCCACCACTTCCACCCAAAGCACCTCCTGGCAGTAGCTCGGGGGACCCTAGGCCTTCAGAGTCACCCTCCAGGCCCCGGGAGAGCTCTCTTTCCCAAGTCTCCTTGGCTGCTATGAAGCCAGAAGAGCCGTGGGAGATGACCTCAGCCAGGTAGAGCAAGGGACCCCAGAGTCCTGGAAATCCGGAAACCAAAACCAGGGTGGGGCAGGGAAATAAACCAGCAACGCTGAGCGAGCTATTTCATTTTCTACATTTCTGTTTCTGTGAATGTGGAGTGAGAAATAGAATCACCTTGACGATATGCCTGCACCTTGTACCGTGCTAAACAAATACACACCTCATCGCACTGTATCCTCCCTGTTCCCCTCCAAGGAGGTCCCATTAGGACCCGTTCACTAGCTGACGAGACAGAGGTGGGCCAGTTGCCCTGCATGCATCACTAAGCATGGACTTGTGTCCTTCCCAGACTCCTGCCACCACTCCCACCTCCACCTTGCAGCCTGGGGCTCACCTGGCCGAGGTTGTCAAAGTTGTACTTGTGCCGGACCCACCGGTAACTGGCCTCAGCACAGTCTGACTTGTTAGTGATGTTCCTGGTGTCCTCGCCCTGGCACACGAAGAACTTCCCTTTGAAGAGCTGAACACACATATACCCGGAGACAGAGAGAAGTGAGCTGTGAGCACAGCAAGCCCAGACCAGCCCTGGGGCTTAAGAGCTCTGGGCACGCCCTGGGTGAGGGCCAGGTGCTCGGTCAGGTCAGAGAAACACTGACAGGAGCCTCCCCTGCAGGCACCCCTTTCTCGGGGCTCCTTGGAGCAGAGGCCCTGGAGAGGAAGGAAAGGTCCTTGGGGAGGGCACTGGGAAAGGGTGGAAGGAGGGGAACAGTCATTCACTTTCTACAAAGGGGGAGGCCCGTGATTCTCCAAGTGGGGCCCCTGGACCAGCCTCATGAGCATCACCTGGGAATGTGCTCAAGAGTACACATTCTCAGGACCACCCCCAACCCAGTGAGGCAGACACTCTAGGGGAGGGCCGAGGGATCTGGACTGATGGACCCCAATTAACAGATGAGGGAAACTGAGGCTCAGAGAAGTAAATTCACTCATTAAGGCCATACAACCAGTAGGTGGTGGAAAGGGGGCTCGAGCTCAGGTCTTTCCGACTGGAAAGCTCACCCTCACTCCAGAACAGAGAAGGCTATGACTGTGGGGAAGGGATTTGAGGGACAGGAGGACCAGGGGGCCTAAGTAGGCCAAAAGTAAGGGAAGGGGAAGGGGCACCGGGTGTGCAGAGAGGCACCACGCAGCCCTGGCAAACGTACACCAGACTGGTCTCTAGAGCCAGAGGATTCGAGGAAACACAAGAATACCCCGTCCCCAGGGCAGAGTGGATACCCCAAGAAGCCAAAGGAAGGGATAGGGATGGGGGTAGCCACCCAGGAGCTCCCTCTGGCCCAACAGCAGCCATCTACACTGCAGCTGAAACATCTGGAGCCTGGGGCGAGGCGGGGTGCTCCGGAAGAGCAGGACGGAGGGGCTCCCCTGGCTCCCGGAGGCGCCGGCTGAATCCTGCAGGCAGCTCCCTTTCTTTTTCCTCCAAAGCCAAGTTCCCTCCCTGGGACAGAGGCCAAGTTTCCCCAGCAGCCCCCACTTCCTGCCTCGTCTGGGGTCTGCACCCGCCTGCCTGCCAGCTCCCTGCTAACCTGGCCCAGCTGCCTGGGCCCTGGATCCCCAGGCCTGGCCTGCAGCCCACCCGCTCCAGCAGGGAAGGAAGGGAGGGGATCCCTGAGCAGACCGTGGGCCAAGGCCAGCGTCTGCGCTTGGAGTGGCGCGTGAGAGGGCAGAGCGGCAGCCTGCGTGGGCACTGGTCAGAGCCCGAGGCCCTGTCCCCGTTGTGGCCTCTTCCAGGTTCCCAGTTTTCTCCAGAATGCCCAGGAGGCAAAGGGGCCTGAGGCCTCGGGCTTCGAGGGAAGCATCCCTATTCATTCTTTTCTGGGATAAAGGTGGCGGCGGCACCTGGAGCCGCAGCATCCCGGGGCCAGGAGGAAGGCTACTCCTCAGGTTTCTGCTGACAGCTGGCCCCAGACCCCCACAAACCTGCACCCCCAGGATGCCAAAAATGATGAAGAAGGCACAACAGATGACCACAATGTTGCCAATGGGCTTCAGCGAGGACATCAGCGTTTCCACCACCAGCTTCAGCCCCTGTGCCCGACTGATTACCCTGGGGAGGGAGGGAGGGGGGTAAGAGGGGTTCCCGGCTCAGACGCTCCCTTGCCCCTTGCCCTGCTTGCCACTCCCTCCCATCTTGGCTCACTCGTCCCCATCCTGGGCTCTAGTGGAGGGAAGAGGTTGACACTCTGGGCTTACGCTGCAGACACCCCCCCACCCACCCCCAGACCTCCACCTCCACTGCCAGGATATCAAAGTATTACCTGATGGGGCTGGGGTGCTGATTCAACCCAGGGATGCAGTGTGTTGTGGGGATGGGGAGATAAACTTGTGCGGAGCACGTAGAGGGCGGGCGGGGACGGAAGGGGTGGGGAGGTGGGTCATCACAGCCAGGAAAACCCTCGCTGCTCAGTCAGTATCCACCCCGTGCACGTCCCCACCCACGGAAATTCCCGACTCTGGGTGGGGGTCGGGGCGACTGCCTTCTTGGTGAGATCCCCTGCTACAAGTGTTACCTGGACCTGGCGGGTAGTCCCTGGGATTGCGGGGGAAAGAGGGGGAAAGCAGGAAACAAAGCCTGTCACTTCACGGGGAAGGCCAAGTGTCACCCCCGAGGGTACCACCCAAGGGAGAGCTGCGGCTGAAGGATGTGAGGGTCCTGCCTATGGCCACTTGTACTGTGCCCTGCAGGAGTATGTCACGTGGCGGGGGTCACTGAGGGGGGTGCCCGTGGAGGGAGACTGCTGGGTCCGCAGTTAAACCCAGTGAGAAGCGACGTCTGGAGTGGGGGACGGGGCTCCCTGTGGGGTCACAGGCAGGAAGCAGGGGCAGGCGGGGTGCCGGCCGTTGGGGTGTGCCTGCCCAGGGCACCTGAGCGGGCGCAGGGTTCGCAGAAGCCGCAGCACCCTCAGCATGCCCAGGATCTTGGTGCCGCTGTCGGAGACCATGGACACCAGGATGTCGATGACGGAGATGAGCACCAGCAGCCCGTCCAGAACGTTCCAGCTGCTGCGCAGGTAGGCCTGCTCCCCGCAGCACCAGCCCAGCGCCACCACCTGAGGACGCCCGTGCGTCACCGTCAGTCCCCAGCCCTGCCCTCCACTTGTGACCCAGGCTCTCCACCCCCACCGAGCGCCAGATGGCTCCAAACCGACGCCGACCCCACATCACCTTCACTGTCATCTCAGCCAGAAAGACTGCGGTGAAGATGTAATTGGAGAGGGTCAGGAAGATGCGTTCCTGTAAGAGAGAGCGGGCAGGTGTTGCCACCGGGACCCCCTCCTCGGGCCGTGTCTGCTCTGCACACGGAAGCCAGGAGCTGCCTCCAATATCTGACTCAGAACGAAACCCCCCGCTCTCCCCAGCAAAGCAGACAATCTCCTTCCTGCTCTCCCCACCCCCCCACTCAGACACACACACACACGCACACACACACGGAGCCAGCGTCAAGCCCCGACTCACTTGCAGCTCTGGCCGCAGTCCCACTCTTGCCCCTGAACAGAATTGCCCCCCCACTACCTCCCGGAGCGGCCTTGAGGGGAAAGCGCTTCCCACCGCAGTGCTGTCATCTGAGCCCCGTATCTCAGGCCCTATTCATCAATTCCTTTCTTAAAACTGGAGCAGGATTTAGCTTGATCCCTTGACGCCCCATCCTACTCTCCTCTGCTCCACGCACTTGCTTTCCTGCTGTGTGCCCCAGAAATGGAGCCGCAGGGCAAGCTGGGGGCCCGAGTACAGGCTGTGCGTCCCCAGGCACCATATTTATGCCAGGCATAGGGCGAAGCAGGGCAGGAAAGAAGGCGACCCAATCCCCTGATATCTGTGGGCTGATTCCATCGTTGGGTGGCCAAGAGAGGGGTGTAGAGAGCTGGAGAGGCGGCGGCAGGCAAAGCGTGAGTGTCAGAGGGAGTGAGAAGCAGCGAAAGGGGAGAGGGAGAAGCACACACATGACAGAGCTAGAGATGGAGGGGCTGAGTGGGAAGGTGGGGGAGAGACGTGGCCACAGTGAGCTCTGAGGCAGGGCCCTGGGCGGGAGGCAGACGAGGGGGCCAGTGTGACCGGCCACCCTTGCTCCAGGGCTGGGGGTCCCCGGTGCTGTGCTCTCTCACCTATTCCCAGGCTGGCCCTCCACTCCCCAGGCTCCCTTCACCACCACCACCACCCGCCCCCCACCCCCCACTGGCCTGGCTGGAGCCCACCCTAATGGAAAACAGAAGCCCCAGAAATGTCGAAAACTGAACATTGGTATGCGAGGCAGCAAGGAGGGGCGGAGACCACCTCCAAGCTAGTGGTGAAAGATGCCAGGAGGGGCAGCAGAGCCCCCCACCCTTCTAGGACCTGGATCGCTGTGGGGCGACAGGCTGAGATGCCCGGCTGGGGAGAGACAGCTCCCAGGACCGGCTGGGCCCATCCTGAAGAGGTCAGGCCTGGGGGAGTATGTCCAGATGCGCCGGCCCATGGCCTCTCCTCTCCTTCCGAGGAGGACTGGCAGGTTCACAGCCAAGCAGAAGTGACCAGTGGTCCTCCAAACGCCCCTGAAACCCTACTTGCCTGTGACCTGGCGGTACCCTGAGGAGCGAAGGGCAGCTTCCCTCCCCGACGTGGCACCGCCAATGGGGCAGATTGGGCAGGACGCCTCCCCGTCAGTCACCAGGTCCTGGAGACCCTCTGCCACTCAGCCCGGCCAGGGCCAGTCTCACTGTTGGCCTCACCATGACACTCACTGACTCACATACAGGCCTCACAAACCCCCGGCGCGTGAGAACAGCCCATCTACAAACGGCTCGGTGCCACGAAGCTCACTTTTCCCCGGGCAGGCGAGGAGAAAGGCCCACTCCCCCAGCTGGCTGCTGTGTCACAGAAGGGAAACGGAGGCCGGCGGGGGACACAGGAGGCATCCTGGGGCGTCGGTTGCACGGGTCAGAGTCAGAGAGATTCCTGGCTCCCTGCCTCCGTGTCTCTCCGGGCCTCCCTGCCCGCCTGGCTCGCTGCATGGGTGCTAACCCGCTCATCCGGGAGGGCTGGGCGCCAAGCAGGCGCTCCGAAGCCGCTGTGTCAGCCCCAGTGACTCACAGCACTGTGGGGGTCGATCCTGGGGCGCTCCATGGCGATGGTGATGCAGTTGAGAAAGATAATGACGAGGACCACATGGTCGAACATCTTGTGGGTGATGATTCGGTGACACAGGAGGCGGAACCTGTTCCGGGACAGAGGCAAAGGCTGAGTCAGGGGGAGCAGGAGGGGGGGACAGCAGTAAGGGGCACTGCCCCTACCCACCCTGGGACCCTCCCATCCCCAGGCCCCGCTCTCATCCTCCCCCACATCAGGGGACACTTCTAGCATCCCTGGGATGGAGATGCAGGAGAATTTCCCACGAGAAGGAGAGGTTGGGGTGCAGGTCAGGGACCCTCTTGCTGACCTTGACTGAGGAGGGAAGATGTAGGCAGACCAGGAGTCTCGCTCCAGGCAGCAGGCAGGGAGCCGGGCCCGGACCCACGCTCTCATCCTTTCCCCTTTGCTCTGTAGAAGGATGGCCCGGGATGTGAGCAGGGCCAGGCCTCCAAGTTCCTGATCCCTGGTTCCTCAGCGGCCCCGTGGCCCTCACGCCTGGTCTACCCTCTCCACTCTGGCCCAGCCCTATGCCTGGCTTCTCTTCCTGTATTCTTAAAACCACCGCAGCATCTCCCCAAAGGCCCCCCCTCAGCCCCTGAGCATGCCTCACTTCCTTCATCTCCCCAACCCCTCGCTTCCCCCGGGCTCTCCTCTCTTCCTGTCTCTGCCTCCAGCCCAGCCCCCTGCCTGCGTTCCCTCCTTCCCTCCCCGGCGGGCTTGGAAGCCACGTCAATTATCAGACACTGTCCCCATCACAGCTGCCTGTTCGAAGACACACCTGGCATGAGGAGACACTGGACCTTTCTCACATGCTAACCCTGGGGTCCCAGGTCCCTGAGGCCCATCCCCAGGGTTAACGGTGGTGGTGAGGGGGTTGGGAAAAGGGTGAATGGGTAAAAGTGGGTGTGAGATCAAAGCTTGTGATGAGGTAGAGGTGAGAGAGGGGGACAGAGGAGGGTATCAGTTTGGAGAGATGAGTGATGGGTCTTTCTGAGTCACAGTGGGAGGGCCATGAAAGATTCATACACATCTGCCCGAAGCCATTCTTATCCACCAAGGATGCAGAGCTGCAGACCCAGGCATGACAAGGATCTGGGGCTTGGTGGGACGGGCAGAGGGAGAAAGGGGCTGTTTGAAGCCTGGCTTCAGGGATGATATCCCTCGAGATCCTTTGGGCGTGATGGTAACTCCCTGAATGCCATACAACTGGGAGGGGGTCGTCCAGTCCTGCACCAGGTCAGGCACAGCTCCCCTCACTCAAGGTCAGGGGTGAGAGGTCACTGTGCCCACAGGGGCCTCACCAAGTTGCCCTCGTCATCGCCATCGTCCCCATCCAGTGGGGGATCGTCGGGCCGCAGGGCCCGGGTCAGGCGTCCTGGAGCTGACTTGCCGTTGCAATCCCGGTGCTCAGAGGCTGAGCTGCGGCCACTGGCTGTGCGGTGCAGCCCGGGCACCTGCAGTGTGTCCGGCAGGTCAAAGGAGCTCTTAGCTTCCCGCTCCAGGGAGCCCCTGCGGCGGCAGTCACTGCCCGCTGGGCTGGCGCGCTCCTCTTCCGAGCTCTCCTGCTCATCCTGGCTCTCCTGGCCGTCGCCCGACAACAGGGACCTCCGCTCCCCACTCGGGCTCCTCCGCTTCAGGCTGGGGGCGCGGCCCAGGCTGTTCCGGCTGGAGCGCCTACTAGTCCAGCGGCTCGCTGCGCTCCAGGGACTGTGCGGGGAGCTGCGGGCGCTCGGCTGGGGGCCGAACGGAGGAGAGAGTGGTCTCAGCCAGGGCCTCATGGCCCCACGCCCCTTCACGTGCATCCTGGCTCCTGTGAGCCTCTCTGGCCTCACATCAGGGACAGAGGTATGAGCAGGAGCCCTGGACCTGGATGCCCGGACTCACACCATCTGTGCGACCTTGGGCAAGTCACTAACCCTCTGCGTGCCTCAGTTCCTCATCTGTAAAAGCTATATGACCCTAGCACCTGTTCCTCATTTAGGTGAGTGGCAGTATAAAATCACAGTGAGAGCGTGGGCCCTGACACCAGCCTCCTGGATTAAAATGCTGGCTCTGTTGCCTGCTCACTGGGGAGCTTCCCACAGATCACTTTGGCAATCTGAGACTCAGGTCCCCGTCTGAAAAATGGGGATGATATTGGTACCTACCAGATGGTTGCTGTGAGGACCACGTGCATTAAGAACACTTATAAGCAATGTCTAGAACAGTGTCTGGCACAGAATCAGTAACTGGATGGGGTTTGCTATTATTAAGATGAGGTATTACTAAGATGAGGCATTCCCTCCCGTTTTACAGAGGGAAATGAGTCTCATCCAAGGACACTCGGGGAACAGAAGAAATAGAAGAAGAACCCTGCTCTTTTGCCCCCAAGGCCAAGGCTCCTGCGTCTGCCTGCATTACCAGCCCTGCTGACGCCCCCGGGCCTTGTCTACACCGTGGCTCAGGGGCTGTCTCCTTGGGCCTCTGCCCATTCCACCTCCCTTCCCTCCTGATGTCTGTACATCTCCCACTGTCGGGCCCCCACATGCACCCCCTACCGGTGACTTCGTCTCGTGGGGTGCCCCCGGTTCGGCCGACCCACTGCTGCTGGCGCGGCGGGACGCGGGGCCCAGAACCTCGGCCAGGCCAGTGCTGGAGCTCTTGGGCAGCGACATGGGTGTGGCGGCCGTGTGGATGATGAGAGGGGGCAACAGGCTCCTCCGCAGCTCCGGGTGCTCTCCCAGAGACACCACTGCAGGGGGAGAGACGGAGAGACCCTGAGTCCACTCAAGGCTGGCCTAGAGCCAGGGGCTGCCCCCGCAGAGAGATACTCACAGGCCAAGCGCTTCTTCCTGTCCCCATCGCCATCCAGGCTGGGCGAGAAGAAATCGGGCTCTGACTCGGACTTGGTGGCATCTCCCTAGGGTGGGAGAGCAGCGGGCCATTAGGAACCTGGCCGGGCAGGGGTTGGTAGGGTGGACCGGGGTCTCCCTGTCTTCACACGCACACACCACATATAGGCCACAAGGAACCAGCAACCACGGCACGAGGCATGCACTGGCTCAGGCCAGACCACCCAGGCTTGGAGCCCAGGGCTCTCAAGGGCCCGTGATACCTCAGAGAAGCCCACGGCTATCCCCAGAACCCACAGCACAACCATCATGGCTGGGACTGGCTTCAAGAATGGCTGAGAGGAGAGGGGATAGCCTGGCAGGCAGGTGGCACAGACCAGAGGGAGCTGGGGACCTGGGTGAAGTAGTCACTAGAGCCTCATCTCCGAAGGCCACTTGTGCCCTCTGCCTTCCCTCCATGGCTGCCCTCCCCTGAGCCTCAGACCCAAGGCCCCAGAGAAAAACTGAAGGACCCCAGACAGAGCAGCTCAGCCCGAGGATGCCACTTCCGTCCCTCTACTTCTTCCCTCCATCTTCCCCAAGCCCCCACCTTCTCCCCTGGCCCCATTTTTACCTCTCTCCCTGTCTCTGGGACAGTTTTTTCTTCCTCCTTAGCAGGTCAGTAGGTTCCCCAGTAATTACACACTTCTCCTTAAGAAGTTATTAAGAAATACTTGATTGCTACTTTTGATAAGGACATAAATATTGCGTAATTGGCATCTCAGGGGATCATTTTCATTAACTCAGTTTACATCCTAACGAGGCCTTTAATTATCAAGTGGGATCTCCAGGGGGCTGCTTGGGATGTGGGGTCCCACGGCAGCCCTGGCTTTGCCCGAATTCTGGTGCCAGTGCAGGAAACGGCAGGGCACAGGCTCAGTGTGGGGGCCAGGGGAGGAGCATGCCCCCGAGTACCTGCTGGACCTTCTGGGTGGTCAAGGGGCCAGAGACACAGAAGTAGATTTTAAATTCTGGTACATTCCGGCAAGAGGCACACCCACCCCCACATCCTCCAAAGCCTTGTTCTGAGCTGAGACAGCTTGTGGGGTCTCCAACAGAGGCTCAAGGCAAGGAGGAGAGGAGAGAGATGGGGGAGCACACGGTCTGCGGCCACAGATCCCGACTTCACTGAGGCCCGACGACCCAGACTCCTCGGGGACCGCAGTGGAGGTACACACATGCGGTGTACCACACACGTGCACACAGAGGATTCTAAGTCCCTTCCTTCTCCGGCCCATCCACTGGTCTGGTGGGACGGATTGGCGCCCTTTGCGGGTGAACAGGGCAGAGGCAAGGAGGCCCTCCCCTCAGATGTCCTCAAGGGGGAAGGGACTTAAAATCAAAGCAAACCTCACGACACCAAGGACCACCATGGCCACCACAGGTTGCACAGCAGCTGAGCGTGAACACAAGCACAGACACGGAGGCAGAATGGGGGCATGGGGCACGGCGGGCATGCCGACTCAGGATCGCATACCTACCCCCTGGGAGTCGACAGGCAGCTGAATACAGCTTAACTGTCCACTCGCATCTTCCCGTTTGCTGATTTCCTACAGGGAGAGGGGGAGGCAGGGGACGGGCGCTGGTTACAGGCGCCGGGCTTTCAAACAGCAGCAATGTTGAAAGAGGAGGAAGAAAAGGAGGGGTGCAAACCCAACAGCGGGGGAAATGAGACATGGGGTGGGGGAGGAGAAGAGAGGGAACGGTATGGCCTTCCAGAATTCAACCACAGGCCCTGGAGCCAGAATGAACCTGAAGGGTGAGGGCAGAGGCCACAGAGATGGGAACAAGGGCAGGGAAGGAGACCGAGCCCTCCATTAATCCTGATAATACCAGCTATCATTCACTGGGGGCGTGGCAGGCATCACACAGCCGCTGCATTAACACTGGCTCACCTCCTCTCCAGGTGGGAAGGAGGTGCAGCTAGCACCATCTTAGAGAGAGCACCTGAGGTTAGGAGAAGTTAAGAAAACTGCCCCAAGTCACACAGAGACTAAGAGATGCATCTGGGCCTCGTACCCGAATCTCCAGCTCACCTTTCACTGGCTCTGAAGCAGCCGGCCGGGAGGGTGGGAAGGAGGGGTGGGTGGAAGTCAGAGGTGGGGGAGGAGACAGAGGGCCGGAGCAAGCACAGGCCTCTTCACGCCTAACTCCAAACCAGATGCTCCTACCAAGACGAGGTGTGACGAGTGACACTGGGATGATGGCTACAATGTTGTTTGATGTCAGTGAACGGCCTCACACAGGGCCTGCTGCCTGTTCGTTTCATTAAGTGTGCAGATGATAAATATATAGGGATTCAGGGCACCGCCCCCTGCAAGTCAGAGTATAAACAGCCCAGCTGGCCCGGTCCTCTAGGCGACCCCCTCCCACGTCTTGGCAGGGTGGCAAGGCCAGCAGGGGGCCACCCTTGAGGCCCCCTGCTGGTGACGCCCAACAAAATGGGGGTGGCCACTGCTTCCACTGAGGTAGGTGGCCTCGTTTGTAAAAAAGCAGGTCACCACAACAGCAAAAGCCTGCCTCTTCTGCCAGATGGCGGGGCTCCCTCACAGCCACATGTGTGCGCCCTGAAACTCCGTACCGCTGAGGGCAGGCAGCTGGCACTGAGTGACCAACCTCCCCCCCCACCCAGGGCTTTACAGGACAGTGAGAAGCTGGTCCAGCTCCTCACACGGGCACTTCAGGGCCACGGCCGCCGCCCACCGCCTTGAAGAGGGGTTGATCCTGAAATCCTTTGTCCGTCCCACCCCAGACCCAAAGCATCATGACCAGAGTGGGACTCTCTCCCAGGCACTTGTCGAGGAGGGTATGGCCCCAGGCCCTGGCCAATCCCTCACGCTGGGGCAGCCACAAGCCCCCAGCAGGGCCAGAGTGACCAGGCCAGGCCCAAAGGCCAGGCTGCTCTCCACTCCCACACGCAGCCTTTGCCACTGCCTAGCAACCAGGCCGGCTCAGCGGCTCTCGGTTTAACAAGGTGTCTGCTGGAAGGACCAGTGATGGGGGGCTGCTGCCCGTGCTGGGCGTTTCCAAGACTGCCGAGCTGGCTGAACGGCCACTTGAGGGCGGGAGATAGGCTTGGGGTGTTTTCCATTTCCACAGAGTTCCACAGGAATTTTTCTGCGAGAATGTTAGCTGTCGGGAACTGTGGTTTGGACGAGGCTGAAGGACCCCTGTCCCCACTCAGCTCCTCTTCCCACAGGCCAAGAGCAGTGGCCAAGTGGTGGGTCTCCATACAGACCTTGATTCTTGTGGAAGCACGTTGGCACCCTTAACCCTTCAGGCCCCAGGGAAACCCCAAATAAATGTCCCATCCCAGGGAGAGTACCAATGTCCCTCCCTCCCATCAAGAGGCCCAGCCATCACCCGAGGCAGGGCCTGCCTTCCCGACCTGCTGCCCTCCCTGCCACCCAGCGGGGAGGAAATGCGATAATGGGTAACTACGGAATTACAACGGGAGGAGGCCAGTGTGGGAGAGATACACCCGCACCCACCAGACCAGCCCAGCCCAGCCCAGCCCAGCCCACGGGGGAACAGCCTTCCCTCGCAAGGCTGGGAAAGAGTCAGAAAATAGATTTTTGTTTTTCCACCGTGTGCTGGGTATTTATAGACCAGGCCGCAGCGGGAGTTTCCATCCGGGTCACCCGGAGAGAACTGGACCGAGAGCTTCTCCACACCTGACCTGGAGCATTTCTAGGTTGAGTCGACCTGCCCTGTGCTAGGCGCTGGGATGCTGGGCTGGGCCTTGGGCTCGGGTGGGAAGAGGGGCTGAGCTAAGGGAGCAGAGCGGGGTGCAGCCCTTCAGGCAGAGGCCGTGTCCTGGCAGGGCAAGGGCGAGATCAATGTGAATCAATATTAATTGATGACGCTGCCTGTGACGAAGGTGACGGAGACTGGGCTGGAAATAGGATGCTCATCTCTGTCATGCCGGCAGCTAATTGGGCTCATTTCTCACCCTGGGCAGCTCAGCCCTGCCCGGGCGCTGGTGGCATCTTCACCAGCTCAGCCAAAGCTCAGATGACTTGCTTGCAAGCTTCCCCCACCCCTCGGCTCAGATGGGTTCCCTCCAGATGTCCCCGAGCGCACCTGTGCTCAGGGATCCAGCTGCACCACGTGCCAACACTCACCCCGTCCAGCTCTCTAGGGGAGCACCTAGCCGGCTTTGTGGGGGAAGCCCACTCGGCAGCTAACCTTGGATCCAGAGACGCTCTGCCGCGACAACCACCGGGTCTCTCGAGTGCCGAGGGGCCGCCTGAAACCCAGAACTCCCACTCCTAGCCTAGTTCCCCGGCCTAGTCTGAGGGGCACATCCTGCAGAACCTCCCAGGACACCACAGCTCCGGCGGGGCCGCCGACTCCTCCTGGAAGTGGACGGCTGAGGGCAGGGGGTTACCTCCGCCTGGAAGCCCTCCACCAGAATGGCAACGAGCAGGTTGAAGAGCACGTAGTTGCCGAAGGTCATGAGGGCAATGAAGTAAAGAGCAGCCCAGGAAGATGTGGAGGCCATTCCGTTGTAGAGCACCTTGTTCCAGTCCTCCTGGGTCAGGATCTGCCGGCCGAGGATGGGAGTCAGGGCCTTCACCAGGGGCACCCCACCACCCTGCCCACCCTGCCCTGTTACCCTGGCACCTGAAAGACAGTGACGATGGCCCAGAGCAGGGAGTCAAAATTCTTCCGGTCCGGCAGCGTGTCCCCATCCCTCTCAGATGCAAATTTGCAGCCAAAAAGATGCATACCCAGGATGCTGAAGACATAGGAGCCACAGGATGGGGATCAGGGCCCCAGCGAACCCCGCCCCTCAGGCCCTCATCCCGCTGGCACGGACGCCGCACCTGCCTCACCTGAAGATGAAGATGAAAAGCATGAGCAGCATGCAGAAGGTGGCCACGTTGTCCATGGTCTTCATGAGCACCACGAGCTGCCGCTGCAGCGCCGGCAGGAAGCGCACCAGCTTCAGCACCCGCATGAGGCGGAAGGTCCGCAGCACCGACAGGCCGCCCCCCTGCTGGCCCACGATCTCCCACACGCTGCAAGGGGCGGGCGAGGGGCGGGTGGCCTGAGCCTGAGCCCGAGCCCGCTGCACACTCACCCTCCTCCTGCCCCGTCCTTTAGGAGGGCCCAGCAGCACCTGAGGGGCTGGACTGACCAGCACTGAGAAAGCGGGCAGCAAGGGGCCCTCGGGCCTCCAGGCAGGAGCTGGAAGATCTGGGTGACAGCTCCAGCCCTCCCCACCCTCCCCTCTAGGCCAGTCCTCTCCCTCAATCGGCCAAAGCAGCAGCCTCAAATTATGGAATGTTTGCTTTGTTCTCTTCTAATGAAATCTAAAGCCAATTCCAATAAAGCAGTTCTTCTGGCCCAGGGCCTGGGGGATGTGCGGGGCAGTGGAGCGCTTTCCCAAGGTCTCGGAAACCCTAAAGCAAGTTGCCAGCATCTGCGACAGTCTCCAAGCGCTTCGTAAGCGGGGACAGCTGGCTGGGCCTTACACCTCCTCCAACTCCTCTCCAAAGCCAGCTCCCCAGTCCTTGCCCACCCCAGGTCTGCATGGGGTCGAAGACAAGGAGTGGAAACGAGAGCAAAGACTTCAGAGGGGCCCAGCCAAAGCGGACAGGAGGCCACGTTCCGCGTGAGCAAGATGAGGCCTAGGGAGAGGGTGGAGCACAGCGTTGGGGGCATGGAGAATCCTCAGCTGGGGGAGTGTAGAGCCTGTGGGTCAGTGGGGCCTGATTCCAGATCCCTCCACCCCAGAGGAACGGGCTGTGTGGCTCCTCGCCCCAGGCTACCCCGAGGACATTCCTCAGGCAAGAAGCAGCAGAGGGGCCGTCATACCTGATGACAACAATGACACCGTCAAAGATGTTGTAGGGGTTCTTGATGTAGCCGAAGGGACCATACACGAGCAACTTCAGTAGCATCTCCAGGGCAAAGAGGCTGGTGAAGACGATGTTGCTGATTTCCAGGGCGTTGGTGAGCTCCTCAGGCTGGAGGACAGGGTGGGCATAAAGCAGCCAAGGCTTGTCCCTGAGCCCTTCATCCCAGTCCTCCCAAACACCTGGCCACGTGGAGAGGGGGAGAGGGAACAGCAAGCCAGTGGGTGGGAGTGGGGGTGTTGGGAGAGGGGAGTAGTGGTGCTGAATGCTCCACTGATGGGGAGGACCCTCCCCCAAAGGGTCCGCGAGAAGATGCACTCAGGGGTGGCCACTGCACAAAGCCCCCAGCCCCTGGCCATTTCCAGCTCTGAGTCTCAGACCCTGGGGCCACAGGCTCAGGGGAGGCCTATGCTGTGGGTTCTGCCCGCCTCCTACTGTGTGCTCCGAGACCCATCCTGTCCTGTGCTGCCATGTCAGTTCAGCAGGCCCAGGCCAGCAGTGCACTGATGCTGGCCGGTACCAGAGGGTGATTGCCAAGACCTCACACACATACACAGTCACACAGCGACATGCAAATCACACGGGCTCTACGATTACTCTGTGGACTTGGCAGCATTCTCTTGGACAACTGTTGAGATGTTGCTTTCTTCCAGACACGCACACACTGCATACAGGTGCACACAACACACACACATGCATACACGCACACACACATATACATAAACGCACGGACAAGTATACGCACGCAATACCTGCGTGCGCACACACAGAAGCATGTACACACAAACACACTGATGAGCAGACGGGAGACCCCAGGAAGGGTTGTCACAGATGAGGTGGCACCTGGAGCTGCTACCCGAGTCTAGGACACCCAGGTTAATTCTCCGCCTATCCTGTCAGCTCACTGTGTGACTGACCTTCAGCAAGATCCTTAACCTCTCTGGTAATTACTGTTATGTTCCTACCCAGGGTCTGGGATCGGGACTGAGGCTACAACCTAGAGAGGTCATCAGAACTAACGACAAACTTTACTTCATCTGCTATTCCAGTGCAGAATATTAAGTACCTCCTCCCTTTTAACATTAAGTACCTACTGTATAATCCACCAGGTACTGTAAAATCCAGCAGGTAGGCAAAAACACGCCAGGTGTGCTCCCTGCCTCCCAGGAGCTCAGAGTCTAGCTGGAAACAAGTTGTACACACACAAAACAGCTGAATAACCACAAGAGACCTTAGATGCTTTGGTGCCAAAAGAAATTATCCAGACAGTGAATCCAGGAGTCCAGGGGAGAGAAGGTGAGGGAGGAACACACTGGGAAAGCCTTAGTCGGGAGGCAGCACTTGCAGTGAACTCTGAGGGTGAGTGGGGTCTCTCCAGGCAGAGGGAAGGGGAGGGCATCACAGGGTCGAGCCAGAGAATGAGCCATGTCTGGGGAGAAAGGGAGGGGCCTGGCCAGGCTGCAGGCCGCAGCTGCGGAGTGAGATATGAGCGGCTCAGCGGAGCCCACTGCCCACCTGATGAGGCGTCTTGACCACCCAAAAGCCCAAGATCCGTAGCAGCTACTCAAGAAGTTTGAATTAAATAACCAAGTGAAGCCCTTAGTCCCTCAGACACCTCCCCCCGTTTACTCAGCTGCCTCGTCTGGCCGGCTGCCCAGGTAGGTCACCCAAACATGGAGCCAGGCCCTGGGCACCGCCAAATGTATCCTAATGGCCCCAATATGTGTGGCCAGCCTGGGTAGGAGGGGGTAGAGCTGGAAGGCAGGGTCTTCTGATTGACTAGCAGGTGAGGGGCATTTGGGGTCTCAACAGCTGCTTAGAAGGAGAGAAGCTCTCAGCCCACGGATGGATTCTCTCCAAAGACAGGTCTGGGGAGCAGGGCCGGGGTCAGCAGGCAGGGCCGAGAGCCAGCTATCCAGAGAGCGCGTGGCTGTCGTGGGGGCCAGTGTGGCATGGAGCCCGTTGCTCCAGCAGATCTTGAGTGAGATTCTGCTCTCAGACTGTGAGTGGGGGCATGCCCCCTGACCTAGCAAATAGGGTTCACAGGGAGACAGGACCTTCGGTCCCTCCAGCGGGAGCACAGTGCAGGTGGTGGGGAAGGGGCCATGGTCAGGACAATTAAATCCCAGAGCCCAGGGACTTCCCTGGGGGTCCAGTGGTAAAGAATCCGCCTTCCAATGCGGGGGACGCAGGTTTGATCCCCGGTCGGGGAACTAAGATCCCACGTGCCGCGGGGCAACTAAGCCCGCCCGCCGCAACTACTGAGCTCATGCCTCTCAACGAGAGTTTGCGTGCCGCAAACCACAGAGCCCACACACTCTGGAGCCCGCGTGCCACAACTAGAGAGAGAAAACCCGCACGCCACAGCTAGCGAGAAGCCCGTGCGCCACAAAGAAGACTCCGCGTGCTGCAACTAAGACCTGATGCAGCCAAAAAAAAAAGCCCAGGGCTCAGACCCTCCTCCTGACTAAGTGGATCTCCCACTTTCCGCTCCCAGGTGCAGTCCGTTTCAGAAAGCCACGGTCAGTGAACCTGCCTCCCTGTCACTCTGCAGGCTGCCCAGTTGTCCATCCTTGGATTGGATAAAGATCGGATTGGATTGGTAAGCACGGGCCACACTGGTGCGACGCTCTGTGGGTTCCCAGGCTCAACGTGTGTCTCACCTTGTGCCATCCACACAACAGCCCCCCCCACCCTCATTCTGCAGACGAGCACAAGCGGTCATAAGATGGCGCATGACCGGCACAAAGTCATAGGGCAGAGGGAGAGCCGGGGAGCGGGACCCAATCCGCCCTTACTCTGAGTCCGATAATACCAGGCTGTCGGGATCCAAGGGTGCAGTGAGGGGCCTGTGAACCCAGACACGGGGATGGACTGAATATATAATGTGTCTTCTTACATACATAAACTTATATCTCACATGAACGTAGACGTATGAACAAAGAATGAGTTTGAAAGCATAACTGAGGTGCATGTATAATGGGTGAATTTTACGACATATAAATTACACATCAAAAAGAAGCTGCCAGAAACAAAAATTAATAAAGTAGTGAAAGCACTATAGCTTTTGCTATCATGTATTTACTTCATTAGTGAAGGCTTAAAGTACAACTACTACCAGGCGTGTGGAGGAGGGGTGTTCTCACCGTTTCCTGGCGTTGTCTACAGGGCTTACGACAGTCTGTACCTGAGGGCTCACAGATACACACAGACACACACGCTCACCCGCCAGCGCACCGACCAAGAGCCTCATCAGAAGGATGGTGTGGGCTCCCCCAAGGCCTGCGCGTCACTGCCCTCGTAAAGGGGTGGCGGCAAAGCCTGGAGCTGCAGCGCGCCCAGCCAGCCTCCAGGAGGCAGTGGGACCCAAGAAGCAGGTTGAAAGGAGGGCCTGGCACGCTCCCCCTTCCCCCACCCCCGCCTTCCCTCTCTCTCCTCACTGCACACACTTAGGGGCAATGCCTATTCCCTTCCAAGGCTCCGGTATCCCCCATGATCCATGGGAAAAAAGTCCTCCTCCCCCAGACAGCCAGGCCTGTCCAAGTTACTAAATTGGAAGCTGGGAATGTTCTGCAAACGCAGGACGAGGACACAGAGACTCAGTCTTAGCAACACCGTTGCCCCAGGGACCAGAGCCGTGATCACAGCCACTGCAGCTGCAAAGGGACGGGGTGGGAGCCAACTTCTACTAGTGCCCTCCCCGGGCCCTGCACTGCTACTACCTTCCTCCCAGGAGTTCATGTCCTCCCTGCTCACACCAAACAAGGGAGGGATGTGGGCTTCCTTGACGGCAGGGAAACTGAGGCTCTGAGGTGTGGTGACCTGATGGAGGTCACACCGCTCACTTAGAAAGGCGCTGAGCAAGGTGCATCTGTGCGGCCCTCCACACCTGTCCATGCTGCTGCCCCCGCCACACACCCAGACAGCCCACACAGACTCACACAAGCCCACCAGGCTGCCAGGTAGTCCCTTCTCTGGTCTAGACTGCATCCTCCCTCCTGTTCACAAAGGTCAAGGCCCAGTGGGGGCTTCTGCAGTGGAGGCCAGGCAGCCTGAGCTTCTCCCACCCAGAGGCCCCAGGCTCTTCTCTGTGCTGACGCTAACTGTAAATCTCCCATCTCCCATCTCCCAACGCTTCCCCTCCCCTTAGCCTGTCAGCTTGGAGTCACTGGGCCCCAGGTAAGCTGCCCCAGGACCCCCCTGAAACCCAGAGCACCTCCATCCACTAACCCTTAAAGTGCTCATGGTGTACACAGCACTGCTAAGAGGTGGGGTCGAACCTGAATGCAGGAGGCCTGCCAACTCGGAGACTTTGCTCCTGGGTGACCTCAGGCAAGTCCTTTAACCTTGCTGGTTCCCAGTGGCCTCTTCTGTTAAACAGGGTAACACCTCCTTGTGACGAGGCTGCCTTGCCAGATATAGGAGTTAAAGCCTGTGAAAACACCCAGGCCAGAGTCCTGCTCAGGTGGCCCCGTGGGCCCTGACAGTGGCAGCAGTCCTCACATGTGGCAGGACAGAGTGCCTGCAAGGCCGAAGCTAAGCACCACGTGTGGCAGACACCAGAAGGGCCCCAGGAGCTCAGACCGGCTGAGGTCAGTGGGCCAGTGGGGAGGAGGCAGTGGGAGGAGAACTCCCGTGGAAGGCATCCCCGGCCAGGGCGGCGTGAGCAAAGGAGCAGAGGAAGGAATGTGCAGGGCATACTCCAGGACCAAGGATCAAGTGTCTGCCCTGGTCAGAGGGTGGGAGGGACCGCTGCGGAGCGAGGCTGCCAGGTAGGTGGGGCCCAGCCAGAATGGCTTTGACTCGGCTCCACGACTTGACTCAGGCTGGACTCGCCTCTGCCCACGATGCCGCTGTTGAGGCTTCTGGGGGGAGCGGGGAGATGTGCAGAGCAGTGTATTAAGATTAACCTGTTGCAGTAGCGGCAGTGTGCGGATGGCTCGGAGAGACAAAGGGATGGAGACCGATTAGGGGATACTGCAGCGGTCCAGGCGCGAGGCCTGAGAGCCAGCTCTGGCAGACAGGGATGTGCCTTTCGCAGGGAAGGTGCAAGGCGGGGACAAGCCAGACCAGACCTGAGGGGAGGCCTGTACGAGTCACCCCAACCCTGCCAATGGCGCCCCCCATCTCCTCAGCTGCCACCTGTTCCACGGACCCTGAAATCTCTGCTCCCCAGCTCTGACTCCTCAGCTCCCCTCACCTCTGCCTTTGACAGTCCTGCCTGCTGATTCCACACCCAGGAGAGGTGGTGCAGGTGGGCCGCCGCGATGAGGTGAGTGTCACTGGGTCAGTGGGGCCTACCCCCTTCTCCTCCTTCTCCAAGGAGGTGTGGGAAATCAGGGCACGCCTGGGCGGCGGGAGGTTTCTAGGAGACCTCAAAGGCCTCATCCTACAGGCCTTGCTTTTCGCCGTCCCCCGGAAGCACTCTAGCCTGGAACGTCGCCTCTCAGCACGTTCTTCTAGCCCCTCATGCCCGCTGGGCCCATTGTTAGGTGTCACTGTGCTCCAGTGCCCCTCCCCGTGGTCTCCTGTCAGCTCCCCAGAGCCACCCCAAGGAAACACACAAGCCAAGTAAGTGCAAGGCACCCACAGTGCTCACTCAGCCCGCGGAGTCGACCCAAAGCTTCTGTGACTTAAAATTTTGGATCTGTGGCCCCTGCCCCTCACTCGCCTGCACAGTCTCTCGGCCCAGCTGTGGTGGACCATTTAAAGGCTGCCCTCAGGCCACAGACCTCAGAGGGCTCCTCCTGTCTTGCCAGCTCCAGCCCAGGTAAGTCCCCACCCCCTCTGCCTCTCTGCTGCAGCTGTCGAATTGCTGAGCTCTGCTAGTCAGGAACCTGTGTTGACTGGACAGGAGAATGCCCTGCTGGGGGACCGAGGGCTGCTCTGTGCCGGGATTCATCTTCCTCTATTGTTGGACCTCCATCTTTCACCCCCAAGAGCTGCCACAGACACTCTCCCTCTCCTTGGCCCCCATCCCCACTCCCAACCTGGCCTCCTGCTTCATGGGGCTCCACTTCCTGCCCCCAGGCAGCTGTACGTCCTGCAACCTACTCATCTCTCCTCCCTCCTGGAAGGCAGCCAGCCCCTCCTCCACCCCACACCCGCCCACCATGCTCCCCTGGAATCCATTTCATTCCATCAGTTGTCCCTGTTTCCCTCACTTCTCCAATATCACTTCCCCTGCCTAAAAGCAGAAACCTTCGCGTGGATCCGGGCCTATTTACGCCTGAACCCCAGGCCCCACCACTCCAGCTCTCTCCAAGAACCCTCTTCCCAGCCCTCCTCTTCCGGATGCCTGGGCAGGACCTGAGCCTGCTGCAAGCCCCTCCTGCCTGATGACTACCTCCCTCTGCTTCCCTGACCCTGTGCGGGCCACCTCCTGCCCTCTTAGGGCTCTTCTCCCTCTCCCGCTGCCTTTCTGCCCTCAGGCCAACATTCCTGAGTTCAGCAGAGCCCACATCCCCCCTGGTCTCCCACACCCTCCATCTCCCACCTCTCCAGATGTCACTGGGGTGTGGACAATGCAAAACGATCTCCTTCCAAGCCTTGGTTCCTCACCCAGAGAACCAACCTGTCTGACAGCCTTCCCAGGATGGCCCAGGGCCAGCTCAAGTCCAGAACAAACCCTCTCACCTCCTCTCCCAAACCTGCTCCTTTCCCGACCTCCCAGCTCCATCCCTCTCCAGGATTCAGTTTTGGAACCTAGGAGTTATCTAGGATTTATGCCTGCCCTTCATCCCTCTAGCAGCAGGTGCCTGGGCCCACAGACCTTGGCGATGGAATGGCTGTGCCCCCTCCCGCTCGTCCTTTTCCCCCTCCGCCATACTGGGGGCCCTCATTGCCTCTGATCTGAACGATAGAAATAGCCTCCGGGTCCCTCCCCCAAACCAGCCCACACCTAACTGGAAGCTCCAGCTTCCACAGCACTGCTGGACTCACTTCACTGCTGCTCAGACAACTCGGGCTGGGGTGGGGGAGGCAACACGACGGTCCTTCAGAACATCCTATGTCTCCCTGTGCATTCCCAGGCCAGGCGGCCAGAATCCCCCGCAGTCCCTCCACCGGAACCCTCTGCTCCTGGCCTCAGCTACCAATCCCACTTATCTTTCAAGACCACCCTTAAAAGCCACCTCCTTCAGGAAGCCCTCCGAAATCCCCCATCTGGGTGTAGGCATCTGTCCTCTGTCCCCGGAAGTCTCCCTTATGGCATCTGGCATAATCATCCGTGAAGCAGAATGACTTTTCTGCTGGAACCTAGGTTTCTTGGGTGCTCCTGGCACCGCCCCCGCCCCCATTCCATTATTCTATTCTAACGTGCTGTGCACAGGAGGTGCTCCCCACGTTTGCTGAATTGGGGGAGTCTTAGAGCCAGATGACACCTGGAGGAATGTGAGCACCCCTTTTGCTGGCCATCTCCAAAACAGCACCCTTCTCCCTCCCACCTCTGGAGAAACTTTGAAAGTCTGGGACCAGGGCAACTGTGAAAGATCATCCCCCCAGGTCTTGCTTGGCCCTCAGCCCCAGCTCCTCTGCCTGGAGGCCAAGGACTCCCAGGAGGCCCAAGGAATAGGACGGGTGTCTGTAAACCCCTGTCCTCGAAGGCCACACTGGGGTATATCCATGCCTGTGTCTATCTTCTGGGAAAAGGGTCCCAGCTTTCAGCAGAATCCAGAAGGAGCCTGTGAATCCCCTCAAAGTTAAGACCTACCGCATCTGGACTCTCCCCCACCCCACCCCACCCCCAGCTTCCCTTGCCCTGAACAGCTGACTTCACTCACTTATAAATAGAAACCCTCCCTGGACGTGTATCTAGAGTGACAGGATGGGGAAACAAGCAGAATCGTCACCTGCCCTGTCCTCCCCTGGCCTGAAAGGCTGTGTATTCTGGACCTTCCCTCTCTCTCCTCTGCAGGCCAGGAGACCACTGGGCTGTGTGCCCTCCCCACCTCCCCACATGCTGTTGTCCCTCTTCTAGAATATGAGGTTGGCCCCTGCCCTCAGCAGCCCCAAACCAGGAAGGGGGTGATTAGGAAGCTCCTGTGTCCTTAAGACCCCGTTCCCCTGGAGGGGCCTCGCCCCCACGCATACTCAGGCAGGGACAGGTTCCAGGAGACAGCCTCTCTTCTGTGCTCCAACAGCACGCTGGATGTCCC
The DNA here is from genome assembly GCF_008692025.1 of Phocoena sinus. Taxonomy (NCBI): domain Eukaryota; kingdom Metazoa; phylum Chordata; class Mammalia; order Artiodactyla; family Phocoenidae; genus Phocoena; species Phocoena sinus. The sequence goes on from NC_045782.1 coordinate 34,170,195, forward strand.
ACGGGCACCTTGTGCGCAATGCCCTCCAGCCCAACTCTGCACAAGCCCCAGTGCTTGCCCCTGAAGCAGAAACCTGGGTGTCATCCTCGCCGCCTCGTCCCCACAGATATCCAATTGGTGTTGAGGTCTACAGATTCAGCTACCTGCCAGCTCTCCCCCGCACTCTTCTCTCTGTCTCCAGGGACAGAGATGTATGAACCGGCCAAACCACTGCAGTAGCCCTCTGGTGGGCCTCCCTGCCTCCTGTCTCCCTCTCCCTTCTACTCCCCACGTGGCTTCCGGAGGCCTTTTCATAGAACAGAAACACATATCATCGACCTGCTTAAAACCTTTTTTGGGAACCTGTCACCTTCAGGATAAAATAAATCCAAACTCCTTCCTATGCCTCTCAGGACCTAGCTCTGAGTTTTTTTCCAAACTCATCTCTTGTTACTTGCCCATCCCAGCCCCCACCCAGTGCCCTATTCATTCTGAACTCCTTATAAATCTCTTCATTTTTTGTGTCTGGTGCCTCTGGCCCTCCCCCATGCCGTGCCCTACCCTCCACCCTTCACTAGCTACTTCCCAATCTCCATTCAAACTCAGCTCTTAGGTCACATCCTACCGAAGCCCTCCTTGAATCCTTTCCCCAGTCTGGGTCATGGGTTACTCCTCTGTGCATCCTTTCCAAGCACGTATTACATCAAGTTAGTGTGACGTTTACTTGTCGGTGAGGTCTTTGAGAGGAAGGACAGAGTGCCCCGGCCCAGTGTTGTACTGGAGCGTCTGGCTGTGCACCTCTCTTCCCAACTCCACATGCGGTGACATCACATTGGTAGCTGGAAATCAGCCATAGTGGAAGCGTTTACACCATGGAAATTGGCAAATACTGTAAACACCACAAATCAGGACAATTTTTCCTTTTTAAAGGGCTGGTTGTTAAACATTTACCAGCGTGCCACTGCTTAGGCCCAACTCTGATGCACAGAAAATGTGTGTGGAATGGATGGATGGATGGATGGATGGATAGTTCACAAGCTCCCTGTTCCAGGCACCGCCCCCTAGTGGGTGGGGCACACACAAGCCCACCCTCCATCAGATCACACTTCCTATCTGAAGTTATATTCTTGCTCCCTCCTCAGAGTCCTGTGTCTTTGTCCTCCTCACCAGTCTCTCTGCACAAACTAGCCCTGCCACTTCTCCGCCAGCTGGTGGGTTAAGGGGTGGGAAAAGCAGGAGAGTGTGGACAGCATGGGGCCCACCTCGGGTAGCGTGGGGTATGACAAAATGGGTGCTACCTTGGTCAAGAGGTTGGTAGAGAGCAGCAGGTTTTCCTGTTCTAGACAGGAAAACCGAATGATGGGTAAGATAGGTGACAGTGGGAGAGGACAGGTCTGGAAAGGGCACCAGCAACGGGCTGGGCTCCTCCCCCAGGGAAGCACCAGCAACACCCTCTCCAGTGTCCGACAGTCTAACAGTCCAACACCAAGATCGATGGATACAACTGCCTCATGAAGAGCACTGCAGGAAGCCATGAGCCTCTGGTCCTCGCCTCTGAGCATCTGCAGACGCTCTTCCTTGCTGTGTCTCTCAGCTCTCTTGCTCAGCTGGCTCCTCCTCTCCTTCATCTGAGGCTCCATTGGAGCCTCTGTCTCCTGGTCCCTGCTCCGTCTATCCTTGTTTCCATCAGGGTCTTGGTCTGTCTTTGGCTCCCTCTCTGTATCTGTCTGTGTCACCCCTACATCTCTGTGCCTCCACCTGTCTCTGTCTCCTCCCCGTGAGTCTCCGTCTCCCTCTCTATATCTCTGACCTTCTTGTCTCTGCCTTCCTGTCTTTTTATCTCTCTCCCCCTGGGTCTCCATCTTGCTCTCTGTGCCCCCACCTCCCTATCTCTGTCTCTCCCTCCCTTTCTCTTTCTGTGTCCCTCTGTGTATCCATATCCTCCTCTGTGTCTCTGTCTTTCGGCCTCCATGTCTCCTTGCATCCTTCCCTGCTCCCCTCAGCCTGCTCAGGCTCAGGGACCCAGATGGCGGGACATTCATGCCGCAGTGCCTGCAAGCACAGGGCCACGGCTGCTTCTGGGATTTTCTACCGCTCCCAGCCCCTGAGCCTGCCGGGGCCGCCGTCAGTCCTCTGCCCGGCCTGCTGGTGACTCTCACTCACCCCTATGGGGCCCCCGGCAACCAGGTATTGGGACAAACTCCTCCCTGGGGCAGACACTGTGCCACCACTGAGTGGGGACTCCCTGCTGCTGAGGACTTGGGAGGCTGTCCCCCGCTTTCCTCAGGAACTTGGATAAGGAGATGTTGCAGGCACCGTGACTGGTTGCTATTACTTCTTCCCCAAGGGGGTGTCCTTCCTGATGTCTGACTGAAAGCCCTCTTGCTGCAGCTTCATCGGCCCTCAGTCTCTGTGACTCAGCTTCTTTCCAGCACAGTCAAAGCCTCCACCAGCAGCCGAGGAGGTGCCCCCGGGGGGGAGGGGCATCTGACCACGGCCAGAACTGGGGTAAGGGAGAGGAGGCTGAGATTCAGGCTCGGGAGCTGGCGTAATGGGAGCTTAGGAGCTGCCGCCACCTGGATTGCGGCAGTAGAAAATGCCGCCACAACCAGCCTGACAGAGCAGAGCACCTCTCCCCAGGAGGCTGGCTGAGCAGGCGTGAGCCACACACACCCACGCGCCATGCGCCCAGACACAACACGCCCACCAGAGTGCCGTACTCCCCACCTGCTGACCCTGCAGCCGGTGTCCTGCCCCGCCTCCACCTCACCTCCATAGGAAAGGAACAGGGTATAGCCGGCTGGGTGGGGGTCACTGAGGCAAAAGGAAGGGGCGTCAACATGGTTGATGGCGATGTGGGAGGGGCTGGGGTGCACCCGGCTGGACAGGGCAATTGGGGTAGGAGCTGAGTGGGGTGGACGGTAAGGGAATTCAGAACCCCCTGAAAAGTGAACATCGCACGTTTGCTCCAGCCGGGCTTGGACCTAGGATACCCAGCCTCGACCCAGACCCACTCCCGGCACTGCCCCGTGGCCACGCCCAGCGGAGCCCGGGACCTGCCCCATGGTTGCCCCACCCCTGCCGCACCGGTGCGTAGTACGCGCCCACTCCACACCCTCTGGCTCCACGTGCCTGTACCCATTAGGTTGGGGCAGTACCTGGCTTCGGTCGGCACCAGGGAAGGTCTGGCAGCCCCGACCCTCCCTGAGCCCCAGGACAGTGAGGACAACCAGGGCAGAAGAGCACAGAAGGGCCTGTGAACCGCAGCACCTGCCTGCTGGCCTCCCTCGTTTCCTAAGAATCTGACAAGGGGGCGACCTGGAAGGCCAAACTGGGGGGAAGGGCTGCCTTCTGAAAGGATTCCTGTGGGGGATGAAGCCATAGCCGGTTGTGAGGCCCCGTGGTGCCTGCTCCCACCTCCAGTGTGGGAGTGGGGTCGGTGGGGTTCCCCAGGCCACCCCTCCTGTTCTTGCACAGCTCTGCGAGAGCCTCCTCCGCTCAGCCCAGATCCCACTGCCTGCAGCCGTCAGCTCCGCAAAACAAGCCTGCTTCCTCTTCCACATGACAGCCCTTCAAATATCTGAAGACAGCTCGCCGGTCCCTGCTGAGCCTCCGCTTCTCCTGACTAAACATCCAGGTTCTTAGAACGATTCCTCAAGCGCAATGGTTTCAAGTCCCCTCACCATGCTGGGAGCTCTCTTCCACCCAGAGCCGCCCTCCCCGTTCACAGCACGGCTCCCAGAACAGAGGCCAAGAGCAGATGGCCTCCCTCCCTACCCCGCCCAGGGGCAGGCTCCAGCCCTCCACTCCTCGCCTCCCCCTGCACAGCCCCTGCTGCCTCCAGTCAATCACACCCCTAATTACTGAGTCCGGTGAATGCCCGGGGGCCCAGCCCACCCCCTGTGTGTGACTTGTCCCTCCAAAAAGGCCTTGCCCCCATCTGATGCTCATCGCTCATTTAAATCCTTTAAAGCCCACCTCCTCTCAGAAGCCTTCCCAGACGAAACCCACCCAGCTCAGACCCTGCCCCTGCCCTGGGCAACCTCCACACTCAGAGACTGTATGACATTCACTGGCTTTCACGCTCCAAAGAGACCCCCGCATTGGTGCATCTCCCTCCTGTCCTCCTCCCTGCCATGCAAGCTAGCAGCATGGAGAGGAGACCGAACACGGGGTGGGAGGGGAGGAAGGCAGAGGGTCCCCAGCCCAGGGACCGTGCCCTTGCCCGTGTCCCTACCTGCTCGTGGTATTCGATGCCCATGCTGAGTGTGTTGACCAGGATAGCAATCATGATTCCCCGACCAAAGTACTTGCTGTCCACAATCTTCCGAAAGGTGTCACAGACCAGCCTCCAGAAGGCCAGCACGGAGTTGGGCTCCACGTCCAGCCCCAGGCTCCGTCGACGCCAGCTGTGGGGATTCTGACGGTCACCGTGCTGGGCGTCCTGTGTGAACTCATAAACTGCCTCGCTGTCTGAGTCAGGCATCTCGTGGCCGGCGAGCTCCACCTCCCCTGCCCCAGTCCGGACACAGTAGGGACAGCTGTCTGGGCCACAGGCTCCACTGTCTGCCTTCAAGCAAGGGCTGGAGATCTTGCAAGAGCTTTGGCAGGCGCCTGGGACAGGAGAGTAGAGGTTAGAGACTCCAGGGTTTCCAACTTGGGGTCACCCTTCCCTCAGAGTGTGTATAAAATGAGTAGGGGAGTCTGGGATTCTTTCAGTGATGGGGGTGCTAGGCACTTGGTGGGCAGGGATGCTGAACGACTTGCCATGTGGGCAATCCTGAGTAAGAGAATGCCCCCAAATGCCAATAGCATCCTACGGACAGTCACTGCTGGTTGTCCTAGGGTTCGTGCAGTTGACCTAGGAGCCTTCAGGAAGGAGCCTAGACCATCTTTCCTTCCCAGGGAAGCCGGCCCTGCATTAACACTGCTTTAAGTAGCATTTTCCAAGGGATCCTTAAGACACGCACCCATACGTGTGTATTCATGTATGTTCTCACACCAGACACACGCACATGTGCGCTAGACACATACTCGCATACATACATGTACTGTGTACACACGCATACAGTTTAGGAGTCACATACACACGCACAGCCAAACACAAGTGTGCACAGACCCATACATATCACACGGTGCACGTGTGCCAGGCATGTGCACACATGGGCGCGCATACACACCGGACAAGAGCACCACCCCGTGTGCACGGACACGCACCTATACACGTCAGACACGTGTGGACACGTGCACATATGAACACCAGACGTGTGCGTGCAGACGGGCACACACACACACCAGACACCTTCATGCGCGCACACACACACCCACACACACACACACACACACACACCCCAGACTGCGATGTTCACGTACACGGTGACCTATCCCAAGACGCCAATGTCGATTTAAATACAGCTTTGACCATAGACTGTGAGAGCTGAAAGAAACCTCAGAGACTACCCAGAGGAAGCATGGATTTGAAGACGCCTGGCTCGGGGCCCAGCCCTTCCGCCTGCATGCAGGAGGACATCGGTAAACACCACTGACAGCTATGATGGTCCCAGCCCTGCCTTTTACACAGAAGGAAATAGAACTATGCGTGTGTGCGGCTGGCTGGCGCCCCTTGGCAGGGTAGTAGAAGAGCTGGCACAAGAACCCTTCCCACTGCATTCTGTGATGGCACCTTCCTGTCCCAGCCCACATTCCCACATAACAGCCCACAAATATCCCACTTCTCCCACGTGCCACATCCTTCCTGAAACACAGGCCCTGGGCTTCGGCTACAGTGAGTCTGTCTGTGGAGGAGGGTGTGCCACCCCTGCCTGACTGGGGGATGCCCCCAGGTGCAAGCATCTCCCTTCCCCACGACACTGGGTGTTCCACCCATCAGCCTAGCAGCCCCTGAGGACTTTCTGCACCAAGCCCCAGGTCTCCCTACGGGGACGGAGTGACACTCACGTTTCCAAGAGTGACCTTAGCATGGGACGTGGTGCTCACCACAATCACACACCATTTCCCCTCTGAACCTGCAACAAGGACTATAGAGCGTGGGCCTCAGAGTCAGAGGGCCCTGACTCCACCCCTCACCAATGGCACAGCCTCGGGCAAGTCACACAACGTCTCGGAGCCTCCTTTGTCTCATCAGTAAAATGGGGATGATAAAGTTTATCACTTAAACTGATGAGAGGCTCCAGTGGGGTTTTGCCTGAGAAGCCTGTGACAGGCACACAGCAATCCGTCAACAACTGCAAACAGCATAGAGCAGAGCACATAGCACGTGCTCATTACACGACAGCTGTTGTTATTTACTACAGTGTAGGAATTACGATTCCCATTTTAACAGATGAGAAAATTAGGGCTCAAAGAAGCGATGTGACTCGCTGAAGGTCCCAACGCCAAGAGTGGCAGAAAGGGAATCCAAGCCCTGTCCTTCTGACTCCAGACGCCCCAGTCCTGGCTGGGATGGGATATCACCCGGTCCCTGGGTGAGGGGCACCAACGTGCCTCCACCCAGAGTTCTCACCTGTACTCTGTGTCTCCAGCAGCTTGTGCATAGAGCTGTAGGGCCTGGGTGGGATGTTGAGGCTGGTGAGGGTGGGGGGTCCAGAGGTGGGGGCCACCTCCATTAGCGCCTTCTCTTTCAGCATCTCTGGTGGAGGGCTGGTGTGCATGGTGGGGTACACCTTCCCACTGCCCACGGTCCTGCCCGATGCTTCAGATGGCGACCTGGGAGGGGGTGCCTGGCAGCGGACTGGCTCCAAGTGGCAGTCAGCGTGGTAGAAGCTGTGCACAGACTCTGCACCCCCCGGAGGGCCCCCGGAGAGGGCGAGTGTCGAGGGTGGTGGCAGCGCGAGCCGGCGAGATCCATTAGCATCCTTGTCCTGGATCTGTGGGCTGGCCCGGGGGACCCGCAGCGTCCCGTTGCCCAGGTGGTAGTGGTGGTGATGGTGGTGGTGATGGTGCACCAGGTGGTGGACAGACGGACGGCGGTGGGAGCGAGGGCAGCTGCCGCTGGGCTGGGGTTCCTGGCTCCCGCGGGGAGCTGGGCTGCTCAGCAGCCCGGCCCGCACGCCCGCTGCCCGGGAGACCTGGGCCAGCCTTCGGGCTGCTTTCCGGAGGATGTACACGAGGTACTTGAGCAGCTCCTCATAGCAGCTGCCCGGCTCGGAGAAGCTGGCCAGGGTGCTGGCGTTGGAAAGGAACCGCACGCGCTGCTCCCGCATCAGCTGGCTCTCCCGTTGCTTGGTCTCTGAGAACTGCGTGGCGATCACCACGAGACACAGGTTGATCATGAAGAAGGAGCCCACCTGTGGGGGTGGGGACAACAAGAGGAGACAGCCTGAAGGAGAGGGAGTCACAGCGCCGGCCACCGTACAGACCGCTCCCTCCGCGCCAGGCGCTGGGCTCGGTAATTGTCCAAGCACCATCCTGTTTTATTCTCAGAACAGTCTCAAGAGGGGGCACCTTTATTGTCTCCATCTGACACGTGAGGAAACTGGGGCTCAGAGAGGTTGAGGAATTTGCCCACGATCACTCAGCTCACGCACAGCAAAGCTTAGACCTGAACCAGCCTCTATGGAATTCCAAGGCACTGCCATCGATCAGGAGGTTACCTGGCAAGGATATCTCCCAAACTCGCTGCCCCTAATCACGCCCATCCTCCGAGATTCTGAGCACCCCCTCCCCGATTCCCATTAGGAGTTAGGTAAGGCTGTGGAAATGACTGCTACCTTGGGCACGTGGGGCTTTCACGTTGGGTTGCGCTTTTGAGATCTTGGCAAAAACGTTGTTCACAAAACTCCTGCTTCTAGTCCCGAGTCTAGCTGCGGAAGCTTGAGTGCGACCCTTAACCACGGGACCTCAGTATCCTCGTGACCACTGGCCTTGGCCTTTCCCCTCCCCCAGCTGGGTAATGGGCTGAACACTGAACCCTGCAGACTAGCCAGTTTGCCACTCTGACTTGGCCACACTCCCCCATCTCCACCTCCATGCCTCAGTTTCCCCCGGGGCTTCTGGGGTGGCAATTCCTTGGATAACAAACCAGCATGAAGGTAATGAATATTTATGGTGACAAAGCAGATTTTTTTCCCCGAGCTTGTGTCCTAGTAATTATGATAATTAGCTTCACTAGTGTGATTCCAGAGAGCTGTTTGGAAAGATTTTTCATGGGGTGTGTGGGAGGGTGGAAACAAGGCCCCTTACCTCTCTGTCTGCTTCCTTCCCACTCCCCAAGCCCAGGGAGAGCTGAGTGGTGAAAAGATCCCGTGAAAAGGTCACAAAACCACTTCCCAGAGGTGCTGGCCTTGCCACCCAGGTGATGGTGGGGGGAAGGGAACAGGCCCCTACCCTTCCATACCAGGGATGGTTGGGGGTGGGGCGCCGTTCTTTCTCAGGGACACCTCTCACTCACCGAGAGGTCTTTATTCTGACTCTCTGGGGCCTGCCTAAGTCCTGAGGAGATCTTAGTCTCTTTCTCTCAATATCTGTCCCTCTGTCTGGCTCTGTCACTGGCCTCTTGGTGACACGGAAAAAGGGCTGGATTTGGAGTCGGTAGCCTGGGGTTGAATTCTCAGCTCCAGTGACCAAGCCCTCTGAAGCTCAGAGTTCTTATTTAGGAGATGAGGCCACAGTCCCTGCACCTGCCACCTCACAGGGGGCTCTGAGGATTAAGCAGGCAGCAGACGTGACAGCGCACTTCAGCAGCGACGCTCAACCCAGCAAGACTAATCCACAGCGCATGCAAAGCACCTGCCGGGGTCAGACAAATGAGGAAATGTCAGCTTCCTCATCTGTAAGATGGAGACAACAGCAGGATCTTGGTGAGGATTAAATGCACCAGCACATAAAAAAGTGCTCAGAGCAGGGACTGGCACATAGTAAGTGCTGAGTAAATATTAGCTATAAGTGGTAGCAATTAAATTATTAATCATGAACGGTAGTGATTAAATATTGCTACTTTTTGCCTCTTGTCTTCTGTCCTCATAAAGTCTTGGAACTTCTGAGCTGGAACAAGAGATCACGCAGTGTTTCTCAACACCAAATGATGGGAATTTGGGGTGGAACAATTCTTCGTTGGCAGGACTGTCATTTCAGGGTGCCTGTTATCTACACCCTACCCCCCAGCAAAATGCCGGTAGTGCTCCCCTAGTTCTTGTAAAAAACAGGACCACCCTTTGCCATTTCCAAATGCCCCCCTGGGAGAGGCGGCATCACCCCGGGTTGACGACCACCCATTTTAATGATGAGGAAACGGATGCCCAGGGTGGGGCTGGGGGGCCTCATAGGGAATGACTTGCCCAAGATTTTAAGTGTTAGTAAGTGATAGCACTTGACCTTGGATTACCTCCGGACTCCTCATGACAGGTGCCTTCTGCCTGTGTCTCTATGGGACTTTTTCTGAGAGCTAGAACTTCAGACCAAGCAAGTCCCCTCTCTGGACTCCCCCCCACCCATTTCCCCAGGATCCCCCATCCCCGCAGGGGCCTGAGGAATCACTCACGATGATAAGGAGGATGAAGTAGATGAAGTTGTAGAAGGAGTGGGCATCCATCACAAAGTACATGATGTCGACCCAGCCCTCCAGCGTGATGACCTGGGGAGGTTGCAGAGGGGCAGGCTGTTTCTGGGCCCCCTAAAGCCTCCTGCAGTCTCCTCTAGAGGTCCTGACCCCATCCCAACCCCAAGGACAAGCGCTCCAAGCCGGGACTGTGTTCTGGGGACTCTCCCGGTGCCCAGGCTGCCCCACCTGGAAGATGGCAATCCAGGCATAGCCGATGTTGTCGAAGTTGATGGCGCCCTTGAAGGGGTTGTGCTCCCCTGCAGAGCAGTTGGTGTAGTACTGGTTCCAGTTGACACAGGTAGTGTTGCTGGAGCTGTTGTAGGCCTCGTAGTCCAGGCCACAGGGCAGGCCGCCACCCCCGTCCCCGCGCAGCGTGGGCACACTCCTGCAGGAGCGCATGCCGTTCTCGCGAGGCTGGGAGCAGATGAAGGGGTTCTCATCCTCGTTCTCGGTCTGGTAGTAGCGCTCCAGGTCCACGCTCAGGGGGCTGCGGAGGAAACAGGGATGAGGCTGAGAGCAGGGTTCTCGGGGGACAGGGCCCAGGAAGGGAGAGCTGGGTGGATGAACTGAGGCACACAGGGCGAGCACTGGGAAGGGGCAGGGATGCATGGGTGCAGAGGGGGTGCGCCAGGAGCATGCAGATGGTGGGTGAAACTCCAGAGTCGGGACGTGGGAAGTCTCCATCCTAGAGCAGAGGCTCCCAACGTGGCTGCACTTTAGGCTCACTGAGGAGCTTTTAAAAATCCCCACGCCCAGGCTGAACCCCACACCCATGAAATCGAAATGGGCAGTGGGGAGAATGAAGGCCTTGCCGTTGTTTAAACTCCCCAGGTGACTCCAGTGTGTAGCCAAGATTGATAACCAGATATGTCACTAATAAGAAAACAGATATGTCACCCGCAACAGGAACTGAGGGAGGTCCCAGCCCCACAGCCACTCCCAGGTCACCTCCCGGCCCACGTGCCACTCACAGGCTGAAATTCTCGGGCAGGAAGCATCGGTTACGAAGCAGCCCTGCCCACAGCTGGACGCCAACGATGCCAAAGATGAAGAAGACGAAGAAGCACAGCAGCAGGACGTTGCCCAGCATGGGCAGCGTGTCCAGCAGCAGCGTGACGAGGATCCGCATGCCTGTGGGGGCAGAAGCCACGCTGGGGGTGCCAGGCTAGCCGGGCTAGGCTGGCTGCCAGGGGCCTGGCAGCACTCCCAGAGGGGGCCACCGGGGCCTCTGAGGCTGAGACAGCCCTGCTCAAGCTGGAGGGAGACCAACAGACACTGCTAACTCTGCAGGCAGCCCTCGCAGCCCCTAATCCCTACCCACTATCCCTCTTGGCCTGCCCATACCAGTCAGAGCACAGTACCACCAAGGACGAGCAGGGTGGCCGCAGTTTCCAAAGCATTCTCCAGCACCGCATCCCACTTAACTCTCCCAACTTCATCACGGAGCTGATATCACCTCAATTTGCGGACGAGGGTTGAGGCTCAGAGAACTAACGTGACTTGTCCAGTACCACAGAGCTGCTAAGTGTAGGTGCCAGGACTTGACAGGCTCTCTGCTTCCGCATCCCACTCCCCAATACACACGCGCACACACACACACACACACACACACACACACACACACACACTCCCACCCTACATCCTAATCACCTGACCTTTCTAAGTTACAGACGCCAAAGTCATTGGGGAAACCAAGGCAGAGAACTCCAGCAAGGGTGTTAGCAGGCAGGAATTTCCCTTTGAGAGCCAAGCCCTCCGCAGGGGCCAAGATGCCCTGCACTTCACCATGGGGCTGAGCCCCCTCCCTGAGTCTAGTCTCTGCTTGGTCCAGATCCTCACATCAGGACCTGAGGACACACAGGGGGCCGTCAGTTAACAACCCCTTCCACGGGGAAAGCCACCACAAACCTGCCCCTAAGATGCTGTTAGGGATACTGCCCTCCCTCCCCACTCCAGATCTAGGACATCTAAACTAGCCCCCAGGCCACCAAACCCTTGTCAAGCACACAGACCTCTTGGGGCTAGTTTCGGCCCCCAAAGTGACACTCGTGGCCCCCTGACCCCTCCAGGGAAAAAGCTTCTAAGCAGCTGCTAACCACTGTTCCTGGTGAGCGAAGTGGCCCTGCCCCGCCCCTGCCACTCAGTCCCTCTCCTCTCTCCCCTCTCCCAGCCCCCTTCAGCTCCTCTGTGCTCCAGCTGAGATCAATTCCTCAGGGTTTGCATTAAGGGAATTACACCCGTAGTTAGAGGCCTATAAATCTGCCAGCGATCACCTAGGGCGCGAGAGGAGGGAAGACATGCCTCTCATCTGGGGTTCCTGTTAACACCGACAGACACCAAGGCCTGGAGGACACATTGAGCAGCTCTGCCCACCCAGACACACACACACACACACACACACACACACACACACACACACACCCCACAGGCACACACATCAGACACTGAGCCCCAGAAACATGCCCCCACCCCCACCCCACTCCTGGGATGGCAGCAGAGGCCATCTGCAGCTTGTGTAGGTTGGGGAGTTGCAAAGGGGGCCTGAGAAAGGGTGGGGGGCGGGATGCAAGGGGAGCTGGAGCTGCCAAAGCCTGGCTGGCTCAGAGACTAATGCGGTTTAATTTAGATAATTGTCCCAGCAGTCAGTCGCTGCAGAGGCTTGGCAGGGTGTGGGACGAGGAAGGGGACACAGCGGGAGGATGAGGTGTGCAGCGGCCTTGTCTTGAGAGAAGTCATGCTCGGTGTGGCCGCTGCTGTCTCACCAATGAGAACCAGACCGCATGAGAGGCGGTTCTGGCTAGAAAAGGCCATCCCACTTTGCACCCACTCCTCCTGGCCTGCCAGCCTATCCACCCTGCTTCCACCGCCCCTATTCCACCGGAGGGAGAGTGATCTAGCTGAAGGGAAGGGGTCATCTGAGACATTCCTGAGACTCTGACCTAAAATCAGGCTGAAATGAGGGAGAAGGGGCCGCAGCCCGGGTGGGGGCTCCCTTGGGCTCCAGCGACCCAGCTCCCCACTGAGCCCTTGTCTCAGGGGGCCTGCCTCAGTGTTCCAGGCCCGCATGAGGCCTGTGAGTGGCCAGGAGGTAGGGGTGGGGTCTGAGATTCCCATGTCTCCTCTTGGGGTTCTCCGCCCAGGGGCCGAGGGCTGAGGGGTCACTCACTGGGCACCCGGTTAATGGCCCTGAGCGGTCGCAGCACACGGACTGTCCTGACAGCTGAGAAGCTGACGTTCTGCAGGTCCAGCGAGTACTCCAGCATCCTGCAGGGAGGGGCCCAAAGGGAGGCCCTTTGAGTCTGAGGCCGCCGTGGGGGTCAAAAGAGGTCAATGAGGAATCTTGCTGTGGGGGGGCAGGAATCCTCCCCCTCCACCAAGGGACCCTGAAAAGCCAGCTCTCTCCCTGGGGGCAAGGCCACCCCTAAGCCAAGGACAGACTCCTTATCAGAGAATGAACAGAGGAGGGTGTGGATGGAGGGGCCTTGGAATTCAGAGAAGTACTGGCTCAAGCGCTATAGGACAGCCCCGGATCCTTGGTGGACAGCCAGGGAGAACGTAGCACTGTAGATGGGCTGGGGGAGGGGGCCGGGCCTAGAACTGGCCCTGGGGAAGGGACCGATCTGATCCGTCGCTCTCCTGCTCCAAACCCAGGCCCTCACCCTGCAATGACGATGAAAAAGTCAAGCCGGTTCCAAGTGTCTCCCAGGTAACACTTTTTCCCAAAGATGCCCAGGGCCACCATCTTCACCACCATCTCCACAGCGAAGAAGGCAAAGATGAAGTCGTCAAAGGCCTGATGTGGGGACAAGAGGCTGCTGAAACTGAGAAAAGGGTGGGGGAAACAGCCCCCTACCCCACCCCCACCCCCTCCTCTGGGCTCAGGGCCTCTCCAGAGAAGGTGTCAAGGTTATAAAAATCAGAAGCTGCCCCCTCCTCCCCCCACACACATGCTCACCTGAAGAATCCGGCAGCGCTGGGAGTCACAGGCGATGTCTTCACACGGCCGGAACATGCCCAGGGTCACACAGTTGAGAAGGATTACCAACATGCTGATGCGCTCAAACCAGGTACCAGGCGGTCAAGGAAACATCTGGCCAGGGTGGAGTTGAGCCCGGGCCCCCACGCCCTGCCCCAGCACCTCCCACTGCTTGACCTGCCAACCCCATCTGAGATGTAGCCAGGTGTAGCCGGCTAGTCCCAGCTCGGGTCATCTCACCTCTGTTCCCAGCTTCCTCTTCTGTAAAGTAGGAAAAGCCACAAATACCCTGACTATTTGCACAAGCCATTTGGGGGATGAAATCGATCGTGCCTGTGGAAATGCCAGGCGCTGAGAGTTCGCTACTGAATCTGAATCTTATCCTTCCTACCTCACAGGGAAAAATGTGAGAAGCAAATGAGATAATGTATGTGAATGTGTGACACAAACCTAAAGTCGGATCATGCTTGCCTTACAGTTTACCAAGCACTTTCACAGCATGTCACATTGGATGCTCACAACAGCCCCGAGAAATATCCGGGCTAGATCACCTTCTTCCCCAGAACCCAAGGAAACTGAGGCCCAGAAGTCGTGTGCTGAAGGTCACAGGAGAGACCCAGATGAGACTGAGTCTTCCAAGCTTCTGATCTGAGATAGCAGCTTCCATAGCTGCTCAGGCTGCAGGGAAGGGGTTGTCACGACCGCACTGGCCCCAGACAGACAGGCCGAGGCAGACAAGCGCCACAGAACTGGAGCCTCGGGCTGCCTCTTCCCCAGCCAGCCCCTGGCCTCTCAAAGCCCTCACATGGCCTCCAGACACATTCACACAGTTAAATAATGAGGACCCACTACACACCAGGCCCTGTGCTGGACGTAAGCCCGGCCCAGCCTGTGCAGAGCAGACAGTAAGTACCCTGTATACAGACCATGCCACCATCACACCTTCTTATGGCTTCCAGCAAAGCCCCACCCTCGACCAACAAAGACTGTTTTGCAACAAGGGGGAGAGAGGGGTCTTTCTAAACCCTGAGTCTTTCCACAGAGTGGATTTCATTAAGGGGCTCACTTCCAGCCCATCTACAGGAGAATGTAGAAAATGGCCTCTGGACCTTAGAAAGTTCTGGGCACCAGACTCACAGATAAGTGACCAAGCATCCTGTTTTCTCAAGGAAAACATGAGAGGGTTGGGGAAGAGTAAAGAGGTTAGAAACAAGCAGAGAGTGGGGGGCCAGGGGAAGGAGAAGGCCTTGAGGGTGGAGGTAGGGAGGGTGTCATGGCAGCCCACAGCACAACCCACCAAGCCAGACTCAGTGAGACAGAGAGCGCCCAGAGCAGATGGAAACTTCCTGTCATAACTCCACTTCTAGAGTGAGAAGGCTTTGGCCAGGGACTCAAGGACTTACCTTGAAGCTGATCCCAGCCATACCCCATCTCTGTCCTGAACCTCAGACCACACCCCCTCTCCGGGAGCCCACACTCAATCACCTCAAAGCCCTTCTACCCCCTCCTGTCACCCAGGCCCTTTTCCCTCAGACTCACATCCCTTCCCACCAGCAGGTACCCTAAATCCCCAAGGCACTACAATTTCCCTAATCTTACATCCTCACAGGAATAAGAGTTAAAAAAAAAAAAAATTCTAGGCTTTTGGGGTAAGTTGATGGAAGGGGGAAATAAAAAGAGCTCTGTTTCCATGGAGCTGTTTTCCTCAGTGGAGCCGGAGCCCAGTGGACCTATCCCCAGAATAAGGGTCAGCCAGGGGTCAGCCTGGAAAAAAGGGGACAGGGAGGGAGCTCCTTTGGGACCATCGTCTGAAAAGGGAAGGACACGATTACCTTCAAGAACTGGCCTGCTTTCCCCAACCTAGCCCCCTCCTCTCCTCTATAGGGAAGAGGGTTCTGGAAGGGACCCATATGAGCAGATGTCTCTACATAGGGGCAGGTGGGTAGTTCTCCTGGGAAGAGGGGCTCCCGGGACAGCTGTTTGGACCCCTGTAATGGCAGTGTCATCTGTGCCCTTGTCTCATCTCCCTCGCTGAGGCACGGGCACTCTGTTACACCCAAGCCCCTACAGAGCTTTGAGTAGTGCCTGGCGTGTAGCAGATGATCAATACATGGGAAGAGCGACTGAATGAAGAGTCAGTCAGTCAATCAGCCTCCCTGCCTAGAAGCCAGATGTATCTGCCCATTCATGTTTTCCTACCTTGTTTGCTTCAGTAGTGATGAACCGATGATGGGTGGGGGTGGGGGGAGGAGTGACACCATAAAGGTGCTGTCCCTCTGTCTGTCCCCACCTTACACATGCTCACACTGAGGCTTCTCATAGCCAGAGTCTGCCTCCAAACAACCCCACCTCCAGCTCTTGACCACAGAAGCCCCTTCTCAAGAGCCCTCTTGGCGATTCACCTTACTCCCGGGTACATCCTGCCGCTCTCACCTCTCCCCTTCCCCTATAGGTAAACATAAATGGACAGGGAAAACACCAAGGCACAGAAAAATTTGGGACAATCTGAATTAAGGAATAATTAATGAGGCGGGGGGGTGGGGGTCTTTCACCCTTCTCAGGGTAGGGCTCATTTCCTTGGGAATATGGCCGTATGTCACTGTGCCATGTTCCTCTGTTGCCATAACAACAGGAAGATGTGTCACCAGGTGGTGTGGATTTGTTGCCATGG
The DNA here is from genome assembly GCF_008692025.1 of Phocoena sinus. Taxonomy (NCBI): domain Eukaryota; kingdom Metazoa; phylum Chordata; class Mammalia; order Artiodactyla; family Phocoenidae; genus Phocoena; species Phocoena sinus. The sequence continues at coordinate 34,186,380 of NC_045782.1, forward strand.
TAATTAAAGGGAACCCCCCCACACACATATGGACTCCCCTTACCCAGGCTGCTGTCTTGTCCTCACACAGGGAAGGGTAAGCGGGGAGACTCACAGGTTATCAGGTTGGGGGGGAACCATGTGACAAATCCCCATGGCAACCAAGGGAATGGGGGACATTGGTTGCCATAGTGACTATGAGAGACCTGTGCAGTCACATGTCTACTGTTGCTATGGTGACTGTCCGGGCTGGAGTGGATCCCAAAGGGGGAGGTGGGTAGGAGAAGGGAGGATCTTTCGTCTCCCCACAACCCACCATCAAAAGCGGAGAAAAAAGGAAATGGCAGGGTGAGGAACCCCACTTCCATCCCTCCTCCTCCTCTCCCTCCAGGAGAGAGAACTAGAGCATGTTATCTGAGCACTTAGTCCTCTCTGTGGGGCTTTATCTAGAGCTCTTGCCTAGTTGGGCAGCTATAAGGGAGAGGAAGGTAGAAAGAGGAGGGAGGAGGGCTGGACCACCTCCAGGGGCGTGGGGGCTCAGGGCAGAGCATGACGGAGAAGGGAAGCAGGCCCCCCAGCTGTCCCATTCTCTGCTAGGAGCCCGCTAATCTGAGACCTAAGAGCGCTGAAGAGGTAAAGGGCCTGGACCCGGGAGTCCTGGCCTCCTACTACTCATTGGGAAGGTGGAGTGCTTGCCTCATTCACCCCCGAAGAGACTGGTGCTTATGGGATTCAGCGTTCCCCAGAGTGGGGTGAGATCTAGGGGCTCAGGAGGGGGCTCCTGCTAGGGAGGCTGAAAAGGGGATTCCCCCAGCTGAGCACCCCCCCCCCGACTCAACTCCCACAATCCTGTTTCCCGGTGGTCTGCCCGCTGCAGACCGCTCCAGAGTGTGGGTGTGTGGGGAGGGAGGTTTCCAGCTGAACTGAAAACTGCAGCCCGAAGAAAGGCAGCCAGCCCCACCCAGAGACAGAGACGAGAGACACAGAGACACAAGAGAGCTGGAATCTTTGGGAGGGGAAATAGGCCAGAAAGCTGATTCAAACGTCTGTGACTCTGTGTGTGTGTGTGTGTGTGTGTGTGTGTCTGCGTGTGTGAGCAGTTGTGTCTGTCGCCATCCTGGCTGAGGCAGGCAGGGCGGGGTGAGAGCTGGGGCGGGAGCAGAGGCAAGGGGTGAAGGGGGGCTGTGCGGTGGGGGTAATCCCAGGAATGGCTCCAACTGGCACTCTCCATGACGGGGAGTCCCCTGACAGTTCGGTGGAGCAGAGGGTGTATGTGGCCGAGAAGGAAGGTGGGCCTGGACAGAAAGGGTGCCAGGAGGTGTTCTGGCTCCCTCAGCCCAGTTCAGCTTTCCAGCCCCAGCCCTTCTCCCCAGAACTCCCTCTGGAGAGCCTTGGGTTTGAAAATGAGAGGAGGGAATTGGTGAGGAGACAGGAAGAACACCCCCCTTCCATTTCCTCTGAGGACCAAAATGGAGATTTCTCCCTAGGTAAGAGAGACAGGGGAACTTGGGACACTGGGACAGTGGCGAGGAAAGCTCCAGAGAGTCCGGGTGCCCCCTCCCCTCCAGACGCACACACTCTCAGAAACACACAGCAATCACACACTCACACTCACTTCTGGAAGCCATTAGGGCTCCTGCTGTTCAGGCCTCCCCCTTCTCCTCCCCCCACTCCTGGCAGGCTCCCTTCTCCCCCTCTGGCCCCCTTCCCACTCCCCCTCTCGGCATCCCAAATGCCAGCCTGTGATTTCCAAATGAGAAAAAGCTGTGCTGGGCTCGGAGCTTGGAGAAACTCCTACACAAACTTCCAGATGTGACACAACAGCCCGGGAGGGAATGCTTAGGATCTCCTTCCCGGGAGGGGAAACGCACTCCCTCACACTTGAAGAAACACATGCTGCAAAGTCCAGCACACTCCCTCCCCTATAGCCTGGGGGGAGGGGCCTTTCTGACTCTGACCATGAACCCCCAGTCTCCCCAGTACCACTTCCGAGCCCTTCCTTCCTTTTGCTGCCATCCCTCCCTCCCCAACACACACACACACACACACACACACACACACACACACACTCACTCACTCACTCACACACCACTTCCCACCTGGGTCTAGATCTCCTCTCTAGGAAACCTGGTTTCTTAAAGAGGCTAACAGAGGAAGGGGCCGAGAAGCACGCCAAGAAGAGCCTAACTAGCTTCAGTTCGTTGAGGGGAGGTGTCCTTACGTCCCTCAGGCCCAGAGGTGCAGCCAAGGGAAGCCTCGCAGATACCAAAAAGAGAGAGGGAAAGACCGAGGTCCAAGAGTCAGTCCAGAACCCCTCTGGCAGTGAAAAACATAGGTTCCCCTTGATACATGGGTGTGATGAGAGTGGTGAGGGCACATCTTAGGCAGCCCCGTTGCCAAGAAATTGTTCTCCACCCATCCTCAGCCAATCCAGGCTCAGCGGGCTGTCCAGACCCAGTGATGCTAATGCCCCTTACCCCAGACTCCCACCACCCTAGAGGTAAGCCTGCTCCCCCACTCCCAAGATGAGCACTGGGCCTCCACCTCTCTCCTGTCATTCCAGCCCTCTCCAATTGCCCCCCTCAGAACACCTCAAGGAAGGAATCTGACCCCAAACCATCCACTAGCACCTGAAGATAGAGCAGGTGGGGAGATGCTAGCCAAGAGGTCTGTGTTGTTTTGGAGGGAAAAGAGAGAGGAGATTTCGCTACACACAGTCCCCCACCACCACACACACACACCCCCGGGGGGCTCCTGAGAAGGAGGGGACAGGTCTGGTGCTTTTTAACATTCATGGAGAGAGTGGGTGATTAGCAGCAGAGAGGAGGGATGCCCCGAGCCTGTTCTTTTCAGAGACATTTGTTCCCCATCTCTACCCCTGAGAAAGTGGCCTGGGGTTACCGAGGGGGTGGGGGGGGTGGGGGCGTGGGGGGATGGGGGGGCAAGATGTTCCAGCTCAGCCGGTCCACACACCTTGGAGGCAGCCCTCTATCTCTGCAGCTCAGAGAGAAAGGAAGGGCGGGGGATGGAGACAGCGTGCGACAAGGGGAGCTTCCTAAAGACCCACAGGGTGTAGAGGATGGGGGTTGGGGGGGGACCCAAGCTCGCATCCCTGCTTTGCGCACTAGAGGCAGCAGAGCTGCAGAGTGAGGGCGGTGCCAAGCTCCCCCCCCTTCCCCAAAGCAGAGTCCCGGTTGGGCTCTTAGGGGTTACAAGGGAGACCCGACGTCTCCCACCCTGAGTCCAAAAGAGCCTCTGAGCTGGGAGGAAAGTGCCAGGAGAAGCTGTCAAGACCGGGAATGGCAGCGTACCCCCCCTTCCCTTCTGGCAGTGGCGGGACCTAACGCAGCCTGGAGCTAGGCATTAGTCAAGCAGTGCTTTGTGCTAGGGGCTAAGGGGGAGAGGCCGTGGGGATTAGGGGGCTGGGGTCTCCCATGCAATTCATGACGGGGCACAGGATAGAGGGCAGTGCTAAATCTATCTCCCTGGGATGTGGGGCTTGCATTCCACAAACCTATCCAAGGAGTACACATGGGGTGCTGGACCCGAGTCTTCCCCAGTGAACCGGCTCAGAGTCTCACTGTCCCCCCAATACTTTCTTGGAAGGCTGCGGTCTCCCATACCTGCTCTGTAATCAGGCGGGAGCACTGCCATAGAAAGGGGATGGGTAGCATGGACCGGCTTAATCCCATCCTCCGCTTGCCAAAGCTCCTGCCAGCCTTTCCCTCCACAAGAAAAAATGTGGTACAAAACTCCCCAACCCAACCTTAAGCACCCCGCATTGAATAAAGAACTGGGGAAAACGGAGGCACTCTGAGCATTGGGCTCCTACTGAAAGGGTCTCTACCCCGGCTCTGGGGGCAGACGGCTTTCCTCCATCACATCTTTTTCTCATTCTGCATCCCCTGACATCAGCCGCCGCCGGAATCTCCTCATTGTGCCTCCAAGCCGCGGGGTGGGGGTGGGGGGGTTAGGACCTGGTCCCCGCCCCCCAACGTCTCCCTCAGGGGCAGTAAAAACGTCAGCCTCAAGGACCAGGTCGGGGCGGGTGCCGGTGGGGTGGGGTGGGGGAATCAGACCCTAGAATCCACCGCAAACTTTGGAGCTGGGGCAGGAGGGAAACCCAGGAGATTGCGGTCCCCCCCCTCCCCCGTCCCCGCAGCTTCCTCCCCACCCCACCCCCCAAACTCGGAAACCAAACCCAGCTCGCTAACCGGCGGCGGGCGGAATAGAGCTCCCAGGCTCCCGAAGCTCCCCACATCTGGAGGATGACGACCCTCCCCTGCCCACATCTGGAGAGCATCCAGCTGCACACCAGTGGGGCGCGTCTCCTCTCTTTTCCTGGCCTGGATCCCAACCCCCCAAGGAGGACTGAGGTGTGGGTACCGAGGTGGGGCTCGCCTGGGGTATCAGCCAACCCTGCTCCTGTCTCCGCTCCTACTCCGAAGCCCCCTACCCTCCTTTGCAGCCCCCCTCTCATCTGCCCACCTTCCGGGCTCACTTCTCCGACCCACCTGGCTTTTGGTCCCCTCAGGCGGCGCGGCCCGCCCCCCTGCGGCCCCCCAGCCCGGCAGTCGTGCCCCGGAGGATATGGGTTACAGACCGTGCGGAGACACCAGCTCCGCGGGCGGCTGTCCTGGCTCAAGTAGAAGAAAACCACCGGGGCCAGTGCAGGGTATGGCAGCCCCTCCGCCTCGGAGTCCACGCTGCCCGGGTCCTTTTCCGCCGACCCCGGCCCTGGCCGGCCCACGGCCCCCGACAGGTCGTTGAGCTGCATGAAGCTCCGGGGCTGTCCTGACTCCTCGGCGCCCGCTCCATCCTCCTCCTCGTCCATCCTCTGGCCAGCTGGGGCCCCGGGTGGTTTCGAGAGGGGCAAGGGGCGCCCCTCAGAGAAGGTGTCCTCACGCAACCGGGGGGCCCCGGCGGGGGCGCATCTGGGTAGCTCTAGGGCGCAGGCTGAGCCCCCGGGGGGGCCAGTTCAGCCCAGCTCCCCCTGCCCGCAGGGGCATGCTGCCCGCGGGGCGCCGGGTCGCAGGGAAGCCCCGCCCGGCGCGAGTCCCGCTTCCCCAGGGCTTCTGGCCCCCCCCGGGCCGGCTCCCCCTCACTTTGTTCCGGCTTCTTCGCTTCGCGCCCAGGCTCCGGTCGCCAGATTCGGCACTACCTTCGGCGAAGCGGCCCCAAAAGGGGGAGAGCGAAAGGGGGGTGGAGGGTGAGGGGGGCCGAGGAGGGGCGCCCCCTCTTCCCGCGGCGCAGCTGGAGCAGGATCTAAGGGGTCAGCATCGTCCCGGCTCCGCGCCAGCGGCGGCGGGGGAGGGGAGGAGGAATCTCCTTGGGGGTGGGTTTGGAGGGGGTGGGGGGCGGCTCCCTTCTCCACCCGGCGGCGGGCTCACGGTCCAGGAGGGGCGGGGAGGTGGTGGGGGCCCGTCCCGGGCAGGGGTGGAGGCGGAGATGCCGCCGCCGCAGCCGCCGCGGTGGCTGCCGCTGCCGTAGCTGTCGCCGGCACCACTGCCTCCTCCTCCGGCCGAGACGCGGAGCGAGCAAGCGAAAGCGGCGGCGAGGAGCCCGGCGCACACCACAGCTGGATCCCTCACTCCAACTTCAAGCCTCGGCCCCGCCTCTCCCCAGCCAGCCTCGCAGCCAATCGCCGCGCGCCGCCGGCCCCGAGCCGCACTCCCATTGGCCGGCTGCCGTGGCAGTGCGGGCGGGGGCACCGGGGAGAGAGCCACAGCTGGAATCCGGTTCCCACCCCAAAGCCCGGGACCGCCCCTCTCCCCTCCCCTTGGCCCTGGTGTCCGCTCCCGAAGACTGGAGCCAATTAGAAGGCTACCCAGACCGAACCCACTTTCTTATTGGCCAGTGGGGGCTCTGGGACTCCTCTGGAGGAAGCCCCAGGGAATCAGAGTGTTTGGCGCGGGGTCCTGGGATAGCGCCGCCGGCCCCCGGGCATCCTTTGTCCAAGACCCCAGAATTGGACCGCAGCCGGAGGGCGGGGCTCAGCTCTGGGCGGGCCCGGTGCAGAAGGAAGGCAGACAGCCCTGTGTGAGGGGTGTGACCAGGGTCCTAGAGCGAAATCCTGGGTCTCTACCCGATTAATATCCCACCCTGGAGTTGAGCCTGGGAGCGGGACTGAGGAAGGGGCGAGCGGAGCGGGATGTCCCGGGGGTAGGGCTTCAGGCTGGAGGAGGCTGGTCTTAGGAAAACGGGCGGAGCCCAGGGAAGGCTGAGGCATCAAGGTCTGGGCGTGGCCTCCACCAACCTCTTGAGCTTGTTGTTCCTCCTCCCAGGTCCATTTCTGCGGCTTTGACCCTAATCTCCTAACTCTAACCCTCTGACCCTGATCTCATGTTGACACTCCTGAGCTTCAGGAGAGGGCTTCGTGCTTGAACACGTGGCCCCAGGCAGGTCACGCCGGACCCAGAGCCCGGATCTCCAAGAGCAGCTGCGGAGCAGAGGGATGTTCCTGCGAGGGGACCTGCCAGGGTCTCGAGTGTGTGGGAGGAGGTAGAAGCATAGATCTGGGCTTTGCCGACTCTTAACCTGCAAAGTTCCACCAAGCCCCCACTCCGTGCCTCAGTTTCTCATTCCCGAGTTCCAAAATAGCTTATGGGGAGGCTGTCCGCAGGACAGGAGATTGGCGGGGCTACTCTCCTTGCACATCTCCACCCTACCAGGAGCTGGTCCTCGATGGTCTGCTGCTACCCACGCGCGCGCACGCACGTGGACCCCGGCCCTCCTCCCGCCTCTCCTTCCTCAGTCCCCGGGATCTCTGCACCCCAGCTCCCTCTTGCCACCAGCTCTACCGCTAAAGGCTGTGGGTACCCGGGAGCGGGGTTCTGGGCGCTGGGGTGAAGTGGGGCGGGGAGGGCATCGAGGATTAAGACGTCGGGAAGCGCTTCCCCACCTCTGCGGGAGGTAGACACAGCGGAACCAAGGAAGTCAGTTCCCTCTCCTGAGACTTCGGGGCCACTTGCGCCACTGAGGAGAGGCAGAGGGATGGACCGGATGACCTCCTACACCCGCCATACCCCCACCCCCACCCCCGACTCCCTGGCGTTTTTTGCTCCCCTAGGGCTGCGCCACCCACGGCTCCCGCCGAGTGGAGTGCGTGTCTCAGCCCCCTCCCGGGCGGGTTGCGGGGAGTGCAGTAGGGAGGGCAGAGCGGCTTCTGCCTCCTAGGTTGCCCTTTCGCCGAATCCTGCGCCGAGTTGTGCAAATGAGGCCGGGCTCATTTGCATTTCATGCTAATGAGCAGTTCCCTTAAGTGCCTTTCTCTCCTGGCGGGAGTCTCTGCCCTCATTCCGCGTGCGCCCGCGCCAGTCTTGAACTTTCAGTGGTCTTCTGGGAGAGGGGCCTATTTATGGTTTGCCCTCGTGTCTGACACCTTCCCTCTCGCTGGTCCGCAGTCTGCCTAGTGGCCTGCCCTTCCCAGACAGGATCAAGAGAACTAACCCTTTAAGGCCCTAACTCCTTCCTCTGAACCCATTTACTAAATCCCATTGTCAGGTGCATGCCTGATACCAGGGGAAGGAAAAGAGGAGACACAGAGCAGAAGGAAGATGGGACAGAGGGGCAGAAAACACCAAACGCACCCCCCTTCACAGCTGGACCTCCTGGGGGAAGAGGAAGGCTTAGTGGTCTTTACTGCACGCTGAAGACCCCAGAAAGAATGAGATATGTTGAACGGTTTCAGGCCAGGCTCTCACCCTTTCTGAGCCTTGAACATCTATCCATATGAGGCCAAAGGTACCTGCCCTGCCACCTCATTCATGAGGGTCAATGGACAAGAGGACTTTGCAAACTGCCTAGACCTCTCCCAAGCCAGGGCTGGGGCTGCCAAAAAGGCCACCTGTGCTTCACCGTGCTCCACCCTCCCTCCTTACTGCCCACCGGATCAGGCTCTGCTTGCCCAGCCCCCAGACTTCCTGGCCAGGCTGAACAGGGTCCAGCCAGAAAGGGGACAGCTGACCTTGCTGGCTGGAGCCCTAATCCTCCCCAGATGCGCCGGTGGCTTGCACCAAGGGCCCAGCTGCCCAGACCCGGGTCCCGTTGACCGTATGTGGCCATGACTGACAGTGTGCGGGGGGTGGCTGTGGTCCTGAGCAGACCTCGGAGTGATTCAGTCCCATCTCCTAGCTCCTTCCAGCCCCGCTCCTCCCCACTGCTGATGTCCCCGCAAGCAGTGGCCCCGTTCAAATCTCATCTCTAGCGGCCTCTTCTGGCTCTCTCTACTGCTTGGCTCTGGGGCTACAAGAGTGCCTAGGCTCATCAGACCCCCAAAGGGCCCAGGGTTGGGGGTCAGCCCCATTATCCTACACTTGCCCTTCCCAAAGCATGCTTCCCAGTCCCCTCCCCCTGGTGAAAACTAGGTGGGGGTTCCAGGGCCTATGAAGATGTTGGGTGCCAAGGATGGGGCTTGTGAGTATCTCCCAACATTGAGGGAACAGGAGGAGATCACAGGAAGGCAGAGGCTTTCCCTAAAGCAGGAAGGACTCAGGTTTGGAGAAGGACTTCCAACCCAACAGATGCTCCAAATGAAAGAAAACTCTTTCCCTGGACTTAAGTGAAGGCAGGGGGATGGACCATATGACCTCCTGCAGGAAGGCTGGGAGCTGGACGGATACCCCAAAAGAAATGTCCTGATAAGAGCAGCTCCCATAACGGACCAGAACATATGCAAATTCCATGAAAAATAAAACCTTATATGAAGCATCCCCCTGCCTCTTTCCCAGCTTAAAATTGGAGGAGACAATGGGAAGGGAGGGCAGGCCCCTTTCTTAACCTTGCCTGAGGGCAAGGATTGGCCTTTCCCCTCCCGTGCAAGTACACACCCACACCACTGGTGGTCATTACTGGTCCCCTGACCCGAGCTTCACTCAGGTTGCAATGACCATAGAGCGGGGCAGAGTCAGCCTGGTGACCTTTGAAGGTGAAAGAGGAATCCAAGGAAGCAGAGGGGGCAGCTAGGGGCTCCCAGAAAAGGGGACCTGGGCTGCTGGCTCCCATGCTGGAGCCCGAGGCCCCTCTCTTATAAGCAAGGCTGAGGCCCTGAGGTTCCCGCAGGACGTTGTTAGGTTTATTCCAGGGTAAGTGGGTGCCCATGGTGGGGCAGCGAGGACGGCCGAGGTCACCTGGTGACAGTGTGCTCAGGGGTGGCCGCAGGCTCTGCGGGGCCCTGCAGGGCCTGAGTCTCTGGCCGGCTGGGAAGCTCCACCTTCCGCCCCAGCCCGAGGTGGGGGAGGCAGTCACTGATGTAGCAGTTTCCGTAGTTCACAGGGCTTGGTGATGGGCATCGAGCAGGCCTGGTTCTCACACACGTAGGCAGTGGCCTGGTCTTCTAGCCGTCGCAGGGTACGCAGGAAGGGCAGCTGGCGGGACAGGAAGCTCGAGGGGTCCCCATCGGCCAGAATCAGCACCTGGGAGAGTGGCAGAGAGGGTCACCTGGGGGCACTGGGACACCGGCAGGGCCCACTAGTGGGTGTCTTCTCCCCAGGCCTTCAAAGGAGCCGGAGATACTGGGGAGCTGAGGAGGGGAGGGGGCCCTGGCAGGGGAGGAAGAGGGTGGGGCCAGGCTCACAGACCAAACCTTGTTAGGGATGTAGATGGAGTGGACACACTGCAACAGAGCCTTGGTGTCCTTGGCCTGGGGGTCTCCACAGATCACGATCTGGCCAGAACAGAAAGGTAGCTCCAGTGACAGGTGCAGAGGGGCTGGACCCAGACCTGCCAGGGCTTCCCCATCCTCCTGCCAGCCACCCTATACGCCTAAGAAGAAATGGGGACTCAGCTCAGCATCCCCCAGACCAGCTGCCAGGAGGCCGCATCGGATTCACCGCTCAGCAGGTGAGGACACGTACACACACACACACACACACACACACACACACACACACAGAGGCAGAGATATATAGGAAAACATGCAAATATAAGCAGGCTAGCCTGAACGCGGGGCACACTCACTCACTCACACCAGCACACACTCAGAAAGGCAGGCACACAGTCACAGACCTCCACTCCAGAGTCATACACACCAGAGGGACACGCACAGCAGTACCACACAGAGACTCACACACAGACAAGCATATGTCTGCACACACTGTACCGCTGACCCCAATACACCGACACCCAGAGAATCACAGAGGCACACAGAAGCCTCCGAGAAACACGTCAGCAACCACAGGGACCCATATTTAACCCCTTCCTCGGACAGCCCCAGTCACAGGCCCTCACACAGGTACCTGTCCGTGCCGGAGGCCTGCTTCAGACACGCACTCACACAGACTCCCCCACCTGCACAGAGCAGGCTTACAGACATTCCCTCGGAGATACCTATACACACACTCACACAGGGCCACACATTCATGGACCTGAGCTCTGGGGACAGCCCCAGGGACTCCACTCCATGTCTCTATTGCAGCCCCGGCTCCCCTCCCACCCAGGGTCCCTGCCCAAGTGCCCCACCTGCTTGAGGGTCTGCTGGTGGGCTGAGAGGGCGCGGACCATCTCAGGCAACGCCACGGGGACACGGCGCATGCGCTCAGAGAAGGCGGCCAATAGGCACACACACTTGTGCATCCAGTCCTTGTGGCCTGTGAAGCCGTGCAGCCGAAGCAGGTTATGGGCCGACACGGAGTTGGCGCTGGGCTCCGCACCATCCTGGTCTGCAGGGTGCATGGGGGGCAAGCGCTGAGAGGGAGGGTCATCGGGTCCCAGGACCCTGCTCCAGGACTGTGGCCAGGGCAGCTGGAGGGATGGGGTAGAGGAGTCCCTGCCCGCCGGCTCATGCCCCAGGTCTGAGAGTGTAATGCTGACCCCAGCAGTTACTGACCCTTTGCGCGATCACACGCATCCTCAACTCCACCTGCTCCAGGCTGAGCTGTTGGCTCCCAGGCTCCCCGATCTCCCTCCGTCTCCCTCACCTCCCACTTTTAATCCATCGTGAATCTGCAGGGTCTGTGACCAGAACAGATCCAACCTGACCACTTCTCCCACCTCGTACTTCTACCTCGTCTGGGCCTTTGCTGACGCTTGCCTGGACCAACGCCACTAACGGCTTCGTACCTGGCCGCCCTGTTTCCCCTGCCCCCATTCCCTTCTCCACCGTCGGTCCGAGTAACATTCTTAAACCTAAACCAGAGCAAATCACAACCCACTCAGAACTCACCAGAGCCTTCCACTCCTTGCCACACCTACAAGACGCTGCAGGGATCCATCCCACCTGGGCATCCTCCCCTGACACGCTGACCTCTGCCCGCCCTGTCCTCCAGGGCACAGGCTGCCCACTCAGAGCCTCTCACAGGCTGTTCCCTCCACCTGAAATCCCTCTCCTGCTCCTCCAGGATCACACGGCCCCATCTTGCCCTCCAGCCCTTGGTTAAATGACTCCCCGGCTCAGCTGGGCCCCGCCGTTGTTCCCTCAGGGCCCTTTCAGTCATTCAGCTAGCGTTTATTGAGCACCTAATTATGTGCCAGGCCTGCGCTAGATCCTGGGGATAAAGCAGTGACAACATCCTGCCCCCAAGACGCTTACATGTGAGTGGGGGGAGAGACCATTAACAGACCAGAGGTATCAGGTGATGCTAGATGCCACTGAGAAAAGTCAGGAACAGGGTACCTGGTGGGCAGCTCCTACTTCTCCAAGGCACTCACAGTTTTAACTACGTATTTGTGTGTGCGTTTTTGCTTTAAATGTTACCGTCTGTTAGTTGTCTCCCTTACCGAACAGTAAGCTTTATGAGGGCAGGGATGAAGCTGGCCTTGTTCAATCTATCTAGGCATGCCACACTGCCACTAAGCATGCTCACAGAATAGCTACATCCATCTTCATGTCAACCATGTAAGGGAATGCCAACATTAGCTCCATTTTGCATATTAAGAATCTGAGGGGACTTCCCTGGTGGCGCAGTGGTTAAGAATCCGCCTGCCAATGCAGGAGACACAGGGTTGAGCCCTGGTCCGGGAAGATCCCACATGCCGCGAAGCAACTAAGCCCATGTGCCACAACTACTGAGCCTGTGCTCTAGAGTCCGCGAGCCACAACTACTGAGCCTTCATGCCACAACTACTGAAGCTCGTGCGCCTAGAGCCCATGCTCCGCAATGAGAAGCCCGCGCACCGCAACGAAGAGTAGCCCCTGCTCGCCGCAACTAGAGAAAGCCCATGCACAGCGATGAAGACCCAACGCAACCAAAAATAAATTAATTAATTGATTCGTTATAAAAAAAGAATCTGAGGCTCTGAAATGCAACGAGACCAGCCCAATGTCACTCGGTTAATGAGTGGTAAAGATGTGAGCCCAGGAGGGCCTGGCCCCTGCCCATGCTGGCCCTTCACCACCACACTGCACTTATGCCTCCCCCAGGAAAAACCAAGCCCCGGTTGGGTCCAGGACCCCAGGCCAGCTCCACATCCTCACTGACCGTCCTTCAGACGCAGGGGCAGGCCAGCCCCCAGCTCAGCCTCACTGCAGAAGTAGCCGCCACCCCGGGAGTCCCAGAAGATCCTGTCCTGCGTGTCCTGCAGCCGCAGAGCCCACTCGAGCCACGTGCTCTCCTGTGAAGCCTCGTACAAGTCCAACAGGCCCCGCACCACGAAGGCGTAGTCCTCCAGGAAGCCCCAGCAGGGCGGGTTGCTGGGGGGACAGGCATTGGGGAGGAGACAGGACAGGGAGAGAGGAGCTTTCACAGAGGAGGCCCTTTTCACGTGCTTTTGTTTAACCCTCAAAATCTAGCTCTTGGGTAGGTCCCGTTAGCCCATTTCCCAGATGACCAAACGGTCCCAGGGAGATTAAGAGCTCATAGCGGGCAGAAAGCAGAGCCAGGACTAGTGCCCACCCGGAGAAGAGAAGAGGGGAAGAGAGAAAAGCATGGGATGCCCAGGGAGGCAAGCCTTCCTGGACTGTCCGGCCCCCCACCTGTGCTCCACGGTCCCCCCAGAGCCTGCATAGCAGGTCCGCATTAGGCGGCCACTGGCCACGTCAAACATGTGCTGCTTCAGGAACCTGGCACCACTGACGGCGCAGCTGATCAGCCTCTCCTGGCCCAGGACAGCCCCGGTCACGGCAAAGCCAGACACCATCAATCCTGGAGGTAGGAGACACGAGTGGCTGTGACGCCGGCTGGGGTCCTCCCAGTATGTCCATCCCAACCCCCCAAGCTCTGACACCTCCCTGGAGCAATAGGGTAAGCGGGTAAGAGTTTGAGCTCCAGCGCCAGGCAGAGCTGGGCTCCTGTCCCTGCGTGGGACCTCGGGTGGATTACCGTAACTCTCTAGGCCTCAGTTTGCTCATTTGTAAATTAAGGACAATGAACCTGATAAAGGAAGAATTACTGTTTAGCAGGTGCCTGTCATGCATAAGGGTCCTTATGAAGGGTAATTCTATAAACGGATCAGGCCTCAGACGGCCACCCCACCATTCCAGGCCGCCAACATCTTGCTGTCCAGGTGCGGCTTCGGCCGATGTTTCTGGGCCTGGAAAAGCTTCTCGAGGCCTGAGTTGAGTAAGGTCCGTACGGCCTCCACTTCCAGGCCAAAGCGGGCAGCAGTCAGCTCCAGTGAATACCGGACGGTCAGCACGTTCTGGCCCTGCAGCTCCCCCTTTGGGTCCTGAGGAAAACAGCCCTTGTCCGAAGGAGTCCACTTGCCTGTCTGGCTCCAGGACCCCTCCCGTGACCCAGCTGCCCTCACCTGACCGGGGCTGACGTTGCCGGCCTCCGTGAGCCCATAGTGCTTCGTGAGGAGCTGGCCCGAGGTCAGAGGCTCGGTGGCGCCCAGCACGGGCTCGGGGAGGAGCTGCTGGACCTCTTTGACTGTCCACACGTAGAAGGCACCCTCTTTGGGCCTCATGCCCCGCTCCGGGGGCGAGTCCCCGTCCTCTGCACTGTAGAAGCCTCCAGACTGTGGGGAGGGGAGACTTGGCTGGCCCCAGCCTTCAGGGCAGCCAGTGGAGGCCCCGAGCCCTCCCGCAGCCAGACCCGCCTGCCTTAGTGGACACACACCCGGTGACTCAGGTTCCGAGCCACGTACTGCAGGATGCCTTTGGCAACTTCAGAGTAGAACTCATCACCAGAGATCTGATGGGAAGGAAGGAGGCTGTAAGCAGAGGAAACTAGGTACAAGGGGCAGTCAGCGTTCCCCCAGGAAGGGAGGGAGGGAAGCTGGGTAGTGGACATATGAGAGAGAATTAGGGGTGAGGTTAAGGGAGAGCCTCAAGCCACCAGGAAAGCCCTGCAAAGGGGCAGCCAGGCGTTAGGTGGACAGGCTGGGTCTCTGCTCTGGACTGGGATCAGGGGTCACCTGGAAGGCCTGTGAATAGGCCACCGTGAGCTGTGCTTGATCATACAGCATCTTCTCAAAGTGGGGGACGTGCCACTGGCGGTCCGTGGAGTAGCGGTGGAAGCCCTGTGCCAGGAGGAACGTGGGGCTGGAGGCCGATCCCAGCTGCTGTCCCCGCCCCGCTGCTGCCTGCTGCCCTCTCCAGGGAATGCCTAGCCCCCCCTCACCTGCCCCACATGGTCTCGGATGCCCCCGTTGGCCATCATCTTCAGGGTGTGCAAGGCCATCTGCTGGGCCCGAGAGCCATCCTGAGTCAGCCGATGGCTGAGCCAGTAGGAGAACAGGAAGCTCAGGATCACTGCAGACACCGAGAGCAAGCGGGTGAGAGACCGGGGAGGACAAAGGGGCCGAGATCTGGGTGATCAGGACTTTGGCCAGGCTAGGGTTAGGGGTTCACTCAACAGGCAGTCTCTCTGGACAGGCTGAGGGTCAGGAGGTCAACCCACAGGACAGGTGATCGTTACCTAGGTCAGCACTGGAGGGTCCCTGCTAAGACCACAAGTCAGGGCTTCGCTAGATAGCTACTGACTTGTGGTCTTAGCAGGGACCCTCCAATGCCGACCTAGGTAACGATCACCTGTCCTGAGGGTCCGTAGGTCAACCCACAGGACAGGTGATCGTTACCTAGGTCGGCATTGGAGGGTCCCTGCTAAGACCACAAGTCAGGGCTTCACTAGATAGCTACTGACAGACAGGCTGGGGCTCAGGAGGTCACTGGCCAGACAGGAGAGTGGGAGGTTACTAAACAAGACGAGAGTCAGGAGGTCACTTATTAGGGCAGGCTTCAGAAGGCCAGGCCGGGGCTGGAGCGGTCACGGGGCGGGGGCACTGACCTGGCGTGGGGAACTTGGGGGCCTCGGCGAAGCCACCATACTCCTCATCGTAGCTCCCATCCAGTTGCTGGAAGCAGCGGCTGCTCGTGGTGGCAGTGGAGGGTGGCAGCTGGCGGTCACCCATGCTGATCTCCGACCGGGCCAGCAGAGCCGCGGTGACACGCTGGCTGGTTTTCAGCAGGGGACTCTTGTTCTGTGTCCACTATGGGAGGCAGGGGCAGACCTGGAGGTCAGCACCGTTCCCTCACCCTTGACCCCCCGGCCCCCCACTCCCCAGCGCACACCCACCTGCTCCCGTATCCTCATCAACACCGTGCGGAAGCCAACTCGGGTCAAGCCATCCTCAGGGGGGAAATAGGTGCCCCCCACAAAGGGCTGGAGGCTGGGCGTCAACCACACACTCATGGGCCAGCCCCCACCGCTGCTGGTGGCCTGGCGGAGAGAGGGCCAAGGTGAGGGCAGCGGCCCCACGTGCATGGGCAACCGCTCCTCCAAGGGAAGACCACTCACCTGCACAAAGGTCATATACGCTTTGTCCACATCGGGCCGCTCTTCCCGGTCAACCTTCACACTGACAAAGTCCTCACTGAGCAGCCGGCCAATCTCCTCGTTCTGGAAGGACTCCTCCTCCATCATGTGACACCAGTGGCAGGTGGAGTACCCCACTGGAATGGGGTCACGGGGCCGGGGGGGGCCAGTGACCGGTCAGAGGGGGGCCAGCCAAAGGGCCGCAGCTGAGCCAGAGACGCCCTGGCCTGTAGATTCCTGGGAGGCCCCCAGGCCCAGGGGACCCTTCCCTTAGCCACCACCACCCTCCTCACCCAGCCCAGGGAAGGTGGGTGCAGTACCTGAAAGGAAGATTGGCTTGTTTTCTTTCCTGGCCTTGTTGAAGGCTTCCTGCCCCCAGGGGTACCTAGGCCCGGCAGGGTGGGGCATCACTCACTAGCCCAGGCGGGTGTGGGCAGTGGGGGGGTAGGAAGGGTGAGGGTCCAGCTGCCCCGGGAGGGCATCAGGAGAGGGACTCACCAGTCCACAGGGTTGTAGGCATGTTGCAGGAGGTACGGCGACTTCTCACTGATCAGGCGGTTGGGGACTTTCTGGGGTGTGGACCGAGAGCAGTTAGTCCGGCTCCCCTTCCCTCCAGCCGACATGGGCACTGAACTACCGACCGTCACGCTTCGGTCCTTGTCCTGGGAGGAGCTACCCCTGTCGTGGGCAGGCAGGTCAGGTGAGGAGTCTCCACCGCCTCCCCCTACACCGCCCCCAGAGGCCCACCTGACCCCACCCTGCCCTCTGGCACCCCTCCTGGAACCCCCTGTTCCCAGTCCAACCCACCTTTCTGAACCACGGGGGAGACGGTGGCCTTTGCGCTCCCCCTTGTGTTTTTCGGGAGGTGAAGAAAGGTGGCTCATTGGGGGCTCTCTGCCAGGTTAGTCTCCCCCAACCTCTCAGACCTGGCGCTGGGAATGGTGATGACTGTGAGGTCAGGGCGAGTCACAGTGGGTGGAATGGTCCTTCCGGCTCCATTCTCTTCCCCTCACCGGGCCCCACCCCAGGGTGGCTGGGCTGGAGGTATCCCTCCGGCATGCCTGCCTGGGTGTGATCTGCGCAGGGAGGCTGCCGGCTGCTGGGTGTGGGACTGGGCCAGGTGAGGGGCAATGAGAAGAAACTCATTGGCATCAGGGACTCCCTCACTCAACATCCACCCACTGGGCACTTCTGGGGGGCCAGGTCCTGTGCCAGACACCCCATGACCCCCAAAGAATCAGAAACTGGCCCTGATCTCAGGGGGCTCAGCCTGGGACAGTGGCACTGTAGGAGCAGGTCTAAGTAATGACAGGCCCCTGCGGCATTAAGGACTGTGACAGGCCAGCCCAAGGTGCTTTTGGACAAGGACCCTTGGCCCAGCATTGGGGTTCAAGGAGGGCTTCCAGGAGGTGGTGTCAGAACAGGGTCCCTGGGGCAAGCTAGCCCTGCAGCTGGAGGGAAGGAAGGGAGGAGGGGGTTACTGTCTGGGCCAGGTCTAGGGAGCGGACTCGGGGAAGTAGGCACAGGGTCGGGGGTGGGGAGGTGGCCGGGCAGGCACAGGGGACTAGAGCCGGGAAGACTGGTCCAGAGCGGCCCCTTTGCCCGCGCGTACCTGCGGCTCGCGGCGAGGACCGGCGCGGAGCGGGGCAGCAAGAGGCCGCGGCACCGCCAGGCCCGCGCGCCCTGCATGGCCGCTGGCGGCCGACCGCCCGGACGCCGCGGACAGGAAGGGAGGGCGGGAGGGAGGCTGCGAGGGGCGGGCCCAGGCACCCGACAAGCCGCGGGTGCGTCTTCGCGGGGACCGCAGGCCACGCGGCTGGTCTCCGAGCGCCGCCCGGTGGTCGACGGAGGGACTGCAGACCGGAGAAGGGGACACGAGTCTGTGCACAAAACGGGGCCGACTCGGCTGGATCTAGACCAGCTGTGGGGGTTAACCCTCTTGAGTAGAAGATGGAGGGCTGTGAGGATGCCAGGACCGTGGAAAGCTCTGAGCCGCCTGTCATTTTATCCAACCCTAGCCCGTTTTACAAATGAGAAATGAGGCGAGAGGCAAAGGTGTGGCTTGTCCAGACCCTCCAAGCCGGGAGCTTCGCCTTTGCTCTGCCCACCCCCGACTCCCCAGGGCCTCAAGGTCCTGCTCAAACCCCACCCCCTCCAGGAAGCCTTCCCTGAATAATAATAACGAGCCAACTTTAAGTACTATCAAGTACTTTACACATGTCTCATTTGCTACATTCAGTCAACATTTATTGAGTGCCCGTCACCTACCAGGCACTCTGTTAGGTACAACGGTGGGCAGAGGGAGACCAGGCTCCTGCTCTCGTGTTGCTCACAGTCTGATGAGGGAGGCAGAAGCCAATCAGACAACCAGGCAAATGAATGTGCAACCACCCACTGTGAGAAGTACCATGACTAGGTATCACAAGGAAACTGGTCTGGTGGGAGAGACGAGGCGGGAAGGCCTCCCTAAGGAAATCACATTTGTGTAGCAGCCTTCGAAGGACAAGAGGATGGATTCTGGAGAGGGCATGGGGAAAATGCTGGGGAAGCAAGAGGAACAGATGTGCAAAGGTCCTGTGGCATAGCAGTGAGTCAGGGCTGAGGAACTGCAGAAGCCATCATGGCTGCAGGACAGAAAGCACAGGGAAGAGAGATGGTAGATGAGGTTGTGAGGCTGCGGAGGAGGAAGGCAGGGGCCAGGTCTTGAACTGTAAGCAGAAGTTTGGTTACTGATGAGAGCACAAGAAAGCTGTGGAAGGGCTTTAATCAGGGGAATGAGCCTGCATTTTGGAAAGGTCCCTCCAGCTTCCTGGTGGAGAATGGACTGGGAGGAGACAAGAGTGAAGCAGAAGGGTTCAGAGGCCATAGCAGGACCCAGGGGAGAGCTCTGGGAGGTCTGCACCAGGCAGAGGTGGAGATGGAGAGAAGGGGTGGACTTGAGGTCAGCGGAAGAGGAACCATCATCAGGATTGTCTATAAGGGAGAGGGGGGTGTCAAGAGTGAAGTGCAGAGTGGGGCTGGTGCTGAATGGGGGGGCATTTGCTGAGGAGGGGGCACAGGGAGAGACTCAGATCATGGGTTCATGAGGTCCATTTGGACGGTTGGTTTGAGGTGTCCTTGAGATGTACGTGTGGAGATGCCAAGGCTCTGGAATGCAGAGGAGGGGTTGGTGGGAGAAAGGAATCCGAGTGGCTGCTCAGTGCAGACAGTGTGGGATCACCCAGGCTGACTGCAGCGAGAGGAGAGGCACGGGCTCGGGCCTGGGCTTGAGGAGCTCAGAAGTGCACCCGTGAAAGACACAGAGGGTCATGGGAAAACCAGGAGAGGGTGTTGTCCCAGAGGCAAAGGGACAGAGAGTTACAAGGAGGGAGGGTCAGACTCCGGAGAAGCCAACTGGGATGGGACCGAAAAAGGTCCACTAGCTTCAGCAACGTGGAGGCCATTGGTGGACTTGGCAGATGAGTTCCAGGAGGTAATGCCGACAGTAGAAGCTGATTGGAGTGGGTTGGGGTGGGGGGAAGAAAGGGGACATAGAGAGGAAGGGCACTTGATGCGAGGGGAAAGATGGAAAGACACTCAGGCTGGATGAGATTAATTGTGGCAAATATCACAGGGAAGGATTCAGTTGAGAGAAGGCACCTGATGATGTGGAGGAGAGAGACCTCTGAGAAGCTGGGATAGTGGAGTGATGGAAGGGTTGGCAGGCGGGAGAGGCTGGTGTGTGTGCTCCCTGGACAGAATGAGGTTAGGATCAGAGAACAGGAAGCCTGGCTTTAATGTGGAGGAATTCAGGATGATGACGAGCCCCAGAGAGTGACCAGGGGTGAGAGCAGCTGAGAGGTCAAGGGGTGGCGAGGTCATCTTCTTGGATAATGGAATCACATAAGATTGAGCAACATCTGGGTGAGAAGACCATGAGCCGTGGCACGGGAAGAATGAGGTGGAGCGCAGCCCCAGGCGGGAGGAGGCAGGACACCAGGTGGCTCCAGTCTCCAAGGAGGGAGGGGTGTTCCAGGAGAAAGATGGTCCAGAGCAAAATGGGGAGCCAGACTACCAACCTCCTCTTGGTGGGAAGCAAAACGGCACCCCTTGGGAGTCCTTAGGGAAGCGGTGTCCACAGGGAGAGCCAGTTTAGAAGAGGAGGACCCAGGCTGAGGAGGGGCGAAAGGTGGGTCAGTGACCAAGAAGGATGGAGATCTCCCAGGTTTGTGCAGAAGATGGATGGGTCTGGGCACTGCCTGGCAAAACCAGGAATGAGAGGTATTGCATGTTCATTCCTCATGGTTAATCTCTGAACAGGGTGGATCCTGGGCTGAATGGACACTGGCCTGGGAGAAGCCACACAGCAACCTCATAAGGAAGGAACTCTTGTTCCCATTTGACAAGTAAGGAAATGGAGGCACAGTCATAGAGAGGTTAAGTAGTTTACTCAAGGTCAGGGAGCATAACCACTTATTACTAAGTGATTATTATTAAGTGCAAACCTTAGAGCAGTTTTGAATGCTTTCGGTCTGACTCCTAAGCAGATGCTCTTGTCCACTCTGCCTGTAACAGGTACAGTAGGACTGACTCCCTCCAAAAAAACAAAGCAGCTCCTTTCCCCACCCCCACCTTAGGAAGGAGACCGGCACTGTGTCCTCCCCCACCAACTTTGGTGTTTCTGGCCTATGGAAGGCCATTTTACCCCAGGCCTTTGGCCTGCTGCCTCCAGAGCCAGACCCTGAGAACGGAAGACACATCAGTGCCCAGTGGTTGGAGAGCATTGAGTAGAAGAGAAGTGAGGGTCACCATGGTGGCCCTCAGAATGAGGTACCAGGCCCTGCTCCTCCCCTTGGTTTCTCAGACCCCACACAAGCCCCCCAGGAGGGATCATGGCTGAAATTGAGTTTCTTGCCAGTCCTGGTGAAAAGACGAGAGGAGTAAGAGCCATATGTAAGGTGATTCAGTAAAACAAAGGATCGTGGGGGCTCTTGGATCCGGCTTGCCTGCCCCGCTGAGCTCTGAGCTCCGGGAGGCTGCGGGCTTAGCAACCCTTGAATCCCTCCCAGAGGAGCCTAGCACTCTGTCCACAGCAGCCAGTCAGTATTTGTGAATTAAATCTGGGGCCCAGGGTGCGAGCTCAGAGCTGTGGAGCCAGACCCCCTGACTCTGAATCGCAGCCCCACTCTGCTAGCTTTGTGACTTTGAGCATGCCATTTAACCTCTCTGAACCTCACCTATAAAGAGGGAGCAGGGCCAAGGGCTTTGCACTTGATCTAACGCTCCGCTGCTCCCGTTTTGACATCCTTAACCCAGTTTTGAACAAGGGGCCCCCACGTTTGCATTTTGCACAAATTATGTAGCCATTCCTCAGTGGGAGTAATATTATCTACCTCAGAACACTGATGCAAAGGATTAAATGAAATAATCTGAAGTGCTTAGCACATAACGAGTGCGCAAGGGAACAACTGTCTATTGTCCCTTGCTATTAGAGCATCCCCCGCGCCGATGTGTGATAAATGGTTGAACGAATGAGCGTCTGGGGAGCATGTGGAAGCGAAGGTGCCAGGCTGAGGGTGCTGTACAGGAAGTGGGAGCATTTTTGTGCCCCACATTGTGGAGCAGTCGTTCCCACGGCAGCCGGTGATTCGTGCTGTGGTCCGGGCCTGGCCGCCACGCCCGGCAAAAAGTCCACTTGGTGAGACCTGAGGACGTGGGTTCCAGTCTTTATTACGAGGCGTGGTCTCGGCCCCAGTGAAGTCGTCAGTAGGATGCGGAGGCCAGCGAGCAGCATCTGCGCCGACCTCGGGGCGGAGTCTCAGCCTTCCTTCCTTCCCGGGGTGGGTCCTGGCGTGGCAGCCCCGCCCCGCTCACGTCAGGGGGCGTGGCCCAGCGCCGTCCACGTGGGGCGGGGCCTCACGCGCACTCGCCGGCCCGCCGGAGGCGGGGGCGTTGCTCAGAGGAAAGGGTTGGTGCTGGCCTGCGGGGGTTGGTTGAGCAGCCCGGCGGAGCCTGAGATGGGCAGCAGAGGCTGCGGCAGGCTCCCAGGGGACGGCGGCGTGAAGGCGCGGGCTTGGGGGAAGATCCTGACCGAGGCGGGGAGGGTCACGCTGGCCGGCACGCTGCTAAGCGGGAGAGGCAGGGAGGCGCTGTAGGTCATGGAGCCGCCGACCGGCCCACCGGCCGCCAGGCCCAGCGCTGGCGACCCGGTGCGCATCTGGTTCAGGGTCGGCCTGACCTGGTCGCCCCCGCCGAACGGGTTGGTGGGGGATGGAGTGCTGAAACCTGCGGAACGAGATTGGGTTGGGGGACTTGGAGCGGGCCAGGGGCACATAGCCCTAAGTGGGGAAGGGGCAAGGTGGCCAGATCTGGGGTCTTAGAAATAGGGAAGAGCTAAGATTTTAGGGCAGGGTCTGGGCTGTAAAGGAAGAGACGGAGAGAGAGCAGGGGACCCCAGTGTTGAGACCCAGCAGGGACGAGGGGGTGTCCTACCTGTTAAGAAGGGGTTCCGGGTCTTTGCAGCCTGGGGCGCCTTGACTAATGAGTCAAGGTTAACCAAGGAGGAGGCCGAGGGGCCCAGGAAGGACTCAGGAGTCCGGCGCGCTGGGGTGTCCTTGCTGGGCTGGGTTAGTGCTTCCCCCAGCACGTCCAGGTCAAAGGCATCCGGCTCCTTTGTGCCATTTTGCTTGGAACCGGGGTCGGGGTCTCCAAACAGGTCCAGCTCTGGAATAGAAATGATAAAGCTCACTGGTAGGGAGAGTGTGTGGTCTCTCTGAGAGGAAGAAGGCAGAGGCCAGCTCGGGGTGGGCCCCTCCTTCCCCAGGGCTGCACATTCCCTGACTCCTGCTTACCCACAGGACTGCTGGGCTTCCCGGAGGGCAGGGCCTGGGCACACTCTAGCCCCTCCTTGGTCTCTGTGGATACTGGAGGCTTGGCAAATGGGTCAAAGGTCGAGGCACCATCCAGCACTAGCCAAGGAGGAAAAGGGAGATGAGATGGGTTGGCAGAAGGGCAGGCACTGGGCTGATCCCTTTCCAGGCAAGCTGCCCTCTTAACACAGGATCTCTTGCCCCTTGGCACTGGAGGTAAGGGGACCCAGCATCCCCTCAGCCACACCCCCTGGCCCTCCACTTACCAGGTGTGTTGGAGGTTTCCACCAACGCCCCCCAGGGGTCGGCCCCAGTGTTGAGTTTGTGGCAGGGGGAGTTCTGTGCCCAGGAGTCTGTGGAGGGTGGTCCAGCAGGCGGCACTGGGGTCCGGCCCCAGGGCTCAGAGGAGGAGAACATAGCGGGCAAGTTCCAGGGCTGGCTCTGGGACAGGATGCTTCCTGAGCGGACTGGAGACCAGGGGTCTGCCGAAGGCCCCCAGGACGAGCCACTGGGCTCTGTGCTGGGCCTGAGACCTGAAATGGGGAAGGCACAGATGTGACCCCAGGCTCACTCAAACCCCCAGTCCAGGGCCTTCCCAGTTACCCAGAGCAATTTGGGAGGCCAAGGGACTCATTTCCCAGATGCGGTGCTGACTCAGGACTACCCAGCAAGCTGGAGCCCATATTCAGCAAGTTATTCCAGGATTCTGGATCCCCAGGGCATAGGCAGCTCAGGCCACGTTCCCAGTCAGGGACAGGCTGGGCCAGGAAACCCAGGGTGACCAGAAGCAACAAGAGAACGTTTCTGAGTTTCCCATGAGCTGAGTTCCTCGGATGTGCCCCCTCCCTCACTACAACCCCAAGACACAGAGGAAACTGAGGCTCAGAGAGGTGCAGTGCTTGCCCAGCGGCCCTCACCTGTGGGAAGGGGATGCCAGCAAGTGGCTGGGAAGGAAGGGGCTCTCTGGGGCCAGCCTGGGAGCCCCTTGCAGCCCTGCATGCCCACCTGGGATGTCCCATGGGTCCGCAGAACAGTGTGTGGAGGGCAGGGCCGGGGCTGGTGCGAAGATATCCACCAAGTCCAGGATGGAGGACTGCTGGGGGCAGAGGCAGCCATGCTCAGGAGAGGGTGGGACCTGGAGGAAGGGCGGGCCCTGACCTGTCATCCTCACTCCAGCTCATTCTCTCCTTTATTCATTCCACAAACATCTATTAATGGTCCCTCGCCTCTGCACAGTGCTTTCCAGTTTATGTTTCCTCATCTGTTTAGTGTCTGATCTTCATAACGACCTGTGCTGTGGGTAGGGAAGATGGTGGGGTGCCCATTTTACAGATGTGCCAGCTGGAGCCCAGAGAGGGGAATCAAACTGCACAAAGCCACGTAGCCAGGGAGAGGCAGAGCTGGGATAGAAGGCCCGACCCTTTCCTCAGCTGTCCTGCCCCTCAGCCCATCAGTGGTAAGAGACATTTTATGATGAGCCTACTTCTATAAGTCAGTGTCCAAGAAAAATTGGCCACAATGAGCATTGGCAGAAAGGGTACAGGGATAGCACGGACAGCTTTGGAAGGTCGCCTTGCTACCAACAGCTACCCACTCCTCCCTCTTGGAGAGTGTGTGTATGAGCCCAAGATGTTTTCAGCACCATATGCCTGAGGCCACCCCCAGTCTTGACCCACGGTATCATATGACCCTAGAATGTCAGAGGCAGAACTGTCCAACAAGCCCACTGTACGGAGGAGGAAACTGAGGCCAAGACAATGACAGTGCGGCCAAGTCATTAAGTGGCAGCAAATCCAGGAACCTCAGATCAGGATTCTTTGCATCCCACTTTGCCACCAGTTCAGTCATCGGCCCATGCATGACGGGACTTGGGTCTGCTAAACCCCCTCCACCCCTATTTTCATTGAATTAACACTACTTAGTGCTCACCAGATACCAAGCACTGTTCCACACTCTTTACAGATATTTAACGCAACTCATTTCCCAGGCTCTGCCAGCCCACAGCCCCCAGTCCCCTCTACCTGGGTGGTTTTCAGCTTCTCCTCCTCTCTCTCTTCTCTTTCGGGCCCTCTGTCCCGACGACGGTGGGGTCCGGCCCCAGCACCATTCGCCACAGGGGAGTCATCTCCCCGCCAGGACCTCACCTCCTGCAGAAGGAAAGCGTGAGCAGCCCAGGCTGGACGTGGGGGGACCTTGGCTGGAGTCAAGAGTGTAGGGTGGGAGGCGCCGAGAGGTCAGGGGCAGCAGGACCACCACGGGGAGGGGGAAGAGCCTAGTTAGTGCCCGCGTAGCACCTCCAGACACAGCAGCAGCAGCACAGGAGGCCCGGCCCACTACCTTCCGCTCCTGCCGGCTCAGGCGCAGAGCCAGCCGCAGCTGCAGGTCCTCGTCCCTGCGGGAGGCTGGGGGGACCGGCTGCGACGGAGGAAGAGAGGGGTGAACTTGGCCCAGTGTTCCCACTCCTGGGCCGAAGGGCAGCATCGCCCTGTGCCGGTAAGGGCAGTGGAGAGAGGAATGCCCACCCTGAGTGGGTGTGGGCAGCCTGCCCCCAGACAGCAGTATGGGTGTGGTCTTCTCCCTGCCCGGATCTGGATCTGAGATGCAGTTTAAAAATCAGGAAGATTCATCCTTCTCTTCTGGGTCCCCTGAGTGCTCTCCAAGCCCTGCTGTGCGAGGCCAGCTGTGTCCTGCCAGGTCTGCCTGGATCCACAGAGGCGATGGCAGAGAGGAGGCTATCAGGGAGGCTGTCCCTGCCTCCCATAAGGACAGCTGATGGGGAGGGGGGGCAGCATATTTCTGTGTCTCCTAGGAAGGTGTCTGTCAGCACACTCACCCCTTCCCCTCCATGAGGCGATAGCAGGCCCATGAGACAAACGGTACTGCCAACCTACCGCACACACACTACCCCTTCCAGGCCCAGCTGGAGAGGACTGGGGGTGGGGAGACAGACCCCAACCCCAGTAACCCAACCCAAGGCACACAGGTGCTGTGCTGTCCTTGGGAGCAGGACTAGGGCTTTGGGGACCAGAGTAGGGGAGCCTAAGAATCAAAGGTGTGGGGCATCCAGGCACCCATCCCTCCTCCAGTTCCCTCCGCCCCCTGGCTGCCCCAGGAGGCGCCTTACCTTCTCAGCCTCCTCGCGGCTCATGGCCAGGGCCAGCTGCAGCTGCAGCTCCTCTTCTCCTGACGTCTGGGGCCGGGCCTGCTCTAGGTCGGAGGTGTAGCGGGGAGATGAGGAGGAGGCTGCAACGACCAACCATCCGTCGTGGCTTCCGTGACCACATAGGTACCCATAGGCTCCCCTGCCCGCCTCTTGCCGGGAAGCTAAGGCTCAGACAGGGAAACTGAGGGGGAAGGGAACACCTGGCAGTCGCGGGCCCCAGAGGACCAGGCAGTGTGCTCGGCACTTCCTGTAAGGTTTCCATTCCACCCCGATAAAAGAGCCCAATCCCTCCTTTACAGACTCGCAACAGCTCTGAGGGGTGCCTGGCTAGGGTCCGGCAGCAAGACTTGAACCCAGGTCCCCTGACTCAAGTTCCTGGACTCTTACAGCTGTGCCCCATCCAGCTTGGGGTCAAGTGCAGTGGGAGGGGGAGAGGTTCCAGTCACGGTCACAGCTCTCCAGGCTCTCAGCCTACTGTCAAGGAGGGCCATCCTGAGTGCCCCCCAGATCAGGAAAGTGCCTCCCTCCGAGAGTAGGAGAGTTGAGAATGCTCTACAGCCGCCCCCATTTTCAAGGGCAGTGCCCTCGAGCGGGGGGATCAAGGAGGATGCGCTCAGCACCACGTGCTGTGTGTCTGTGCCCAGGGCCGAGGTCTCATTTAATTCTCAAATTGAACAGCTGAGGCACACAAAATTATCCCTACTTTACAGACGAGGAAACTGAGGTCCAGAGAGCTGGTTGTCTAGATCACATGGCTTGGAAGGGGCAGAATAAGGACTGCTACTCCAGAGCCTATGCTTCCGCCACCACGCCCCTACCAGACAGCGAATTAACGATGACAAACCTATAATAACATCATTGTTCGCACTGACTTGTCGGGCACCTACTATGTGCGGGCCTTGGGCCTCGCATGTCAACCTCTTTATCTCACGGGATCCTCACACATCCCTCTGAGGTGGGGATTCTTATCCACAGCTGGGGTCACAGAGCCAGGGTCAGAACTCGGGCTGCCTCTCTGTCCCCAGCCACGCCCTGGGCTCACTCACAGTTGTAGGAGGACGGGGAACCGCGGGCACGGCTGAAGCCCAGCTGCCCGCTGCCGATGCCCGTGCCCTCCAACGCCATGCGCTCCTTGGTCTTGAGGGCGTGGGTTCGCTCCTGCCGGAGGCGCTCCTCGTCCTTGAGCAGGGCCATCACCTGCTTGACCTTCTCGCGCACGTTGACACCCTGGTCCTTGCCGTCGCGGTCGATGTACTGGAAGTCCTTGAGCGTCTGGATGGTGTAGAGGTTCTCCCGGCACTGGTGGGCCACCCGCTCGGAGCCCGTCTTGAGCAGGTAGTCCAGCAGCGTCAGCGCCTTGTACACGTGCCGCCAGTTCTTGCCGCTGTCGTTGAGCCGCCGCCACAGCATGCCCATGACCTCGGCAAAGGCCACCGTGTTGAAGGTCAGGTCGGCAATCTCCGACATGAGCGAGCTGGGCGGACCCCACGGGTCATTGCTAGTGGCCTCGCGCACCTTGATCTCCGCTTCCGAGTAGTTGTGCACGAGGTTCTTCACCTGGCGCCGCAGCGCTGATGTCGTCATGGCTGGGGACTTGGAGATGGGCGGCCCCCGCCCCAGCCGGAGGTGGAGGGCCGAGGAGGGCCACCGTCGTCGTCGAGAGGTCACGGTCTCCAAGGGTGGGCCGCCGTGCTCTCAGCAGGGCGGCTGTGTCCTTGGCTTCCACATGGGTCTGAGGAAGAGAGGGCCTGGAACTTAGGAGCAATGGGCCACCTTGCTGGCCACTCAGCCAGCGACTAAAGCCCTGGCCAGGGTGTCCCTGCTGCCAGGAACAGCCTTCGGCAGGCACTCATTTTTATTTTTTTTATTTTCCTTATTATTCAGCAGGTACTTCTAACTTTGCAAGCTCATTAATCTCTACAATCACACCTACAAAGACATTATTATTATTACCTCCATTCGAAGACGGGGAGAGTTTGAGAGAAAGATTAAATGACTTGTCCAAGATCACAGAGCTGGTGAATGCGGAACCAGGATTAACCCAGGTAGACATGCTCCACAGTTTTTGCTCTTAGTTTAGGGACACGAAAGTTACCCCCCAGGAATGCCTACTTGTCTTGCTTCTACTTCACTACCTGTTTCTGCTGGGATCTGCCTTAAGACCTATCCTTTCCAACTTCTCCATCCTCACTTTGCCCTCTTCTTATACTGTTAATTTTTTTTTTTAAGGTACGCCGGCCTCTCACTGTCGTGGCCTCTCCTGTTGCGGAGCACAGGCTCCGGACGCGCAGGCTCAGCGGCCATGGCTCACGGGCCCAGCCTCCGCAGCATGTGGGATCCTCCCGGACCGGGGCACGAACCCGTGTCCCCTGCATCGGCAGGCGGACTCTCAACCACTGCGCCACCAGGGAAGCCCTATACTGTTAATTTTTGTAGCTTGATCCATTCAACACCAATTTCCTGGGGACTTCTCTGAGCCAGGCTCTATGGCAAGCATAGAGTACAAGCCTTGGCCCACACACATCCACTTGAGAGGGTACAGGCAGTCACAGTCCAGCATGGGAGTGTAGAGGAGCACAGGAGTACCCAAGCTAGGAAAATCAGGAGAGCCTTCCCAGAGGAGGTGATGGCTGAGCTGATCCGAGATTCGAAGTGAAGAGTGAGGAGGAGTGAGGCAGCAAGGCAAGGAAGGAACATCTGGGGGAGGCTGCCTCCCAAAGAGGACCCACTGTACACACCAGAGCACTGAGGCCAGAGAGGGGTATGGCGTGCCCACAGTCACACAGCAGGTAAGTGGCAGAGCTGGGACTAACACCTAGGTGTCCAGAATACGAATCCAATTAATTCATCTGATTGCTTTATTGCCTCAGTCCCACCTTCTCAGCCAGAATGAAAACTCCCTGAGGGCAAGGCCAGCCTGGGCTCCCCAAACCTCCAAGGCCCTGGGCACGTGGTAGACCTCTGATCTCCCAGCTGAGGGAAGATTAGAGCCAGCCCACAGCCTCAGGACCAGGCCAT
The DNA here is from genome assembly GCF_008692025.1 of Phocoena sinus. Lineage (NCBI taxonomy): Eukaryota > Metazoa > Chordata > Mammalia > Artiodactyla > Phocoenidae > Phocoena > Phocoena sinus. Next base: position 34,215,080 of record NC_045782.1, read on the forward strand.
CCGCTAAAAGCACACCCAGGCCCAAGACAGAGAAAGATTCTCCCAGGGCCCTACCAGAAACCAAAACCCGAATCCCCCTGCCACCACCATTCCTCTGGTGTGGGGAGACACACACACACGCGCACACACACACACACACCACACTCACTGGACCTGGCCTCCACCCAAACCCCCCACCAACAGCAACCATGGAGACTGCACCTCTCAGCTCTACCCTAGGACTCAGCAGGAGTCAGAAAGAGCCTGTCGACCCCTGCCCCCCATCTCAACTCTCCCTCCAGCCAGCCCTGCTAACCTGGGCTCAGTTCAAAGCCTTGGCAGTTTTCATCAGGGCCCGTGTGCCTGGGAGAGCTTGGACCCAGAGGGTAGGACCTTGTGGGGGCACAGACGGGTTGGAGAGTGCTGGCTGAAAGCGGGCTTACCTTCTCTCTGCCGCCTTTCTGTCCCGGCAGTGGCGGGCCTTCTGTGGGATGCCACAGCCAACACTTGTTTAACGCCTGCCCTCTCCCTCACTAGTGACTCAGACCTGTCTTTACTTCCCCAGCCTGTGGGCTGGCGGGTGGCAAGAGTCAAGATGAGAAATAATTGTGCCCTAGAGCCCACCGAGCGCAAGCCCCTCCCAGCACTGGCCACTGAAACCAGCAGAACTAGTCGGGCATCCTGACTCCACCAGGACCCCTACCAGGGCCGCCCCGGCCCTCCCAACCAGCCTGGCGTAGCAGAAGGGGGCCCTCAGTGTGGGCCCTGAGGCTCTGCCTGAACTTTCTCCTAGAAGGTGGGAATGGAGGAGGCTTCTCCACAAGCCTGACTGAGCTGAGGGAAGGGAGGGGTCAGAGACACCGGGAGGCCCCGCCCCCACTGAAGTGTAAGGGGACCAGGTAGGGAGGAAGAGAGGGCAGGGTGAGGCCAAGGGAGCACCGAGGGGAGGGAGAAGGAGAGGAAGGAACGCGGGAGGGGGTGGCCGGGAGAGCTGCCAGCGGTGTTACAAGCAAAGGGTTTTATCGAACACAATATGCCCAGAAATAAAAGGGAGTGAAACAGAAACCCAGCAGCCGATAAGGCGGCAGTGGCAGCGGCGGCAGCCGGGCAGCCGGGTATGGAATTACTGCAGTGACCTTGAGCCAGACCCTGTCAGGTGGAGGGAAGGACACTGAGAAGGCCAGGCCGAGAGGCCAATTCAGAGATGGGGAGAGGGTGGGGGAGGCGGGAGGCAGGAGGGTACGGGCTGGGGGATGGGAGAAGGGCCAGCAGGGGGCGGGGCAGGCCATGGCGGCAAGAGCATCAGCTCTCTCTTATGTTTGGGGTACCAAGAAGAGCTTCACAAGGGACAGGAGCCTGCTCTTCTCAGGGCCCACAGCGCTGGCGGATCTGTCAGGACTAAGGCAGCGGATGGCATTCCCGGAGTGGGGATTCAGGGAGACGGGAGGAACCCAGATAGGTTGAGTCACGTGCCTGCGTTTACCCAGAGACTGTGTGCCCCCACGGGCCCGCACCCCTTCCCATCCTCTGCTAAGGCGGATCTAGTGCCAGGCCCTTCCCCCCTATCAGGTCCAGCTTGGGCAGTGGGGGAGTGGCAGTGCGCTAACTCTTGCCGCAGGAGGGACAAGAGGAGTGAGCCCTAGCTCTAAGCTTAAGTCAGCCCAAAGGCAGATGTGTCTTGGGGGCACTGGAGCTGGGTGGGGGCTGTCCTGAGGCTACAGGAGCAACAGGGGCTGAGGAGGAGTGGGCAGGAGTCTGTGCGGAATGCCACCAAAGATGCTAGTCCCAGGATGGGGAGCGAGCCCTAGGAGGCCCCCTTCTTGGGGGCTGTAGGGAGGGAGGGGCGGCAGGCAAGATGCCTCCAGGTTCCTCTGTGACCCTGCCCTCCTCGCCCTTCTCCCAGGGACCTGGAAGGGAGACTAAGCCCCAAGCCTTTCATGCCAGGCACCACAGCTGATGACGGGAGCTTACCTCCAGTGCAGGCTCCCTTGGCCCCAGCCCCGGGACCACGAGCAGCCTCTGCAGTGACCCTCCGACCTGCGCAGCAGGGGGATGGCACAGCCTCGGGAGTATCCCCAGAGCCATCCACCACGGACCCTCGTCCTGGAGACCAACCCTCTCCCAGGAGGCACAGACCCCTCGGAAGGGCGGCTCAGGGTCCCCAGAATGGGCGGCTGCTCTGCCTCCTGCCTGCTTGTCTTCTGGACGCCAGACAGCACTCAGGAGGAAAGTTGCTTGGCTGGCCAGGCAGGTCTGCCTCAGCAGTAACAGGACACAGGAGGAAGTGCAGGGCACGTTAACCCCTTCCTGCTGGCCAGGCAGGCAGCACCTTCAGAGGTGGGAGGCCTGCCTGCTGGCTGTCCCCAGGAGGTGCAGCTCTGGAGCCAGTGCTGGTGACCCACTCCTACTCTGCGGTGAGTTAACCCTTCCTCTGCCTCCTCAGGGGAAATGAAGGGTGGGGAGGGGAGGCTCCAACACTCACCCCACCCCTATATTCCTCCTCTGGGCCAAGACCACCATTCCCTGGGGCTGGCCCTTTGGTGGAGCACTGCCTTGTGTGGGTTTCCATCTGGTCCCCTCGGCAACCCTGAAGGGTGCATCAGGACTTCAGGCACAGCGCCCTCTCTGCGTCTCCGACACGGGATCAGATTGGAGTGCCCTGCTCTCCCCAAACCTCCTCCCACGTCTCAACTGGAGGATGCTTGAGGCCCCTGAGGTCCTTATCAGAAGCACCAAACGCAAAACCAAGTGGGTAGGAGACTGTAGCCACTCTTCAGGTCTCCCCCTCTCCCTTCTGCCGCATCGCATTTAAGGCCCATAAGCCCACCGTTAGCAAAATTGTTCTTCAAGTTCTGGGAGCCCGGGGCCCACTCTGTACAGGCGGCCTGGAGCAGAACGATTATTGCTGACAGTCTGAGCTGACAGCATGTTTCTTTGCAAGAGTCATCTCTCATCCACTTCATATTTCTCTGAGCAAGGGAGGGAGCAGAAAGTCCAGAGGCTGTTTTTAAGGTAGAAAAAATGGCTCAAAGAGGCCAGGTGGCTCGGCATGGGGAGGGGGATAAGCAGGCTGGAATCCAGAATAATTTCTGGCTGACGACAAAGGGATCTGGCCTTTAGGGTTTAAGGGTGTGGTAGCATGATCCTCAGGGACTGGGACGAGGCCCTTGGACCCAGTGGAAGTGTGAGGACCTCAGGGACCCAGGTCCCATGGTGTCTAGTTCCCCTCCTAGTCACACACTGTGTCATTCTCGGTGATGACACTTTGGGAAGACCTGGCTCCGGGAAGATGACCCCAAAAGTGTAGGTCAACAAAGGCCAGAGGCAGGGGCTACGAGGGGTGATGCTCTCTGTCCTGTCACCTGCTTCCTTCCTTGTCCTGCTGCCAACTTGCTCTTCCACTCCTCATCCCACACATCACCTCCCCAGCTATGTTTCTCTCTCCTCCTGTTGGATGGCTCCAGGAATGGGGAGGAGGGGAATCCAAGGGCAGGTGGGACATGGGAGGACCAGGACCTGACTTCATCAAGATCTGACATTCAAGGGCTTCCCTGGTGGCGCAGTGGTTGAGAGTCCGCCTGCTGATGCAGGGGACACGGGTTTGTGCCCCGGTCCGGGAAGATCCCGCATGCCGCGGAGCGGCTGGGCCCGTGAGCCATGGCCACTGAGCCTGCGCGTCCGGAGCCCGTGCTCCGCAACAGGAGAGGCCCGCGTACCGCAAAGGAAAAAAAAAAAGATCTGACATTCAAGACATGGAGGCGTAAGGGAAGTGGTAGGAACCTAAAGGTTCTTTATTGATTTGTTTTTTAAGCAGTTTTGCAGAAGGCAGCTCAGGCATGCAAGTCAGGTGCAGAGACGCAAAGGCTCCTTGACATTCTCTTTGGGGCTGAGCTCATCAGCCAGGACCAGTAGGTCGGTCACCAGGGCATCCAGCAGCCCATAGACCTGGAAGAATGGGATGAACATCACAGGCAAAGGTTCACTCTCTGGAAAGCACCTGCACGAGGGAGCATCCCCCATGCTGCGAGGTGGATGGACACATCTATACAAGAGGGACAGCTGGAGAGGGGGACAACTCAAGTTGTGTAGATAAAGCTAAATTTTCTGTAGGACTTCTGTTTTTGCAAATAGATTTTTTTTTTTTTTGGCTGCGTTGGGTCTTCATTGCTGCACATGAGCTTTCCCTAGTTGCGGCGAGCAGGGGCTACTCTTTGTTGCAGTGCATGGGCTTCTCATTGCGGTGGCTTCTCTTGTTGCAGAGCATGGGCTCTAGGTGCACAGGCTTCAGTAGGTGCAGCACATGGGCTCAGTAGTTGCAGCACGCGGGCCCTAGAGCATGTGGGCTTCCGTAGTTGCAGCACATGGGCTCAGTAGTTGTGGCACACGGGCTTAGTTGCTTCGCGGCATGTGGGATCTTACCAGACCAGGGATCGAACCCGTGTCCCCTGCATTAGCAGGTGGATTCTTAACCACTGTGCCACCAGGGAAGTCCCAGTTTTATTTTTTGAACCAGTCTGGGGCAGTAATCCTGCACTGCCCCTTGGACATATGGGGACATTAGAGCCTAGAGCGGTTAAAGGGGCAATTCCAGGGAGGCCCAGGGAGCAGTGCCCATTTAGTCCCTTGAGGTGACCCAGTTCGACCCTGGCCTCCTGGAGACCAACTTTCCTTCCAGTAAGATCACAGATCCACGTACTGAAATGTCTCCAAGACTGTACCCTGTGGTGGAGCTGGACCACACAGGCCTCAGCAAGTCGATTCTTAATTTCAAAAAGCCAAGCAAGAGACTACCCCACGGGTCCTCAGAGCCCTATGATTACTTTCTAGACCCCATGGAAATCCACAAATCTCAGTGATGTCACCAACAGCAAATGGAGCTCCTGATTAAATGTGATCTGAGTGTTAGCGCAATGCACAATACAACCTCGGCCACCCAGCTGTCCACACCAGAGGAAGACAAAGCATTGCCATTAGACTCCCTGATATATCAAATGTGGCTCTGTGGATCTCCCCTCCCAAACCAACAACAATAACGAAGAACAGAACACAACACATAGGTGAATCCCTAAGGACCTACTGCTTAAGAACACATTTTATAAAGTCTCTCCAGCGTTTCAAAACCCTTACACTTGCTGGAGATTCACTCTACATGGTGGTCACCCAAGGAACACATCTGCCAAGACGCACCTAACACAGAGAAGAAGTGGGAGCAGCAGAAAGGAAAAGGCTTCTGCTCTGTCCCCCCTAGAATCTGTTTCCAAATGGCAGCCGGAGTGATCTTCTAAAGCATGAGTCGGACCACATCACTCCTCAATTCAAAACACTGTGTCCTCACAATGGCCTACAGAGCCCCACATGACCCGCTCCCTCTTGGTGGACTCTCTGCCCTTCTGTCCTCCTGGTTCACTCCCTCTTCTACCCACAGCACTCTTCCTAGATGTCAACGTGGCCACACTTCCCTTCCCTTCAAGTCTTTGTTTGATGTCACCTCCCAATGAGGCCCACCTACCCCCACCCGGGGCTTCCCCATCCCCCAGCCCTGGTCTCTCTCTTTTTCCCATAGTGCTCATCACCTAACATACCAGAGGTGTTACTTATTCATGAGGTCTGTCTTGAACACTAGGATGCCCTTCACAAGGGCAGCTCTGCTTCCGTCACGATGCAGTAGGCACTTACGGTTTGTGGGATAAACAGAATGAATGAGGGAGCCAGGGAGTGGAGGAAGGTATGCAGGGCAGGTGTGAGTGAGGGGAGGGCTGAGTGCCAGGCTCTTGCCCTCACCTCAGTATGCAGCCTCTGGGTGTATTTCTCCATGACCAGGGGATCTATGGGTTCCTGAGACGGGATGATGCCGTCAGGGGCAGGGTCTTCCAAGGAAAGCCTGTCCCGACTTGCAAATTTCATCGGTTTCTTGTCATCCTTTGCTTTGTGCTTCTTGCTGTTTAAATGGTCCTGCTTGGAGAGACAGAGACATGCCCGACCTTCAGTAGCTCCTGGGGGAGGTCCAGGACTTTCTCAAGAGCAGCTTAGTGGGGAGCAGGGGCATCATGCTGGCGTGACTGCCCACCTTCCCCAGCCCGCGCCCCCAGGCCCAGACGACGTGCTACCTGCCTCTTTCCCAGGTGGCAGCTTGGCTCCTTTTTTATCATCTTTGTCTTTGATTCCCAACTGCTTCTTTTCTTGAGATGGCCCTTTCCGGTCCTCCTTCCCCACTCTCCCGGAAGTCACCTTCACTTCTGTGACAGGAGGTGACTTTCGATCTGAGGAAGGTGAACGGAAGTCAAATGGCCTGTGGCCTAGCTGCCCCCACAGGCAGGAACTGGGAGAGCAACGGGCCCTGGGCCAGCAGTGCTCTAGCTGTTTGAGAGAATCCCCACAGACTGGGAGCAAGGCCCTGGTTCAGGTGCATGACCTTGTGGAACAGGACTGTAGGGCAGGGGTGAGAGGCCCAGACGCTCCACCCTTTCCCCACGTACGGGATGGCAAGTCATCTTGCCTTTCTGGGACTCCACCTGTAAAACGTGGGGACTGAACTAAGGTGATCGTTAGGGTTGTTTCGAGGTCCCAAATTCCGGCAGCTGATAAAAAGGTAGCAGGAGGCCTACCCCATGGACCAACCTAACGGAGGCTCCACCGGAAGCGTACAAATGGCTGAGGCGCCACCGCCGCCCGGGCAGAGGGATGGGAAAGACTACGCGGAGGTGTGGCTGCACAGTGTCTGACCTTGCGCTTCTGGCACGTGCAAGTAGATGGTCTCCTTCTCAGGCAGGCCCAGCAGAGCCCTCAGCCACAGGGAATGGCTCACCAGGCTGTCAATCACATCTCGCCACAGTTGCAAACTAGAGAGCAAGACATATTGGAGAAAAGCCATCGTCCCTCATTTGCCCTTGAACCTGTAGAGGCTTGGTCCTTAGAAGACACTGGTGCCAGGAACTGCCACCGAAGCACCATGCCTCTGTCCAGCCAGCACCCTCACTGGCACCCATGCAAGTGCTGGGATGGCGATCTGGCTTCCCTCGGGTGGCAGCCAAGAAAAAGTGGCCCAAGGATAAGGTTAGATCAGTCTTGAACGAACTCCATCTTGAAACCATGGCTAGAACTGGATCCAGTCCCACTGGAGGGGCTAGACTTGCAAAAGACTTCCAGGACAAGGCTCCTGGGGGTGTGTTCTGAGGGCCTTGCAAAAGACCCCCCAGGCCTATCCAAGCAAGTTGCAAACAGGCGATGGGGAGGCTGGCGATCAAGTGAGGCTTTTCATGGAATAGGTCCGCCTCTCACTGCCTCTGCTATCGCCTCTGCTCTCAGGGAGCGTTCCTCTGCTCGTTGAGAAGGAACAAGGAAAGAAGGGGGAAAGGTCTAGGTGCTTACTCTGCCGTGACTCCTCCCCAGAGGGCAGCTGGCATGGGGAGAGCAGCTGTAGGGGCAGCCGCAGACCACAGAGTGTGTGCAGCATCTTCCAGCAACCTGATCTCAAAGGGAGCTCAGCCCCCTTGAGTCCTGGGACTGCTTGCCCAGAACCCCTGGCCACACGCCGCAAAGGGGAAGGGATGGGAGCAGCTCTCCCGGGGGCGGTACCTACCACATCTGGTACAGGAAGTCGGACTGCAACGGCCGCGGTTCCTGGCACAGCTCCAGGGCTGCTTTGTTGAGCCTGATTAGGGCGTCTTCTCTCTGGTTCTCCTCAGGGAGTGCCATCACTACCTGGCCGGTCAGAGGTACCATGGGCAACTGTTCTGCCCAGGACACCAGGGACTCTGGTGTCCTCTACTAACAGGTGTGGTGTGGTAAGGGCAGGTGGCCAGGAGGGGATGCAGCCATGGAGAGTCTGTCTGGGTGCCTTCTGTGGGAGCCTGGGCCCTCCCTCAGAAATCTGTACCCACGAACCCCTTTCCAAGGTTTGCCAGGGTCAGAGAAGGAGTCCCTCCTGCACCACAGTGGCCTAGGCACCCGAGATAAAGAGAGATGACCAAGAGATTGCTTTCTCTGGGCCCTTAGAAGGTTGGTTAAGGCCCTTAGAAGGCTGCCCCTGAGCTAAGGCAGCTCGGGCCAGAAGCACCGGCACCTGGCTATGCCTGGGCCCTTCTCCACCCACCCCCCCAGGGCTGGGGAGGCACCTTTCTGAAGTCCTCCAGGCAGAGGTTCCACTCTGGTGGGGGAAGGCCGTCCAGCTCCTGGGAGCTCCGGACACTCTGCAGGTCTGGGCTCCCCTCCACCAGGATCTCCTCCATGATGCTCTTCTGCTGAGAACCCAGACCGGTCTTCTGGGACCCAACAGGATCTCGGGAGTCCCTGAGGGCCTCACTCTCCTGCCGGGGCGGCTGGGGGTCCAACGCTGGGCTCTTAAGGTGCACAGAAGACCCGACCTTCATCGAGGCCTCCTCCCCATAGGCTGACGGGGCCGCGGCAGCCTGGGCCCTGGGGCTGAGGTGCTCTTCCTCGCCCGGCCTGGCCTCCTCAGCCTTGGGGGGCAGGATGGCGTACTGGCACCACAGTCTGTGCAGGTTTTGCACCACTTGGTGCTGGTAATGCAGCTGCAGCAGAGGCAAGGGAAGACACGTGATGGGGAGGCTGCAACACGGGGGACCCAGAGCCCGAGCCAGCCTGCTCCAGCTTCCCGTTCCCTCGAGAGCGCCGATGGAGGAGGCCGGCAGGAACTGCTGGGCCCAGAGGGGCCCCCCACTTCCCTTTCAACCTAAGCATCTCCAACTTAAAGCTTTTTATACATTTGGGCTTCCAAGGAAGATTGAGTTTGAATTAAGACGTTTTTGAAGCTCTGTTATCACCAAGCATCCACTTACACTAGCTAAGTTATCTTGGGCAAATTACTTAAGCTCCCTGGACCTCAGTTTCTCCCATATAAAATGAGGATATAAATAGTACCCATTGGGCTTCCCTGGTGGCGCAGGGGTTGAGAATCTGCCTGCTAATGCAGGGGACACAGGTTCAAGCCCTGGTCTGGGAGGATCCCACATACCGCGGGGCAAATGGGCCCGTGAGCCACAACTACTGAGCCTGCGCGTCTGGAGCCCGTGCTCCGCAACAGGAGAGGCCACGATAGTGAGAGGCCCGAGCACCGCGATGAAGAGTGGCCCCCGCTCACCACAACTAGAGAAAGCCCTCGCACAGAAACAAAGACCCAACACGGCCACAAATAAATTAAAAAAAAAAAAAGTAACAAATGTGCAAGTAAATTGGTGTCTTTAAAAAAAAAAAAATAGTACCCATCTCACAGGACTGCTGTGGAGAAACTGAGTTACTCATGGGAGATGCTAAGAACAGGTCCTGGCACATCAAAGGGTTTGCTATTACTTTCTCCCAGGGCACGCACGAGGGGCAGGGGCCAGTGCTGGGCCTGTACCCGAGGATTCCTATGGTGGAACAAGTCCTCCTCGGTGAGATAGGCGTCCACAGGTGACTGTGCACGCTCCGGGGTCAGGATCCCCCTCAGCAGCTCCTGTAGCATGCTCTCCACGATGGTGACTGCTTCGTGGGAAGCCAGCTTGTTCTGAGGAAGGGAAGGTGGCATAAGCGGCAGCTCAGGCTTTCAAAACGCACGTTACATCCTTGGGGCCGCACGGTTTGGGCCCTGTTGAGAACGTGGCTTGGCCACATGGTCAGTGTCACAGAAATAGTAGAGGGGCATCTTGCGAGAAAGGCTGGTCCTATAGTCAGCAAGTAAAGCAGACATTACATTTGTCAAAATCACCTTTGTTCACCAAGGGCTGAGCCCCAGCTGAAGTAGCTGGCTTGTGTCGGGGGGCCACGATGAATAAAAAAGCACAGCTTTCTCCAGAATCCCACAAAGCACAGCACCAGATGGCCAGGCCATGAGATGGACCGGGGCCGGCAGATTCCCAGTTCCTGTTGTGTTTGTACTCCTGGGTGCCAGCCCCACTAGTTAAATTGTTCTCTCTAGTTTTGCCTGGTTTTGAAGTCATGCCAGTTAAATGCAATTCCACTGGATAGTACCAGACGACAGTGAACAGATACAGTACCAGCACAGAGGGCCATGCGTTGTGTTTGTACTCAGATAAGTACTTGCATACAGCCTGCATCTTAAGGCCCAGTCTCATTTCTTTCTAATGCAGTAGGGCCGAGCATGGCGAAGCTCAAAGCTGCCCTTTCTCTTGCCTGCACACCCATCGTTTATATCACAAAGCCCCGAGGAGTGTGTTTTGAGCAAGCGTGTGTCTTTGAAAAATTCACCTCTTGGGCTGTGGGAGAAACAAGATCCCTGCAGGCAGTGCCAGGAAGAACACTAGGTAGGTTAACCTACCTAATGTCCACAGGGGCCAAGATCCCGGGTCCCTTACCTCCAATAACTTCCTCTCATCCCTAAAAATGTCCTGGGTCAGGGAGACTGCATGGAGATTGACCTGCAGGAGAGCACCTCCTAATAGGGTGGGGTGGGTTCCAAACTCCCAACACTCCCTGAAGATCCCAGCATGCAAAGACTTAAAGAAGAAGGCAAAGTTTCTAGTTTCTCCAGGCAGAATCACACCTGAGAGGGACAGAGAAAGAGGTTTTCACCGAGTAGGAGCCACTGAGCCCCAAGCCTGCATGTATGAAGTTAACTAAGCCCTGGTTAGGGTGACCGACTGTCCCAGCTTGCGTAGGACCGAGGGCTTTCTTGGGATGTGGGACTTGCACTGCGAAAACCGGGAATGTCCCAGGCAAGAGGGACAGGTGGTCGTCCCAGCCTCAGGCCTGTGCATATGGGTAACTGAACATCTAGAATGCTTCCGCTCCCCACTGTGTTCTGCCTCCCACAGGTGGCTCACTCCCCTGTGTTCTCAAGCGTTCCACCGTTCCCCCAGCTGACAGGAACAGTCAGGCGACAACACACTTCACAGGATGGGAGGGACAGGCGGGAAGAGGGGCTCACACTTGCAAGAGCTGGGCATTAGCTAGACTTTGGCTGCAGGAGGGGTGAGCGGGGCGGCTTCTCCCTGGTACCTTCCCGATTGTTGAAGTAGAACCGCTGCATCCTATTCCTCTTCAGGTCTTGGAAAGAGTCCAGCTGGGACCTCCTCCGCCAGTCATACCAAATGGCCACTGTGCCATTATTGACCACGGTCAGTTCTGAAGATGCTTTCTCCCCTTCTAGAGTTTCAAAGGTCAAGTGGACAGCAATTCCAACGTGCCTCTGGGGAGAGAAGAGGCATGAGAGATGTCTCTGTGGGAGGTCCTGGCCTAGGGTGACCAACTCAGCCTGGTTTGCCGGGACTTTTCCGGGTTTGGCACTGGAAGTCTCCTGGGCCTGGCCGCTCTCAAACAGATAGGTATCATACCCCGAAAGTGGCTGTCCCTGCCATCAGCAGTCAGGAGAGGAGATAAAACAGATTTTTAAAAACATTTCTGTTCCTGAGCACCTGAAGAATATTTTAGAACCTTCTTAAAGCCATACCTGTTTGAGAAGGTTTGCTTATTTACATGTTTGGGACTAGGTACAAACTGGGTGGCTTGTGACACTCTCTTTCCAGCCTTGTGACACTCTTTTTTCAGCCTTGTGACACTCTCTTTTCAGCCTTGTGGCTTTATTCTGGCTCAAGTTAGCGTTGCTGTTACCATTTTCAGACACATACTGAAAGCATGACCAGATAAAAACTCAAACAGGAGACCGTGCAGGCTCCTTGTGACTGCCGCAGTCACCCTGGGACTGCCCCATGAGGGAGGCCCTTCCAGCAGGTGGGTGAGGGTGAAGGCCGTTTTACCTTGTCCTCTGGGTTACTGCCTCGGATCCAGCAAGCTGGCTTCCCACAGAACAGCAGAGAAGGGCCAAGAATAGGCATAGGGTCCACATCAGGGTAATTGGCCAATAAGTCTCTGTAAGAAAAAGCAATGACTTATTTTCCCTGAGTCTGCCACAGTCTTGCCACATGGAGCCCACGGAAATGGTCGCCAGAAAATCTGGAGATGTGCCCGGCTCTGCCCTCCAGCGGAGCGTCATCGGCTCCACCCTGCTCCGTTCCTGTAGTGGGAGGTTCTTGGACATAAAGAGACTCTTCATGCAGAGCCGCTCAGCACTGGGAGCGTCTGGAGGGGCCCCATTTATGAGCAAAGGAATGTCTAGGAAATCTCCACTAGGAGTTGGTTGCTGGAAGAGAACAGATGGCAATAGTAAAGCGAGCACAGGTGTTCCTTCGAATGGGCTAGAGGAGGGGGTGACAGCCACTAGCGAGAGGCCAGGATGGAGGCACCCTGATTTCAGGGAGGGAAGCTTGCCCTACAATACTTGAAGGTGCTGGGGAAGCCACACTCTCCAACCGCTCTCCCTAGGGCCCAGCCCCAACTCACAAGTGCACTGTGTCTTCAGAGGAGCTTTCCTGGCTCCTTTCAAACACTGAATAGTCTTCCACCGTAACAGTGGAGAAAGGCCGCCCTTTGCCCACCACCTCCAGGCCATCAATATCCTCAGAGAGACAGAGAAAGGAAAGGTTAGCTGACTGAAGACAGGCACCACCCTGAGGGGCTTCAGACTAGGCACAGACTACAAACCTGCTGGCTAAAATCCAGCTCCGCCATGATGCTCTGTAGTTCCTTGCGTCGGTAGATCAGAAACAGACTCCGATCCCAGGTGTAGCGGTACCAAGCATCCTTCTGGGCTGGCAATCCTAGAGCAGGGTCCAAGGACCCTCAGCACAGGCTGCTGCCACGCCCCCTTCCCCAACCACTTTCAAGGGCTCTGAGAGCGCCCATCCCAGCACCGTTTCTGGAAGAGCTGAAAACACAGCTTCTCTGTGAGCTGGGCTCCCCTCCTTCTGGTCCCACACCTACTGCCTCAGCAGCCCTGCACAGGACTCCTGCGAAATTAGCTTCCAAACCGTCAAATCTTTGGATTATAATAAAAGTAACAACAGCAGCTACCTTTTATTGAGTGTTTAACAATGGGCCAGAACCTCTTAATACACAGCACGTCTCATTTAACCCTCTCACAACCCCATGAGTATTTTACAGATAGGGAAACTGAGGACCAGAGAGGTTAAATAACTCGCTGGTGTTCATAAACTCAACACAGCGGGGATCTGAACCCAGACAGTCTGGCAGCCTTTAAAGCAGTGCTGCCCATTAGAAATACGATGCAAACCACAAATGCAAGCCATGTATATGTAATTTAAAATTTTCCAGATGCCACGTTTAAAACGATAAAAAAAAAAAAAGATGGAATTAATTTTAATAATACAGTTTAACCCAATATATTAAAAAATCTTATTTCAACATGTAATCGATACAAAAATTATTAATAAAATCTATTTTTTCGGGGCTTCCCTGGTGGCGCAGTGGTTGAGAGTCCGCCTGCCGATGCAGGGGGCGTGGGTTCGTGCCCCGGTCCGGGAAGATCCCACATGCCGCGGCGCGGCTGGGCCCGTGAGCCATGGCCGCTGAGCCTGCGCGTCCGGAGCCTGTGCTCCGCAGCGGGAGAGGCCACAACAGTGAGAGGCCCGCGTACCGAAAAAAAAAAAAAAAAAAAAAAAATCTATTTTTTCGAACTGATCTTCGAAACCCAGTGCAACGCTTACACTTACAGCACATCTCAGTTCAGACCGGCCACATTCCGCTCAGCAGCCATGGTGGCTCAGCTGCAGTAAGGACAGCACCGCCCTAGAGCCCAGGCTTCTGCCTGCTCCTCCCACCACTGCTACCGCGGCCTTACTGAAGAGAGGACTGAACCTCCGCACCAGAGCCCTGATCTTTCCCCCCAAGCCAGTCACATTTACAGCCCGCTCCTCACCCATCTCCACCTGGATGGAGCGGGGCTTCCCGACGTGAGTGATTGGTTCCACGAGGCCACGCTGAGTTTTTGTCTTCGTCATTACCAGACCCGTCATTTCATCTCCCAAGTATTCTGGTTGACTCCAGAACCCACTGGTCAATTCACAGCCCTGGTGATGGAGGACAGATGAGTCAGACCACCCGAGCACCTTGGAGAGAGGCTGGTGGGGAGCCTGGGAAGACAAGAGCTCCACAGACTACAGATGCTCCCTCTGGGGGATTCGCACTGCCCTGCCTGAGAGCAGGAGAGAAGCACCCACTTTCTTATCTTCAGGCTGCCCTGTTGTACGTTTACCTGGCTCCAGCCAGGGCGGGTTGTTCCAGGCACTGACATACCAGAACACAGCATGGCACCCTGGGGCGACTGAAAGGTGGAGCCTCAGCTTTTAGGAGACAACACTAAGATGAAGACTATTCTGATAACTTAGTGCCAGTGGTATCTTTCTCTTCAAACTGACTAACAGTGACCACCACAGGCCGAATTACTTACCTGGCCAGTCCCTGAACGATCAGTAATAGGACCAATCATAGAATTTAGTAAAGACCTTGAGGGCTTAACAATGCTTTGCACTGGATAGATTTTTTTTTTGTACCCAGCTGTCCAGACCCCTCCCACAGGGTACCTGGGAACGCTGTCCTTACCTTCCCATCAGGCAGTGTTGGCAGTGTTTGGTCAAGGAGCTCCCGTTCTTCCTGGATCTTTCTGTAGGTCTCCCCCATGTGCATCAGCAGCTCGCCGACTGGCTTCTTCAGCCGTTCTAGCAAGAGAGCCAAGAATGCAGTCCCGCCACCAAATCAGAACAAACAGGGGCCCGAGCTCTCTGCACTGATCAGCTCCAGTCACTGGGCTGATTTCACGACCCACTAAGAGCAAGAAGCACTTGGGGGTACTCAGTACAAACGTGACCAGCCTGAATCCAGGTTCTGGAGGTGAAGGGAGAGAAAAAACACAGCGGCGGAGCCTTGATGCCATGTGAGGCCAGGCAGGAGCCCTGTCCGCTCTGCTCACCACTGAGGGTTTCCTGCTGCTTCTTCCGAAGGGCTATGTGGCGCTGCCAGTTTTTCAGAAAGTTGTGCTGAAGAGGTGGGGCCCAGGGAGGATGTGCCTTCTCTTCTTTTGGGGCTTCCTGCTTCGGCTCTTCTTTAGCTGAGATGAGGGTCATCAGACAGGGTGGGGTGTGGATCAGCTCAGCCAGCTGAAAAGAGCAACGTTGAGCGTGGAGGGCAGGGGAAGGCGCTGAACCGGGGCGGAGCAGACTTCTCCAGGCCTGAATCCCTGCTGTCCTCCCGCTCTGCTGAGTCCCTCCTTTCCGGGACCCCAAGGTAGCAAGTGACAGAAAGCAAATCGCAAAACAAGGGGGGGCTTGGAAGCTGCTGTCAGTCCCCTCTCGCCTAGAATGGGAACGCTTGTTCTAAGATTGTGGTCAACGTCCTTTAATGTGTCTGTCCTCCTCACAGCTGGTGTTGACACCCTCACCTGCTGCACGACTGAGCCATTTTTATTGGACCCCAGGCCTCTTAGCACCTGACCAATCAGAGATTCTTTGCCTGGAACCAGAGAATTAAAGAAACTGAAAGACAGACAGACTCTCCATGTGGCCTCGGAAGCTGTGGGGAGCCACCTTCCTGCACCACGTGGACTGAGGAGGAGCGCAGGCCAGTCTTTCGAGAAGGGGAGATAAAGCCGGGGCACAGAGGAGCAGAGGGCAACGGGGGAGCGTGGGCCCAGTGTGACGGGAGCCAGACACACTCTCGCCTTGGGGTTCCTCAAGGCACTTCTGTCTCCTTCAGCTGAAGCTAGCCTATGGTGGCTTCATTATTTGGGGGGAAGGGTCACTTATCACCTCAGATTCTGGGGCCCAGAGCCTGGACTCTCTCTGTGACTCCAGTCCTGCTGGACTATGCCAGGTGGTAAGGCCACAACGACATCAGTGACTTCTCTCCCCCAGGCAGCTCTGTACAAACGAACCTGGGTGTTCCCTCGAGCAACTGCAATTCTCTTAAAGTCCTGGAGACTCCCCAAGATGTGGTGGGGCAGGATCTGGTCACTGCCATAGAGGATGTCACCTGGCCCTGGGGGTAAAAAGAAGAGGGGGGAAGGTAAGCTATAGTCAGCTGGTATAAACGATTCAAGAGGCTACTCTCTGATGAGGACCCGGCATCCTCTCCAGGATGACCCAGGAATTCAGATGCCAGGGCCAAGGCTGGGCATACCAGAGTAGTCCAGGGGCTTCGTGGCTGCATCTGGAGTAGCAGGATGTGCTACTAAGTGGCAGACCCTCTTCCTATGATCCTTGGGTTTGAGTTTACGGATGATAAGTTTCTGGGTAATTGCAGGTTTATCTTCTGTTTCAATAAGGCGAGGAATATGTTGCTAAAAAGAAATAAAACGAGGAGATTCCGCATGAGATCAGGAGGAGGAAAAACACCACCCTTCTCCTCTGTCCTAATTCTTGGTGGAATTCCTGAAGGCGGACAAATCTGTTTCTCTAGACCTCTAGATCTGTCCATATGTTCTGTCGAGGAAATGCCTGTGTAACAGCTATGAGGCTTAGAAACATCCTGGAAAAAAAAATAACATCTCATGCCTCCAGAGAGTTCAGGTGAGAAGTGGCTGACTCTCCCAGGGAAGGCAGGGGGTTATCCACATCTGTAACTTTGCTTCTTAAACTCATTGTCCCTTATATGAAATGGGGATGGCAGCACTGGCCTCTATGGGAAGCGAATTACTTCGTTCTCTCTTCCCTGTGGTTCTATGTGAATCTTAGAAACGTTAAACAAACAACATGGTAAATTCCTTTAGATGCAAAAGTGAACAGATTTATGTTTGATGGATTTTTCCATGGAATTAGACACTCCCTCTGAGTAGGGAGGCAGTGGACAGACAGTGGACATGGTTGAAGTTCTAGACAGCCCAGGTGGCAAGGAGAGGTTCCTGCAGGAAGGGATCCCTGGACTTCATCCTTACCTTCCTCAAGTCTTCCTTCTTAATGGCTAAGGCAAGAATGTCATCTCCTTGTAGGACATTGCTAACAGGTTCAGGTTCTTCCTGAATGGGGGGTGTGGGCTGTTCAGGTACTTTTGCCCGCTTCTTTTCTGAAGAGGAGCAAAGTTCAAGTGCTTAAAAATAGATAGCTATTAGCCTTCGTGGTGGGGGTGCAAAGCTAGCCACCTGGATGGACAGCAGAGGCTGCCAAGGTGGCCTGGGTAGCACTTTGCTGGGGTGACAGGAGTTCTCTCTTGTAGGTCCCCCCCCGCCACCACAGTGACCGAGGCTTCTGTAGCTGGAATTGAGATCAGAAGACGTTCCATTCCAGGCTGTGCTACTTATAAGCTGGACAACCTTGGGTACATCACTTAACCTCTCTTGGTCTCAGTCCTCTCTTTCGTAAAAAGAGGAGGCTGGACTAAATCAGCGGTTCCCAAATATTAGTCAGGTGTCTGTCTCAGAATCTCCTGGGGGTTTTACAAATACAGCTTCCTGGCTCCTGAGCTTTTAAAACTCCCTAGGTGGCTCTGACGCACAGTGCTTTGGGACAACTGGATGAGATGCCTTCTTACCCTCCCATCCATTCTTCTGGGTGAAGGCACTGAGTTTCCTAAGACACTGATGAAAATTCAGATGCTCTGGGGAAAGCAGAACATTCACCACTGACCATTTACTTCACATTCTTCATTTAACGAATACTGTTTAAGCATCTTCTACATGTCAGGCACCGAGCTAGGTTCTGAGGATATAAGGCAAAGCCTTAGGCTTCAAAGAGCACATGCCCATGGGAGACAACACTGTCAAACAGACTGAAGTGGGGTGACTATGGCAGCATCCAGGGGACCCCAGTCTGGTGGGTGGGGTGGTCAGGGAGGGCTTCCTAAGGAGGTAATTAGACTGAGAGCTGAAGGATGAAAAGAGACAACGGAAAGAGAATGGAGAACAGGAATTCCAAAGGGCATAGCATGAAGAGGCCTAGAGGCAAGAGAGAATGGAGCACCTGCCTGGAACTCAAAGCATGTGTTTTTAAATAGCTGGAGTGCAGCGAGGTGGGAGGCAGGAAGCAGCGTCTGGAGAGAAAAGTAGGAGCCATACCACCAAGAGCTTAGTGAGCCGCGTAAAGGACTTTGGTTTTTAGCCTGTGGGCCATGACATGGCAAAGAACGGATTAGGGGGTGCAAGACTGAGCACAAGATTATTGAGGAGTCTGCTGCGGTGGTGAACTGGTTGGCGGAAGTAGCTCATGGGCCTGGAGGAAAGTGGAGCCATCTGAGCCTGTATCTTCCATGCGCCATGCCAGAGCACGGTACGGAGAACGCATGGGGCGGAAGCAAGTTGCTTCCCAACGAGGACACATTCCCTGCCTTCCTTCCACAGAGGTGGGTTAACAGTTTCAAATGCATCTCGTTCCTCTGGCTGGTATCCTCCTGTCTGCTGCCCTCTGGTTCAGAAAGCTTTGATATAAGGCCCTACACAAAATAATCAAGAGAAAACCTAAGCATTGTCTTTAATGACTTTAAGACACAACTTGGTTTTGTCCACTGTTTCTCACAGTATTCTAATTTTTAAGAAGCAATATCATTAAAACATCAACGCAGGTGTTTTGGTTACCAAAATCAAACTATTTTTTAGAAACTGCCCACACACTCAGTGGCAAAAAAAAAAAAAACCCAAGCCAGAATCATTCTAAACATAACTCTAGGGACTTCCCTGGTGGCTCAGTGGTTAAGAATCTGCCTGCCAATGCAGGGGACACAGGCTCGAGCCCTGGTCCAGGAAGATCCTACATGCAGCAAAGCAACTAAGCCCGTGCGCCACAACTACTGAGCCTGCGCTCTAGAGCCCGCAAGCCACAGCTAGAGCCCGTGTGCCACAACTACTGAGCCCGTGTGCCACAACTACTGAAGCCCGCGCACCTAGAGCCCGTGCTCCACAACAAGAGAAGCCACCACAATGAGAAGCCGGCGCACCACAATGAAGAGTAGCCCCCGCTCGCCGCAACTAGAAAAAGCCCGCGCGTAGCAACAAAGACCCAACGCAGCCATAGACAAATAAATAAATAAAATTTAAAACTAAAATAAAATAAACATAACTCTAAATTTCGCTATCGGCCAGAGTCCACCTCCTCAGCAGCGGGGTCAGAGTAAACTCAGGAGCATCTACTAGTCAAGCCACATGGCCCTGTGCATACAAACCCACATGGGGCTAAATGGCTTGACGGCGAGTCCTGGTCCCATCCTCGCCACGTGTGGAGATGCAGACTTAGGTTTTGATCTCTACTTCCCCTCTCCCTTCTACACAGTCACCAAAGTTGGTGATAGCCCAAGAAAGAATTGGTACTAGTTGAAGGTTCCCTTTTATAGATATTTTGGTATTATTTATATTCTCCAGGAGATTTGCTTCCTCTGTCCGTCACCCTTGCTGGTTCTACATCTTCTCAAGGGATTAAACATCTCCAGATATATGCTTTTTACTGATGGGCGTAATTACACATAATTACCATGTGTAAATTTATAAACCTTCAACATTGCTGAAGGCTTCTGAAATAGTCAGTGAAACTCTGGTCTGAGGTTTTTCTAAGATGGTTATATCTTCAATGTAGTGCAATACATGCTCTGCTACTGTACAGTCAGGGAATGGTGCGTTCTAGTTAATATTCATAGAAAGGATATATACATTTTAAACTTCAATTCACCCTAGAGAATGTGGATATTTACTAAGTACTTTCTATGTACTATAAATTACAGAGAAAATGGTATAAAACGTTAAGATATGGCTCCTTCTCTTGAGGAACTGAAAGATGCAGCAGACGCTAACACACACCAATCATAACCTAAGAGCCTAAATTAGTGGCACAGACAATAGCTTTGGTTACACATCAAAGAAGGAACAGATGGATGTATACCATAAAGTTAGGGCTCTAAGGAAAGGTTCAGAAGAGCAGCTGCAGGAGTCAGAGGCAGCTTCACCAGTTAAGTTAGACCTTGAAGGACCAGAAGGCCTCGCATAGGCAGAATAGCAAACAGAGGTGTTCCAGGTTAAGATCACAATCAGAGCAAAGGTGGAGGCGGGGCTGAGCATGGCATACGTGAGGCATGGTGACACAGAAGGCCTGTAGAGGAGGTGGGGGTGATAGTGGGGATGAGAGGAAACCAGGGCATCATGGCTTTGTAAACTAAGTCTGAAGCATCTGATCTTCCTCTGTTGGCAAGAAGGAGGTTTGGTTCAGAAGAGTGAGTTGATGAAAGCAGCATTTCAGAGTGACTCATCCTATGAGGGTAAGCCAGGTGAACAGGAGGGGCACAGACAAGTTGGGGAGGCCAGGCAGGAAGGATGATCCTGTGGGGGTCATTTCAGGGCCTGCGGGAGGTTTCCACAGGTCAAAGTATGTCTCACTACTGAACCTGTACAGGGCCAGCTATTTCCAGTTCTTTGGTCTGGAAACCCAAGCTGAGTGGGGTTCCTGGTGAGCCACACAGCTGGCACTTCGCCCTCGTCCTGACAGCTGTGAGGGGGTCAGAGACCAGCCCCCCTGCATGAGGCAGTCAGATGACACCTCTGCTGGAGCTAGCCCAGGCAGCTGGAAGCAAGGTGCTCAGGTAGGGTGGGAGGGACAGGGTTGGCAGAGGGGGAGGGGGCAGCTACGGAGGGAGAGGAAACCCTATTTTTTCTGCTTCTTGTTTCATCTCAATGTTATTCTTTATTAGTGTTAATTAAGGTCTTCAGGAAATTCTGACCTCACAGTTGCACCGGGGGAACCAAGGGAGGGGCTGTCCCTACCTGGGCTGAGCTTTAACTGATGGTGGAGAGGGATCTGGTACTGCTGGGAGTCTTCCCAGTTTCTTAGCAACTACAGCAGGGAGAGACCTAGGAGTCAAAGGGTTCAGGTCCCTAAACAGGTTTAAAGTCACAATATTTGCTTGCCTTTTTGCTATAATTCAGAGCTTTTGGAGAAACACAGCGAAAGATTACAGCTATTGATTAACTTTATTATATTGGGGGGGGAGGAAGTATTGCCTACTACATTAGAAGCTTCCCCCAAGATATTTAGGAGGAAAAAGGTACCTTGCATGCTTCTTTCATTCTTCACCTTAATGCCTGTCCTTAAATGAAGGGCTATTTATTTATTTATTTTTAAATTATTGTTTCTGATTTTATTTTTTTTAATTTTTAAAAAATTTTTACTGAAGTAGAGTTGATTTACAATGTTGTGTTAGTTTCAGGTGTACATTCTTTTTCAGATTCTTTTTCCTTATAGTTTATTACAAAATACTGAGTATAGTTCCCCATACTATACAGTAGATTCAAGGGCTATTTAACAAACTAAATTTCTTCTTATTAAAAATAAATATGCAATGAAAAAAATCTTTCCTTGATTTGTTTACAGCAGAAAGTTCAAATCTGATAAGATCCCCAGAAACTAGGTAAGCAGGAGGCAGTACCTAGGAAAGCCCTTGGGAAAGAAGACCAGCTATTTTTCTCTCTTTCTTTCTTAACTGTTAAAAATTATATCATGAAAGAGCATCTCAATGTAGCCTACATTGGACTTTTATACTATGAAGAAGCATTAAATAAAGGCATTCTTTCCAGGCCTCCCAGGGAACCCTACTGTCTCCAGGCCTGCCCCCTCCTCACACTGAGCTCGCACCACAGTCTTAGGCTGGGTCTCCCCAAGGCCTGCAACGGCATGCCGACTTTCTGACCAAGCATGTAAAGCCAGTTTGTGGTCTGGTCCCTGATCACCTGTGCAGTCCCCTCTGGCTCCTTTCCCCCTTCTCCACACTCACCTCTGCCCTGGCCATCAATGTCACAGTTCCATGCCTCAGCTGACGCTGCTCCCTAGACTTGGAGAAGCAAATCGCTTTTTTTTTTTTGACAAGCCATAAATGTCATCCTCTTCAGAAAACTATCCCCCCTAACTCCACCAACCAAGGCTTGGGTCAGGTGCTCTGATCCCCCTTAATAGCTACGGGATCCTATATCACAGCCTTTATACTTGATCGGTTTCTCCTCCTCCGTTTCCTGAGGTCTGGGGTGCCACAGTTACCACCGATAGCGTTGTTGCCCAGCACAGTGCCCACACACAGGTATAGGGCACGCCTTGTCCCGTACCCCATTCCCGCGTGATCTTTACCTCCATCCTGGTGTCACCCCCATCCTCCAGGCCCCGTGTCGTGAATCCCAAGAACCCCTGCCCCTGTCTGGCTTTCCTGAGCTCCCAAAGCAGCCAGCGCCAACCTTTCACGCTCTCTGGGGCCTCCAAGAATCTGTTTGTAGGTATTCTAAGGCGGGACTCCTTCTTTAGAGACTTCATGGTGCCGCCCGGGCTGTGAGCGTGGCCCTGCGCCGCCGGGACCCGGAAAAACCGGGCTGTGCCACAGCTCCCGCGACTCTGCGCGCGCCCGCCCAACAGAGGCCTCCCGGGCGTCCATAGCAACCAGCGCCCCGAGCGCGGGCGCGCACCCACCGAACAACTTGGGCGGAGACTGCTTGGAAACCACCTTTGTCATCTTGCCGCGCCCACGCGCCAGCCGCCGGCCGCTCTTCTGGCACTGACCCTGAGAACGCCCCAGACCCGGACCGTGACGTCACAGAAGGCGCCGGCGGGCGCCGACAAGTCAGTAGCCAGGCGGGCGGGGCGGAGCCAGGCGGGGAAGGGGCGGGGGAGAGGCGACTCGGGGGCGGGGGAGAGAAACGGAGGAAGCAAGTAGGGGCTCCCCGACCCTCTCGGCCGTTTCCCGCTGCCCCCGACGCCCACCACGGCCTGCAGCCCGGCTCCCGCTGTCCCTCGGCCCCTCCGCACAGCCACCACGGGATCGAGCCTTTCACGCGGTGCGGAAAACCCCTGATTCCCCCCGTGGACTTCAGTTGCCCGGTGGCCCCTGCTAGTCCCCTACACGGGCCGGTGACCTGCCCCGCCCACCAGTTCCCAGACGAGCCAAGCTTTTACCCCGACTTGGGGACTTGGGGCCTTCTCACGCTGTCTGTTTCAGTCCTTGGAGATACCGCCCTTGACCCGCAATTTAAAGTAGCCCTCTTGGGCTTCCCTGGTGGTGCAGTGGTTAAGAATTCGCCTGACAATGCGGGGCACACGGGTTGGAGCCCTGGTCCCGGAAGATTCCACGTGCCGCGGAGCAACTAAGCCCGTGAGCCACAGCTACTTGAGCCCACGTGCCACAGCTAGTGAAGCCCACGTGCTTAGAGCCTGTGCTCTGCAGTAAGAGAAGCCGCTGCAACGAGAAGCCCGCGCACCGCAACGAAGAGTAGCCCCTGCTCTCTGCAACTGGAGAAAGCCCACGCCTGGCAACGAAGACCCAATGCAGCCAAAAATAAATAATAATAAAATAAATATTAAAAAATCTTAAAACAAAGTAGACTTCTCTGTTATCTCAACTTTATAAATGCACCCAGTATATTTTTTTCCAGTCCTAACGCATTCTGGAATTACTATGTTTGTTTAAGTGGTTGGCTGCTGTCAAGCTCTCTGAGAGAATATAAACACTGTGAGAGCAGGGCTGGCTTGTCCTTTGTCCCCATCCCAACTCAAACTTTAGCACATAGCAGCGGCTCAGAAACTGTGTGCGGAATAATGAAGGGGCTCTAGAGCAGGACAGAACTGGATTCCAATGTCAGCTTTCCCTGTTTCCTAGCTGTGTGTTCTTGGGCCAGTCCCTTGACCTCTCTGAGCTACAGTTTTCTCACGTAAAATGGGGGTCATAATGCCTCCCACACAGGGCCACTGTAAGGGTTAACTGAGAGTATGCATTTAAACTACCCAACACAGTACCCTCCATAAACTGTAGGAACGTCTCAGTCAATTCTCAAAATCATGCCAGGGTTGGAGCGATGGTCTGTGTACCCATTTTACAGATGGAAAAACTGAACTCCACCAAGGAAGAGTATATAGAGTCAGTCGACTAACCAGAAGCACAATTTGAACCTGGTTCTCCCAAGTCCAAGGCCAGGGCTCTTTGGACCCTGTCTCCTGGGACATTTCTGAGCTTTGCTGCAGTATACCCCAGAGGAGGAGCTAGGGAGGATGCCAGTAGGGCTGTTCACTCCCTGGGCTCCCTATGTGTTCTCCACTACTGGGCCTCTCCCAGGGGTATAGCCCCTTCTCCATGCCCCTCTAGACCTTCCCTCCTCTTATGATTGACACATCCTCCACGACCAGCCCCTCCTCTCCTGCTCTCAGTGACCTAGGCACCAACCTCCTTCCACCCTCCAGGGAGTCCCCAGTTCAGTTCACTTTATGAACGTTTACTGAACGTTTGTGATACTCCAGGCTGGGGACTGTGTCATCTGGGCCCTCCAGGAAGCAGACACAGATGGAGATAGGAGTGCAAGAGGTTTATTGTGAGGAGGGTGGGGGAGGAAGCAGGACCAGGCTGGGAGAGCCTTAGACTGTGTTGCAGATCTGACAAAGTCTTGGCCAACCCAGTGTGGACATCTGGGAAAAGAATGTTCATTCAGAGGTTGTCAGCTAACTGCCCTCCTTGCAGGAGAACAGCAAGCCCTTTCTTGAAGGGAGATAGGACCAGTTCACATCCATGGCTGCCACTGGAACTCTGAGATATGGAGGAAAGTAAACATCTCCTCTTGTTCTTAGGAGCTTAGGGTCCACTCTAGCGAACAAGACAAACACTCATGAAACTCTTATCCATGCACTCAGCTTCCGGAAGGTCTTGGAACTTTGGGAAGTTACACAGCTTGTGGGTAGTCTGGCTGGGAGTGGGAGAGAGGCCTGGGGGCTGTTCAGGGAGGGTACAGTGTAGGTTAAAGGACAAGGGAAGAAGGGAGCAGGAGAGGGGCGTGGTCAGGCAGGTACACAACCTGGCAGGGCTCTGCCACCAGCCCCTGAGTGACCTTGGGCAGGTGCCTCCCCTTTCTGTGTCTCCATATCACCATCCTCATCGTGAACTTATTGGACCAGATCTGGGCTGGTTAACCTTTTGAGAATCTGATGAAAGCTCCGCAGAAATGTACATTTGATTTTTTTTTAATTGTGGTAAAATACATGTAACATAAAATTCACCATTTTAATGAACACAATTCAGCCATCACCATTTTCTAATTCCAGAACTTTTTCCTCATCCCGAAAGAAACCCTGTATCCAGTCACTCCCCATTCCTCCCCACCCCTCAGCCCCTGGCAACCACTTATTTACTTTTCTGTCTTTTTTGATTTGCCTGTTCTGGATATATTTCCTATAAATGGAATGGTACAATATTCGGCCTTTTGTGTCTGACTCCTTTTACTGGTATAATGTAAAGGTTCATCAGTGTTGTGGCACATGTCAGTACGTCATTCCCTTTTACGGTTGGACAGCATTTCATTGTACAGGTATACCGTACTTTGTTTATTCATTCCTCTGCATATTTGGTTTTGCATATGATTTTGCACTCAGTTCCAGGGATTCCTGAAGTTCACCCGCGTGGCCCTGATGTGGGTGGGCTGAGTTCAGGGTGCCTTAGAAAAAGAGTTGGGCAATCTGAAGGTGGGTTTCCAACTCTAATGTATGTGCTCATGGGCTCGGGATTAATCACAATTTGGGAAAGGCAGGATGTAAGTGCTAGGCGAGCCTTCTTAGGGGAGTAGCATTTGAGGTGGGCCGCTGAAGACAAGGGTTCAACAGGCAGGTCGGGTGGCAGGCAC
This sequence comes from Phocoena sinus, assembly GCF_008692025.1. Taxonomy (NCBI): domain Eukaryota; kingdom Metazoa; phylum Chordata; class Mammalia; order Artiodactyla; family Phocoenidae; genus Phocoena; species Phocoena sinus. The sequence goes on from NC_045782.1 coordinate 34,240,476, forward strand.
TCCACATTGAGGACACAGCAGGAGCCAATCCCAGAGGGGATAAAGCACAAGTTCAGGGGACAGTGTCATTTAGCCACTGCAGTCTCCTCCTAGCACGGCAGCTCTGAGCAATCTCCTCAAGCCCGGAGAGGATGAGGTGGCTGGTTTGATAGAGGACATGACATCAATTATTGCTTCCTGTCTCTGTTTATTTCCACGCAGCCAGGTGCCAGGCCTGCGGGCAGCTACTCTTTGCAGAGGCTAAACAGCCTCCCTAAATAGAAAGTGTGTTTCTTCCACAGGCTGCATCATCCCTTTCCAGGGACAGCCACCCTCCCGAAGCCTGAGGCTGCAGCAGTCTGTCTGAAGACCCTTGCATCTAGCTCACCCCCTAGCGCCTCCTAGTCCATCCTAAAGCTTCTGTCTTACCTCCACATACACGCCTGTCCCTGTCCCCTATCATCTGCATCGCCCCCCTCCTTACATCTGGCCTTCCCCACACACAGCTGGTTCACTCTCCACATCCGTCTCATTCCCCTTAAAATCTGGCTGCCCCCTTGAACGACTCATCACACCACTCCCCTTCTTACTAGAAACTTGCTCAGCTAACATGCAGGAATCTCACATACTTCTTGGCCCTGAAGCCAGGCCACAGCTGGACACTTCCCAGGATGAACCGACTTCAGCTTCAGGAATGATGCTCAGACTCCGGGCACCACCTCCAGGCTCAAATTGCTCTTCCTCCCTTCTGGGCAAGGACACAGGGGAAATGTTTTGGAGGCCACATAGAATAGGGGTTAGGAGCAAGGAGTCTTTTGAGTAAAACATGGGTTTGCATCTCAACATTGCCCCGTCCTAGGCCATCCGTCTCCTCTTTCGGGTGGGACAGTGCTGGTCTCACAGGGTTGCTGTCACCCTCTAATGTCTCATCCTGTTTTGCTATCCTTAGAATCCTTATCCCAATTTCTGTATGGTCTGTCTGTCTGCCCCCACTAAAGCGTAAGGTCCAAGGGAGCAGCAGCCTTGCCTGGCAGATTCTGGGATGTATCCCAGTTCCTGGAGTGGTGTCTGGTACATGCAGGCCATCAGTAGAGGACAGGGATGGGGGAAACCTAGAGAAACATCAATGGGTTCATGGTAGCTGCCTTCCAATACCTGAGGGACAGGAAGAGAGCCTAGCTCCTCCAGAGCAGCAGCGCTCAAAGGCAAAACCGTAAACCACAGTGACACATCCCTGGGAGGTTTGCAGCACGACTTGCCTAAGAATCAGAGCTCCCTCCTCGTGCGGGAGTCTCATCGCAGGCCCTGGGACCATCTGCTTGGGCTGCTGTTAAGGACGTGTCTGAGATGGATGGACATCAAGTTCTGGGGCTCTGGGCTGAGGCTCTCCGCCAAAAGGAAGGTTCTCTGACCAAGCCGCCATCCTTTCTCCTTGTCTTGATCAGGAGAAGGCTGCTTGCTAGGGACGGGATCCGGGCCCAGGGAACGGCTCACCTTGGGGCCTTCATCCTCTAGATTGTGGGGGTACCTGCAGAATTGCCCCATTCCACCAGTAAGGACACTGTCCTAGTGGCCCATGGCCTAGAACTGGGGCTGCTGGAGCATGAGGTAGGAGGAGGCTGAATTAAAAGCCCTGGGCCCAAGTTTCTTTCAAGCTGTGCAACCCAGGCCCTATGCCTCCCCCTCTGAGTCTCATCTACTCCCTTGCAGAAGGGGTTCAACAATGTCTTCATTGACTTCCCAGGATCAATGCGAGGAAAAAAAAAAAAAGTGTATAAGTACTCTGAAAACTGTACAGATGAAAGGGATTCTAGTTAAGGCCCAGAACCCTCAAACCCACTAGATAATTTCTCTCTTCGACCGTGCAGTAAGCAGGATAATGGCTCCCCAAAGATGTCCACACCCTTATTGCCAGAAGCTGTGGATTTGTTACCTTACAAGGCAAAAAGGACTTTGCAGATGTGATTAAGGATTTTGAGATGGGGAGATAATCGTGAATTATCCAGATAGTCCCAATGGAATCACAAGGGTCCTTCTAAGAGGGAGGCAGGAGGGTCAGAGTCAGAGAAGGAGATGTGATGATGGAAGCAGAGGTCGAAGTGACACGGCCATGAGCCAGGAAAGGCCGCAGCCTTTAGGAGCTGGAAAAGACAAGGAACAGATTCTGTCCTAGAGCCCCCAGAGGAACACAGCTCTGCTCACACCTGATTTTAGCCATTTCAGACTGCTGACCTCCAGAACTATAATAAATCTGTGCTGTTTTAAGCCACTAGGTTTGTGGTAATTTGTTATGGCAACAATAGGAAATTAATATAGACAGAGTCATATAAACACTTTCAAATCTGATACTCCACCTCTTTTTCAATACTCCTTCTCAGTCAATGAGAGCTTCTGTGGTTACCAAGTTAGCTGAGGACTCCCATGTTTTCATTAAGTAGAGCACCGCTTATCCTGAGTTCCATTTTAGCAGAGCGTGCCAAACTTGACACACCCAAGTTAGAACCCCTGCTCAATAATTTTCCAGCTGGGTGACCTTGGGCCAGGTCACCTAACTTCTGGAGTTGTGAGAATTAAAGATGATTCCACTCAAAAACTCTTTCCTTTCACAGAAGTTAAGGGTTGTATCTAGGGTTGCCAGATAAAATACAAAATGCCCGATTAAGTTTGAATTTCAGAGAAAACAAATAGTTTTTTAGTATAACTATGTTCCCTGCAATATTTCGTTGTTATGAACTTATTCATTGTTTTATCTGAAATTCAAATATAACTGGGTGTATTTTTATTTGCTAAATCTGTCAACCTGAGTCTTGTTCCAGGTCACGTAGCTTGTAAGCAACAGAGCTAAGCCTCAGTCTCAGACCTTTCAAGCCCAAGGTCAATAAGCGCCCTGCTCCATCACAGGCCCGGCTTCGAGCAGATTAGCTTAGCCACATAGTAGCCTGGATTTTCAACCCAATTGAGGCTTCAAAAACAAAAGAAGTTTGAGCTTTGAAAATTCATTTCATATCTTAAACATATATAAAGTGATTATGAAATAAAAATGTAAAACAACAAATAAATGCTTATATTTATTATATAGGTACATATGTATAAAGTGTGTAAAATCAACACTGAGTATGAAAAATGAAATAAGAAACTGCATGCCAAAATGCTTTAACGTATATTAAGAATGTGAATATATCTCTAACACGCCTTTCAGGACTTTCTCCCTTTTGCCTATGTGGACCAACCCGTAAGACCTGTGGAGTTTACATGGCAACTAACCTTACCGGGGGTTTATCATGGACTGGGCAGCCTTCTAAGCACTTTATGTGTACTGACCTCTGCTTTTTAAAATTGAGATATAATTCACATAAAAGTTTATATAATGTAAAATTTACCCTTTAAAGTGTACAATTCAGTGGTTTTTACTATATTCACAAGGTTGTGCCACCACCACCACTGTCTAGTTCCAGAACATTTCCATCACCCCAAAAAGAAACCTGTATCCATCGAGAGTCACTCCCCACTCCCTTCTGCCTTCAGCCCCTGGCAAATACTACCCTATTTTCTGTCTCTATGGATTTGCCTGTCCTGGACACTTCACAAACAGGAAATCATACAATATGTGGCCTTCCGCGGCGGCTTTCTTTCACGTAGCATAATGTTTTCAAGGTTAAATCCTCATAGCACATGTCGGTACTTCATCTCTTTTTATTGCTGTATTGTAATATTTCATTGTATTAATATACCATGCTTTATTTATCCACTTATCAGTTGATGGGCATCTGAGTTGTTTCCACATTGTGACTATTGTGAATAATGCTGCTATGAACATTTATTTGGATAGAAGCTTTTGTGTGGACATATGTTTTTTAACTCTCTTGGGTACATATCTAGGAGTAGGGCTGTCGGGTCACATAGTAATTCTATATTTAACTCTTTGAGGAACTGCCAGACTGTTTTCCACAGCAGCTGCATCATTTTGCATTCCCACCAGCAGCGTGTGAGGGTTCCAATTTTTCCATGTACTTGCCAACACTTATTTTCCTTTTTTAAAATTATAACTACCTTAGCGGCTGTGAAGTGGTATCTCATTGCGGTTTTGATTTGCAGTTCCTTAATGGCTAATAACGTCGAGCAGCTTTTCATGTGCTTTTTGTCCATTTGTATATCTCCTTTGGAGAAACGTCTATTCAAATCCTTTGCCCATTTTTTAATTGGGTTGTTTGTCTTTTGGTTGTTGAGTTGTAGGAGTTCTTTATATATTCTGGATATTAGACCCTTTTCAGATATACAATTTGCAAATATTTTCTCCCATTCTGCGGTTTTCTTTTCACTTTCTTGATAGTGTCCTTTGACGCACAAGACTTTTTAATTTTGATGAAACCTAATTTATATATTTCCTCTGGTTGTTTTAGCTATGTGTCCTAAGTTCTTGAAAGTTTACAACAACCATGTGAGGTAGAGCACTCCCATTTTACAGTTGAGGAAATCGGGGTGTAGAGAGCTGAAGCACCTTGTTCAAGATTAAGCAGCAGGGCTGAACACAAGCACTCACACTCCGGGACCCGGGCGGGAATCATTCACCGCTCCTGCGCTCAAACTCAATTTAAGGAGTAGGATCCTTAAATTGTCCCTGGACCTTCAGACCTTATTCAAGATTAGGACAGCCTGGGCTTCCCTGGTGGCGCAGTGGTTGAGAGTCCGCCTGCCGGTGCAGGGGACACGGGTTCGTGCCCCGGTCCGGGAAGATCCCACATGCCGCGGAGCGTTTGGGCCCATGAGCCATGGCCGCTGAGCCTGCGCGTCCAGAGCCTGTGCTCCGCGACAGGAGAGGCCACAACAGTGAGAAGCCCGCTTACCACAAAAAATTTAAAAAATTTAAAAATAAATAAATAAAATAAATAAATAAAGATTAGGACAGCCTGCCTGACAGTTTTCATAGCTCACCTTTTATTGTTCATGAATTCATCTGAAGGGTCAATACAGGGTTGTGGGGGGTGGGACACTGAGGGCAGTGGGGAACAATGGCAGCTTCCCCAGTGATGTAAAGCAGCCTCTGTGAGCCAAGGCCCTGCCCACCTTGTCTCCCATCATGGCTGCCAAGGCCTCAGACAGGGGATCTGGCCTCTCACTTCGGTCCTAATCAAAATAAGTAAGGTCAGCCAAGAAAGTGAGGCCTGTGTAAGCTGGTCAGGTTCGAGGGCAAGGGCAAGCCCCAGGCTGTGTCAGGGATAGCAGGAATGGAGGTAAGGAGGCCCAAGGTCTTGGAGAGGATGAGGTGCAATGGGCACCAGGAGAGACCTAATCCAGAGGCAGGGGCAAAGGAAAGGCGCACTCTGGTGGGAGTGTCTCCCGGGTGTCAGGGTCTTGGAGGCAGGTAGGGGCAGCCCCACCTGCATAGGTCAGCCACCTGAGGAATGGGGTCATTCCAGTCTGACCTGCTGGGGGAGGGCAAGGAGCACTGATCTGAGGAGTCACCTAGTGAGGGACATTCCTCCTACTATGGGCGCCACTGCCTGGAGGCTGTCCTGTGGCCCACACCCACCTGCAAGGTAGCAAGTTCTACACTGGGCCGGGGGGGGGGGGGGGGGGGGGGGGGGGAATTTTCCAGAAGCCCAGGGCTACCTACTGACAAGTTTCAGCATCACAAAGAAATGACAGGTCTCCTTCTGTCTTGTCAGGAACCAGGAATTCTTGTTTGGAACCTCCTTCCTTAGGGCTAGCATGCCCAGGAAACTGTAAATCACGATGAAAACACTAATAGTAATAACTACCACTTTGTCAAATGTGCACTTTGTGCCAGGAACTGCACTAGTCTCTTTCCATCCATCCATCCATCCATCCATCATCTCCAGCCCTACAAAAACCCTGAGGAAGGCATGGTGCCTGCTTTCAGAGGTGAGGAAATGGAGACACACAGGGTGAGTGACTTAAATAAGGCCACCAGCTAGTAATGATACTGGCCCCTCATGGAGGCATTGCTGTAGCAGCCCCTCAGGCCACACCCCAGGAGCCTGACCGCCACCTAACCTCACCCCCCACCCCCGAGGAAGTAGGAAGAAGGGGCTACTGCTCAGGCTGGATGTGAAATGGGTGCTGTGACCCAAGAGGAAGAGGCAGGGCCAAGGGGTTTCAACAGACACAGTGGCCAAGGGCTGCTGCCTTCTTTCATTCACTACTCAGAGAGTCCAGCACAGGAAGCAACTCTGACATTGGCTGGTCCAGAGTTTCTGAAATACGTCTGAGCATCAGGCTCACTGGAGAGCATTTAAAAATACAGATCCCTGGATACAGAGATTTGGACTCTATAGATGTTAGGGGGGCCCAGAAATGCACATTTCATGGAACCTCTGGTACTTCTGATGCAGACCCAGGTTTGAGAACCTGGGGCTGGTCCAACCCCTTCACTAAACAGTCGAGAAAAGCCCATCTCAGTTCAGGGAAGTCCTACAGGTGCGAAGCAGCAGCGTAGAGATTTGGTCCCAGGTGGACACAGCCGTCAACGTTAGACGGCCTCTCCTGGGAGGAGAAAGCCAACTTGAAAGTTGACCGTATTTCTGGAGCCCGGAACTGACAGAAAAAGTCACAGGGCAAAAGATAGACTCAAAATATAAATGTCTGAAATTTCTAGAAAACTCACTTCCAAAAAAATAAAAATCTATGAAAGATAAAAAGAACAGCATACTGGAAGCAATACTTGCAGTGAATAAGACAAAGAGTTAATATACTTGCAATTATTTATCTATGTAAACAATTCATTCAATTCGATCAGGAAATCATTAAGGCTAAATAAGCAATTAGCTAAATGAAAATAAGCAAAGAGCTTACATGTGCACAGAACACAATAGTTAGTAAACAAATATTTAATGGAGAACATTTGATTTGGTTGGTAAACTTTAAAGTGTAAATTGAAACAAGGTACTGTCAACACATTAGATTGTTTTTTAAACTATATTTTTATATATGTACCTATATGTGTAAATTCATAGGAATGGATTGGGGGGACTTCCCTGGCGGTCCAGTGGTTACAACTCCACACTCCCAATGAAGGGGGCTTGGGTTTGATCCCTGGTCGGGGAACTAAGATCCCGAATGCTGCACAGCGTGGCCAAAAAACAAAACAAAAAAGAAAAGGATTGGGAAGTTGTTTTCTGATTGCCTCAATATCTAGTCTCACCCTTTTTAATTAACCAAGCCCTTCTATTATTAGGAATGGTAAGGAAGCAGCAAAATGCTTATTACCTGGAATGCAGACATGATGGCTGGAGCTCCAGGGACTATATTAGACCATGAGGAGATCTTAGGGATGGATGCTATGAAATGAGGATACAGAGCACAAAGCCTGTGTTCTTCATGACCAATGACCATGGGTCCACTATGCTAGCCCCGAAATGCTCTGTCTAGACTTCTTTTGTGCGGAAGACAAATACATTTATTTGCTTAAGCTTATGTTACTCTGATTTTCTGTCATGTGCAGTTGAACCTAAACTTAACTGATAAACACACACCAAACCTATGCGGAAGTGTAAAAGGGACTATGCTATAGTATGGCTTACATTTATTCTTATTACTTTTTACATTAAGAATATGTTGATGTGGGGCTTCCCTGGTGGCGCAGTGGTTGAGAGTCCGCCTGCCGATGCAGGGGACGCGGGTTCGTGCCCCGGTCTGGGAGGATCCCACATGCCGCGGAGCGGCTGGGCCCGTGAGCCATGGCCGCTGAGCCTGCGCGTCCGGAGCCTGTCCTCCGCAACGGGAGAGGCCACAGCGGTGAGAGGCCCGCGTAACGAAAAAAAAAAAAAAAAAAAAAAAAAAAAAAGAATATGTTGATGTATTATTTATATAAGCATCTGTTTTGGAGCCTCAGTGAACTCAGCTTGAGTATGAGCCCCATCACCTCCTATCTATGTGACCTGGGGCAGTCAATTGGTCTGTAAAGTGGGCATGATAATAACAGAACTTATTGAGTTGTTGTGGTGCTTAAATGAATTAATGCAGATAAAATGCTTGGCACCATGCCTGGCTGACAGCTATTACCGTACTACATTATGCTATCACATAGGCACTGGTGGTGGCAGAACCAATCAGAAAAACCCAGGACGTGTTTTTGAGTTAAAAAAAAAAAAAAAAAAAACAGGTTGCAAAACTGGCACATGAGTATGATCCCTTTTGTGAAAAATTATTTTATTTCTACGTAGATACGTATATCTATGCATCAAGAGATGTCTGGAGGGATGGCTGACCAAATGTCATAGTGGTAATTCCTGGATACTAGAAGCTTTGCTTTCTTCTATGTGGTTGAAAAAGAGCATTATTATTTTTTGAGCAGGAAAATTTAAAAAAAAAAGGAAAAGCCCCTTGGAAAAGAATATAACAAGTCTCACCACGAATCATTAAAGCATCCATACCCTTTGACCCAACCTTCTCACTCTTGGGAATTGACCTGAGGAAATAATTCAAATGATGGAAGAAGCTATATCCATAAAAACATGCCCTACAGCATGATTTATAATAGAGAAAAACAGTGAACCACTTAAGTGCCTTACATTAGGGTAATACTTATTATTCACCCACTGGAACATTGTGCAACAATTAAAATGAGAAAGACGATGACCATGTAACAACATGGAAAAATGCTTATGACAGACTGAGAAGAAAAAGGAGCAGAATGCAAAATTAGATGTGTCAGGAGCACAACTGGGCAAAAGTCTTGCATGCATTTGGATGAGGACTGGAAGGGAGCACAAACAGTTGAATTTGTTGGGGTCACTAATTGTAGATCTTTTTTTTCCTTTTTCACTTAGAATTCTGCCTAATGTTTCTATAATGTTCTTCGTATAATTTTAAAAATTGGCTTTAAAAATCTCCTCAGGGAAAAGAAGAGAAAGCAGGAAGAGGAGAAGAGGAGAGAGAAGATGTGGATTCTCCCAGAAGCAGGGTCTGAATGAGAAGAGTTCAGAGGCAATCTGAACACATGGGCACAGTCCCACCTTGATCTTCTACCTGGGTGGCCCCAGAGGCTGCATCCCCTCTGTTCTCTGACTCAAGAATAATCAGGTGGACCAAAATCGTTGCCTAAGTTAGGGAGACAGTACGTTAGCTGATAATAAAGTGAGGGTTAAAAGTGTTCTCCAGGGCTTCCCTGGTGGTGCAGTGGTTAAGAATCTGCCTGCCAATGCAGGGGACATGGGTTCGAGCCCTGGTCCAGGAAGATCCCACATGCTGCGGAGCAACTAAGCCCGTGTGCCACAACTACTTAGCCTGCGCTCTAGAGCCCATGAGCCACAACTACTGAGCCCACGCGCCACAACTATTGAAGCCCGCGCGCCTAGAGCCCATGCTCTGCAACAAGAGAGGCCACCGCAATGAGAAGTCCGTGCATCGCAATGAAAAGCAGACCCTGCTCGCTGCAACTAGAGAAAGCCCGCGGGCAGCAACGAAGACCCAACACAGCCAAAAATAAACAAATCTATTAAAAAAAAAAAAAGTGTTCTCCAGATTGGAATCATTTGGAAAAATTGATCACGCTTGCTACTGACGACCAGCGGGCTGGCAAGGGCATGAACTGCCAGGCCTCCTGTATCCAAACGAAGGAGGCGTGTCTCCTCAGAGTCAGCAACCCCACGCCTTGGGATTTAGCCTAAGCCTAAGGAAATCATCAAGCCAGTGCATAAAAATATTTACATGAGATGTTTGTTACAGCGTTTATAAAAATAAAAAATTAAACCCTCTGTTTCACCAAAAAGGAATTGGTAAACTAAATTTCGGGATCACCATGCAGTGGTACACTAGGAAGCTACACTAAAGAAATAGGATGTAGATACAAATTGGACATGAAAAGATGCCCACCACATCTGAGGTAGAATGAGAAGGCTCCAAAGCAAGATGTGTATTTCCCCCTTTTTGTAAGAGCGTCTATCTAAAGATGTTCGTTTGCATGTAAGAATTCCTGCTAAGATACAGACCAAGGTCTAAAAGAAGTTAATCTTTGAATGGTGGGATTACAAACCGGATCAAGCAGTTTAGTCTCAATTATATTGTTGCAGTAACAACCCCAAATCTACCGGTTTACAGCAGTGAGTGGTGCCGTCCCACTCCCGCTCCTGTCTCTAGTGGTCGGCTGCTCCTCTGCCCAGCGACTTCTTCACTCTAGGACCCCGGTGGACGGAACAGCCTCTATTTGAACCCTGCAGGTCTCTGTGGTGGAGGAAGGAGACGGCGGACCACCCACTGGCTCTTACAATCTGTGCCGGGCAAGTCTCATGGCCCTTCCCAGGTTCAACGGGGCAGGGATATATAATGGTAAACATTTTGAACAATAAAACAAGCTACCACAAAGTTATTGCATCCTTGTCTTAGTCCATTCAGGCTGCTATAACAAAAATACGATAGCCTGCGTAGCTTAAACAACAAACACTTATTTCTCACAGTTCTGAAGGCTGGGAAGTCCAAGATCAAGGTGCCAGGAGATTTGGTGTCTGGTGAGGGCCTGATTCCTGGTTCGTAGCTGTCTGTCTTCCCTCTGTGTCCTCACACAGGAGATGGGGCCAGGGAGCTCTCTGAGGTCTCTTTCATAAGTGCACTAATCCCATTCATGAGGGCTCCACCTTCATGACCTAATCACCTCCCAAAGGCCCCACATCTGAATACCATCCCTCTAGGGATGAAGTTTCCACATATGAATTCTGGGGGGAACACAAACATTCAGTTTATAGCAATCCTATTACTTAAAGTCCTTTCTTTGCAGAATGCAGTTCTTTCCCAGGAAGTGGATGGTCTCATGGAGATGGGACATGTGGGTTCTCCAGGAGAGAAAATACAGACACCGAGACTAAGCACCAGGCAGAGACGGCAGCTTCAAGCCTGAGGCAGAGGGGCCAGAGAGAGGTCAGGATTTTGCTTAATTTTTTTTTTTTTTTTTTTTTTTTGCGGCATGCGGGCCTCTCACTGTTGTGGCCTCTCCCATTGTGGAGCACAGGCTCTGGACACGCAGGCTCAGCAGCCGTGGCTCACGGGCCTAGCCGCTCCGCGGCATGTGGGATCTTCCCGAACCAGGGCACGAACCCGTATCCCCTGAATCGGCAGGCGGACTCTCAACCACTGCGCCACCAGGGAAGCCCAGGATTTTGCTTAATTTAAGAGACAGGTCAATCGACCTGACCCACAGTAAGAATAAAACAACAGTGTGACAGAAAGTTCTAGATGTCCAAAAGTATTACGCCAGTTCTCTTACTTACTTATATGACTTGAGTCAAGTTAGAGGGCCTCTTTGAATGTCCGTATACATAAAATGCAAATTAAAATAGCTGTCCTAAAAAAAAAAAAAAAAAAAAATAGCTGTCCTGCTTACTTTACTCTATTTGATTGGGCATGGGTCGGGGGCGCTCAGTTGGCAGCCCTAAAATTGTCAGCACTCTAGGTGGGGAAGGTTTGGGCCTTCAAGCTGTAACCACACACTCACATACATTTCCCCAAATCCTCTCATCACCTCATCATCAGAGTAGCTTGTTTACCGCTCTTATTTGTGTCCGTATGCTTTTCAACAGGACAGGTGAAAAGATGACAACGGAAGTCTCCAGATGGAGGAAGAGAACCCCTTTGACGGATGAGCCCAGGAAGGTCTGGACGCAGAGGGAAGGACCTCACTCCACTTGGTCAGGTCTGGAATTAGCCTTGTTCCCCTTTTTTTCTCCTGATCCCAGCCTCTCAGGATGGAAGATGACAGGGCTTCTCAAACCGGCCTGATCACTAGAGCCACTTAGGAAACATTTAAAAACTAGATTCCTGGGCTCCACCTTCCAGAGACTCTGATTCACCTGGTGAGGGTGGGAGGCTGAGTCACAGAAGGTGACCTGTGCCATCCCCACCTGGCTCCCATCCAGCCCCTCTGCACAGGCCTCGTGTGGTGCCCCAGCAGGGAGGGCCCAGGCATCTCAGGTGGCACGAGCCCTGACAGCTGGGAGAAACCTGAGTGGGCCCAGGTTATCTGATGGTGCACCTGCTCTGGCCCCGTGCTCACATCTTGAATATCAAGATCAGGGGAAGGCTCGAGAAGAGGCTCCCCAGTCAGCACAGGTCGCCCTGCAAGCTGCGCAGGGGCCAAAGGAGGTAGTAAGAAAAAAGCATTTCCCCTTTCCTCCTCCCAGCCCCTCAGAACCCAATGCACTGCAGGCTTCCACAGCCCATCTACACACCTTTACTGATAACCCTGGAGTTTATCTCTTCACACATCTATCAACACGGTGGCGAGTTCCTCGAGGGCTGGGACACGTCTTATTCCTCTCTGCATGCCGCTCAGAGCCTGGCACACTATTAGTGCTTGCTGAATATTTCATAAATAAAGGAGAGGGAGTTAACACTTACCATGTTACCACAGGTCAAAGAAGGACTGATATTCACACCCACCAGGCACGTGGGAAATGCACGTGCTCACCTCTGAGGCGTGGGGGGAACCCTATCCTTAGTCACCCAGCTAGAGACTGAGCTTAGCATGCCCTGATTTGCAAGGGTACTAAATTACCTTTGACATCAGGGCACCCTTTGATGTGATGAGTTATGGAGCCTCTTCACAGGAAAATGCCTCCCTCCCCACTGCCCCCCAATCCCCGCATAGAATTTATAGGTTAAGGGTATCAGCCCTTAAAAAAAAGGGGAAAGCTCTTTTTTTTTTTTTGCAGTATGCAGGCCTCTCACTGTTGTGGCCTCTCCTGTCGCGGAGTGCAGGCTCCGGACGCACAGGCTCAGCGGCCATGGTTCACGGGCCCAGCGGCTCCGCGGCATGTGGGATCCTCCCGGACCGGGGCACGAACCCGCGTCCCCTGCATCGGCAGGCGGACTCTTAACCACTGCGCCACCAGGGAAGCCCCGAAAGCTCTTTTTTTTGATAGATGCACACCAGTTAATGAACACAGATGCAATGACAGAGTCAGAAATTAACATTTTGCAACCCCCAGTCTAATCATTGTTTTAGGCAAGCATCATTGATGAATGCTAAGATCACTGGGCAAATGACTGTCAGGAAGGAATCTCAGCCCTAGACTAAGGCTCAAGCCCCCAAATCAGGATCCCACACTCCAAGAAAAAGCCCAGACAAAGGATAAGACCATAGTCAAGGCAGGCTCCAGATGGGTTTATTAAGGCCAGGGGAGAATTACCAGGCTCTGATCTTTCCTGAATTCTCCCCTCTCCTTTCCCTCTTAGCTCCCCCCACCTTCACTCTCTCAAGGGAAAAGGCTGCAGTGGGGAGGGGACTGGGGGGCACTCTGGAAGTACTGTGAGGCTCCTGATGCCCAAACATATCCTGGCTGCCAAAAGGGGAGAGGCAAGGCTTGCTCTGAGCTTTCCCACTGTTCTCAGAGTCCAGCAGGCTGCTGTGCTGGACATCCATGTCCTGTCCTGTACTGCAGGAGCAGGAAGCCTGAGAGCTCTATTTCTCAGCATCTCTTGCCAGCCAGGATTTGTTTAGAGTCAACTGATGAGAGGCACCCACAGAAACCATTACTCCTTCTCTGGCAGTGGTGGGTACACTTGATGCCAGTTCCCAGACCAGAAATGTCCTCCCATCCGCCTCACCGTAGCCATTCCCCTGGGGATGCCAGGGCTGGGCAGTGACCACAGCCAGGCCAGCACCTGCCAGTGGAGATGGCAGTGTCACTGGGACACAGGAACATGTGATTATCCTCCTGGCACAGGGGAGGGAGTTCTCTGCTGCCAGGCCTCTTGGAGCCGAGATAGAAGGGTTGGCAACATGGAGTCCAGCACAGCCAGCCCCTCCCAGGAACACCGAAGACCCCTGGAAAAACAAAGAGGCCTGGCTGTGACTGTGCCCTCTTACCAGTTTCAATCATCACCCTCCACCAGTGCCAAGGCCCTGGCACCCACAGGCCCCTCCTTGTCCGTCTTTCTCACCTCCCCCCACCCAACACACCTGCGATCCAGCAGCAAGCGGCCCTGCTCCAGCAGCTCCTGCACCTCCTTGTTGGCTACAAACAGGTCCCACAAGGTCAGCTGGGGCTCAAACTGCTGCCAGTGCTGGGGAGACCAGAAGGGGCAGAGATGCAGGACCACAAGGTGGGGAGCCGGCGGGGCTATTCTAGGCCACCTGTCTGGGGGTGCAGTGACGGATGAGGCGTGGGTCCGATCCAACACAGCGATCTCAGAAACTGACTGTCACGCACACCAGGACCAGGCCAATGGACCAGCAGGGAGGTGGGCACCTTCAGTCCTATTCCACGTTCAGGCCAAACCCAGCTCCCAGCCAAGCCGGGTCTCCCTTTGCTCCTCCCCTCCCCCTGTTCTGGCCAGAGTACGGTCAGCCCCAGCCAGAGCTCGATGGCTCCGACTTCATCCGGAGCAGTTCTGAGCCTGACTGATCTGTATCTACTGCACTTCCTATCTGAGCTTTCAGCGCTGCTTTAAGAATATTTGAAAACTCTTAATCTAGTCTATTCCCTTAGATGACTGAGAAAGTTGAAATTCAGAGGTGAAGGGATGTGTGCCTAAGGTTGCGGTAGACGGGGACTAGAGCCCGGCTCTCTCTGCAGCCCTAGTCTAGGGTGCTCACCATTGCCTTACGTTGCTCATCACTCCTGCCCATCAGGCCTCTGCTGGACCAAGGCCTTACCTCTATCTGCCAGTCCCAGAGGAATGGGAGGGGTGTGTGTGTGTGTGTGTGTGTGTGTGTGTGTGTGGAAGACAGAGTGAGACAGAGTGATTCTGCGAGGCCTAGGAGGAGAAAGCAGAGTGCCAGACCCCTTGACCTCTTACCTGGTGAGTGATCCCCACGTCTGTGCGTAGTCCCATGGCCAAAACTTCCTCCAGACTGAAAGAAAAACCAGTAAGGGGTCTTGGAGAGGAGACTTGCGCTTCTCCCATTCTTCACACCCTGTGCTGGGATGTGCGTATGGGGGGTTTATGGGGAATCACGCAGTATGGGGCGGGGAGGGGGCAGGGCAAGGTGGGAAACAAAGACGTGCAGGTAGGTGTTTCTTGGGGTAGAGGGGAAGCCTGAGGGAAGAGCCCTCAGGTGCTCACAGCGCCAGCTTGCCCAGGGGGACGCGCCTCCGGGTGCCGTGACCAAACAGCATCACCTCCTTCATCCAGTTGTCAGGCTCCAGGGTCTGGATCCGAGCCTCTCGGGTGTGGCTCCCAGCCCCCTGGGGTATAAATCGCCCATGGGCTCCTGACAACATCAACAACCACCCCCACTTTAATAGCAGCTAACACTGTGTGCTTGCCAGATGTTAAATCAGTGGTTCTCAAAGTGTGGCCCCTGGACCAACAGCATCTCAGATGCCAGAAATGCCAATTCTCAGGCCCTGTCCAATTCCAGAAATTCTAGAATTTGGTTGGGGCCCAGCTGGGTTTTAACAAGCGGTCCAGATAATTCTGATGCACGCTAAAGATCAAGAACCGCAGCGCCAGGCACTACACCAGGTGCCTCAAAATACATACTTAACAGCTCTACAAAGTCGATGGTATTTTTTGCCACACTTTACGTATGAGGAAACAGAGGCTTGGAGAGCTTAATAAGTGGCCCAAGAGCACACAGCCGTGACACTGCTCTCCTGAGTCATCCCACCTAAGGTTCACAGGGGACTCACCAGGTCCAACACCAAGGTACTGACCGCACTGCCAGTAAGTCCAGTTGTGGGTACTAAGCGCCCCCTGTGGGAAGAGAGGGAATAGTCAGTGCAGAGAGAAGCAGGTGGGCCTGTCCCTGCTCAGGGAAGGGCACCTGGTTAGAATGTCCCACCATCTCAGGCTTCGGAAGCACCCTTCTCCCCAAAGAGGGCCTCAGCCTGCCCAGGCCCCACCTTCAGCCACAGGACTTACATTCCGGGCGAAGTTGGAGACCTCATACTGGCGGAAGCCAGCCTCCCGAAGGACTGCCCGTCCCTCCTGGTACATCTCAGCGGCAAGTTCGGGGTCAGGGGCAGGAAGGGAGCCCTGCTGCACCTGGGTGAAGAGAGCGGTGCCCCGCTCCAGGGACAGCTGGTAGAGCGACACATGGTCATCACAGTGCCGCAGCAGTTTCCGCAGCTGCCCAAGCCACGGCCCCACGTGCTGTGCCGGCAGCCCCAGCATCAGGTCCACAGAAACACGCCCCGGGAAGCGGCGCCGGGCCTCCGCCAGCATCTGCAGAGCATCACTGGCCGAGTGTGTCCTCCCCAGCAGCTGGAGCTCAGTGTCATCTAGGGACTGGAGAGAGAGGGTCAGGTGCAAGCACGCAGGCCAGCTCAGAGGGAGACAGAAACACCTGACTGACCTTACTGCAGACACAGATACAGGGGAAAACACAGGACGTGGCAGGGGGCTGGAAGGTGGAAGGTCAAGCCAGTAGCAGGGGTACCATTCACTGAAGAGTCACTGTGTGCAAAGCTTTTCTACGCAGTGTCTAATTTATCCTTACAACCCTCCAACATTAACTCCATTTTACAGACGACAAAACAAGTTCAGAGATGTTAAGCAGCTTGCCCAAAGTCATACAATGGCGAAGTCAGACCTGGAATTTAGGACTGACTCCAAAGCCAACCATCCTTTTTTGATTTTACTTTTTATTTTGAAATATTTTGAACCTATAGAAAAGTTGCAAGAAAAGCTCAACAAACACCTTCATCCAGATTCACCAATTAACATTTTTGCCACATTTGCTTTGTCTCTCTCTCTCAATATACACATATATTATTATTATGTTGAATCATTTGAGGGTAAGTTAGACCAGGGATGTCTGCGAGGATGGAAACGCTCTGTATCTGCAGGGTCCAATACAGTAGATACTAATCTCATGTGGCTATTTAAACTTTAAGTTAATTAAATTTAAATAATCACATTCTAAGTGCTTCCTAGCATGTGGTCAGTGGTTACTATATTGGTCAGTGCAGATATAGAACATTTTAGTATAATATGGTAGCCACTGGCCACAGGCTAGTGAGCACTTGCAATGTGGTTATTTATTTATAAATTTTATTTTATTTATTTATTTTTGGCTGCATTGGGTCTTTATTGCTGTGCACGGGCTTTCTCTAGTTGCGGAGAGAGAGGGCTACTCTTCGTTGCCTTGCGTAGGCTTCTCACTGTGGTGGCTTCTCTTGTTGCTCTAGAGCACAGGCTCAGTAGTTGTGGCTCACGGGCTTAGTTGCTCTGCGGCATGTGGGATCTTCCCGGACCAGGGCTCGAACCCGTGTCGCCTGCATTGGCAGGCGGATTCTTAACCACTGCGCCACCAGGAAAGCCCCCGCAATGTGGTTATTTAAATGTAAAAAACTTAAATACTGTACTCCTGTACCCCTAAATAATTAAATGTGTTATTTCCTAAAAACAAGGACATTCTCTTACACAACCACAATCTAATTATAGAGTTCAGGAAATGTAACACTGATACAATTCTGTTGTCTAAGACACAGTCTCATTCAAAGTTGGCCAATTGTCCCTAAATGTCTGCTGTAGTAATTTCCTCTTCCCACCCCAATCCAGGATCCAATAGGGGGTAGCGCATTGCATTCAGCTATCATTGTCTCTTTAGTTTCCTTTAGTTGAGATCCTCATCCTGCCTTTGTCTTTTATGACACTGGCATTTTTGAAGAGTACAGGCTAGTTGTTTTAATTTTCTATTTTATTATTATTTTTAAAATTATGTATTTATTTTGGCTGTGCCGGTTCTTAGTTGCGGCACATGGGATCTTTAGTTGTGGCATACGAACTCTTAGTTGCAGCATGCATGCGCGATCTAGTTCCCCAACCAGGGATTGAACCCGGGACCCCTGCACTGGGAGTGTGGAGTCTTACCCACTGGACCACCAGGGAAGTCCCCGGGCTAGTTGTTTTTAAAAATGTCTCTTAGGGAAGGAAGCTGCATGGCGCGGCCTAAATAAATAAATTAATTAAAATGTCTCTTAATAAGTCCTAGAGCTCTCCTGTACATCACTGTGTTTACAGTTAGCAATACTGTACTGTACACTAAAAAACTGTTCAAATGGTACTTCGATCTCATGTTACCTGTTCTTACGATACACACACAGAGTCTCTTAATTTAGGTGTTTCCTCACAATTAGATTCAAGATATGTAAGCATTTGGGGCCAGAGTATCTCAGAAATGGCGTGTCCCTCTCAATATGTCTCATCAGGACAAAGCCCTGACCCCAAACTCTATGGTAAATGGTACATGTATTTGAAGAAGGGAGACAATACTGGCTATGGAAATATCACGGGCCAACCTGCGAGGAAAATGTTTCTCCCCCCACTTAAAAACCTTCAGTGATTCCCTTGTCACCACTAAGCGAAACCCCAAACTTCCTAGTATGGTGCTGAAGACTCTGGGCCCTAGCTTGCAGCCTTGTCCCCAGCCTCTCCAGTCACAAGGAATGGCTCACAGGTCCCCCAAAACATGCAAGCTCTTCCAAATCCTGTGTCTTTTCCTCCCACACCCTCATCTCTGGTGGACTCCTCTTCCTCATTCAAACATCATGTCCCTCAGGAAGGTTTCTATGATCTTGTCAGACCGAGACGGCCTTCAGGCTGTACTCTGAGAGTATTCTGTAGAGACCCCCTTTACAAGCAGACTTTATCATGCTGCAGTGATCCGACCACCTGTTGGCCTCCTCCTGGGTCTCCAATCATGAAACAAATCTTTTTCAAGCATCTACTATGTGCCAAGCACATAGTGCTTGGAACACTGTGATGAACACAAAGGCATACACGATCCCTGCCTCACAGGGCTTGTGCTCTACCACAGAAACAGACAATTAAGTACTTACGAAAGTGTCACCATACACCTTTTAGTGCCTACAGGTTCCTGGCACCCAGAAAGAGCTCAATAAATGTTTGCCCAATGAATAAACGTGATCACCCGGGAGAGACACCCTGGGTGCGCTAGGATGAGGTGGGTGAGATGGGTTACCTGGAGGCCAATGGACAACCTGTTGACTCCTGCTGCCCGGAATGCTGCCAGCCTGGAGCTTGGGGCCGAAGTGGGGTTGGCCTCCAATGTGACTTCAGAGTCTGCAGGCAGGTGAGTTGCCTGGGCCACTGCCTCCAGGACAGCTGCCACAGTGTGGGGGCTGGCCAGACTGGGGGTACCCCCACCAAAGAACACAGACTCCACTCTAGGGAAAGAGGATGGAGAAGATGAGACGTGGGGGAGCCCTACGGGATGCCTGCACCTGTCCTGTGCACCGGCCACATAATTCCCAAGACCCCGCCTACAGCCCCCAGTACCCACCGCTGCACCCCACTGAGTTGCAGCAGCGTCTGAGCCTCGGTCACCAGACAGCGTCTCATGGCAGCCTCGTCCACACCGCGGGGGATGTACTTGTTGAAGTTGCAGTAACTGCAGCGCTTCTCGCAGTAGGGCCACTGGGGGCAGGGGGCGTGTGAAAAGGACGAGAGATGACCGTGGGCTGCCCTGGCCACTTCCAGGGTTCAGTCGCACACATCCCCATCCCCACTCCTAGGTCAGTCAACAGTGGCTACCGCATCTAAGCCACGCAACTCCCCAAGGGGATTAGTAAGCCCACCTCGATAGGAGGAAACTGAGGTTCAGAAGGGAAATCACTTGGTCAAGGTCAACGAGATGGTGAGCACCAGAGACTTCAGGTCTCCGGACCAAGACATTTCCCTGCCAGAGAAAGGGCCCCAGACCTCGTCTGGTAGCGGGGAAAGACGGCAGGTGGGCTCGCAGCGCGACAAGCGCCTCCTCGCCTCTGGCCCTCCGCTCCCGAGCCTCCGCCTCACCTCCCCACTCACGTGGACGTAAAGTGCTGCGCGCTGGCTCCCGGGCGTAGGACCCCGGCGTCCTCCCGCGTCCTCCGCGAGGCGGCGCCTCTGGGCCATCTTGGCGGCCTTCACCCAGCCGCGGGCCCGAACACCGGGGAGCGCCGTGCCGCCCGCTGTGGCAGGGCGGTCCGGTGCGCGGGCCAGCACCCGAGATCGAGACAAACCCAGGGCAAAGCGTCCGGTGGGCCGGGTGGGCCGCCCCGGCGGAAGGAAAGGGGCTGCGTGGCCGCGCCCTGTGTCGGAGCGCCGCCGAGAGGGCTCCGGGCCGCAGCGCCACCGGGAGGGCTCCGGGCCGCAGCGCCACCTGCTGGGCACCGGTGCGCTCACCGCAGCCGCCCGGCCGTCCTTTCTCTGGCGGCGGCAGGGGTGCGGGGAGCTCCGCAGCTTTTGGCACCCCGTCGAAGGCGAGTTCCTGGATCAATCCAGGAACTCTTAGTTCGTTCAATGGGTTCCTTCACATTTTATGTGCCTGGTTCAGCGCTGGGCGCTGGGGATATCCAGATGCATAAGGCCAGGGCACAGTACAGGTGCACGAGACAGGACGTAAACCAACAAGAGACAACAGGCAACCGATTTTAATTCAGCACTTGCTTGATACCAGGCCGGTGTGCTCCGTGCCGCGAGGCGGGTCTGTTACAAGGGATGTGGAATCAGTGGGGTAGAACAGGGCACTTGGACTGAATGTTGCAAGAGCAGAAAATCCCAGGGGGAATGGGCTTGGCCAGGAGAGTAGGTTGTCATCTCCTGGGTCAGGCCAACCCCAGGCACCTGCTGTGAGGAGAGTCAGAGATGCTGTACGTGGGACAGACAGGGTTCAGGTGAAGGGCTGGACAAGCAGGCACCTGAAGAAGTGTCCCAGAAAGTGGAAGGATCATGGGCTTTGGAGTCAGTCACCTGGGTTCCCTAATTCCAGTTGTGTGACCTTGGGCAAGTCACTGAACTTCTTGAGTTTCAGTTTCATAGTTTGTGAAATGGGGCTGATGCCTACTTGATGGTGTCATTAGGAAAATTTCAACAGGAAATGTATATGGATGCACCTGTATGTGTATAATGCCTGGCACTCAGAATACCCTAAATTTATGTTCGTTTTCTAAAAAGTAAAGAGGAGGCTGCTGCTGCTAGGGCCAGACACACTGGGAGGTAAGGCTTGCAAGCAGAAGGAACTTTTCTTTCTGTCTCTGTGAACTGGAAATCGCTGTGCTCAGCTGTTTTTATTTCTTGGGTCAAGCTACAGCCTGCTTTATCCTGCTTTATCTGCCCATCAAGGAAGCCCCAGGTTCACTGAAAATTGGGTTGGTTGGGAGGGATGGGGGAGTAGGGGGATGTAGGATGATAGCTCAAGGGTATGGAGTTTCTTTTTAAAAGGTGATGAACAGTTTTTAAATTGACTCTGGTGACGGGTGCACATATCTGTGAATATACTAAAAACCATTGATGTAACACTTTAAATGGGTGAATCGGGTGGTATGTGAATTATAACTCAATAAAGCTGTTTGTTTTTTTTTTAAAAAAAAATACTTCTTGCTGTACTAATCTGGCAACAATGTGAAAAAATATTGTGTTGGTATCTCAAAGGAATCGAGTGAGGATTAAATGAAGTAGATAATGCACGCCAAAGTGCTTAGTACCATCGTTGACAAGGAATAGGAGGTCTGAAAGTGCTTTGGTCTCTTCCCTTCTCCATCCTGTAGCAGCTGCCAAGAGAGCATGCCAGCAAGAGAACAGCCAAAGTAAACAGAGAAGCTCTTTATGCCAAATCACAGAGCCGACAAGGGGAATATGGGGGAAGGGCAGGGAGGAAGGATCCTCCCCAGTCCTTTATTCACAGGTTTAGATGTTGTTCCATCTGCTCTCTTAGTTTGAATTTCTGGACCTAGAGGAAAGGGAAAGGAGTGAGAACCAGGCGTGGGCCCCTGCCAGCTAGGGTGACCAAGCCCAGCTGGTTTGCCTAAGACTGAGGAGTTTCTCAGGTTAAAGCCAGGAGAGTTTGGGGCAAACCAGGATGAGCTGACTAGTTGGTTACCCTACTGCCAGCCTCTCAACAGAATCTGGCCCACCACTCAGGGAGGTATAGGCAGGCCACCTGACCTTCTGCACCTGGGCCCCGGGCTCCCCTACCCCTCCCTGGTCTCCTTACACACCTTTCCTGAGACGGTGAGGGGGTAGTTTGTGACAAACACGATGTATCGGGGAATCTTGAAGTGGGAGATCTGCAGACCAGAGGGAGATAAAGCATGAGGCTGGGCGGGGTCCCACAGTTGGGTGTAGGGGACAGTGGGCTGACAGGTTGGCAGGCAGAGGGTGTTGGAGAACTGAGCAACATCGTGGTGCTTGGGGTGGGTTGAGGGTCCCACCTTCCCTTTGCAGAAAGCCTTGATCTCCTCCGCTGTGGTTTTCTCCCCTTTCTTGAGCTGAATGCAGGCACAGATTTCCTCCCCCATCCGCTCATCCTTCACTCCTACCACCTTCCAGAGTCAGAGATAGATATCAGACATCCCCATCCCCATCCGTGTCCCCTGCTCTTGGGGTCTCACCTGGGCTGGGCACCTCACCTGCACTTCCTGCACCTGTGGGTGTGTGTGAAAGAAGTTCTCGAGCTCAGCGGGATAGATGTTCTCACCGCCGCGGATGATCATATCCTTGGAGCGGCCCAGAATCTTGCAGAAGCCCTGCTCGTCCATCATGGCAATGTCTCTGCAAGGAAAGCCCAGGAGCCGCCTCTCACCTCTGCCTCATCTGGCTGGCTCGCTCACTCATTCAGCAAAAATTTATCAAGCACCTACTATATGTCTTGCACTACTCTAGACTCTGGGGCATATGGCATGAACGAGACATTACTTGGATCGTATAGTCTCATGTAGGAGGCAGATAAAACCAAGTAAGCCCATACCTATGGCATATTTTTTCTCTCTCTCTAAACATATCTATACATATGATTTTCATGGCTGGCTTCTTCATATCATTCAGGTTTCAGCTCAAACGTTTCCACCTTAGAGAAGCCTTCTCTGATCACCCAGTAAAGGGAAGCTCCCCTCCCCACCACAGCCACTCTCTCTCTTATGACCCTATTTTATTTTCTTCGTGATGTTTATAAATGTCTGAAATGATCTTGTTTGTATCTGTCTCCCTCCACCAGATGTGTGGGAAGTAAGAGCAGGACCCTTCCCAGTGTGCCTTCCACTGGACCACCGGTGTTTAGAATCATGCTGGCACATGGCAGGTGCATAATTGGAATTTGTTGAATTAAATGAGTGACTGAATCTTGGCTCAGATTTTGCAGGCACTGTCCCAGGTGCTCTCATCTGTGCTGCATTTGGTCCTTCTGGGAGCCCTATTTGGAGACTATGGTCATCCCCATTTTATACATTTTGGAAACTAAGTCTCGGAGATGTGAAGGGACCATCTTGACACACATGTTCTCCCTGTTCTGGTTCAATGTTGCCAGCTCAGCCTCAGGACCCCCAGCCTCCCCTCGGCAGCCCAACTCTCCACACTGCCCTGCCTTCTCACCCTGTCCGGTACCACTTGTCCCGTCCAGTTGCTTCCTCGGTCTTCCAGGGCTCACCCCAGTAGCCCAGCATGACGCAGTACCCTCGGATGCACAGCTCTCCAGGTGTGTTCAGCTCTGCCAGTGTCCCCGTCCCCATGTTCACGATCTGGGCCTGGGACCAGGCAGCTTCAGGCTGGGGCCTCCCACCCTCTCACTTCAGGATGGGGGGCCCTCAGGATGGGGGGAGCTTTGCCTTCCTTCCCCCTAGTAATGAATCCCCCTGGCTCTGCCCATCCCCAGGGAAGGGAGACAAAGGCTGGAGTAGGTCCATCACCAGTCCGACACTGGAGCTGGGCATGAAAGAATAGTTGAGGCCCAGGCCAGGAGGTGCTGAGGAAACAGAGTGGAAAGGAGCTGCTCAAAGGAGGAAGCCTGCGGGGGAGTCAGGCCAGCTGAAGAATTATAAACAATGCACAAGAAAGGGGAGTCTCCTCTTACTTCCCATTAAGCAGTAAATAAAGAAGCCAAAGATGGTGGCACAGCAGGGCCACGTGAACAGAAAGGTGGCAAACAGGCAGAATCTGAAAGCCTAGTTGAGAGATGAGCCACAGCCAATGTGCAAGGAGAGCTTAGCCTGTGTGCCTCGTGTCTGCATCTGTGAAATGGGGAGAACTACACTTGCCCCGTCTATCCCACAGGTGGGCACCCCAGAGAGTGGCAGTGAGGCTGTCAGACACATGGGAGGGGGCTGATGTCACTGCACACTCACTTCAGGGAGAAGGGCAGTTGGTCCCTGGGGAAGCACTCTGGCAGTGACCCCAGAGGGGCAAGGGCACAAGGTGGGGGGAGGGGGAACCAGGTACGGGCTGGCATAAAGCACCACTGTTAGAGGCTGGGAATTTGAGAGCGAAAGGTGCTCCGGGTCAGCCTTCAAGGTGCAAGGGACCCCCAGAGGAAGAAGCTGCTTGGGAAACTGTTTATGCCAAGCGAAAAGAGGACCTCTGCCAAAGTGAGTGGGGGCGGGTAGGGAGGCAGGGCTATGGGAGAGAAAGAGCTGTGTAGGAAAAATCTCTGTGCCCTGGATCCTCTTTGAGGCTGTTCTGGCTGCCCCAAAACAGACAGTGGGCTTGGCAAAAACACACCTCAGACAGGAAGGGAGGCTGCAGAGAAGTTCAGCTGCGGCTGGCCACTGTTCCAGCTCTTCCCCACTCAGGCCTCAGCCCACAGAGAAAGCCCCAGGCCCGGGAAGACCTTGCTGCTGCGGGCTCTCAGCGTCTTGAGTGAGCTGTTTGGATCTCTAACTGAACGCAATAAACATCCCAGGGGGTGAACCCCAGGCGAATGGTGGGACGTGGGGTCTGGGGCCCACCTCTGTGTGAGGCATGACCCTGCCCACACTTTCCGCCTTCTGCTCCACAGTGTCCTCGGTGAAGTTCATGAAGGTCACGGGACTGTTCTCTGTGGATCCATAAACCACCTAGAGGGTCCAGAAAGGGCGTTTGGAACAGAGCCCAGGACTGCAGCAGGATGGGGAAGTTACCCTGAGGGAAGGAACCGGGTGGGGGGTGGGGCGGGAAATGGGGAGAGCGGAAAGGCAGTTGAATGGTGGGAAAAGAGGCATATTCGGCAGAAGTCGGGAGGCAGAGGCACTGGATGTATCGCAGACCAGCTCAACTAGCAGGGGGCCGGGCTCTCAGTCTTTGTTCTTTCCTGGAGCAGCGTTACCAATGTCCCAGCCTTCTCCACCTCCTCCCCCGGCTGTCTTAGCACCCCGTTCCTGATTTTGGGCCACAACTTCCCCTGCCCCACCCTTCCAAGCTGAAGGACCCATAAACTTGATGAGAAAGCCAGCCTGCCTTGACCAGCTGGGAGCTACACAGACACAGCCCACCCGAAACCCGGGACAAGTGCCTAGCCTTGGGGTAGGTGGCCCCCAAGTTCTGGAGAGTTTCCTGTAAATTTATTTTCCTCAAAATAAAAATACAGCCAAAGCAAGGATTTAAAAAGCCAGTGGCACACCCCCCCACACCCCCCCTTCTAGTGGTCAGAACATCCTAAGCAACAGAAAACCAGCAGCCAGCCTTGGAGGAACATCACCAGGCAGTGCTCTCGGCCAACTATGACCCCCATCTAGAGGCGACAGGTGAAAGGGGCTTAGGAGAGGGCAGGCCTCCACACCTGAGTGCTGGGTGAAGGGAGAGGGGCTGGCTGCCCTCTGTTCTAGGTTCCTTCCAGCCAGCAAAGACACCAGACATTTTTTCATCCTTCAACCCCACCCTACCCCCCATTTCCTCTGTGTTAGTGGAAATGACTCAGGCGTAGCTGGGGTTTGGAGAGACCTGGGGTCTGGCTCCTCCCCTCACCCCCAACACAGACAAGAACCCCTACCATCAGCCCAGAGCTCGCTCTGGGGCCAGAGCTGAGACTCTGCCTGCCCACTCTCCCCTTTCCACAAAAATGTGGACACCGTGGCCGTCACGTGAACACAGAGACCTGGTCGGCTGGGGCAGGGCTGTCCACAGGATCTAGGGTCGAGAAGCCCAAGCTGTCCAGGGCTGGTCCCTTGTAGCCAGGACCCAGCCCCCTCACCCACCCTCACAGTCCTGGGGCCACTGCCCAGGTGTGGCTTCTGTCAAGTACACCTTGATGCCTCTCTGGCTGCCACTCTGGGAGAACCCCCCCACCAAGGGGTCCTGACCGCTGGGG
Organism: Phocoena sinus; assembly: GCF_008692025.1. Classification (NCBI taxonomy): domain Eukaryota; kingdom Metazoa; phylum Chordata; class Mammalia; order Artiodactyla; family Phocoenidae; genus Phocoena; species Phocoena sinus. The sequence continues at coordinate 34,266,409 of NC_045782.1, forward strand.
GTGGGGATGAGGAGATGGGGACACTTCAGGGAGATTAAGGACTGGGGAGATGGTGCGACTGTGCCGGTGGTCTTCAGGTGTTTGCCGAGCCCTGTGGCTCATTCCCCTTGCCCCCAGTTCCCACTTTTCTGGTTACCTTCAGTCGTGGCAAAGGGGCATAGGCGGTGCAGGGGACAGAAACTCAAGCCCGGGGCTGGGAGAGAGGGGCCAGAGGCGGGGCCAGAGGCCAGTCCAGGGCAGGGAAGAGCTCCCACCTCCTGAGGGCTGGCTGCGGGTGCAGCTGGAAGGGGAGCCCGACGCCAGAGAGCCCCATTAAAGCGCCGCCGGCCGGCGACTGCGGCGAGACTCGCGTCCGGCTGTCCGGCCCCGCTTCCTCCCTCGCTGGGTCCAGGGCACACAGCCGAGCGCAGAAGGGGGGAGGCGTGGAGGCTCAGACTTGAGCAAACAAATAAGTTCAGGGAAACCTCCCTCTCTTTGGTGTAAACTCCGGGCCCGGGACACGCCCATACCCACCCCGGCAGGGGCGGGGGTGGGGTGGGGGTGGGGAAGGGGGTCGAGGTGGGGAGGGAGCACAATCCGAGGGCAGGGAGATAGGGGACCACACGGTCCCCATGGTGGGGGGGCCCCTCCCCTTCGAGGGCGGGGGCGCAGCTCCCGGCGGCGTCGCGGCTCCACGTAGGAGCTGGCTCCGGCTGCCGGCTGTGGTCAGGGCCATCGTATAAATAGGGCGGGAGACGGAGCACTGAGGACTTGCCGCTGCCCCCAGCCCCGGCCCCAGGCGTCCCGGCCATGGCCCGCCCGATAGTCTTGCTCAGCCTCGGCCTCCTGGCCGGCCTGCTGCCGGCGCTGGCCGCCTGCCCCCAGAACTGCCACTGCCACGGTGACCTGCAGCACGTCATCTGCGACAAGGTGGGGCTGCAGAAGATCCCCAAGGTGTCAGAGAAGACCAAGCTGCTCAACCTCCAGCGCAACAACTTCCCCGTGCTGGCTGCCAACTCGTTTCGGGCCATGCCAAGCCTTGTGTCGCTGCACCTGCAGCACTGCCGCATCCGCGAGGTGGCCGCGGGTGCCTTCCGCGGCCTCAAGCAGCTCATCTACCTGTACCTGTCCCACAATGACATCCGCGTGCTGCGCTCCGGCGCCTTCGACGACCTGACCGAACTCACCTACCTCTACCTGGACCACAACAAGGTGACCGAGCTGCCCCGGGGGCTGCTCTCTCCGCTGGTCAACCTCTTCATCCTGCAGCTCAACAACAACAAGATTCGCGAGCTGCGCCCGGGCGCCTTCCACGGCGCCAAGGACCTGCGCTGGCTCTACCTGTCGGAAAACTCACTCAGTTCCCTGCAGCCCGGCACCCTGGAGGACGTGGAGAACCTCGCCAAGTTCTACCTGGACAGGAACCAGCTGTCCGGCTACCCCTTGGCTGCTCTGAGCAAGCTGCGGGTGGTGGAGGATCTGAAGCTGTCCCACAATCCCCTGAAAAGCATTCCCGACAATGCCTTCCAGTCTTTCGGCAGATATCTGGAGACCCTCTGGCTGGACGACACCAACCTGGAGAAGGTGAGCTCCTGGCTGCAGGGCTCTGCCCTGGCTCCTTCTTCACTGCCAGGAGGCCAAGGGATCCAGGGCCACAGCTGGGCACCATCCCCTCTCCCCTAAATTTGCCTCTTCCTGTGGCTATCTCCAAGGTGAGGAGCTCTGCTACCTCTGTCCTCATCTTGTCATATTCTCACCCAAAATCCTGCCCTGCTGCCCCTGTCCCTAGTCTCGGCCACTGCCCTCCTACTTAGGAACAGAGCTGGGGCTGCCCTGGCCCCACCAATGGCCCCCAGGAGGCATGTCCAGGGCTCCCAAACCCCCTGCTGTGTGCAGCAGCCACCTCTTCCTGTTGGGCCTTCCACCCCTCCTCTGCTGTATTTCCCCCCCCCCCGTCTCCAGTAAAACTACCACCCCATAAAGGGAGGTTTGTTTACTGAGGAGCCTTCCAGGGGAGCTGGGCAGATCAGGCCCACAAAGACACCCTGTTCCTGGTGGGGAGTGTGCTAAGATGGGGTGGGGGGGCTGGGGAGTGAGGAGGAACACATACCTGAGGAAGACCTCCTCCATGCCTCCCAGAGGCCCTGGTGGATCCCCCATCCCCACCCCCAGTCCACACACATACATTCCACTGCATTCTCAGGTCCATTTCAGCTGAGTGGGGACAGAGGGCCTGCCCCAGGTTGCAGACATGCACCCATGGGTTCCGTGAGGGGGCAAAGGCAGAACCACTCACAACTGTTAACCTTTGGCACAATGACCCTAGGTATCTCCCCATAGGAAAGACTGGCCATGCCTCACTGTGTCCCAGACAACTCACTGCCCTTTGCCCACCCATCTCCTGGCTGCGTCCTCGCTCAGTCCTTCCTCCTCTGTGATGCCCAGCACCTGGCCAGGTGGGGCTGCCGTGGGTCAGACTGGAATCCTTCCTTGGGACTAGAAAATCGCTCTGGTGTAGGGGCTCCAGCCAGGAGGTTTGGGCAGGGACCAGGGCAAGGTGGGGGGATGGTCATCAGAGCAGTCTGATCACCAGGGAACTTCACACCCTTCTCTGGGCCACAGGCACAGAGATGAGGGCAGAATCATACCTGGACGGCAACCAGCCTTCATCTGGGTGGACAGAGTCTGCCCGAGCTTGCCCTTCTTCAGCCCCAGCCACTCCCCAGCAGAAGTCAGAGTCGCCCGTGGCCCACCATTGCCAGCGTGGCCTTTCAGTGGGAAGTAGAGCAGGGCAGCAGGGGCTCATTTGGGGCAGGGGAGGCCAGGCAGGAACTGTGACGTCTGGGCCAAGATATGGGCACCAATAGAATGTTTCCTCTGGAGCCAGACAACCTGGCCCAAGACTCCACCGAGGTGGCTCCACAAACAGAGTCTGGCAGGCAGTGAGGGAGCAGTGAGGATAGAGCTGGGGGACATCCCAGGACCCTGGGGGCTGTGGGGAACCTGGGCCCACTGCCCATCGCACCAAACACTGACCAGCTTCACTGTGTGCCAGCTTGGGCCACTGGGGCCAAACTCTGGCTGCCTCCCCAGCCCCAGTGTTTGTGCAGGAAGCATGGTGCCAGGGGAGGAGGAGCTGGATGTGGTCCGGCAGCTACTGTTGACTCCCTGGGCAAGGGACTTAACCCCTCCCCCGCCCCCCGCCAATTTACATATTGGAAACAACACTACCTATCTCAAAAGGTGGTTGTATGGATTAGGTCATCTGAGACAACTTAGTCATACTGTGAAACTCCTCAAGGTGCCACTGCTTACGTCCAGGGAACCACCCTGCTCCTCTGGGGCCATAGAGATGGGAGAGGCCGGACACGGGCTGGGGTGCTCACTCGTGCCCACCTCCCTCCCTAGTTCTCTGATGGTGCCTTCCTGGGTGTGACCACGCTGAAACATGTCCATCTGGAGAACAATCGCCTGAACCAGCTGCCTTCCAGCTTCCCCTTTCACAGCCTGGAGACCCTCACCCTCACCAACAACCCCTGGAAATGTACCTGCCAGCTCCAGGGACTGCGGAGGTGAGAGGACCCCCGTGGTACCCCCAGAACATGCTCGTGTGATGGAGTAGAGACACACTGGCCCTGCACTAAGACATCCTGGGCATATGTCCTAGATCTGCTACCTAATAGGTGTGGAACCCTGGGCATTTCCCGATTTGCATGAAGATGACAGTTCCAGGCTACCTTAAAGCCAAGTCAACCTGGCCCCATGGCTCACTGGCCCTTCTTCCAGTACTCTTACTCTCTTCCCCTACCCCAGCAACTCTCTGTCTCTCCAGGTGGCTGGAAGCCAAGACCTCCCGCCCTGATGCCACTTGCATGTCGCCCGCAAAGTTCAGGGGCCAGCACATTCGTGACACCGACGCCTTCCGCGGCTGCAAGTTCCCCACTAAGAGGTCCAAGAAAGCCGGCCGCCATTAAACAGGTATGGCCCAGTGGGCAGGTCCCCCATTCCCTCTCTAGAGATTCTGGAAGTGAGGAGGGTGTCTCAGGATACTTCCCCACCCTGAAAGGGCATGCAGACCCTCCATTTTTGCAGGGAGAGGAGGGGAGGACTGGGGCTCCCCCTCTAAGGGGGAAAATGATGCTGCCCAGGACCACCACCATTCTCTCCAAACACCGTCTAGGTTGTTGGAGTCCTGACAACGATCCTCGCCTCACTGCAGGTCCTGACCCAGCCGGTCCTGGTGACTGGTCTCTGCCTTCTGCCGGAGAAACTACTGATCCTCCCACCTCTGACCCCCACCTTCTCCCCACAGCCTTTGCTGATGCACAGAGCTGTCCACACCTAGACATGTCCTGGCAGGGGACTCGGGCACTGCGGCACAAGCCCAGCTCCACCGGACGGTGAGAGCTTCAGCACGCCTGGCCCCGCGGCTACGGCTCCTCTCAGAGAAGCTGTTGCTGAGACCCCCCAAGTCCTTTAGAACCGGAACACGGTGGCCATCAGGATGGCCACTCTTCCAGAATCCTCGTCTCTGCTCCCCTTTCCCTGCCATTTGGAAACAAACATCAAATCCTTGCCCCACCCCTTGCTTCTAGGAAGGGTCTCAAGCCCCTACCCCCAACTTTGCCAGCCCCCGCCTGCCAGGACACTCTAGCCGGACACTGGTGCTTTGCCACACATCCTCCCGTGCCGCATTTCTTCCCCAGATTTCTATAAATATAAATTTATGTATGTGTAATATTTACTCCCCTGTCACCTATCTCTGTGACTTGAGAGCTGCCGATTAGGTAAGACTGTTTTTTCTCACATCTGCTTTCTGGAATGACGGCCAGCTGGAGGGTCTTCCTTGGAGACCCAGGCTGGGCTCCTCCCCACTCCCAGCGATCTCTTCTCACCCAGCCCCGTCCTCCACTCACCACCAGTTCCTTCATGTTCAGCTTGTTGATGATGGCTCGGATCAGCTCTGAGGATGCAGGGGACCCACCGATCACACCTGAATCAGAGAGAGGGCTGACACAGCTCCCACCTTCTCAAGGCCCAGTGGACCCTCCCTTCACCTACGGCCCTTTTTAGGAAATAACATTCCCTTCTCTCCCCAACCCCGGACCTATTCCTAGACCAGGCAGCTGGCCTTGGCCTGGAGTCTAGGGACACTGGGGATTTTCCTCCCTTCCACCCATGTTTCTACAGCGGCCTTCTTGCCCCTAAATGAAAGATTGGGCACATACGTAGTTCACTGGGCCAATCCTGGCCTGCCACCCTTGGCCCCATCCCACCTCCACACATGGCTGAGATGTCATAACTTGAGAAGTCTGGTTGGTTCAGAATGTCCACGAACATTGTGGGAGTTCCGTACAGCAAGGAGCCTCTGTATGAGGGAGGTACATCTCAGAATCAGGCTTGGAAGTAGAAGGGAACTTCCTCTTCTCACCACCCCACCTGACCCTACAGTAAGGGCCAAGGCTGCAACTGTGGGGAACAGGCAGGGGAAGCTCCTTGGAGGGAGGAACTGGTCCTCTCCTGGGGGTCTCCCACTACCCCGTCTCCATTTCTCCTGGTTGGAGGGAAGAGACATCTTGGAAAGGGATCAGGGCCCAGAAGTGAGGAATAGGAGGGTCTTATCAGCCCACAGATAACTGTCCACTGATGCCCACCTCTCTCTGCTGATGGCCTCCAGCGCCTTCTTGCCATCAAAGACCGGAGAGGACAGGATGAGGGTGACCCCGTGCATCAAGCTCACCATTGTGCCTCCCACGGAACCCAGGCAGTGGTACAGGGGGTTGGGCAGGACCACCCGTGACTTGTCTGGTGGCTGGAGATGGAAGCAGGAGGCTGGGTCTATTGTGGGGCCCCTGGAAGCCAGTTCCTCTAGCCAGCGGGGGAGCCCAGCAAGCTCCCCCCACCCGCCGCTGGCACGGTGCCAGGGAAGCCCTTGCTGGGCCAGCACCCCCTCACCTTCTGGTGCAGTCTCAGGCGCTCTCCTATCATGTTGGAGTTGTTGACAATGTTGTAGTGGGAGAGTGTGGCCCCCTTGGGGCTGCCGGTTGTCCCCTGACAAGACAAGCAGGTGATGGCTTGGCCTCTTTCATCCCATCTCCTTCCCACCCTGGGCCAGTGCATGAAGAGCACTGGACTGGGAGTCAGGAGACCGAGACGGCTGCCCCAGATCCATTCATTCACTCAGTACGTATTCACAAAGATTTGCCACATGCCTAACCGGTGCCAGGTGTTAGGATCCACAGAGGTGGCAAACAAGGTGTGTCCTTATGCCACTCGTGAGGTGGCTCAGAGAACTCTGTGGCTCGCCAGCAGATGCCCTCTCCGGGCCACAGTCTCCCGATCTGCTAAATGAGGGGCTCTGACCTGTGGTGGCTCAGTGCGTCTGCCCCTGTGCCGGGGACAAGAGGGCCAGGGGAGGTGGGCATGTGATGAGGACACCAGGTGCTGAAGTTTTCCCGGGCAGAGCAGACAGCTAGGGCCGGCCCCGCTAGAAGAGTGCTTGCTCTCCCCTCATCTCCTCTGCTGCCTCCTCCTCCTCGGGGGAGGGCCACGTGACGGGCAAGCGTTAGTGTGCCAGCCTGGGCTCGGGACAGGAGACCTCTGCCTTACCGAGGTGAACTGGATGTTGATGGGGTCATGGCAGGACAGGAGCTGCTGGGTGTGCCGGAGCCGGGCCAGATTCTGCTCTTGACTGCCAGCTGCCACCACCTCATCCAGAAGCAGCGTCCCTGGCAGAGGGGCGTCCGCCGAGATGACTGTGGTCAGCTCTGGGAGCCTAGGGGTAAGGGAGCATGGTGAGAGTCAGGGGCTGAGGAAGGGCCCACAGAGATGGGTACGGGATGAGGGGGCCAGGAGGCTGCATGAGGCACGCCTCCCAATCTGGGACACCCCCACCTCTGACTCTTCAAGTGCCCCGGCTGGGCCTTCTCCACCTCTGGACAGATCTGCTTCAGGATGCTGTAGTAATGCTGGGTCTTGAATTGCCTGGGGAACACGAGGGCTTTGCAGCCCACCTGTAGGAGGGGAGCGCCCCACCAGAGTCAGCAGGAAGCCCCAGCCTGGGGATGTGGTGGCATCCTAACAGTTGCTCTCTTGCCCACACACACCACCACCACGACACACACGTGCACCACCCCTAACACACACACTAGCCTGTCTGACCAACAACCCACTCTTCCCACCCACCGTCTAAGGAAGGACAGACTCTGGGGGTCACTCACTTGAGCATGGCCCCCCAGCCCAGGCAGCCCTCTATGACAACTGGAAGCCCCCTGTGCCACCAGCTGGCTCCCCCGCCCCCACCAAGGCAAGGAATGGGCCTACCTTCTTGAGGGCATACTCCACCTCCATAGCCTGGTAGGCTGGGTTCACAGACACCTGGTGGAGACAGAGAGGGTACATCATGTGTCCTGGGCAGACTCTGTCCCTCTCACTGCCCCTCCACCCTCAGAGGCAGCACCCTGTACCTTCAGGCTTCCTCGGTGGGCTTCGGGAGAAAGCACCAGCTGGTCTGAAACCAGCCAGGCACCGGTATGATTCTGGGGCCAAGGGTCAAGGGGGTTCCCCTGAATGATGCCCCCCCACAGCCAGCTGTGCCAGGTAAGCCCCTCCTCACCAGAATGATGCCTGCCTGGGCCGTGGCCAGCTGCATGAGTACCCATGCGTAAGAGTTGGGTCCCCACATGCCCAGACGGTCACCCTTGCGGAGGCCAGTACTCAGGAGCCCAGAAGCAGCTTTGTCCACCTGGTATAAACAGGGCGCAAAAGGGTGAGATGCAGGTGAGCAGAAAGGGGCCCATGACTCGCCCCTTAACCTTTGGCCCAGGGCTTCACATCAGAACCACCTGGGAACAAGGGACAGGCAGATACCTGGGTCTCAGCAGATCTGGAGGGGGCTTGGGAACATGCATAGTTAACCAGTGTCCCAAGAACGACTGATGCAGGAGGCACCTGGGCCACCTCTGCCTCAGTCCCGCCCTCCTCTCCTGACACCCCTTGGGGCTCTCAGGCAGCCCCGGCACCCTGCCCCACAGCTAGGCACCACCCTTGCTGCTCCACCCAGCCAGGGCAGCCTGGCGGCCAGCACCTGCCCACTTTGAGGGTTCAAAGTCAGGACCCACCTCCTCCTTGAGCTGGGCAAAGGTCAACCTGATGTTTTCGTGGTGGACAACCAAGGCCTCTCGGTCCGGGACCCTCTGTGCTGTGGCATCCAGGCATTGCCCCACAGTCTTGTTAATAAGGTGCAATGTGGTATGGCCCTGGACATAGCTGAGGCCTCCAATGGGCAGGGTGGCGGTGCGATCCATCTCTCCAGAACTGTGGGGAGAGGGGCTGTGGGCTCAACTGCACCAACCCGGGTGCAGTTGGCAACAAAGGCTGGCACACCCCGCTGGGAGGTAGACTGCTTACAACGTGTGCGGAATACTCCAGAAACTGTCTGACCCGCCCCATCCCCAGGGACCATAATCATTTAACTTAGGACCTGCTTCGCCCTTGGGGGATCAAAGCTGGAGGCTGACTTCCTGTCATTAATCAGAGAGAAGGTTCTTTTCCCCAACCTACTCCCCAGTTTCCACTCAGTGCCAGGGGCCTGGAGCCTTGGTGCCAAGACCCTGGAAAGGGAAACTTAAAGTCAATCACGCTGATTTGACGAAGCAGGGAGGTAGCCTGTGTGGGCTAGGAACGGCCTCATCCTAGACACTGCTTCCTCCTAGTAAAAAGGCCCCTGGGTATTTGTCAAAACCCACAGAATAGTCTAACACAAGGACTAAACCTTAACGTACTATGGACTATAGTCAATAATAATGTACCATACTAGTTCCCTAATTGTAACAAATGTACCACACTAATGCAGATGTTAATAGCAGGGAAACTGTGCCGGGATGGGGTGGGGGGTGGGTATAAGGAACTCTATGTTCAATCTGCTCAGTTATTCTGTAACTCTAAAACTGTTTAGGGGGACTTCTCTGGTGGCGCAGTGTTTAAGACTCCGCGCTCCCAATGCAGGGGGCCCAGGTCTGATCCCTGGTCAGGGAACTAGATCCCACATGCACGTCGCAACTAAGAGTTCACATGCCACAACTAAGGAGCATGCCAGCCGCAACTAAGGAGCACACGTGCCACAACTAAGGAGGTGGCGACCTGCAGCTAAGGAGCCCGTGAGCCGCAACTAAGGAGCACACCTGCTGCAACTGAGACCTGGTGCAACAAAATAAATAAGTTAAATAAATGTACATTTAAAAACATTTAAAAATAAAACTATTAATTACTAAAACTGTCTAAAGTCTATTAATTAATTAAAAGCAAAAACGAAAAAAGGTCCCCAGCAGTCCAAGTGTCACAGGCCTAGGACTGCTCGTGCCCGCTTCGCTGCCCTGGGTTACAGCTGCTGGGCTCCCACCCACGCCCAGGTGGGAGTGTGGTAGCTCTCAGACCCTGTTCTTATCAGAGAGGGCATGCTCCAGGGCCCTTCCAGGATCCTTCCAGGCCTCCTCTGGGCCACCACTGGGTGGTGTGGGCCCCAGGGACCCTTCCTGATGATTCTGTCCTGCAGCTGCTGAGCTGAAGAGACCGAGCCTGGCTTTCACTGACTGACCACTTATGGCTTATGGGGGAGAATTTCTGGGAAGAACAAGGTATGCAGGGCACAGGGGAGCAAAACTGGTTTTCCCTGTAAATGGGTGAGGAGACCTCATGTCACAGGAGGCCGGGTCCCAGTGTGGGCTGATGGGGAGGCTGTCCTGACTTCAGCGAGGCTGAGCCACACATTGGGAAGCGAGCGAGCACTGGGCTGGAGTTGGGGGCTTGAGGTCTCGTCCCAGGTGTACCACCCGCTGGGTGGGTGGCTGTCACAGACACCTTTGGTGTCCCTTGACGTGTCTCCTCAGTGCATCTCTGGTTTCTGCTGCTGGGACAGTTCCTTGTGGTTCTGTCTGCTCAGGGACTCCCTCAAGTCTCCCCTTCTTAGCTGGACAGTTCTGGGAGGCATCAAGTCCCGGGGGGAAGACCCTGGTTGCCTGCACACACCCCATACTGACTTCTCTTCTTGTCTCCTCTCCGCACTCCCTCACTCCTACTTCCTAGGATCACAAATAAATCACCAGCACCCAAGTCCTTGCTCTCAAGAGAATCCAGGTTAAGATACCTGTGTCTTCGTCTCTCTAGGCCTCAGCTTCCCCACTTATAAAGTTTGAGGACTTGGATCAGTGGTTATCCTCAAGGGGATGCTATTTACCTACCTGGGCAATCTTCTCAAAGGGTTGTAGCGAGCCACCTAAGCCAGGTGATTCCCTCAGGTGTGCTGGAGCAGAAAACAGCCAGATGTCACAGGCCTCTGAAGCCCTGCCAGCAGCCCACACTCAGGGTAACAAACCTAAAGAACTACTAAGGTAGCTCCCTGTGGTCACCATGACACCCCTCAAGAGAGACTGTGTACCCAAATCCTTCACTCACAGGCATACAGTGGAGGGCATCCATTTTTGCTCACTGGGAAACAGATACGCTCTTTTCTTTGGGTTTGCCAAAGTGACAGGTGCAAGGGCAAACATGTGGAGAAAACCTGCTTCAGAAGAAAGCCAACACAGAGGAAAGTAGGAGAGATGGAAAGAGACAGAGAGACAAAGAGAGACAGAAACGGAGACAGGAAGACCCAGTGACAGACTTAATCTTGAGATTGTCGAATACCTAGACCCAGTCACGTGTTAAGCCTACCTACCTCTGGACTTCTCACTGTCAACAGTCAATAAATTCCCTCTTTCAATTTAAGCCAGTCTGGGGGTCGGGGAGGGGAAAGCTGAACTCCATTTGCGACAACATGGATGAACCTAAAGGACATTATGCTTAAGGGAAATAAGCCAGACACAGAAAGATTAATACTGCATGATCTCACTTATATATGTAATCTAAAATATGAACAAACAAATTTAAGCCAGTCCAAGTTCGGTTTCTATTGCTCACAACTGGTGAGTCCTAACTATATACATTTTTTGCGTTCAGTGGCTTACCACTGCCCTTGAAAGCCCGGCAGGCCACTTCCCAACAGCCCAGCATCTGGACTAGAAGGCAGAGAAATACAGATCTCAGCCAGTTTAATGGTCACATTGTCAACAAATCATTAAAGGTGGGGAGCGGGGGGCATCTGCCTGACAACATGGACCCTCTTATTCTCAAAGTGACCCGGAGTCCTATTTTGTTTGGAATCTGATTTTCTACACATTCACCATGGTTTTCAGTGGCTTCTTGGAGTGTCTAGTTGGCAAATCGACAGGTTGATTAATGTGCCCTCCCCCAAATGCAGTTCAATTGCCCTGTGTATTATCTCCTTTATCTTCATGGTGGCTCTGATAGATGGTATGAGAGAGACCCCCAGTAGCCCCTTCTCCCTTCATAATACACCCTCGGATGTTCACCTGGCTATGGCCAGGTGGAATAGAGACCACATTTCCAAGCTTCCCCAGCAGGTGGTCTGGTCCAGGAATAAAGTTCTGGCCAAGGGGATTTAAGGAGAGGTCGTGTGTGCAGGTTCTGAGAAGAACCTTTAAAGAGAAGCACATCTTTTTTTCTTTCCCACTGGCTATAATGCTGCCCATGACAGTTCTCTTGGACCACATGGTGAGCTTGGGCACCACAGAGCAACAGACAGAAGGGCCTGGAGTCTGACAGCAGGCTGTACCATGCCGGCCACAGACTGGCCATCTCCTAGAAGAAGAAACTCCCATCTCGTAAAACCACGGTGAGAGGGGATTTTTGTGATACACACTAAGCCAATTCTGAAAAATACAGGTGGGAATTATGAACTCTCATTGTACAGGTAAGGAAACTGAAGTGCAAAGAGGCAAAGTGGGCTGCCCAGCTGGTAAACAGCTGAGCCTGAAGTGGAGAGCTCAGTACCACTGCCCCAGCATTACAGCCTTGCCTGCCCAATCCAGGGAGAAAGGATGGGATGGGTAATTCTCTTCTTTAGGCTCTGGATTTAGTCCCTATCTGATCAACAGAGATTGTCTAATCTCAATTTTATTTTTCCACAATTGTTTACTAATTGAACCCAAGAAACTGGGACTGCGTAGGGCAGGGTTGTGGTGGAAACAGGTTGCTCCTTCAGAGGATTGAAGGGTTCTAGAAACACATATCAATGCAATTTGCTCATAAACTTAAGAACCACGCATCGTTGGGAAAGACCGAGTGCAAACACCACTGATTCTACTTCCCTCTTTCCTCAGACACACCCAAACGCCTTGGTCAAGAAGGGTGGCCTCTTCTTTTTCTACTCTTAAACAAAGTGGCAGATACCCCATTTAAACCTGAAAAAGACAATAAAGAGATTTGGTTTCAGGAAAAGTTGTTTGCTTGTTTGTGGAAAGTTTAAGGAGTTGGAGCAGGACCGCCAGGAGTCCCAGCTGCTACCAACTCAAACAACTAGAGTAAGCCTTTAGCTACGTGCCCTGGGTACTATAAAACGCCAGGTGGGAGTGGGTCAGCCAGGCGGGAGCTGGGAGGGAACTGGAGACAAGGCACAGCCCCACCTAAAGGTGTCCACAGAGAATGGGCCTGTGAAAATTCAGGCCCGGATCTGCTGCCAGATCTGATTTCACAAGAGAAGTCAGGAAACAAGGATTTAAAAAGAAAATATTTCTTTTGACCTTTCATCTTTGGCAACTAACGTGTTCACTGTTTTATCCTCAGTGCTTCACAGGGCCTGGAATGTAAGAAGTGCTCAAATGAATGAATTATAAACAATGCACATAACCCGATTAAAAATAAGCAAACAGCTTGAATAGACTTTTTTCCAAAGAAGATATATGAATGGCCAACAAGCACATGAAATGCAAATTAAAACCACAATGAAATACCACTTCACGCCCACTAGGAAGGCTGTAAACAAAAAACCAAAATATCAAGTGTTGGTAAGCATGTGGAGGAACTGAAACTTTTTTTCCGTTGCGGAGCACAGGCTCCGGACGCGCAGGCTCAGCGGCCATGGCTCACGGGCCCAGCCGCTCCGCGGCATGTGGGATCTTCCCGGACCGGGGCACGAACCCGTGTCCCCTGCATCGGCAGGCGGACTCTCAACCACTGCGCCACCAGGGAAGCCCAAGACTAACTTTTATGCAATAAGGAAGGGCTGCAGGCTGCCCATGAAGTTCACGTGCTGTCCTCTTGGGCAAGCCTCAGTCCTCAGTCAACATACTCACCCTTGTGTGAGACACAGCTCCAGTTCAATGTGCCAATGCATCTTCTAGCTCATGGCAGATGAGAGGCAGGCTCTCCTCTTCCATCTCCCTTGCACATCACCCCAAGATTCATTATTCAACGCAGCAGCCCAAGTACTGCTCACTGATCCACGCACCATGGGGCTGCATTCTTGCAGGGGTTGGGGGGGGGGGGCTCCTTTCCCTAATTTTCAGAAAGACACTAGGCTAGTGGTCAATCTGGGAGTAGAGATGGCAGATGCTTGGGCTGGAGGGGACAACTTTTAACTTGTAATAACTGTTTTATCCTGAAATAAAGTTATTTTTATATACCCACAAAGATGAGTGACACGTTTATACCAGCTACAACATACAACTAGTGTTCAAGAAAATGAAGGAGCTGTTGTGACAAATAAGACCCAAAGAGCACTAGTGAATGGTCATTTTCTTAACTGATGGCCATTTTAATGTGCAGTGGCCACCAAGAGCACAAGAATGACTATGACGTTAAAAGGTCCTCAGCAAAAACTAAGAATTTCGGGGGCTTCCCTGGTGGCTTAGTGGTTGAGAATCCGCCTGCCAATGCAGGAGACATGGGTTCGAGCTCTGGTCTGGGAAGATCCCACATGCCACGGAGCAACTAAGCCCGTTCGCCACAACTACTGAGCCTGTGCTCTAGAGCCCGTGAGCCACAACTACTGAGCCCATGTGCTGCAACTACGGAAGCCCACACGCCTACAGCCCGTGCTCCACAACGAGAGAAGCCACTGCAATGAGAAGCCCGCACACTGCAATGAAGAGTAGCCCCCGCTCTCCACAACTAGAGAAAGCCCACGCACAGCAATGAACACCCAACACAGCCAAAAATAAATAAATTTATGAAAAAAGAATTTCGACCTAAGTCTCTTAGGGAAAAAAAAAACCACCACCTCAAAATAGATCACAGACTGCATGTAAAACATTAGAAACATTTAGAAAACAACATGGGAGAAAACCTTTAGGATCTAAGGCTAGGCAAAGTTTTTAAACTTGACACTATAAGCACGATCTATAAAATTAATAAACTGACCTCATCAAAATTAAAACTTTTCGCTCTGCAAAAGACCGTATTAAGAGGACAAAAAGATGAGATACAGAGTGGGAGAAAATATTTGCAAACCACATATCTGACAAAGGACTAGTATCCAGATTGCATAAAGAACTCTGAAAACTCAACAGCTGAAAAAAAAAAAATTCAACTGGAAAATGAGCAAAAGACATAAAGAGATACGTCACCAAAGAGGATACACAGGTGGCAGATAAGCACATGAAAAGTTATTCAAGGGACTTCCCTGGTGGCGCAGTGATTAGGAATCTGCCTGCCAATGCAGGGGACACGGGTTCGAGCCCTGGTCCGGGAAGATCCCACATGCCGCGGAGCAACTAAGCCCGTGCGCCACAACTACTGAGCCTGCACTCTAGAGCCTGCAAGCCACAACTACTGAAGCCCGCGAGCCACAACTACTGAAGCCCACGCACCTAGAGCCCATGCTCTGCAGCAAGAGAAGCCACCGCAATGAGAAGCCCGTGCACCGCAACGAAGAGTAGTCCCCGCTCGCCACAACTAGAGAAAGCCCGCACGCAGCAACGAAGACCCAACGCAGCCAAAAATAAATAAAATTAATCTATTAAAAAAAAAAACAAAAACAGTTCTTAGATGATATAATATTGGGGACCACAAGGTGTAACTGGGCTGCCCAGTTCAGTGGGCCTAGAAGCCACACCATCTCCATCACTCTCTGCTGGGATAGCCCCTTGACACATTTGTTAGACCTATTCTGAGGCCCCCACTTCTCAGCTTGCCTTTATGCTGCCACACCCAAGAGGTGAAATATTGAGCATAGGAGATCATGTCCTTTTCCCCGTGGTTATCAAGGAAAGCTAAACTGTTTAATGTATAACACACACTTTCATGAATTTTTTGTCAAGATTAATAGGTCACTCCTCCCAAAAGCAACCCTTGATTTTTGAGCAAAAGAAGATAGACACAAGAGTATATTCTCTGAGAGTCAAGAATAGACAAAATTAATCTATGGAGATTAGAAATCAGAACAGTGATAGTCTCTGGTTGGGGAAGGGAATTGACTGGAAAGGGGCACTACAGAAATTTCTAGAACTGTGCTGTCTATATGGTAGCCTAGTCACATGTGGCTCTGGAACACTTGAAGCATGGCTAGTCTGAATTGAAGTGTTCTGTAAGTGTTAAATACACACCAGATTTGGAAGACTTTATGAAATAAAGAATATAAAATACCTCCTTAGCAATTTTTAAAAGATTGATTACCTGCTGAAATGATATTTTGGCTATACTAAGTTAAAGAAAATATATCATTAAACTTATTGCCTATTTCTTATTACTTTAATATGGCTACTAGAAAACATAAAATTCCACAGGTGGCTCACAGTATATTTCTACTGAACAGCACTGCTTTAGAGCGATGGACAAGTTCTGTATCTTGGGGTGTTGAGTAATGGGTGAATACATTTGTTAACATTCATCAAACTGCACAACCAAGATTTGTGCATTTTACTGTCTGTAATTATACCATAAAGTCCCATGATCTTTCCACCACCCAACATAACCTTCCTGAAGGAGTCCACAGCTTACAAAGAACACAGACTACAAAGAACCCCCAAGGTAAGAGCTACAATGAAGATTTTGAGCAAGGCACTCTGTATTGATGGAAGCTTCCCTTTTTTTTTTTTTTTTTTTTTGTTGGTACGCGGGCCTCTCACCATTGTGGCCTTTCCTGTTGCGGAGCACAAGATCCGGATGCGCAGGCTCAGCGGCCATGGCTCACGGGCCCAGCTGCTCCGCAGCATGTGGGATCTTCCCGGACCGGGGCACAAACCCGTGTCCCCTGCATCGGCAGGCGGACTCTCAACCACTGCGCCACCAGGGAAGCCCGAAGCTTCCATTTTTAGCTCGAATAAAACTGATGGTGTATATGTGTTTTTGCAGAGAAAGTAAACAGGAAATTATTATTTGAGTCCAGTAAACTCAAGAAGACAGAGGGCCTGAAATACTTGGGGTTAGGAGGCATCCATGCTGCAGATTTTCCCTTGGGTCACTGTTCAGGGCTCATGCGGAAAGTACACAGGAGCCAGGGGTGGAGGCTGATTCAGAACACCTGCCCTTGATGGCATCACTAAGGTACATACAAGGTTTATCTCTTAGCTTTCTAGGGTCAAAACCCTCAATGTTTTCTGTTCACTCATAGAGGACTAGAGAAAACCACAGAGTCCAGAGGTTAGGAAGGGTTCATAAGGGTTTAAGCATAAGTAAGATTTCATACAAGTATGAAGGCTTCCTACTTCGACCACAGCCCTCTTGGATTCAGGGATCCAAGTCTCAAAGCCCAGCCTCCTTAGGAATCACAGAATGTCCACAGAAATACTGCAGAGTGCTTCTTATCCAAGTGACCTATTTTACAAAGAAACGAAGGTCCAGAGAGGTTGAGGGACTTGCCTAAAGCCATACTGGTCGGGCTGGGCTTGCTTTCCTGTCATTCAGCTCCCAAACCGAGAAATACATGCATGCCAATGAGATTCACAGAACACGATTCCTAAGGTAGAAAAACAGCTTGTTTATTTCTGAAGGGAGAGGCCCCTGGCAGAATTATTGGTTCCTGTCATTTATCAGGACACTCCTCTAGCAAGGCCCCTTTAAGAGATGAAATTACATCCTGTACTTTGGTTTGATCAGGGGGGAAAAAAAGCAGTCCTTTATCCCAACACTCAGCGTAATCAGGGATGGGTCTGTCAACACAACCAGAGCAGCCCCAGCTTGGTTTAAGCAGTTGCCTCTGTCAGAACGGTCTTCCTCCTACTCTCCAGACAAGGCTCTAAACTGTGGGTCTTGGGGGTCATTGTAGGAATGTGCAAAGCCATTGTTACATAAGTACTTTCTGTCTCATAACTCATTAGCACCAGGCTGTGGGTAAGAATTTTCTTACGCGACCTCATTTAACTCTCACCCTCAGACAACACTATTAACACATAACAAAAGTCTCAAGTTTAACTTAGTCCCAAAGCTACCAGCTAGAAAGTGGTTCTTTTGAACTTAGATCTGTCTGGCTCCAAAGTCTTTGTCTGTAGATGGAATAAATAAATAATGTGGGAGATGTTAGGAGGGCTTCCTACGCAGGGTTCAAAAGAGTTCAAGCACAAGCAAGAGTTTATATCAATACAAGTATACAGCCTTCATCCTTCAAACCACAGGCCTACCATTGGAGGGATCAGGCTCAAATTCCAGCTTCTTTAGGAAGTCTTAACTAATCCCATTCCCACCTATCAGATTCTTCCCTGCTTTGATTGACACTCTCCTGGTATAGCATCCTTACTGCCTTGAATCAGTGGATCTATGATCCTCCCCTGCTGATCCCTTTCTGGCAAAGAAGCCACTGGAAACAAGTTCGTTCATCCTTGTAACCCCCACTGCACCCTCTACAGTAGACTGCATACCTACTGTGTGCAGGGTAGGAGAGGTAACTAAAACCAATGTGTACCAGTCACTGATTACAATGTCCAAATTGGGTAGGAGAGGTAACTAAAACCAATGTGTACCAGTCACTGATTACAATGTCCAAATTTATAGTTTATTTTCTATTATTCCATTTAGACTGGAGTAGTGAGTAAGGATAGCATTACCAAATCCCTTGTTAATCATCTTTGGTAGATTATGGGAAGGGTCTATTTTTCTATTGTGATTTCTACCCAAAAGACTTCCTAGCTTAATATAATCCCCTCATATAGGGACAACATTTTATAGTTTCCAGTACTGGTCCCACCTGATTATAGCCATCCCCCTGGAGGGTGGTCCATGAAGCCCACTCATGCCCTTGCACCAACCATCAGCACTGAGTCACTGGAGCCCCCGCTCTGAGGGTCACACAATTCTGAGAGGCTCGAGCCACGGCTCTCTCTGTCTTTCCCAGCTCTGAGTGTTCCCAACACCCTGGGTGCAGCTGCCCCACCGGCAGCCCCAGGCCAGCGTTAGAGGTCTGAAGGAAGCGTGCTTATTGGAGCTGCATCAGGAATCGCACTGGATTCTGCCCTCCTAGGCTCCCTGAAGCTCCAAACTAGACCATCTGCCTTCCCTGGGGATGGGGTTGTGTGGACAAGGGGAAGGGGGTCTGTAGAACAATGGGCAGCTTCTTTCCTTCTGGGGAAAAAGGCTATGGACAACCCTGACTTTGATGGATAGGGGAATGTCCAGAAGATCCAGGGGCTACATTTAGGGCTGGGCAGAGGCTGACATCTTGGTAACTGGCCAGAAGAGAACCAGGTGCAAGAGGCCACTGAGGAGGGAATCCTCTCCTACCTTCAAATCACTTGAAATTCCTACCCAGACCCCATTTGGAGGATCTCAGGTACCAACTCTGCCCCAAAGCAAAGGCTGAGAAGAGCAAGCCTTTGTCAATCCAGCATGTAGGTAGCATTAGTGACAAACTCCACGGTTAGGTAACATACTCAAGGTCATGCAGCAGGGAGGTGGAGGGCTATAACCCAAAGCAGTCTGGCTTCAAGGTTCTTGCTTTTTCTTAACAGACAGAACTGGGGATCTGATAGGTAACAGGCATGGGGCGTTTGTCAGCAAGAAAGCAGGCTGTATGTGACCAGGTCAGAAAGAGCAGAGGACAGAAGCCCTGGAGCTTTCCGCACCATGGCACCTAGAACACTCAATAGTGATCATCTTGACTTATCTTCTCCCTCACTAGACTACAAGTTCCCCGAGGACTGCGTCCTCTGGCTTTCATAACAATACCCGCCCTGTGCTTGACGTGACGTAGGTTCTCAGGAACATCTGCTGAATGCTTGAGACTCTTGAGGGCTTCTTAAGGACAAAGTAGGTGCAAAATCAGGTCAAAGCATCATAGTCAGTAGGTAAGGCCTCAAGCAGCACAAGGGAGTGGCAGGAATGGGAGGGAATTAGGCCAAATGCTCAGTAAATCTTTCTCTGGACACATGGATCTCCTGACAGAGTCAGAATTTCAATGAGGCCTGGTGCCCCTACTCTGCAATTGTAGGCCTGCAGCATGTAAGAGACCTGCTTTGTTTACACATAAAAAGTCAAAGGTCAGGGGACTTCCCTGGTGGGGAAATGGTGAGAACCGTTTTCTTCATCAGAATCCCATCTGCTGACCTGCCCTGAGCCACTGGGTTTTCCCAGAAAATTAAGCCTAGTGATCTGAAAGCACTGCACGCTTTCTATCTTCAGAAACCAGCCAAGTTCAAAACGTTGTGATCTTGGAGCTCTAGCCAAAGAGGAGGAGTTTGCATCTCCCTCCAACTTCATTCCTTTTTTTTTTTTTTTAACCAAGCAGTTCTCAAAGAGAACTTTCGGCTTCTCGTCACTTTTCCATGCCCAGACCTACACTCCACCTGGCATCCAAAACTGTGTCCTGACCCCAGACCTAGCTGGCTGGCAGGGCAGGCTCAGTGGTGCCCAGGCCTCCCCCTGCTGGGCCCTGAAGATAAAAGCCACCACTGATAACATCAGCAGGAGCCCAGCTCTGCTTAATCAACACACTTTCACATCTGTTATCTTACAGGGAGGTAACATTACTTACTGTGTTGCTGTAGAGGCAGCAAAACTACTTGGAAACACATCCTCCACCTGCCAGCCCCCATCCCACCCTCTGCATTGAGGACAGAAGAAAACAGGCCCGGTAAGTAGCAAGGAGCCAAGCGGTGTTTGAGGAGAGGGGTGACTGCTGAGCTTAGTGGCCTAGGGTGGACAACACCGGGTGGAAGATCCCCAAGTTTATCCTTGCAAGGGGTCCAGGTCAGAGGCAGTGTCCTGGGGACAGAGTACAGGCCTTGCCCCTGCCCCTCCCCCTCGGGACAGACTGCTAAAGGCTCCCACTTCTGGCCATCAGTGTGCCCGCGAATGGACGAACCTAAAGTCCCAGACCAGAGCCCAGAGTCAGTGCACGGTCCCTGCCAGCCACCAGCCGCACCCCCAGTCTGCGTGAGGCAGGCCAGCATTTCCTGTTGCCTAGGTGCCAGGTGCGGGGTACCTACTCTCCCGCGTGTGCCGCCCGGAGGTGGGGCAGCCGCGGGCCTCCCAGCCCGAGCGCGATCAGCCCCCAGCGAGGCTCCGAAGGACCCCCAAGATCCCCTCCGGGGGACGGGGCCCGTCCCTCTCCTCCCAGGCCGCGTACCTGAGGGGACGGACGCCCCACAACCCCACTTCCTGCCAAACCCGGGAGAGGCCGACCCGGGCCCCCAGCACCCCCGGGCTCCGGGCGCACAGCCTCCCGACGCGCAGCATTCGGACGTAGACAGCCATGGCTCGCCACGCCCGCGTCCGGGCCCGAGTAAACTTTTAGTGCGTTGAGGCGGGGCGAGCGCGGAGCGGGCGGGGAGGGGGGAGGGTCGCCTCTGCCTATGGGTTGCGGAGGACTAGGTGCCGGCCGGGCGGGGCGGGGCGGGGCGAGGCGAGGCGAGGCCTGCGAGGCTTGTTGGAAGAGAAAGCGTGCGGGTCACCTTCCCCTGGACCCGCCGCCCTCCGCCTCCCACCCTCTTAAAATGGCCCTCGTTTCCTTCTGGATCCGACGTCCCCGGCCCGCAGCCCAAGGCAGGTCTCTCTTCCCAACCACCAGGGGCTTGGGTCTGGGGGCGCAAGAGCGTGTTGATTTCCTAGAGGGGGAGCCAGCGGCGCTGCGCGGCGACGCCAGACGCGGCAGTCCCCCGAGCCGTGTTGGCGCGTGGGTCACGTGCTGCCCCCGTACCCCCGTGGGTTGCCGGCCAGAGGCCAGGGAAGCCCGCGCGAAGCGCCCCCAGCCATGCCGGCTGGAGCAGAGAGCCCGCGGGGGAGAGGAGGCAGCTGGGACAAAGCGTGGCGTGGCTGAGACCGCTGCGGCCCGAGTACTGGCTGAAGACAGACGTCAGCTTCAGAAGGGACTCCATTAACAAATGGAGGGGACCCCCACGTCCCAAGCGTCAGCCTCCCATCCCTCCCCAGACTTCTGCCTTGACCTGCAGTGCACCCTAAGGTGGCCTCAGGCGTTGGAACCTGTCCACCACCCCCACCTCCGCGCCCCAGGCACACTTCCTGAGGCTGAGGAGTGAATGAAAAGTAAACCTCTCTCTCTCCAGACCCTCCCTGTGGTCCCCTGAAGCCCAAGTGTGGTTGCAGGATGGAGAGAAGGTGACTGCCCATCTCTGGACCTAGCTAGGAAAAGAGGCACTGGACAGCAGGTCCGTAGTGTCTCGGTGTAGCCGTGGCCCTTCTTCCAGAGGAGAAGGGGGAGAGCAATTCGGGAAAGACCTTAGCAGGGTGGCCTCCCCTCTCCTGACCCAGAGGCAGTGATACACACTGGGCCAGGAAGAAGGGGTGGCTGAGGGCGGGGCTTGGCCTGAGAAGATCTTCGCCTTTATCTGGGAATTTTGGCTCAACCGAGGTTGTGAGAAGGAGACAACGCCGCTCCTCTTCATAAGCCTGAGAGTGACCTCGATCCCTCTGAAACCCTGGCTCCTGGGGAGGGTCCCCACACTTCAGTTGTGTGGGGATGGGCTTGCAAGGGCCTGCCTTCCTCATAGACTAGCTCACAGACTCTGATAGCCCAGCCCAGGGAATGTGGGGCGCTAGGGAGTATCCCAGGTCTGAGTACCAAGCCCTGCTTGGCAGACTCTGCTACTAGCTTGCTGGGTAGTCATTTCTCCTCTCTGGGCCTGTGAAGTGAGGAGTGGATACTGAGCTTGCAGGCCCTTGCACTTTCTTTGCTAGTTTGAGGATCCTGGAGGGGGAAGGGTGGAATGAGTCCCTCCCGGAACTTTGCTCCAAACTCAGCTTTCCACACACTGGGCTTTCCTGACTTCCCAGACATAGATGTCGTGGAATCACAGCCACCAGTTTCAAGATATCTCCCCCATGCCACCAGGCTCTTCATGCCAGGCTCTTCAAGGATGTTATCTCTGCCCTCACAATCAACCTGCAAGGAACAGGCATGCCTTGGAATGTGTCTCTGTTTTTATGGATAAAGAAATTGAGACCCAAAGCGGTTCAGCTACTTGTCCAGGGTCAAGGTGGGCTCAGTGAACACAAGCCAAGGCTCTGTCTATACTCAGTTTGTGGCTTTGGGCAAGTCACGGGGCCTTTCCAGCCTCAGTCATCTTTAAAATGGGAATAATACTAGCCTCACACAGAGGGCTGGGGTAATCACTGAGTACAATAGCACAGAACTGGTACTCAGCCAGTTTTCAGTGATGGTTAGTTTCTTTTTCCATCCTCTTCTTCCTCCTGTGTCTACACTCTGAGACCTTCCTCTGCGTTAGGTATTGCAAACCTTTTTTTAATTTTTTTTAGGAGGAAGAATTACTTTTCATCTCTGCAAAGCCTTGAGAGCTGTGGTATGCACTGGTTTCAAGGAAGGTGAGGAGGGCTGGGGGAAAGAAAAATGGAAATGCCTGATGTGAGAGTTCCTGAGTCCGGGTAGCAGATCATGGTGACCAGAATTCTTGGGTCATTTTGAGGGAGTGGGTAGCTGGGCACATTGGCCATCCATGCCCTCCAACTTTCCTCCCTCATCCGTCAACCAACTCAGTTCCTCATAGGTCCCCAAGGGGCTTCCTGCCTGATCCGAGCATATCTGCTTGTGCTACATGTGACCTGCATGATTTATGGCCCCTGTGATTTTGCTTATGCCTTTGGCTACCCTGAGAAAGCCCTTAGGCCTTCCCCTTTGCCAATTTCCTCCCCTTCCTGTGCTTCAAAACCGTCTCATACTGTAAACATAATTTATTGATTTTTTTAAAAAACTTCTTAGCATCAACCTATGAAAAAGTCCAGAAGACTTAACTGAAGTTAGGGAACAGAATGTAAATGCTACAAAACTTGGAAGTCACACTTGACAGTAGTGTTGAGAGGGAAGGGACAGGAGATGAGAGTGGAGGCAGATACTCTAACCTTACAAACTGAGGTGTCAAGAGATCCTGTTTATTGATGATGGAGCATGAAATAAAGGAATGTGTCATTTAAAGTTACAAAGCAACCAGTGTACGTACAAAAATAACGATAAAACTATATTAGAAGGACATGAGGAGGAAAGATGGGAGTGCAAATCCTTACCTTTTAAACAGAAAATCAAGAAATGTCTGAATAAGTATATTGTTTAGAGGTAAATAACAGAAAATAAAACAGAAACAGTTAAAGTAATTCAGATGGTTCCCTTTGGACTTTTTTTTTCTTCTGGCATTTCTATAACTTTATTGAACAAGCACAGTTAGTTCTCATCCACATTAACTGTCTGTAGATTTTTGAAAGTGGGAACAGGTACATAGGTAACCAACATATAGAGCTTGTTTGGTGAATCTTCAACTTCATTATGTTTTCTGGACAACCACACACAGAGATGGTATGGGGCCTTCCTTATTCCTTTGGCGCAGACAGCTTTGTTGAGCCTAGTGTCAGTGCGTACATCTGGAGTCCCCATCTCCTTCATGGCAAATGTCCGGATTTCTGAGTGCCTGAGGGGCACGCTTCTTGAAACCCGCTCCATGGATGTGCTTGTGAATGTTGAAAGTGTATTCTCTGGTCACCACCTCGTTGATGGCTGACCGGCCCTTCTTCTTCTCGCTGCACTTTGCAGGAGCCATCCTGCCGGGCTGGGGTTGGAAAGGATTCCCTTTGGACTTGAATAGACATTTCTCCAAAGAAGATGTATGAATGGCCCACAGACACATGAAAAGGTGCTCAACGTCACTGGTCATTAGGGAAATACAAATCAAAACCACAATAAGTTACTACCTCACATGCTTTAGCATGGCTACTATCAAAAAAACAGAGAACAGTAAGTGTTGGTGAAGATGTGGGGAAATTGGAACACTTGTGCATTGCTGGGGGGAATGTAAAATGGTGCAGCGGCTGTGGAAAACAGTATGGCAGTTCTTAAAAAAATTAAGAACAATTACCACATGATCCAACAATTCCACTTCTGGGTATGCACCCAAAAGAATTGAAAGTAGGGACTTGAGTAGACATTTGTACATCAGTGTTCATTGAAGCATTATTCACGATAGCCAAAGGCAGAAACAACCCAAATGTCCGTGGATGGATGGATGGATGGATGGATGAACAAGATGTGATGTATACAACAGAATATTATTCAGCCTTATAAAGGAAGGAAATTCTGACTTATGCTACAAGGGTCAACCTTGTAGCAACATTTAAGGTATGCTAAGTATGATAAGGACAAATACTATATGATTTCACTTATATGAGGAGTCTACAGTAGTCAAATTCATAGAGACAGGAAGTAGAATGATGGTTGCCAGGGGCTGCAGGGAGGGGGAATAGGGACTTCTTGTTGTAGGATACAGGATTTTAGTTTGGGAAGATGGAAAAGTTCTGGAGATGGGTGGTGGTGATGGTTACAAACAATGTGAATGTACTACTACTTTTTGTTAAAAAGCCTTTTTCTTGTTTTATTTTCCTAAGACGGTGTACATGTTTTCTCTTAATAAATTTTTTTATTAACAGCCCAAGGGAGGCATCCTGACTAGTGGCATTGATCATTTACAGAGACTAGCATGTTTCATGAGGTTTTCAATGGGTGCCAAGGGGTTACATAGGCCTGCAATCGGCCTCGGAGTCAGGTCTGGGAAGAATCCAGCTCTGCTGCCTTTTCTCTCAATGACCCTGAGCAAAGTTCTTTTCTCTGGTGTAATTTTTCAAAGCTCTCTGTTGTAAATGACTGTTTCCAAGTAGTATATGAAAAATGTCTCTTTCAAAGAAATTTCTTCTCTGTAAGTCTGAGAAGGGAGCTGTCTAATAAGAGATGCAGTAGTCATGAAGGAAAGGTGGGAAAAAAGACACTGCTGGCAGCCACATAAAGAAGAAAAAGGAGGATGAGGGAGGGACTTTTACATAAAGAAGAAAAAGGAGGATGAGGGAGGGACTTTTACATAAAGAAGAAAAAGGAGGATGAGGGAGGGACTTTTACATAAAGAAGAAAAAGGAGGATGAGGGAGGGACTTTCGCATAAAGAAGAAAAAGGAGGATGAGGGAGGGACTTTTAATTTTGAAAGAAGAGATGACAGTGACTTGATACATGATGCCTATACTCTACCAATCAAATCCAGTATCAAAAAACAAAACAAAACAAACAAAAAAACAGGGCTGATAAAAATTGTTCTAAAAACGATGTTTCTGATTTTCTAGCTGAAAGTGAAAATAAGGAACTCGTTCTGAACTGCTGTGTAAAGTAAAATTATTTGATCACAACTGATGATGGCAGACACAGACAGTCATGATCTTAAACAATCAGTATTTTCTTGCTGACAACTCAAAATTGAAAAAACTAAAGAAACTGCAATCCCAGCAGCTGCCAAAAATTGTGAAAGCCTTGCTTTCATAAAGAGTGTGGTACAAAAATCTTTCTTTAGACGATGTAATTTTAAACT
Organism: Phocoena sinus; assembly: GCF_008692025.1. NCBI lineage: Eukaryota > Metazoa > Chordata > Mammalia > Artiodactyla > Phocoenidae > Phocoena > Phocoena sinus. The sequence continues at coordinate 34,292,022 of NC_045782.1, forward strand.
TTTCTTGGGTCAAAGTCAAGAGCTGAAGTCACCTGTCAAGACTTGAATAAGACCCAGTGTTATCAGACCAAATCTAATTTATCTTCCTTTACTCAATCATTGGTTCAACAGACATTCCCTGAGTGCCCACTAGGTACCAGGCAAAAGGCTGGGCTCTCAGGCTGCAGATATGAATAAGACAGGTGGGGCTTCCCTGGTGGTGCAGTGGTTAAGAATCCGCCTGCCAATGCAGGGAACACGGGTTCGAGCCCTGGTCTGGGAAGATCCCACATGCCGCGGAGCAACTAAGCCCGTGCGCCACAACTACTGAGCCTGTGCTCTAGAGCCGCGAGCCACAACTACTGAAGCCCGCGTGCCTAGAGCCTGTGCTCTGCAACAAGAGAAGCCACCACAAGGAGAAGCCTGCGCCCCGCAACAAAGAGTAGCCCCCGGGGCTTCCCTGGTGGCGCAGTGGTTGGGAGTCCGCCTGCCGATGCAGGGGACACGGGTTTGTGCCCCGGTCCGGGAGGATCCCACATGCCGCGGAGCGGCTGGGCCCGTGAGCCATGGCCGCCGAGCAACGGGAGAGGCCGTAGCAGTGAGAGGCCCGCGTACCGCAAAAAGAGTAGCCCCCGTTCACTGCAACTAGAAAGCCCGCGTGCAGCAGCGAAGACCCAATGCAGCCAAAAATTAAATAAGTGAATAAATAAATAAATTAAAAAAAAATAAGACAGGTGTCTGCTCTCAGGGAGCTCACTGTCTAGTAGAGAACACCAACCCTGAGACTGATGGTGGCATGTGGTGTGGCCAGTGCCATGGGAGACAGGGGACAGGCACCTACCCCAGGTGTGTCACCGAAGGTCTCTTAGAGGTCTGAGCTGAGTGAGTAGTGTATTAGTTTCCTAACACTGCTGGAATAAATTACACAAGTTTAATGGTTTAAAACAACAGAAATTTATTCTCTCACAGCTCTGGAGGCCAGAAGTCTGAACTGAGTCTTGTGGGACTAAAATCAAGGTGTTTGCAGGGCTGGTGCTTTCCAGAGGCTCTGGAGAGAATTGTTCCTTGTTGCTTCCAGCTTCTGGTGGCTCCAGGCACCACACGCATCTCTGCCTCCTTGGTCACATTGCCTCCTCCTCTTCTATGTCCAACCTCCCTCTGCCTTTCTTATAAGGACACTTGTGATTACATTTAGGGCCCACATGGTTAATCCTAAAAAATCTCTCCATAGCAAGATCTTTAATTTGGTTACATCTGAAAAGTCCCTTTTGCCATATAAGGTAACATATTCACAGGTTCCAGGGATTAGGACATGGCTAACTCTGGGAGCCATTATGCAGCCCACCCCAGATAGGATTGGGAGGCGAAACTGTGGACGGCCAATGGGATGTTTATAGGGGGAGAGTATATAAATGGGAGTGTGGAGAAAGTATACGTGAAGGCAGGGAGCACATACATTCTGGAAGTTACTAGTATTGTTATGGGAGTGCTTTTTCGGGAGTAGTGGGAGGCAAGGCGGGGCCTTATGAGAGAGGCAGGCAAAGTGTATAATGATTACGGATTTTATTTCCAGCATGTCCTTAGCTGGCAGGTGGTATGTGGTAGGTACTCAATATATTTTGGGAGATTTGAGTCAAATGAATGACTCAAACAAGTTATATTCTTAGAATGCCTACTATATATTTGTTGGAGGTATAAATAGAAAAAGAATCCCCATTTGGTGGTATTCAAACCCTATGACCAATAAGTGAGGCCTTTCAAGGCCTAGGCAGTATGTCAGGATGCTTCCAGATGCTCGTACCATGACCTAAGCTAATCCATCTTGCCACTCTGCCACTTTCAGCGTACAGACAATGTCTTCTTCCCTGATGGTCTCACCATGGCAGTTCCAGGCATCACACACAGACAGAATCAGCAGAGAAGCATAGCAGCCTTTGATTAGCAAGGAAAGCCTTTCTCTTGAGCTCCCCAGCAAACGCCCTGGGGTTCAATCATTGTTATCCCTGCCAACAATTGGAATGCAACCAGGGCATGGGGTAGCCATAGGGCATCAGTGGAGAGAGCTCACTTTTGGTCAGGGTGATCAGAAAAGTATTCCTGGAGGAGGTGGCATCTAGACTGTGCCTTGAAGGATGAAAAGGATGGTGACAGTGGAGAGGGAAGAAAGGGCATTCTAAGCTGAATGACATGAACAAAGAGGAGGAGGTGGAAACATACAAGGGTTGATTGGTTTTACAGGAATTATTTTTTAAAGTGCCTTCTAGGGACTGAGAACTTTGTGTATTTTTTCCCATTTAATCCTTATTCAAAATATAGCTTCCTCTATAGGTGGAAATTTATGATTGAGGAAATCCGGGATTGGAGAGATTCTGTGATGTGTCCAAAGTTGGCAGAACCAGGACTTGATCTCAAGTTATATCCAACCTACGGTGATTTTTATTCATTCATTCATTCATTGTTTATTTATTTATATTAAACTTTTCTACATTATAATTTATTACAAATTTATAATACATGTGCCTTGTAACCGATGTTCAAGGTAAGCAAGATTAAAAGTGTGGGTATTCCATACCTTTCCCAAGCTCTTATACACGTGTAGACATATGTAAATGTTTCTTCACCTCTCCCTTTATGTATTTTTTCCAAAAAATGAAATCATCCTGGAAAATTTATGAAATCTGAATAAGGTCCATAGATTGATAATAGTATTGATCAGTATTAACTTGTTGATTTTTATAACTATCTTGCGGTTATATAAGAGTTTTACTTGTACTTGGGAGAGACACACTGTTGTATTTATGGATGAAGGGATATCATGTCTGCAACATACTCTTAAATAGTTCAGAAATATGTGTATATTTCTGTAGTAAAATGTTAATAGTTGGGAAATTTGGGTGAAGGGTATCCAGGAATTCTTCCTTCTATCCTTGCAACTTTTAAGTCTGAAATAAGGTCAAAGTTTTAAATTTTTTAAAACTGAGATCATGCCATGCATCTTACTCAGTGACTTGCATTTTTTTGCTTGAGCGTATACAACAAACATTTTTTTTCCAGGTCAATACATGTAGTTCTATGAATTCTCTTTAATGGCTGCATCATGTCCCACAGTGAGGTTCCATTGTGTAAATACATTCTAATTTGTTCAACTACTCCCCTTTTGATGGATTTGACTTTAAATACAATGTTAATTATATATTAAGGACTCCTGTAAGTTTGTATCTGTTTCCACGCTCTCTATGTTGTTCCACTGATAACTGCCCATGACAATGCTATACTCACGGTGACAATAGCCCCCCTCATGGCTATTTTTTAATTTCATGAAGTGTTCTTGGCAATTCTCATACACTTACCCTCCCATATGAATTAGATTTTTTCCATCTTATATGCATTTTAAGATCACTTTTACCTAGTTCTAAAAACAAAACAAAAATCTTTTGGGGGGCTTCCCTGGTGGCGCAGTGGTTGAGAGTCCGCCTGCCGATGCAGGGGACACGGATTTGTGCCCCGGTCCGGGAAGATCCCACATGCCGCGGAGCGGCTGGGCCCATGAGTCATGGCCGCTGAGCCTGCGCGTCCGGAGCCTGTGCTCCGCAACGGGAGAGGCCACAACAGTGAGAGGCCCGCGTACCGCAAAAAAAAAAAAATAAATAAAAAATCTTTTGGGGATTTCTAATTGCAATTACTTTAAATTTGAAGTTCACTTTGGGACGGACTCATTTATAGGAACATGGTTTATCTCTCTACATGTGGAAGTATTTAAAGCAAATCTATGTAAATAAGTAAGCTATATATACAGAGATCAAGTGCCTTAAAAAGCTCTTTGGGGCCTTTTTCAGAGGCTCTCTGAGTCTGACTTTTTTTCAGTCCACCTCTGGCTGTGGGTTGAAGCATGAAAGGAGCCAACTGCCCTCAGAAAGGTTGACGTCACTGCACGGTGCCATTCAGCTCTTTCCTGCATGTATCTCTCCGTGGGTCCTTGACACACTTTCCCATTTTATTATCCCCATTCGACAGAAGGCGAAACAGAAGCTTGGAGTGCTGGATCAACTTGCCAGGATCGCACTGGACCTAGCAGTGGCAGCGCTGGCCTGATGCCCAAGGTTTTTCCAGGAAGCCGCTGCCTCCTGTCCTGGTCCTGAGCTTTGTCTTCTCAAGGGCTATGCTACCTGTGTTCTCTTTGGCAGCTGCTCAAACAACCTCAGTATCCTGACACAAGGTGGCACTTCGTTTGAGGAGCTGCAGCGCAGGGCTAGTCTATCGTTCCTGAGGAAAAAGCTGTCAACAGATAACAGGCTTCACTTTCTCATGAAGTTGTGGTTTTCCAGCCTCAGAGTGAAAAAATCTTTCTCAAAGTGAAGAGCTGCTGTCAATTCCTCACTGTGCTGCCCTGCTTCCCTGGGCTGCATCTCTGCCTGTCTGAATCTGACCCATTCTTTTTTTTTTTTTTAATTTATTTATTTATTAATTTTTGACTGTGTTGGGTCTTCGTTTCTGTGCGAGGGCTTTCTCCAGTTGCAGCAAGCGGGGACCACTCTTCACCGCGGTGCACGGGCCTCTCACTGCGGAGCACAGGCTCCAGACGCGCAGGCTCAGCAGCTGTGGCTCACAGGCCCAGTCGCTCCGTGGCATGTGGGATCCTCCCAAACCAGGGCACGAACCCGTGTCCCCTGCACCGGCAGGCAGACTCCCAATCACTGTGCCACAAGGGAAGCTCCATCTGACCCATTCTTCAAAGCCCAACTTAAATGCCACTTCCTCCATGGAGTCTTTTCTGATTTCTTCCTTCTTCCCAGGCTCCTCCTCCCTGCCATGCTGGGTATGACCCACCTTCTTCCAAATACACTCACTTGCTGTGACTGTCCTTAAAGAGATAAATAGTTGACTTCTCTGAGCCTTAATTACTTCCCTTCTAAAACTGAAATAATATCTGCCTTTTATATCTGGCTGTTATGAGTTAAAAGAAATAATATATGTAAGTCACAGTCCTAGGCACACAGGACGCTCTTACATATGTTAGTCTGGTGTTATCACACTCAAATGTACACCCGCACAGCCCTGCACATTCACATGCACATTTTCTCTGTATGTGTTAGGACCCTTATTCTTTCTACCTTCTATAATAATTATGTGTGTAGGTTCCTGGGGTGGGGGTAGGGAAATAGGGTGTAGTGAAAAGAAACAGGATTTGGAATAAAAAATTTGGGTCTTCCCCTCAACCAGCTGTGTGACTAAGGTCATGTTTACTTCTCCCCGAGTTTCTTCCTTCATAAAAGAGAGATAACAAAAAAATGTGCTTCATAGTTTCTTCATGTATCAATACATTATCAGAATAAGACTGGTGTATATGTATAGCTGATTCACTTTGTTATAAAGCAGAAACTAACACACCATTGTAAATCAATTATACTCCAATAAAGATGTTAAAAAAAAAAAGGATGCTCAAGGGCTTTAGAGATTGCCAAGTGCTAATGTATTGTTACCCAATTGCTCTTGTCTATCTCCCAGAAGCCTAGAGCACAGTGCCTTGCTGGGGATGGGGAGGGGTGCACACGATGATTTGTTAAATGAGTAGGCCACGGCACTGACTTCTTTTGGTCTTCATAATTCCCCTCTGAGAGAAGTTTTAATATCCCCATTTCAAAGATAAGTAAACTGAAGCTTGGAGTGGGTAAAGTGCCTCATTCATTCATTCAACAGACCCCTGAATGAGCAACTACCCTGCATCAGATTCTGGGGATACAAAAACGAAATCTCTGCCATCACAACGTAGAATGGAGGAAAGAGACATAAAGGTAAGTATAACACAAGGTGGATTATAAGTGATAGCTAGTATTTATTGGGTACTTACTAAGTGCCAGACACTGCTGTAAGCTCTTCATGTGTTTTACTCCTTGCATCCTCCCCAAACTCTATCAGCCGGGTACCATTGTTATGCGTGTTTCTCCTGTATCCATAGATGAAGCATGGTGATTGCTTAAGGATTCATAAACCTCAGGGAAGTTTTCCTGAAGGACTAGTAATTAGCTAGGCAGAGAAGGTGAGTGGAGAAGGCAAGGCCATTTCAGGAGAGGGAAAGGTTTGGAGGCCACCTACTGGAAGCCTCCACAGCATCCCAGGCAGGGGCTGGTCAGGAGGCTGCAGGAGCACGCAGGGCTCAGTGTAGAAAAGAGAGTGGTCCATATCCTACAGGTAGTTATTTGAAGGGTTTTAAGCAGAGGAGAGACTTGGCTAGATTTTTAGAAAGATCATCTGGGCAGCTGGGTGGAGGTGGATGGAAGGGAGAGAGACTCAGAATAGTAATCCAAGCTCAAGCTGATGGTCGCCTGGACCAGGGCTTGGGGCAGTGAGGAGGAGATGAGAGAGAGAGGCAAAGTTTTCCGGATCATGATGGTTTGGGGATTGATAGAGGACAGAGAGCAATTTTGAAGGACACCCAGTTTCGGCTGCTAATCCAGGGGGGTGGGGGAGATCTGATGAGGTCAGTTTTGGATGGGGCCCAGGTCTTCTGGCCCCCAGTCTTTTCGCCTCCTGGCGCTGCCAGCGACGACTGCCGGCGGGCGTGCTCTCCCAGCACCAGGGAACACAGCTGCTCGGCTGGCGACTGAACTCGGAGCCGGAACCTCACGCTGCCGGCGGTGGCGGGCGACAGAGGGCGCTCCCGCACACGCTCAGGCCGCTCTGGCCCAGCCCGTCTCAGTGGCCGCGGAAGGTGACGTGGACACGGAAGTGGTCGTCGTCGTGGCTGCACCGGTGGGAACGGGGCGCAGGGCTCAGAGGGCGGGCGGACGGGCGGCGGCGGTCTCGCACCTGTGGCGGCCGGGGACGCAGGCTTTGTAGGTTGGGTGCGAGTCTGCTGAGCCGACGAGCGGCTTCTCAGCCCTTCTCTTGCTCGTCGGAGCCGGGACTCGTTCAGCCGGCGTCACCATGACCAAGGCCGGTAGCAAGGGCGGGAACCTCCGCGACAAGCTGGACGGCCACGAGCTGGATCTGAGCCTCAGCGACCTGAATGAGGTCCCGGTCAAGGAGTTGGTCAGTACAGTCCCGCGAGGCCCAGGCGCCCACCCACGACTGGCGCTGGCCCCTGCGTTGGTCGCTTTCTTTCGCATGTCTCAGTCTCCATGGCTTAAAATGAGGTGGGGGGAGTGGGACTAACTCCCCGGGGGAGGCCGCGTCCGGCCCCAGTTTTCTTCCTGGGATGTACACGTGTCACTTTGGCACAGTTCCAGAAGATGGGAAGGAGCTGCTTGTCTGGCTATGGGCTTTTTACGGGTCAGGAGTGAATCCCCCCCGCCCCATTTCAGGGGCTTTCGCAGCACTCAGCTCCTTTCCCGACCTAAAGTAGGAGCCCTCAGAGCGCGATTGCTGGATGTATTCGGAGAATGAATGAACAGATGAATGAATGACTTGGTGCAAGTAGGCCTCCGGTTAGGCCTGGGTGTGGCCCAGACCTGGCTTTTCTTGGAAGCCAGAAATCCCAGCTGGCTGCCCCAGCCCTGAGGCATGCTTCCTTGAAGAATGTGACATCTCACTGCTTGGTTAGCAAAGTCTCTTCTCAACTCTGAAACTGGTGGGAATCCGCACCATCGTGGCCCACCCCTCCACCCGCCTACTCCCGTACCCCCAACCGGGGAAACAAGCCTGAGGCCCCAGGGACGTTACAAGACTAGTTTGTTGCCAAAGTGGAGTTAGATGGTACATCCCTGCTTTGCCCACCTGGTTCCCCACCCGCATCCCCCACAGTAGCCTCCCTTTGGATGACCTGCACTTTCCTCACTGCCTTTAACAAATTATATTTGCGTTTGGCACTTGGCCCAGTCTTCCCTCTGCCTTGGCTGTGTAGTATGGAGGTTAGAATGGGAGTCCCAGTTCATATATCAGCTTCATTGCTTAATAGCTGAGTGCCCTTGGCAAGCTTAGTTCTCCTTTAAGCCTAGATTTCCTCATGTATAAAATGGTGATAATTATTCCCATCGCATAGGGTTGTTGGGAGAATTAAATAAGACTGTAATGTAAAATACTTGGCAGGTAGCAAATGTTGATGCATGTAACTATTACCACGGTGTGCTTCCCACTGTGATATCTCAAACTTCTTTAGGTGGTCAAACTTCATGCTTGGGACTTTGACATTTGGAAAGTCCACGTTGGCCCAGTGTCCTTAACTGCATATTTGCCTTCTTCCCCGCCCCATGTTTCAGCCTGGCCCTAGAACTGCTGTCCGAAACCTTTTACTCCAGGCCTCCGGTTGGTGCAGCATTGCCCCTGGGAGAACGGAAGGGTCAGTTTTGCTGAGCCTGTCCATCCCAAACCCCATGGGAAAACAGAGCTGGGTTGTGAGGGCTTTGATTTCACTCTGCATTCACTCATTCATTCAGGTACGAATCAGCCAACGGGTATATTGAGTGCCTGGAAGACCCTGCACTGGAGAATATGGAAATCACAGAGCTATATTAGACACAGTCCCTGCCCTGAAACCTAATAAGGAGCAGTGCTAGAGAGAATCTTAAAAGTGCTATGGAGAATTTCTGAGAATCTGGTCTTTTTTCCTTGGATGTTCCCCAGCCAAATCCCTACTGTGCATTCTTCTCTAGGTCGTGGGTGACTGGCTCATTTTTCCTTTCATGTCTCCAGGAACATTATACTTCAGTGCTATTTTTTGTTTTTAAAGGCCTTTTTTTTTTCCTTTGTTGAAAAAAAATTTTTTAACATCTTTATTGGAGTATAATTGCTTTACAATGGTGTTTTAGTTTCTGCTGTATAACAAAGTGAATCAGCTATACGTATACACATATCCCCAAATCTCCTCCCTCTTGCATCTCCCTGCCATCCTCCCTATCCCACCCCTCTAGGTGGTCACAAAGCACCGAGTTGATCTCCCTGTGCTATGCAGCTGCTTCCCACTAGCTATCTGTTTTACATTTGGTAGTGTATATATGTCCATGTTAAAGGCCTTTTCTAACCATGGGAACTTTCTGTGGAAAATGCTTCATTAGCAGATGTCACTGAATTGTTCCATGTGTTGATCTGACATTTTGTTCTCATTCCCTTTCCTAGGCTGCCCTCCCAAAGGCCACCATACTGGATCTGTCCTGCAATAAACTGACTGCTCTACCGGTAAGACTGGCAAGCAAGCATGATTTCTTCTAGAGCCCTGCTGCTTCTCCTTCCTGTCTGGGGGAGTTGTGTCATAAGGCATAATTTCAGGATAGGCCTGCAGGCAGGCTACCACTAAAAAGGCCTAAGCCCTTTTGCACACACGGCTCACGGCTCACCACCAGGAGCTATGCCTGCTATCTCCATTTTCATTCGAGCTGGAGCAGCTAGTAAAAGGTAGAGTCAGGGGCTTCCCTGGTGGCGCAGCGGTTGAGAGTCCACCTGCCAATGTAGGAGACTCGGGTTCGTGCCCCGGTCCGGGAAGATCCCACATGCCGCGGAGCGGCTGGGCCCCTGAGCCATGGCCGCTGAGCCTGCGCATCAGTCCGGAGCCTGTGCTCCGCAGCGGGAGAGGCCACAACAGTGAGAGGCCCGCGTACCGCAAAAAAAAAAAAAAAAAAAGGTAGAGTCAGGATTTGCGCATAGGCGCCTCTGACTCGGGGCCTCCTGGACTGTTACATCGCAGTGTGTGAGCCCGAGGCCAAGGTGTTCTCTCTTTGGGTCCTAGTCGGATTTCTGTGGCCTCACACACCTGGTGAAGCTGGACCTGAGTAAGAACAAACTGCGGCAGCTACCAGCAGACTTTGGCCGCCTGGTCAACCTCCAGCACCTGGACCTCCTCAACAACAGGCTGGTCACCCTGCCTGTCAGCTTTGCTCAGCTCAAGGTAACAATTCATGACGCAATGTTTCATGGCCAGGTGCGGCAGAGGCCTCCGGGACTGAGGGAGTGTGGCTGTGAGAGAGGCCGAGAGGAATACCACCTTGTTGTCACAGCCTCGGACGGCTTTCCCTGCGGCCGGAACAGAGAAGGGCTTTCTCTCTGCTCGTTTCGTTCCACTTTGAGGGGCTCTTTATGTGAACTCGGGCTTACCAGACTCTCTGCCCCATCTGTTTAGAGTCTGAAGTGGCTGGACCTGAAGGATAACCCCCTGGATCCTGTCCTGGCCAAGGTGGCAGGGGATTGCTTGGATGAGAAGCAGTGTAAGCAGTGTGCCAACAAGGTAAGCACGAGGCTCCCCAGCGGCTCCTTCATACGTTCCCCTGGGACTTGCCTCCGTCGCCTCCTGTTTTCCCCTCCCAGGGCACCCATGGCTGTGTCTTTTTTTTTTTTTTTTAAAGAAGATGTTGGGGGTACGAGTTTATTAATTAATTTAGTTTTGCTGTGTTGGGTCTTCGTTTCTGTGCGAGGGCTTTCTCTAGTTGTGGCAAGCGAGGGCCACTCTTCATCGCGATGCGCAGGCCTCTCACTATCGTGGCCTCTCTTGTTGCGGACCACAGGCTCCAGACGCGCAGGCTCAGTAGTTGTGGCTCACGGGCCTAGTTGCTCCGTGGCATGTGGGATCCTTCCAGACCACGGCTTGAACCCATGTCTCCTGCATTAGCAGGCAGATTCTCAACCACTGCGCCACCAGGGAAGCCCCAAATAGCTGTGTCTTTTAAAGCATGAAGGCCTCTGAAGATGTCTAATCTGAACCTGTTAGGCAAAGGCACCTTTGTTCCTCTCTTTCCAAGCAGTAGAATACTGTCTTCTGCTCTACTGCAGTACTTCTGTTCCTAGAAATCAGGACCCTGCATGATCCAACACTGCACTGTTGACAGTTTATATGGAGCAAGAGGGTTAGGCACTGTAGCCTTTCTGAGTCACAGTTACTGAATTTTGATAATAAAGGTATTGTTAGTATTTGTAAGTTTATACCTGTAAACAGACACATCCTGGGCACATCTGGCATTCGACTTCAGTTGAGTCATCTGACAGGAGGAAGGAACTAACTGGCAGCCTGGAAGGCAAATATTGCCAATAACCTTGAAGGTGCTTTGCATTGTTTCTTAAGAACGGCACTGTGCGCATCTCTCAAAAACTCTAGCTGCAGTCATTTTCTCCCTCCAGCTTTAGAACAGATTGCTGCTGCTTCTGCTGAGCGCCAGATGACTTACTTGGCTATGTTTAGGGGGCGTTGTGAACACAAAAGAGTTAACTTTAAATGCTAGGTTAATGTAAGCGAAATGTGGGTATGATGGGTCTCTGTGAATCTCGGGAGTAATGGCCTTTCTTTTCTTATCACTAGCTCAGGGCTTCTTAGATAGTCTCATCATCTGTGTCACCCGTTGTTACAAGAAACCAAGCACAGCCTCAGTGCATCCAAGAAGCCAAGGCAACAGTTTGCCCTCAGCTGGGAACAGTACAAGTGATCTGTGAATCCTGTTCTAAAAACTTGGTGCTTTAAGAATGTTGTCTGTTCTGAAGACTAACAGTAGCTACCATTGACTGCTCTTCCTCTGTTGTGCCTGCTTTGCATGTTTCATCTCATAACCCTCGTGAACCTGGGAAGTAGGTGTTACTTCTGTATCTCTGACCCGAGAAACCCTCAGTATGCAACACCTTTCATTTATCCATTTATTCATTCAACTAATACTATATTAAACCAAAGTTGCTGATATTCCAGTTTTTGACCTACAAAAATAACTTTTGTTGAGTGTAAAGATCTTTAGTATTCACAGGTATTTTCCAGACAAAGCTCCGGGGAGCACGGTGCGTTGGGGACGTGGTGAGAAGCCATGCTCCGGCACCGCTGCCCTCTCCTGCACACACCTTTAGGCACGTACAGGAGTGGCGTGGGCCAGTCAGAAGGAGGTCACTTGCCTCCAGGAGTTAGTTTAGGTCTCGTCAGTTCTGACCTTGTGGGTGCATAGTAACTAATCAGCTTGGCACATAGTGAAGCACCTTTTAAAAATAATTTGCTAGTTCAACAGTAATCATCAGGTGCTTACTACCTGCTGTGGACTGGGATAGGTAGACAAAAGCAACCCTCCAGAGGCTCTAGAAGAGCCTCTCCCATTTCGGACTGGGCTGTGTTGTCAGGTAACTAACTCTTGATGTATTGTAGCCAAGCTAAAAGGGGCGGCTCTTAAACGTCCAGGTTCTTTATTTAGCCAGTTTTTACCCCCTAAAGCCAACTGAATGGTTGGTGCTTATATAAAATTCAGAGTTCAGGGTGAGACAGGGACTTTGAACTTGGGCCCCCTCTCCACATCATGCTTGACCTTCCTCCAGATCCTGCAGCCCCTTGTTGAGCGCCATTTTTTAGTAAGCTTGACTCCTCTGGAGAGGTGCCAGCTGGTGCAGGTCCTGGGTTACTCGGGACAGGGTTCCTTGTGGCTTTAAGCCAGGCTCTTGGAGGGAGTGGCTTTTGCAGACCTGCTCCTGTGTCCCTCTTATGATAGATGTGGGCATGTCTGAAGTTTCCATGAAGTGAAATAATTACATTTGAATACGTCTGTCCTGCAGGTTGTCTAGTGCAGTAGCGAAACAGAAAATTAAGACAATTTGCTGTCTTCATTTAGAATACTTGAGCTTTTCTTCTCCAGTGTTCATTGAGCTCATAAAATGCCTTTCTCTTACAGCCCTCCTGCGTCTGTGCACTATGCGTAAGAGGGACAAGCTCTGGCCTAGGGACTCAGCAGACGCCCACTCTCAGCTGTGCTACTTCCTAGCCCTGTGACACCAGAGCCTGGGTGTTCTTCCTTATTTTTACAGTGGGCATCCGGTCAGTTGCTCATCACACCTGTATTGAGTGCTATAACTAGCTAAACGCTGTGCTCGCTTGCAGAGCTAAGGACAGTAGTCCCTAGCCCTTAGGGAGCTTACAGTCTAGGACTGAGATGGACAAGAAAACTCCCACGAGTGGGAGGAGGGAGCCTGAGGCAGCCAAAAGAGGTCAGGAAAGTGTCTTAGAGGAAGTGCTGTCCCTGTTTAACACAAAAGTTGCTGGGAGAATTACATGAAGCGATTGTGAATGGCAGGACTTTTTAGATCCCAGTTGGCATTGTGTTTCACAGACTTCTTTCCTGACCACTTTAGTGAACTGGGCTTATATGGCTCTTCTAGGTTAACTCCATTAGCTCTGCACAGCTTCCAGGGCCTCTGGAAAGAACAGTCTCTTTCTTGAGACTCTCCGCAGTGAAGACAACTGCGGGGAGCACTTCAGCACCCTCCTCTCCCTTTGCAGGTGTTACAGCACATGAAGGCTGTGCAGGTGGATCAGGAGCGAGAGAGGCAGCGGCGGCTGGAAATAGACCGAGGTAGGTGGCCACCCGCCTCATGCTTGAGGAGCTAGGATCCAGGATAGGAGCCGTGCAGAGCAGTGGGGAACAGCGTGGTGGTAGATGGCAGCATCTCTCCAGTCCTGGCTTCTCCACTGAGCCCCACAGTCATAGTCAACTGCTTATCTTTCTGTCTGCTTGGAGGGTTAATAAGTATCTCAAATTAAACATGCCTAACCAGATCCCCTTCAGCACCTTGTGGTGTCCCCCCATAATGGGAGATCACCATCCCTTTAGTTATTCAAGCCTGAAATTGGGAAGATGTCCGTGATTGCTTTCTTCTGTTACTCCCACGTCTAGTCTATCAGCAGTGGCAACTCCAGTGCCACCACCACAGTCAAGCCTCCAGCCGGTGGACTGCCATAGTACCTCCTAGCACCATGTCCTGGCTCCACACTTGTGCCGTCTCCACACAGCAGCCAGGGAGATCTTTTCAAAACACAAATCACTTCTGCTGCTATTTGCTTAAAACCCTCTCACGGCTTCCAACTGAACTTAGAATGAAATTCAAACTCAGTAACATGGCCAACAAAGCCCGCCATGACCCAGGCCTGCTTGCTTCTCCGGCCTCGTTCCACACACCAGGGAGAGAGTGCAGTTACCGTCAGCCACACGATCCTCTGCTGTTGCTTGAACACACCAAGAACAGTCTCATCTTAAGGGCTTTGTTGGTTTCCTTTTCCCTCAGGTCTTTACGTGGCTGCCTACTGGCTGCCTGCTGGCTTCATGTGGTCCTCATCTGTTGCCCCAGGTTAACCGTAACCGTTTCAGAACCACTCAAACGAGAAGAGCCAACCCACCTGCCACTCTCTGTCACATCCTCAGTTATTTCCTTTATGGCACATATCACTGTCTTTTCCCCTATTTGTTCACTTGTTTATTGTTTGTCTCCTTCTGTAGAAAGCAGATGACTTAGGCAGTAGAGCTTGACTTTTCTTCACTGCTGTATCCGAGCACTTGGAACAAGGCCCGGCACACAGTAGGTGCTCTGTTGACGAGCCGGCTGACTTCTGAGCCCGCTTGCTGGAGGACTCCCGCGGTTAGAGGGACATGTGTAGTACTGGTTACAGGCGGCCCCTGAGATTGGAACCCCTGAGTTGTGACCATTCCTTGTACACGCATGGCCGCTGTGCTACCCATGTTTACTGTGACCACTGCTGCTTTCGCCTCTGGATGGCACATGTTCTCTTGAGGCTGGGCAGAGTGTGTTCTTGGCATTCTTGGTGCTCAGCTGGAACTTGGAGCTTGTTTGTATGTAGAAAAGCAGTGGAAAGCTACAGTGACAAGAATAGTACTATTCAGCTCCATGATAGTTCAAATAGGCTTTTGAGCCCTAAAAGGACATTCAACCACCATTTGTGGCATTCTGGCTTTGGAAAAATGTGCTTCAGTCTTCCAAATAATTTGGGAATGCATTTTTAGAAACCAGTAATTTGTAAGGTGGGTGCTGTATGTAAACATACTTGAGCTGTGGAATAAATCGGAATGTTACATAGACTCCTGAGTTGAAGTCTAGGGTACCCTCTGACAAACTAGTAGTCTTGTTTTTTCAGGAAAACATTTCCATCTTCTCTAACCTTGAACCTGAGCGCTCCCTTTTTCTTCCTGCCCTCCCCATGCCACATTCCTTTCCGAAGCTTGGGAAGATGGGACTCCCATAGAATCAACACCTCCCTTGTTTCCTCTCCTCATAGTTGAGTTGTGCAAGGCTGTCAGTGGCTGTGTCTTCTGAATTAGTACCTAATTCTAAAGGCGCACCAGACTCATCACCCATGCCTTTCTTATGCCCCCCACCCTTGTTACATCACCCTAGTCTCTGCTGCTTGCGGCTAGGAGTCCCTGAGTAAGAATCCACCGAGCAAACCCTGAGAGCAGCTTAGTGTATTTTAGGGAGGGCTTACTTCCAGAGAGCAGAAAGACAGCTGCTGCTTTTTAACGTATCTTATGTGATCCACAGCATAAGGGAAGGGAGCCTGACTCCATAATCACTTGAGAAAGCACACTGGAGGTTTGTGGAAGAGAAGCCACTTTTGGGTATACTTTCTCATAGAGGCCGAGAAGAAGTGGGAGGCCAAGCAGCGAGCTAAGGAGGCTCAGGAGCGGGAACTGCGGAAGCGGGAGAAGGCGGAAGAGAAGGAGCGCCGGAGGAAGGAGTATGACGCCCTCAAAGCAGCCAAGCGGGAGCAGGAGAAGAAACCTAAGAAGGAAGCAAATCAGGCCCCGAGTAGGTTTTTCTCTCAGTTGCAGGGTTCCAGGAGGGGTGTGGTGGGGACATGGCTTAGGTTTCCAGGAATGGCTGAGTGAGTGAGCGAGCGAGCGAGCGAACAAGCTTGCAGACCTTGTCAGGTACAGCATACTCTAAGGCCTGGGAGTAACTCAGAGGGTCCACTTACGGGGAATGGGGACCCTCCTACTGCCCCGAGTGGTTTGTTTCCCCAGTGTCACATGCTTATGTGCAGCTATTTGGGTCAGATGGAGTTTAGAACGTTTCCAGAACAGGGAGTTGCATTTTTGTAAGGGTTAGATTCTAAAATCACCCAGAAAGGTGAAGATTGCATATGGTCACATTACTCTTAAAAGTCCCTGACGTCATCCAGGAAGTGGACTGAGCTTTTGAGTGTGTGGTGCCGTCTCAGTGGTGCCAGCACTGCCTGTGATTTTCTTCCCCAGTTGGACCCGATCACTCTGTTTGGTGAACACCAGGGGAATCACTTGGCCTGCATTCGGGGAGCCATGTCGTATATAAAACACGTTAGTGTTTTGCCTGAATATGTCCCGTTGGATTTGTATAGCAATGTGACTCGATGTATAAGGGAGGACCGTATATCCCCTGGGCCAGAAGGGACACCTGAGGGAGAGGAACCTGAGCAGGGAAGCTCTGGGGAGGGAGGCCTGCAGGGCCTGTCCCTGCTTGCCCCCGCTGGCCTTGAGCAAGTCGCCCAACCTCACCACCTTTCTGTTGCCTTGTGTAAATGAGGATCGTACCTCCTTACAGATTAGTGATAGGATTAAGTGAGAAAAACCTATGACAGGATCATGTAGTTCTTGGAATGTGGGTGTTCAGTCAGGTTTTTTAAAAATTTGCCTAAAAATCTCAAAACCATTTTTTTCTTCAATAATTATATTCACTGCAGACAATTTCTTTATATATATCGGAAAATGGCAATCACCTGTAATCCCCTGTTCCCAGCATTAATCACTGTTACCAATATGGTATACTTTCTTCCAGGCTTTCTTTTTATAATAAAACCATTAACAGTATTCATAAATTTTGAACCTGTTTCCCCAAATGGGCAGCACTCTACCCACGCCTGATGCCTCCTGAGGAGCCCCTCCCCTTGGTCCCAAGGGGCCCGGCTCATCAGCATGTTATGGAGAACTTGGGACCCTGGGGACTGTGTGCTAAGTGAAACGTCCAGAATGAGATCCGGTTTTGAATCTACTCCCTGAGATCCAAGGGAGAAAGCGTTCATGTTTCAGTCTCCGCATAGCAAAGTTTTCAAGAGCTCAGATGGTCTGGAAAACGTGTTCTCCTCAGGGCCGGGGGAGTTATCATCAGAGCAGAGGGGTGTGAGTGGACGCGCACGGAGACTAGCATCGACCGCGGGGTGTGCGTCCTTAAACTGACTGGACTTTTTGCCTACTGTGACTTTGTCCCTCCAGAGTCTAAGTCCGGCTCTCGGCCCCGGAAGCCACCACCCCGGAAACATACTCGCTCCTGGGCTGTGCTGAGGCTGCTGCTGCTGCTGCTGCTGCTGTGTGTGGCTGGCGGGCTGGTCGCCTGTCGGGTGACGGAGCTGCAGCAGCAGCCCCTCTGCACCAGCGTGAACACCATCTACGACAGCGCGCTCCGGGGCCTGCGCAGCCACGACATCCTCCGGTGGGTCCTGCAGACCGATTCTCAGCAGTGAGCTTGTCCTCCACACCTGCTGCCTCCCAGCCTTGGAGCTTGGATTCCTATGGAATTGGGTTCTGTTGGACACAACCTCTTTTTAGTGTCAGACCTACCTGCCATCATCACATGGCTGCCGTTTGGTACTTGAGACCTCCTCTTTGTAAGACTTCTTTGTTCCTTAGGCAGGGTTCCCTGGTGGAATAAGGAGAAATAGGAGGTGGGGCCAGTTACCTGCATGCTTAAAAGAATAGGCTTGGGGTGGGGAGAGGACAAAACATAGCCTTTTCTAGTTGTTATACAAAGCTGTATAAAGGCAAGACTCATTTCTACTAAAGGTCAGCTGTCACTACATTTATACTTTCGTGTGTCACAAACCCTTTCTTTCATTCCTCCCTGAGGAGCCAGGGCAGATCAGGAGGCAGTGTGTTATTGGGGACTAGGGGAACACCATACTCAGCAAATCTAGTCTAAATTGGGGGGGAGGGGCATACCTATTTTTTAAGGACCTCAGACATTCAGATATTTTAACAGTCATACAAAATCTCAGGCTGTGACAGGACTTCCAGACCATCCAGTCCAGTGTAACACTTGTAGACAGGGAAACTGAGGCCTTCCATGACTTGCCTATGGTCTCCTAGCTGGTTTGAGGCAGAACTGGATTCCCACCCTGGTATCCTTTCTTCCCATCATTTTGCCTCCTTGATAGTGTACTGAGAGAACAAAACTTACACCAGAATTGTCTCTTGGCTGGAGTATAGAATCTTTCACGGGAAACAGATTCATGACCCACAGATACAAATCTCATAGCCATGAGGGTCTTGGGCAGCTCTTGTAGAGTCCTGTGGCACTTCATGTGGCTTCTGTAAAATGGGGATGGTCCAGGCTCCTTGCATCAATTTGAGAGCATTAATTCCGATTGCCAATAAACAAGAAGGTGGACCCTTGCAAAGCCACATTGTCTGTGACAGCTCTCTTACGTAATCGGTGTGACTAAATACCTCACAGGCAACCTGAAAACTAAAGCTTCATAAGGGACTGAGGTTTAGAATTGATTCTAGATATAACTACACAATGAAGGGAAATAAGTAGCATCATGGAGTTTAAAAGTGGTACACTAACGACTTGCATGAATAAGGGCAGAACTGTCCATTCTCTTGTCTGCCAGACTCAGCATTTTCTTGCTCTGTGGCCTCCTTTGCCTCCTTTCACAACAGTTGGATGAAGGGATCAGAAATGGCCGTCACGGTGCTCATTCACAGAAGAACCCCCGATTCCCCAGGGAGAGCAAGAACCTGTCATGTCCAGAGACAGAGTGGGGTTCGTCTTTTCACTGACACTTGTGACCGTCCTGACAGTGGAAGAAAAGACTTGTTCTTTTCTCCCTCAGGGAGAGCTCTGCTGCGTAGGCCCACACCTTACTCAGAATCACTACACATTCCTTTAGTCTTCCTCCAAGCTCCAGAGCCATTGGTACAAATGCTTTATTGAAACTAAACACATAGTACATAAAGTGAGATTAAGAGAATACAGAAGTCAGCATAGTGACCAGACCTCCCCCCGTTCCTTGGCTGCTTGAGGCAGCTTCCGTGGACGGGAGGAAGGCGGGAGCACGTCCAGCCTTGTCAAGCAGCCCGCTGAGGGCAGTTCACTTGGGACCTCAAGATTTGACGCTGAGGTTCTTTTGGATTTTTACAGTTATTAAATACGTGTCTGAGTGGTCTGTCTTTGTTCCTTTGTATTTTGAGGGCTGGCTGGGGCAGGGGTCGGGGTGGTTTGTACGTGGCAGTTGACGTGCTGGGAGGGGAAGGCAAACGTGAGCATCTCAGCCTCTGCCCCAAGCTCACAGGTAGGGACACTATCGCAAACACCGACGCCCAGGAAAGCCTGTTGTGGGCAGGACCCAGGCTGTGCTGCAGGAGGTGCTTCTGATCCCTGCACTGTAGTCGTGCTCTGAGGTCGGGGGGCTGGGCTGGAAATCAGCTTTTCATCCCTGTCCCTGAGGGCTGGCATCAGTCTGCACTGTCTAGAGAGAGATCTGGCTGCAAAGCGGTCATCTGAAGGTAGATACGCCTGGAGAGCTCTGGTCCAAGACGGCGGGAGGTGGCTGTCACACCTTCCCCACGGCGCACCTGTATGTCTGCAAGCAGATTCTGGCGTTCTTGCTCAGAAGAACACCGCTTATAAGCCTGAAAGTAGTAAATGACCTGTTAATACCATACCACCCACGGTCATTCCTCATCTGTGAATAAGGGATGGGAAGCTTGGGTTGGGGGATGAGAACCATCCTCCCTCCCTGGTCAGTGTTGACTCTGATCTCAGACCCGCACTGTTGACTTACAGGGCATTCCTGGGCCCTCACCAGTGCTGTCCATGGAAACTGGGAGTCCACTAAGGCCACAGTGCACTGGGCAGTGACCCCTGGAACGGCATACCTGGATCAGGAGCTGTGGGGAGGGGTAGGCGTCCACAACGGCACTGGCCATTTCCAGGCTGACTCGGTTCAGCTGCTGAACCTGTCTCCTCCAGACCACTGCAAGCCCCCTGCCAGAGCGGTCCACCTTTGCCCCTCCAGCCCAGTCACTCTCCGGGCAGAAGGAGAAACCAGCTTGATCTCGGAGCTTCCTGCAAACAGCACAGTTGAGCTGCAAGTCGCGTGTTACTGTGCTACACCTGTCCCCTTAACTAGGAACGTAAAAACCCTCCACTGCCATGGGAAGAGGTGGGAATGATGTTCTACCTGGCCAATCTGAATGCTCACTCTGTCCCCTAGCAGTGCTGGTTGCCGATTCCCATAAAAATGACATCTATTCCTTTTCATCAAAAAAGAAGTTACCAGAAAAGTACGAGGCTCTTGCTTGCACTGAGATTGGGGTATCTTGATCGGGGAGGCAGTGTGCATGGGGGTTAGTGCACAGCACTGGGTATCAGGCAATTTGGAGTCTAGTTTTGGTTCTTCTGATTTGCTAGGGACTTTGACAAGTCGGTCTCTTTAGGCCTCAGTTCCCTCAGGTATAAAATGAGGGACTTGGATTGGATTGTCTCTGAGGAATCACTGATTTTAAATTCTGACTATGAACAGCCCTTGAGCTAAGTAGGCTAAACAATTGTTTTACAAGGGCTTGTTTCATTGTGACCTGACCTGCAATGAATTCTGGTAAGCTGGCCCACTGATAACCCAGTACCAACCTGCAGAACACAAACTTACACATAAGCTACAGGAGAACATTTTAAAGGGACTGAGCTTGGGGGCTCTTTCCAAGAATTCCCAGGGTTAGGTCAACTCCTTCTGCCTCAAACTTGAGTGACAACAGGCTAGCAGCAGAGTTTAGGGGAAAGGGACATCATCTTTGGGTACCAGAACTGTAAAAGACAAGGCCAAGCAACCGAGCCAGGACTTGACGGGGGCACTCACTTGAAGGGCGCCTCAGCCACAGCCTTTGTGAATGTGCAGGCCAAGTCGGCCAGCTCTTTCCAGCTCTGCACAATTCGAGCCTGGGCTTCTGTGTGTAGCTGCAGATCTACCAATGCCTAGAAACCCCAAAGCAGATGGGTATGCAGAGGTTAGTTTGAAACTGTTCTCTCACCGTTCACTGAAGCTGCACCCCAGCCCCTTGGCTCCCCGTTTGGCCCCTTCTCTCCTACTCAGTGCCGAGGTAGAAAGTAGTGTCCAGCAGGCATTTTACTCTTTATCATGGTGAATCGGGTTAGATGAGAGCGGGCAGCCACGACGACTCAGGCAACAGAAGTTCTTACCTCTTCCATGTCTACCCTGGTCACCAAAGCCGCTGTGTTGGCCTCCGGTTGTCTCTGCTTCTTCTCCTTGGCCTGTTCTCCATTTGCCACCCCCTGTTTCCTTCTCCTTGGAGGATTCGGAGCCCTGGAGCAGGGAAGGAAATCAAAGAGCGGCAGCTCCAGGCCGAGCTCGGGCAGAAGAGGTGTGAGAAGACCGGACCAGAGAGTCCCACAGGGCTAGGAGGGATGCTATTTTGCAGAGGGACCCAGATCTGGGATGAATAAATTCACCCCCGTTGGCCTAAGAGCTACCCCTTTTAATGCTAAGTCTCGAGGACAAATCCAAACCTGAAGCATTTCTCCGGATCCACAATCACCAGTGACAGAGCTTTCCCAGCTGTCCTTGCTGTGATGTCAGTTACAAAGCTCCGAAGCGTTTTCTTCCCTTCCTCGGTGCTGCCCAGACTCCCCTGCGTGAAGGGGCAGAAATGCAAGCACGCCTGCTCCCTGCGGTCAGCCCTCCGCCCCAGCCTCAGCGCCTACCCTCTGGCTGTGCCCACCTGCTTGAAGTTGTAGACCATGGACACAAACGCCTCTGCCTGGAGCAGCACCAGAACCATCGGCTCCTCCACCCACTCCTCCTCTCCATCCTGTCAAAGGGCGTGGAACCCGGCAGAGGGAGGCAGGTCAGCAGGTGCTTAGCACCTGCGAGAGAGACCCAGGCCTTCTGGGTGAATGACTTCATCCCCACCAGCCTAGTCCACTTCTTTTTTTTTTTTTTTTTTTTGCGGTACGCGGGCCTCTCACTGTTGTGGCCTCTCCCGTTGCGGAGCACAGGCTCCGGACTGATGCGCAGGCTCAGCGGCCATGGCTCAGGGGCCCAGCCACTCCGCGGCATGTGGGATCTTCCCGGACCGGGGCACGAACCCGTGTCCCCTGCATCGGCAGGCAGACTCAACCACTGTGCCACCAGGGAAGCCCAGCCTAGTCCACTTTGCATTATCATTTTTCTTCTGGAATGAAGTCACGGTGGCAAGAAACAGGAACCCATAATCCTGTCCTTCCCAGTCCTCAACTGTCCAGCCTCAGTGCACCGCACCGCTGAGGCAGTGAGTAAGGAGCATTAGTGAGTTGAAACGGACTGAGAAGTAACTGCCAATATTTCTATGCATTCTGAATAGGGGAATGGAGGGAAGGAAACTCTTCCGAAGGATTTGGAACAAATAAGTAACTTGGGCTTTGAGGGTAGATGCTAAGCTGAGTGGCCCTTCCACATAGGTTTTGTGTGACAAAGATAAGAATCACCAAGGAAACTTCAGTCTCTTCGTCGCCATACTAGGGCATAATCAAGCACAGCCAAGGCCGCGTCACGGTCCACAATCCTACAGCAGTACAGTATTACAGAGCAGCCGTGAGCAGGGCTCGTGTGGAGTTTTCTGATTAGGTCCCTATAAGCAAAAGCCAAGACCCATAATATTGCAAAGCACAGGTGGGAGGAGCTCTGGGTTCTACTCCCTCCCACCCCCCCAGCCACTACTCAGCTGTGATCCTTAACAAGGCTTTCAACTTCTCAGGGCCTCAGTTTCCCCACCTGTGATGTGGGGGATAAGCATTTCTTCCTTATAGGATGACTGCGACAGAAACGGGCGATTCCCCCCCACCCCCCAAGGGGCGTTTGGCAGTATCTGGAGACATTTTCAATTGTCACAACCGGGACAGGTACTGTTGGCAGCTACCAGGTAGATGCTAAACGTCCTACGAGGCACAGGACAGCCCAGCACGACAGGGAATTAACCAATCCAAAATGGCAGCCGTACCCGAGGTGGAGAAACCAAGTTAAAGCCGTTATCGTCCTGAGTTACGGCGCTGTCCCTTGTAGTTTCCTTGCACCCTGCCCACACCTTGGGAAACAGCCCCTTTACGAAATCCTCCTCAAATTATACTCAGCTGAGTGTGCTATCTGCCTTCCTGCTGGAGCCCTCACTGATAATATATCCTTTAGAGTAAAAGCGTATTTATCCCGTAACTCTACGGAGGAGAGGCAGCAGCCAGAAAACCCTTACCTCGGTGGACCCAGCCCTTCTCCACGTGATGCTGCAAGGCACGGCCGGCACCTCAATCACACAGCAGCACTCCATGGACTGCAGGGCTCCGAGGAGCTGGCCCCCACCTTCCATCTGCAAGAGCACTGCAACAGACGGGAAAGGGGCTGTCAGTGGGGCCCAGAAAGCAGTTCCCCCAGCATGAGGCAAAGAAAGATGCCTGCAGGACCTGGATCCAGCAGCACAACGGTGTGCTTCAAGCATTCCTCTGGCCTCTGAGCTTTCAGCCTGTCAGCCAGGGCTGCCTTCTTCTTCCTTTCCCGTTGCCTCTGGGTGCTTTCCTTTTGGCCTGCTTGTCCCCGCTGCTGGCATCCCTGTGAGCCTCTCCTCTGGACCTTCTGATTAGGCTTGGTTCTCTTCTGAGGTGGGGGTACCTCAGCATTTGTTTTAGTTACTGTCACGCTGTTGCTCTGGACAGAGCAGGTAGTTTGGCAGGCTGGCAGCTGATGGCATGGACTGTCTACCACAGGGTCCTTGTTACTCGACGCACACCTCTCTGAGGTGTCACAGAGAGGAATATCACGGATCTTCGTGAAGGGCTGGTTTTGCCAGTCACGCGATGCTCCTTCATTATTTTGATGATCTAAAACCCTTTTAACTGGGGAGCTGGAGCCCTCAGGGCTCAGCTGCTTGTGGGTCAAAAACTTACAAGTAAGTCTCTCAGCCAGGGGAGCAAATTCTTCCTCATCCTCACTTCCACTGCTTAGCACCCTGACTGGCTCTGTTTGTGTGACAGTTTCAGCTGTCTCTGGAACAGGTGGTGGATCTCTCAATTTTGGTGATGGAGGACAGGAGGCCTCAGAATCTGAGGTGTCAACCACTACAATCTTCTCCTCCTTCTGAGGCTGCCTCCTCTTGGTTGAAGACGGTTCCTTCTTCAGAAAGGCAAATGTTGGCAGCTCCTCAGACTCACTCTCGCTGGAATCCAGCGCGAGTGATGACTTCTCTACAGCCATCGATATGTGCTATCAGATTAATTCCCTGAAAAGAAAAGAGAGATGAGACACAGACTGTAGCACTGAATTCAGTCCACTTGATGTGTTCTATGGCCAAGCTTTAAGGAAATAAATGATACACAGAGAAAGAGGATATGGTCCCAACACGGTCAATCTGGAACTCAGAACAGCTATGTCTGTAGTCTAACAGGAAACCTTCTCAAATCCTTTCTAGGTCAAGGTGAGGTGTAAACAAAGTGGAGGTTACTATTAAAAAATGTTAATGAGGTACGAACAAGACTCACTCGACACAACCTCTTTGCTGATCTCTGCATGTAAAATGGAGATACCAAGAGTCACTCTTTTTTAGCTGAGTATATGAACTTTTGTGACTGGCTTCTTAAGCATGGTATTTTCAAGGTCCATTTATGTTGTAGCATGTGTCAGTACTTCATTGCTTTTTACGATTGAATAACACCTCACCGTATAGATATGCCACATTTTGTTTGTCCATTCATCATCTGGCGGACAT
Organism: Phocoena sinus; assembly: GCF_008692025.1. Taxonomy (NCBI): domain Eukaryota; kingdom Metazoa; phylum Chordata; class Mammalia; order Artiodactyla; family Phocoenidae; genus Phocoena; species Phocoena sinus. The sequence goes on from NC_045782.1 coordinate 34,316,450, forward strand.
TCTGTTTGACTCCATTTTGGGCCATTTTGAATGAATAATGCTGCCATGAACATTCATGTCCTAGTTTTTGTGGGGATGTTTTCAATTCTCTTGCAGACAGACCTAGGATTGCCAGTTGCTGGGTCGTGCACAAGAGTCGTTCTTTGAACAAATATTCACTAACATTGTAGGTGTGACCCGAGATGAGCCAGGTAACCTCTCTGGGCCTCGCTTTCTTTTTTAGTAAAATAGGAATAATAACATTACCTACTTTACAAGATTGTAAGAAGTTTAAAAAAAAATTAAAAGCATGCATCTACAGAGCTTAGCACAGTATCTGGCACGCAGGAAGCGCTCAGTAAAGTAAGCTGAATGACTAGGGAGAGACCCGCAAGGGCCTTGGTAGATTCTGGCAAAATGCGGGGGTCGGACAAGCGGGCCCCTGCTGAGCGGGCTCCAAGCCTCTCCCGCTGACACCAGGGCGGGCGGCTCGCCCACGCACCGCGGCAGAAGCGCCGGACGCCCCGGCCACCGAGCCTCTGCAGAGATGAGCTCAGGAAGTAAGCCCTACCCGGTCCGCCCGCCCGCCAGCGCTCACCAGCAACTTCTCGCGTCACTCTTTCATCCGCCACGCAGGACCCGGAAATAGATCTCCGGTAGCGGAAGCAGATCTCTCAGACCGGAAGCGAGTGTAAGGCCAACATGGCGTTAGCTGTGCTGTCGCAGAGGACGCGGACAGCTGGTAAACGGCCGCCGTGGCGGTCGCGGGGCGAGGGGTGGAGGCGGAGTGGAGACCTTGCAGGGATCTGGGGGCTTGGAGGTCGTTCCCCACGGATGACCCTGGGGGCGGGAGGGGACTGGGGGGAGTGTGCGGGGCCCACGAGGTTTGAGGGGCGGTAGTCACTGGTCGTGTGACAGCTAGGGCGCGGAGCACGTGACCTTTCCCTGCCAGGCGTGCAAATACAGCTTCCCTAGGGGTGGGTGACGGTTCTCCGCTTACCCTGTCTCGGTTTGTTTGGGTCCCATTATCTACAAAAATGGGTTACTGCTTTTGGCACACAGGCGCGCGAAAAGTTAATCTGTTCATTCAACAGATTGAGGTCTTTGTGCCAAACACTGTGGTAGGTGTTGAGGATCTCAGCAGAGAAGATGAAGACATAGTCTCTACCCGCAGGACGGTTACTTCTAATAGATAAGCACGTAAATGAAATAGTTGTGAATTGTTGCAACTACTGTGACAGAAAGGGAAAAATGTGTCTGTGTCTTTTTTTTAGGTTGGGTGGTCAGGGAAGCCCTCTGAGGAGGTAACATGTAAGTTAAGACCTAAAGGATGACCGGAGGCCTGGCTCTGTAAGAGAGTGAGGGGCAAGAGAATGACTCGACCCAATTTTCCATTTTGAGAAGCAAACTATTGCTCTTATGTGAATTTAAAGGGAGTAGGAGTGGAAATGAGGAAACCAGACGGGAAGCAGTAACAGTAGCCCTGAGGAGAGATGATTTAGTCAGGGTGTTAGTGTCAGTGAACTTGGAGGGAAATGGGTGGATTTGAAATCCGTTTTGGAAATAGGATCCACAGAGCTTGCTGGTGAACTGGATGTGTGAGATCAGCAAAGGGAAGGAATCTGCAGTGACTCTTTGATTTCTGCCCGAGCAGCTGTGTAAGTGGTAGCATCATTTACTTTGAGGAGGATGGGGAATAGGGTGAAGGGCAAAGATTCGTGAGTGAGCTAAGTTAGGTAAAGCAAAGTCCAGTTCCTGAAATTGAGTGAATAAATGAATAGGTGTTTAAAGGTAGGTAGATCCTGGTGCTGGTCATTTCACATGTTGTCTCTGTAAGTCCTCATCTCTGGTCCTTTGCCGCAGGTAGTCTCTGTTCTCATTAAAACTTCAGAAACCTAGGTTTTAGGAACCCTGAACTTGTAGATTCCAGGACCCACAAGCCTTCTGTAAAGACTCTGGCATGACCCTGATTAACCATAGCTGTATCTGGAGACCTGAATGCTGGGACTGCCATTCCTGGGCTTGTCATATAGCACAGGGCTTCCATCCTGGTCATTATGAATTTTAGTTCACTTTCCCTTTTAAAATAAATACCGTTGAGCACTTTGGAATGAGTATGGAGAGGTCAGATTAACAAGGGCAGGGTGTCAGTCTTCTTGGTTGGACCTGTGCTTGATGGACTTGCCGAACAGAGAAAGGGTCCAGCCTTCTGAAATGGACAGGAGCCTGCGGGAGTCACCCTCACAGAGGCTGCCCTTTTTGTTTACAAGTATCTGATATGCAGTGGATGGGTGATGGCTAAGAAAGTGGTGGGTGAGGTCAAAGCAGGAGCCTCTCTCTGGGTGTCCTGTTGCTGGGCTCTGTGGTCTGGCCCCTCCACAGTGCATTGAGCCTTGAGGGCATAATGGTGAGTGAGGCTGAAACAGGCAGCTCTGTGGTGTCCTCTTGCTGGCTTCTGTTTCTGTGGTTTTGTTTCTCTTTAATAGGACTGGATGTGTAAGGACCAAGGGCACATGGTGTTTATTTTTTTTCCAATAATATTTTACTCCCTCCCCTCAACCCTAGGCCACACACAGACAGCTCATGTAGTGCTTGCTTACACCATGGACAATACAAGAATGACTTATCCCCTGTCGTGGGGGAAGGCCAAGGACCTCAGACACTCCCCGAAAACCCACAAAGTCAAGTTCTGCTCACACATCTTCCTCACCCCCGCCCCCGACACTGCCCCCTGCCACCTCTCAGCTTAGCAAATGACCCATTGAGGCAGAGAAAGAGTCTGATGGGGAGCTGCTCTGTTTGAACAACATTTCTGTTCTCTCTGCAGTTACCGCCCTGCTGAGCCCCCCTCAGGCTACAGCTCTTGCCGTCAGATATGCATCCAAAAAGACAGGCGGCAGCTCTAAGAACCTCGGTGGAAAGTCACCAGGCAAACGCTTTGGCATCAAGAAAATGGAGGGTAAGGGTCTGACCTGGCTTCCACTTTCCACTTAGCACCCTACCCTGCTGTCCTGGCGTTCCTTTGAAGAGCGGGCAAACCACCCAAGTGCCCTGTCCTGTACTCTCCATTTTGCTCACCAGAACATTTAGTTCCAAATGGAAGAAACAGATACGACCTGAGGCGGGGTGGAGGGGCTGAGGAAGAGCAGATAGGTGGGAACTTTGGCCATGCGACTGGAGAGGAGGCTGCCGGGTGGGAGACGGGCTCCTTGTGTCAGACTGGGAGTTGGTCTTATCCAGGGGCAGGCGTAGAAGTTAGTATGTAGCATTTGGGCCAGGAAGGCGAGGGCTGCCCTGGTTTCTTAGCAGTTCGCTGTGTTGCCTCATCATGGGGGCCCAAAGGTAGCACACATGTGGACTTCTCTTCTAGGTCACTATGTTCATGCCGGCAACATCCTCGCGACTCAGCGCCACTTCCGCTGGCACCCAGGTGCCCATGTGAGTTGCTCTGTCCCCTCCTCCCGTGTTTTCTTCACCTCTCCGTGCCCCTGAGCACAGTAATTGTAACCGTTGCAATTATTGGGTGCTTGCCAGATGCCAGTGTCATGCTGATTCCTGGGCCTGCATCATCTCATTTCCTCCTTACCCCATCGCTAGGGTAGGTAGGTGTCATCTCTGTTTTACAGGTAGGATGCCAGAAGCTTAGAAGGGGGGGTGGGTAGTGACAGAGCTAGGATTTGAACCAGGTCTGCTTGACTCCCAAATCACTTTTTTGCTTTGGTAATAGCATCAGCTTGGTTCTCTGGGGTCCCCTTTCTAACCCCCAGTTCTTGGAAGAGGATATTTCTCGTGATTTAAGAGATTTTTTTAATCTTGGGAAACTAATTTCAATTTATTCATTTTTTATTTTTAAGAATTCCTCCTTTGATTAAAGTTATTATTAGATGGCTGAAAGATAACTTGAATTTAATAAAATAGAATTCAGTTTGTGGGCCAGAAATTAGGTCCATACCAGGCAGGGATTTCAGTTTCAGCAAGTTGGTATCACTTGCTGAGGTAGGAAAGTTCTTTAACACAGATCTGTACTATATTCTTTACATTATTTAAAATATTAGTTTCCTCTGTAATCAGTTTCCTCCTGCCTTCTTACCTCTTTTTTGGCAATTTTAGTAGGCACAGAAAGACTGATAGTAACCTATAATTATTTCAGAAATGCTAATTTGTATGTGAATTGATTGTATGTGTAGTAGCTTTATTTTTTTAGAACTCGAGACATGCAGTATGTGGCTGTGTTAACTCTTCAGACTTAATAAAATAATGACAACAATAATAAAGACTAATACGTTGTGACCTGGGCAGTATTCTAAGCTCTTTCTGATGATTAACTCAATTTAATCCTCAAGATGACCCTATGAAATAGTTAATATTTATCTCCATTTTGCAGATGAAAAAAGTGAGATACAGTGAAGTAAATTAACTTGCCCAGATCACACAGTAGTAAGTAGTAGTGCTGGGATTTGAACCAGTCTGTTCGTTTAATCAGAGAGATATCGAATAATACTGGGTAAAAATTGCCACACATGCAATCTCAAGTTCTAAAAGAAAAAAGCTATGACATGTATAGTTAAAAAATAAAGAAAATAAATATGTAATACACAGATGCAATCTCAAGTTCTAAAAGAAAAAAGCTATGACGTGTATAGTTAAAAAATAAAGAAAACGGGCTTCCCTGGTGGTGCAGTGGTTGAGAGTCCACCTGCCGATACAGTGGACACGGGTTCATGCCCCGGTCCGGGAAGTTCCCACATGCCGCGGAGCGGCTGGGCCCGTGAGCCATGGCCGCTCTGCAATGGGAGAGGCCACAAGAGTGAGAGGCCCGTGTACCACAAAAAAAAAAAAAAAAATAAAGAAAACGAATACGTAATACACAGATGCAATCTCAAGTTCTAAAAGAAAAAAGCTATGACATGTATAGTTAAAAAATAAAGAAAATAAATATGTAATACACAGATGCAATCTCAAGTTCTAAAAGAAAAAAGCTATGACATGTATAGTTAAAAAATAAAGAAAACAAATACGTAATACACAGTTTATTTAATCTCTTTGCTCATATTTCTCACCTGAACATCAGGGTTAGCGATAGTACCTACTTCACAAGGTGAGAATCGAGTGAGTTAATGTATATAATAGGGCTTGGAACAGTGCTTACACACAGTAAGCGTGACCTAAGTATTAGCTGATATCATCTTGTTTAATTAGTGTATGCCTTATCCATGTAGCGTTGAGCCTAAACTTTACAGATCACCATATAGACGAAAATGTGTATCAGACTAGTGTTGTGTTAAGCCTCAGTGAAGCAGACTCCCAGGAGCAGTGGTTAGAGACATTTTCCCAGGCCTGGTTTGGGCATCTGTCCAGCGTGGCTTCTGGCCAGCTGCACAGATATGGGTCCAGGTATCAGCCCTGAGTAACCACCAGGATTGGCTGTTGGAGTTTTCTTTTCCCGCCTTTGTGATGGAGTAATTACCAAGCAGTGGGAAAGGGAACCTGAGATGGAGCTTTCTGAATCCTCCCCTCTGGCCCCAGGGCCTGAATCTTTGTGAAGAGTCTATCCTAGAACTCTGGGATGGACCCCCTGACTGTCCAGCTGACCAGGTCTGTGTGTTGCAGGTGGGGCTGGGGAAGAAGAAGTACCTGTATGCTCTGGAGGAGGGGATAGTCCGCTACACTAAGGAGGTCTACGTGCCCAGTCCCAGCAACTCGGAGGCTGTGGATCTGGTCACCAGGCTGCCCGAGGGGGCTGTGCTCTACAAGACTTTTGTCCACGTGGTTCCTGCCAAGCCCGAGGGCACCTTCAAACTGGTAGCTATGCTTTGACCTCCTGGTTGAGGCCTTTGGACAGAGACTGGAGCCCAGGTGACAGGAGAGGGTGGTACCAGACGTCATCAAGGGTTGGAGTGACGACAGGTCTCTCAAGGAAGAAGTCTGCTTGGTGGTGACTGCAGGAGACTGTGAAGTGACTGGCTGGGAAGCCCTTTGGGAGACCTGACCTGGGGCCAAAAATAAAGTTTAGCCGGAGTCGTGAGTCTCTGCTGTTTGGGGACAAACCTGGATGGAGTGGCTTACTGATCTGTTATCCATGTTCTCAAGTGCACACAAGGGGGAGCCTCAAAGCAGGAAAGAGGCCTGCCAGTGAGGAAATGAGAAGAGGGGACTTCGTTTCGAGGAGGGGATCCCTTTAGCACCATCCCCCGAAGGGTAAGGAAGAGGAGTGCTTGTGCTTGAGGGTGTTCCTGCGCCTTCCCCTCCTGGATCCCACAGAAGTCACTGGGGAAGAGTGGGCGGGGGGCGACCAAGGGGCCAACAGAGGAAGCCAGTGTGGTCATGTTCCTCTCCTGGAGCCACATTCAGAGGGAGCTGGGGCGGCAGCCCCAGAAATGGCCACATGGCAGACCCCTTCCTGCCTCTGTGGGTCCAGAGCGGAGAGGCCCCATCTGGCCTGGAATACCAGGGTCCTTCCAGTGATGAGGCAGGATGGGTGACAGATGGGCTTCTTCCTGTTACCCAGAGAGACACCGAGCTCTCATTCTTTCCTGATTCTTAGTTTATCTCAAACTGTAAACTGCAGCAAGGAATCTGGCTTTAGGAGTGCTCAGTCTGGGCCCAGAGTGGGCTGGGGGCAGGCCTTCATTGTCAAGCCAAGACCTTTAGAAGCTTGGCTTCGAGTGCAAGGGTGAGGAAGGAAGTCTCAGCAGGGGTGGACAGACGTCCTGGCTGTTGGAGGCAGGCGATGCTGGCTGCAGCCCCAGAGAGGGCTTGCAGAGTTAGTGCCTTCCTCCCAAGCACTCTTCTTTGTCCTGAAGGCAGGAGCTCCAGGGGTTGAGGGCAGAGAAGTCTAATTCTGGAGGTCTGCCTTGAATTTGTCACCTTGATTCTCAGGGCGTGACCCCAGATTTCCCACCTCCTGCAAAGGTGGCCCAGGGTCTGTTGAGGTTCACTTTAGCTTCCTTCCCGTAGGGTTTTGTACCAAGGCCCAGCTCGGGGAGATTGTTGGAAGCGTCTCCATAGGCTCAGCGCTGTCCCTGCCAGTCCCCGCCAGTCCCCTGGAGAAGTGGGAAGGGGCAAGATGGAAGAGCGTGTTCCCTCCTATAGTGTTTCCTTGAAGGCAGGTGGCTGCTTCCTGGGGTGGGTGAGCAGAGCCATGGTTGGGTGGTAGTGCAGGCAGTGACCTTAGGGCCTCCTCATAGCTGGATGGCAGCTGGGGGAGGTAGAGCAAAGACATTACCCATTCACCCCCATGGAAGCTCTTCTGCCCAGCCTAAATCGCTTCCCTGGACTGGGGTCTGCCATCCTTTTTTCTACCCAAAGAGGTGAAGTGAGGCCTCTAGCCGAATCCTGGGGCTCGCCATCCGTGGTCCTTTCCTTGTCCCAGAGGCTCTGATTAGGCATTTACATACAGTAAAAAAAAGTAATAAGGAAAAAAACTCAGTTCTCCCACTCAAGGCTCGGAGGGCTGAACGTTGACCTACCTCTCTGCAGGCCCAGAGCCAGAAGCACTTTGCAGTCAGCTGGTACATCTGCGGCCGCCGGGCCGTTTGAACACTTTCATAGCTGGGCAGGCAAGCTGGCTCCCATAGGGATAGCTGGTAGCTGCTGCACAGCCCCACACAATACCTCACCCCCCTGGGGATGGCCCTGTGACTAAGGGAGCCTGACAGGCTTGCGCAGCCGTTCTCCAGCTGCCATCTGGACCCTTTCCACCAGGATGAGCTTAAGATCAGGGTAACACACGCTTCTCTCCAAGGAGTCTCTCTAGGCTTCCTCGCCTTCTTCCCCTAGCCACACTAGGCCCTGGCACACACCTCTCCCCCCACTGTCCTCCCTCACCTGCATCCCCTGCGACTCGCAGCACCTTTCCACTGCCTGGACCTCGGTGGGGCATCCCATGGTGCTGAAGCAGGGAGAGGGGCAGTCCTGGGGATCATGAAGGATGACTCAGAATGAAGCTCAGGGTTTAGGGTCAGTGAGCAAGAGAGCAGAGCCCAAACCCTTTCTTGTCCCCATGTCCTCTCCCCATCTTGTTCTCTCCCTCCGCCAGTCCATGGCACAAAGCCCAGACCCTTAGCATTTCTGAAATGCACTCGGGTATAAAGAAATTCCACCCCTTTCTGGCCACTAGCTCATTCTTTCACCATCTGGCAGCCAGCTCTGATGACCCTTGTGGGAGAGTCAAAGAACACCTTCTGTCCCCACCTCTCCATCCTCTGTCTGGTGCTCAGAGTTGGGGTTGGAGCCTAGGGAGGCTGCAGGTCTGAAGACTTCTTTTGATTTTTGTACCCAGCATCCCATGTGGTGCCCCGTCCCTGGGAAGAGGACTGACAGTATAGCAGTCACCACCCACAGAAGTTGGCTCTGGGCTTTCCCCTGGGAGCTAGGAGCCTGTAGGCCTTGCCTGGAGAGCTGGGAAGACCACTGTCGTCACCAGTAGCTCCCAGTACTGGGTCCTGTTTCACAATGGCCAGAGAGGAGGCTGGCCAGGATGTTGCTAACCCTTTCCACACTACTTCCTTGGTCCAGAGGGAACCCACACTGGAAGATGCGGGTCCATAGAGTAGATCCGAAGGCCGCTTCCATACTGAGCAGAGAGCAGAGGACATAGCAGCACAACAGGATGGCCATGTTAAAGACCGGCATGAAACGCTCCTCCCCACCAGAGGCAGCAGGCATCAGTGGCTCAGCCTGGGCCTGGCAGGCACGGACCCATCTCACCTCCCCAGATTGAAATTGCACTCCGGAAGTCGAGCAGGGATGACCTGGCTGGGACTAGTACCAGCTCGACGTGCAGGGGGAGCAGGGGCAGGTGGCTCCCGTTCTGCTGTGGCATCAGTTCCCTGTGGCAGAGATTTGTGAGGGGGGACCGAGCAGCTATGTCCTGTCTTCCTGCAGCCCAGGGGACGAGTGATGTGTGTCAGGGAGTTTACAGAGGGACACACTCGGGGGGGAGAAGGGGCTTGTGGCGGGGCAGACACCCTTCGAAACTGGATCTGAGGAGGCAGGAGAGGGAGCGCTCGAGTCGGAAGTCAAACTCCTGGTGCCGACTCTCTTCCGCTGTCGTAGACTGTAGCATCATAGAACACAGCAGGGAAGGGACCTCAGGGTTCATGTACTAGCCAAACACAGCCTTCTCCCCAAGGGGCTTGCTTTAGGTGACCCTGTAGATGAAGAAGCTGGACTTGGGGCCTCTGGTGAGGGGCCAAGTGTGTATCTGCCCCAACTCTGAACTTGGGACAGCAATGGGCACTCAACCAGTGGCCACAACTATGCCCAGGAGGCTGTTCTCCACGGTGATCTCTGCACAGGGAACAGCAGTGGCAGAGCGGTGCCAAGAAGGGGCACTGGCCTTAAATGACCTTGAAGACAGCCACAGGATGGGCTCCGCCCCCTGCCGGCCCCACCCACCATCCCCACAGGGCCAACCCTCAACCCAGGATCCCTGGCCCAGAGGAGCAGCTTCATTCAGAGCCATGGTATCTGTGAGCAGCTCTCCAGATTCTCAGCTTCTGCCCCTGCTTGTCCTGGTCAGTACCACGCCAGGACCTAGTGTCCCACAGATGGCACTCCACTCTGCAGGCCTGGCAGCCACGAGGGTCCCTCAACAACCTGCAGAAGAAGGGGTTGGCGGGAACAGGCTAGGCTTCTGCTAAACCCAGAAGACAGCCAGGAGAGCGCCACCTCGCCCAGATCTCTGCACCTCTCAGTCCCGATCCCCTCCCAGCCCTACTGTGCACCCCCGCTCCCACGCCACTTCCCATCAGCTCAGGTGACAGGGCTCCAAATGCCAACTGTCCTCTGGTCTTTGCTCCCACCTCTAGGGGAACTGAGGTGCCCCTGGTTGTCCTGGAAACCAGGCACAAAATACAAAAGCCTCTCTCCCCAGGCGCCTCCCCTCCTTTCAGAGGAATTCTTGGGCAGCTCTGGGGGCCCAGGCCGCACACCCCCACCCCACTTCCGCCTGGCTGTTATTCCGATTTTGACCCCAGGGGCCCAGCCAGGGGAGGATTTCAAAGCCTCAAAACGCTCAAGCCTCTTGGTTGAGCTAACCCTACAGAAAGATGAGGGTGGGGGACACTGTTGGCCAGGAATTCAGTCCAAGGAGCTGCACTCACACTTGCCTCAGTGACCTGGACAGGGGAGAGGATGGAGTCATGAAGCCTACTCCTTGTCCCACATTGCTTCTGACTCATGGGGCCAAGACAAACCGGCCAGAGCAGTGGGGCTGGGGCTGGACTTTAGTTTTCCTGCCAGCCTGCAAATTAGAATTGCCCGAGGGACCTCTGAACCCACACCAGTGTTGGGTTGCCACCTCAGAGCAATTAGCTCAGAGCCCTCAGTCTGGATCCCCATCCACTGGGCTAAGCTCGAAACGGTCACAGCAGGTGACTGGGACCTGGTGTAGCAGGATGGGAGTGGCAGGGCTGAAACAGAAGGCATGTCCCACCTAAGTTCCAAAAATAAGCCTTTGGAAACAGTTGTGCTAGCCCAACAACTGCATAGCCACAGCCTGGGTTAAACCTGCTGGCTGGTCTGTGAATCCTTAGTCAGCAGAGTCTAAATGCTCTGATGTTTACTGCCTGTGCCTGATACGCTAAACACAGTTATTAATTTTTTTAATCGATCTAAAGCTGATGTAAAACAAAACAAAAAACTCTTAGAGAACCAGATTAGAACTTCAGATGTTCTATAAAATAGGAGCCAGAAAAAAGCAATCATCTCAGCCCTTGAACCCAAACAGTATTTCCTTGGAGTGCTTGCAGTTAGCGCCTTCCTCGTTACCTGCCTTAGGACAGCAGGAGAATGCAGTGACAGAGTGGCGTGGAGTCCTCCTGCCTCCACCTGAAGCCTGCAGCCACCAACCAACAGCTTTGACTTTGGGTTCATCATTTCAGTTTCCTGGTGTGCTAAAGGAAAATAATAAAATTGCCTGCCTTAAAGGGCTGTGAGGATGAAATGAGATACTCCACGCAAGGTCAGCACAGTGGCTGGACAAACCGAAACGCCAACGCTGCCACTGGTGGTCAGGGGTGCCCTCTCCTGGCAACTTGAAAAACTTGACACATGGCAGCCTGGGCTGGATCTCAGCCCTTTGTTTCCCAAGCTGAGCTGACCGGGTCAGCGTGACTGGCTGATAGGGTGATTTTAAAGGTCTAAGAAGCCTTCACCTTTGCTCCCACACTAAGGTGTGAAGGACTGATACTGAGCCATGGCTGACAATGGCAGGGAGGGGAGAGAGGGCTTGAGAAATGGAGGGAGGCTGGACAAACCTTTCCAACATGGCCCTCCCAGGCCCTAAGGCAGCGGCTAGGAACCCATGCCGCCGCTGCTCCTGTTCGTAAATGGGGCAATGGTAACTACCAGGCCCTGGCTGGGACTGCCTCCGTTCTTGGGGCTGCCCCGTAACTCAGAACTGGGCAGGAAACAGCGAGGGCTTCCGGGATAGGCCCTGGTGACTCCAAAGACGGAGAAGCAAGCCTCTGCCTTGGCCTGGCAGCAAGGGAGGAAGTGCCGTGTCAGGACTCTGAAGAACTGTCTCCTGCTGGCCCACTGGGTGACAATTAGGAAGTCTCTGAGCCTCTCTGGGGCTGTTTACCCCTCAGAAAAAGAGGGATCTGGATTAGATGGGTTCTTGTGTCCCTTCTAGCTCTTTGATGGATTCTAAACTCTTCCCACTCTGGGGGAATGAGACCTCCACCTTCTGCTAAAGTACCAGCCAAGACTTTTAGGAGAAGAGGGCCCAACAGTGATGGCTGTCTGACACCCAGTAGGAAAAACACAGAGGCTCAGTTGAGAGAGATAGAGATATATTTCTCCTGTTGCATATTTCAGACTTCACACTGAGCTTCAGGCACAATGCTACTCCAGGTTCTTCTGAGAGCCTTGGCAGAGTCTTCTTCCCATGCTGCTCATGAGGGCTCGCCCCAGGCCCTGCTTGCAGTTCTGGGTACCTGGGAGACTCCGCAATGGTCTCAGTAGGCCCTGGTGCCCTGCTTTCCCATCAAGGGGCAGGGGATGCTGGAAAGCCCTAGAGCCAACCCCACCCCCTCTTCTATGGTCCCCTGGCTATAAGAGGAGAGGCTGACCCATTAGATTCCAGCTCTGCAGTGCTCCCCTAAATCACCTGTTCTCCAGGCCTCAGAGCCTGGCATAGCACTTGGACCCCTGCAGAGCCTCAGCAGTTAGCAGCACAGGCCAAGGCTGGGGGATGAAGCCCTGGAGAGCGAGGCAGGCCCAGGCCCCTCCAGAGCAGCAGCAGATGGGCTCGTCAGGCCCCTGCTCCCCAGAGCCATGGCCCACTTCCTGGGGCTGCTCTGAGCCCTATTGCACATCTTTTGTTTCCAGTTCATCCCCCGACTACCTATTTTTCTTAAAAAAAAAAAAAAAAAAATTAGAGGGGAAGGTGAGGAAGAGTGGGCTGTGGAAGCTGAAGCCCTTCACCCCACGTTCCTGCCAACATCCTGGTCCCCAGCAGAGCCATTTGCGGTGGTAAATACTAAGCCCACCTTCCCTGCCATCTACAGTTCTTGATGGCTGACACGGGTCTACTGCCTGGGCCTCTGGTTCTTGCACATGAAGGGGACATCCCTCCATCGTCTGTAAGGTGCAATTCCCCGGGTCCTCCGGAGGCGCTGGCTGGGACCCTGCTACCTGAGTCGTCCATCTGCTTTGACAGGCCCCAGCTCTGATTTGGGGTCGGGAAACACAGAGCTCCAGCTGGTCAGTCTGCACAGCTCCAGGGAGGAACAGGTAGAGGGGCCCATGGCACACAGTCCAGCCACAGACCAGAAGCCACCCAGCTCCCCATCTGTCCAGGCCTCCAGCGCAGGGCCTGTGAGCTCCGCATGCAGCCGGGCAGCCTCCTCTGCGGTCTCTGGCTGAGGCAGGTTCAGGATGCCGCTGAGTCCCTGGAAACTCTGCTCCATATACTCGTTGTGGGGTGGCCCAGCGTGCAGCCAGCTGGCATCATCTGGGGGTACAGAGCAGGAGTAAGCATGCCCCACCCAAATGATTCCATGAAGGCCAGACCCTGGGAGTCAGGTCTGGGCACCCCAGTTCCTGTCCCAACTCTACCACTGAGTTGCATCTTGCTGGGTGACTCTGGGCTAATCCACAGAATTTTCTGTGCCCGTAACACTTAGTTTTATAAAATCAAGACAGTAATCCCTGTATTCCTGACTTGAGGGTTAAATAAAACAGTGGGTTCAAGGCACCTTAGAAAGTAAGGTTACTTTCTGGTAATGGTCTGGTTTGTGTCACCCATGCCCCTTCTCAACCACCTCTAGTGGTTCCCAGAGCCCTCAGAAGCCTAGTACTCAGGCCCTCCAGCTGTGGCGCCCTTCTTACTTTGCCAGCCTTCCTTCCCACCACCCCCTGCCATCCTACTCCCCTCCACCCTCTGTTCCCCTCACGCACCAGACACCTGCTAACTTTGTCCCCTCAGTTTAGAATACCCTTCTCTGTCTATAAAAATCCAGCTCCTTCGAGGCTCAGCTCCAGTGCCCTCCTGCTGTCAAGCTTGCCTCCCCTGCCCCGTCTCCTCCATCAGGCTATGAGTCCTAGGAGAGCAGGGCGCAGCTTGCCTGTTCTGATCCGCCTCAGCCGCTGCCCCACCCCAGCACCCCGTCCTCCTCTGGATTACCTCTGCTCTGACCCACCTTCTCTGTGATAGGATGTGGCTGGAAGAAGGAAACATCTACCTACTTACTGAGCGCCTACTATATACCAGCCACTTTTACCCACATACTCATTCCTAATATCTCCCAGGGGGTAGTTACTTGTATTAGGGCCCCCTTGCAGGAAGCTGCAGCCTATGCCTGTGTTCAGAGTCTGCTCTCTTATCCTTAGCCAAGTGGGTGGAGGGCCATGTGACCCTGCCCACCTGGCTACCAATGGACTGGGAGGATGGCCAATCAGATTTGCTGTCCTAAGAATGTGGAACTTGCAGACCAAGAGGCCCTGGTCAGTCTCTGTTGCACTGAGAGGCCATGTATCAATATACTGAGAAACCAGAGCCTGAGGCTGATACACAGAGCACAGGATGAGGGACAAGGTGGCCCCAGAGAGACAGAAAGCACCTCTAGGTCCCACTGGGACCTGAGTCATTTCCTAGGTTCCGTGGGGGAGAGCTCTGCATTTTTCCAATAATTTCCCCTTTTTCACTGAAGCTAGTTTCAGTGGATCTGTGTTCCATGCACCCAGGAGGTCTCTAACAGTTGTATTACTCTTACTCTACATGTAGTAAGACTGAGGCTCAGGAAGGCCAAGTAATTTGCCAAGGATAAAAGCCCAGTTAAAGTGTCAGAGCTGTGTTCTAGAGCCAAGTCTGCCTCCGAAGCACCATACCATACTGCAGGGCCCTGGGATGCTTACGGATGAATGATCAAGGCCACAACATGTCCCCTTCCCCTACTCTGATGGTCAGCTTCTTGGGGTCACCTGTCTGGCAAATCCTATTCGGCCTGGCTCCTGGGCATCATTTGGGAACTAGATCCTTACCTTTCCTGAGAGGTAGTTTGCGGTTGAAGGTCAAGGGCAGCACGAGGAAGCGGGTCTCACCCAGGGGTTCCCAGAACTGAAGCAGTCGAACAGTCCAGGCCCCTGGCCGCAGGGGCCGGCTCAGTGGGGGCTTGTACTGCGTGACCTCGGTTTCCGCGTCTACCACGATGTCGTAAGATGTAGCCACCACATAGGTGGGATCGATCCACACCACAGTGGCTGTGAGGTTGGGGCCTCGGGCCCAGCGCTGCATGGCCACAGGCTCGTCCAGCGGCCCCAGCAACCCCCCAAAATTCCGGAAAAGACGCTCTTTGGGGTCCCACTCGGTGCCAACCTGTAGCAAAGGAGGCAGCTGGGCAGGAGCCGGGGTAAAGTCCTCTCTACCTGCTGCTACCTCTCATTCCTATGTGACCTCAGGCCAGTCACTGTCTCTTTCTGGTCCTGTTTCCCTATCTGCAAAACGATGGGCTCAGACTAGGATTTCTTTACTAAGCTCTGAGATTCATTCTAGGCTCCTGTTCTGACCTGCTCTGAAGTTTTGGGGGCAGTAAGACAGAGATGAGGTTCGAAGCCCTGCCCAGAGACCACCCCCACGCTAAGGAAACCCTCAAAAGCCTAATCTTCTGGCCCGACTGGAATGTCCAAGTCCCTTTAGCAGAAAATCCCTGGAGTTTAGAAGACTGGGCTTGCACTGTAGTGGAACCAAAGCCCCTCCCTGCTGACTGCATGTCCTCTGTGCACCCCAAGGCTGCCATCACTGGGAAAGAAGACCCGTGAATCCATTTCTGAAAGGCCTAACCCAGTCCTTAGCCCTCCCTTAGTGTCTGTCCCTCTCTCCCCACTACCCCGAGTCTTGCTGGGGGACAGGAGAAGGCAAGGGGAGGACCTGTCCCACCTCCAAACTCTGGAGCCGGCTGGCCTGGTCACTGCGCCCCAACAGCTTCAGCGACCCCTGGGGCATCAGCCACATCTCAAGCGTCTCTGCCGGCCCCTGGGCTGAGGGCTGCACCGCCTGCATCACCAAGTAGCCCTGGAAATGGTCGTCATAGAAATACAGGTGCACGCTGGACGGCAAGCCCCTGGGCTCAAACCTAAGAAGGTTCCAGCAGGGAGAAAGGGAGATGCCATCAGCACACCTGGCTTGGCCTGGAGTCCCAGGGAGGGGGCTCTGGGGTGTCCCATCCCCAGGTGCTTTCTTTGCCCCAGATCTCATACCCACAGATCCAATGTGCCTGGCTTTTGCCCCCTTTGTTTTGTTTGCGTTTTTCCCTGCCTCAGACTGGGGGCTCCCTGGCGGCAGGGGCTGTCTCTTTCTGATTGGCCTCCTCGTAGGGCACTACACACTGGGGGTCTGCAAAATGTCAGAAGGAGGTCTCACCTGCAGAGTGGGTTGGCCAGCGGGGACGCAGCGGTGGCGGCGTGGCGCAGGCTGAGGCGGGCGAAAGCAGTGTAAGCAGTGAGCATGACATCACTGAGCCCACTGGGGCCATCGGCCACGTCATAGGTGTTCTCCCAGTAGGCCTTGAGGGCTGGAGTGCCGGGCGGGTAGCTGCCATATAGGTGGAAGTCCAGGATTTCCAATACCTCCTGGTTCACAGTCGACTCAAACTTCCGGGCGAAGAAGGTGGGTCTGGAGACTTGCTGGAGCGAGAGAGGCAAGGAGGGTGAAGGGGTCTGGAGGTCCCAGAGAGCACAGCAGGGGAGCCGCCCTTCCCGGCACTGCCTGGAGATCAGCCTCCCAGGGCCTTTCCTGCTGCCAGTGTAGCCCCCGACCCCTGAGGGCTGCTCCCAGCGAGGGGCCCCCAGATTCTCTGGTTGGACCACCGTGGATCATTTCTGGCTGGAAAGCGCCTGGCGAAAGCTGGGGTGAGGCCCTATCAAGGGGCAGAGCTTGGGGGCCACAGGGAAGCACCTGCAGCCGTAGGAAGTCCTGCGGCTTGAAGTCGTTGGGGGAGCAGCCGCACCAGTCCACGATGTGCTTGTACTGGCACTTGCAGCCCAGCTTGCGGTTCCAGTTGGTGACCCGCAGGTTGTTGTCCACGAGGCTCTCGCAGGCTGGGCTGTTCTCCAGCACCGTGTGGAAGAAGGACTGCGGGTGACAAGGCAGGGTGGAGGGTGAGCTGGGGCACCCACCGCGCGCCCTCTTGGCCTGGGTGCGGGCCCGGCCACCCACCTCGGCTGGGAGCAGCGTGTACGTGTAGAACTGACGCAGCTGGGCCACAAGTGGGTCGTCCGTGTACACCACATACTCCACAAAGCTGCGCGTCAGCACGAACCAGTCAGAGCCGCCATCCACCACGATGCCCGCTGGGATCTGCCGCTCGCCCAGACGCCACATGTGCGAATCGCACTCGTGGAAGAGCCGGTCCAGGCCCTGTTTCTTGATGAACCTGTGGGAGGCAGATGGGCCCGTGGCTGAGGGTTTTGCAGAGTGGGATCCAGGCCGTCATCCTTCCAGGAACTAGCGCTCCTTCATCTGTGATTGGTTTGGAGGTTTTGCAACCCAAGGCTGGGGCTGCAGAGCCAGCCCCCCTGTGTGGGAGGGCTTGTGGCAAGACCCCAGGACCAGGGCCTCCTCCCCCGGCTCCTCACCTGGAGTTGTCCCGGCCATGCGACTTGAGGAAATTCTTGTCCCGGTTCTTGGACAGGAAAGCTACCAGCTCCTCGTTGGTCCTGGAGTGGAAATGGGATGTGGGGAGCGTGTGTGAGAGTGGCTCAGTCACTGGCCCAGAGTGACTTTACTCCTTGGCCCCTTCCTTTCTCACTGAGAGTCGTCCTGACCAAGCGACCTACTCCAGGTCGATGCTCTGGGGTGGTGGGCATCTGAGGCCCCTGAGGAAGACCACCCCATCCTTCTTCCACCCCTTGCTGTCTGACCCATGACCCCCAGTACAGACCTCTGGGTCCTCCTCCTCCCCACCTCTTGTCACTCTCAATCCTCACATCATCTTTCACCAGCTCCTCCTCTAAAACATTGCTGGGGCCAAGGGACCATGTCTGAGCTATGCAGACCCCAGAATGAGGCTTGGGGGAGGGAAGGAGTCCATCAGGACCCTTGAACCCCGAGTGCCTCGACGTGCCCCCCTCCCATCTGCAGGGCTCATAGCACCACCCCACACCTGGTCGGGTAGTCAGTGGCACTGAGGTTGATGAAGAAGTCCCAGGCCCAGTCGGGCACCTCCAGCAGGTCCTGCATGCTCCGCAGATACATCCTCAGCAGGCTGGCCCCGCCCCAGATGGTGACCATGCGCCAGGGCGTCACCCGCACGTTATCATACTGCCGGGCCAGCGCTACCACCTCTCGGTGCAGGTAGCTGGAGCGCTGTGGGAAGTGGGGAGGTGGCGGCGGACACTCAGCAGTGGAAGATGGATCCCCAGCATTACAACCTTCCCACTCCGCCCCACCCCAGAGCAGAGTACAAGTGTCACAGAATGGAGAGAGCATAGGCCAGGGCTCCAGCTCTGAAGCAGCCACGTCACCTGGTGCTGGCTGCTCCCCCATTTCCTGTTCCCCTATCTCTGGGCCACCCGAGCAGGTCAGAGACACTGTCTGTCTATGACCTGCTGAGTCTCTGCTCTACTTACGCAGATGCCCTTGGTCTCCCCG
Organism: Phocoena sinus; assembly: GCF_008692025.1. NCBI lineage: Eukaryota > Metazoa > Chordata > Mammalia > Artiodactyla > Phocoenidae > Phocoena > Phocoena sinus. The sequence continues at coordinate 34,334,526 of NC_045782.1, forward strand.
GACACAGTACGTACCTTGTCCACGTGGATGTAGAAGAAGTGCTGCTCGTGGTAGACAGCCTTGAGGAGACGCTTCAGCTGGCGGATGGCGCGGCCGTGGACCACCAGCATGTAGGCGATTCGTACTGGGGGGCCATCCACAGGCTGCTGGGCCCGAACGTCGTCCCACTGGATGCCGGGGCTCATCTTCCCTGAGAGTAGAGAACAGGGGCGTCGGTGAGGTCTGGCCCCAGGTCACAGGGTGGAGACAAGACGGGAAGAGGGGGCTGCCTGCCTTCCAAAGGAGGAGCCCTGCACTTAGAGCCCACTGCTCCTAGGCCCCAGCTCCACCTCAGCCACTTAGTACACTCGTCACCCAACCTGGGCAGCAAGGTGAGCCCCTCTGAGCTTTCATCCCTGAGAAATGGAGGTGAGGATCCCTGCCACGGCCCCTCCCGGGCTGCCACCTCTCTGCCCATGCCTGTCTCTTACCAGCCCGCTGGCAGTGCCGGGGCACAGCCTTGGGCATGAGGCTCCCGGCCTGGTGCAGGCACACCACGTTGGCAATCTCCTGCTGGCACTGCTTGGAGCTGGCCCGGGCCAGTGCTGACAGAGCATCCTTGCCCACGATCTCGCACTTGGGCGTGAAGCTGTTGTCTGTGGGCTGGGGGGCGCCCTCCACACTCCCTGTGTCTCCATGTGGGAAGCCAGCCGCCCCAGCCAGCGCCTCCCCGGCCGCTGCCCCACTCAGGTTCTGGCGGCCTGGGGCGGCTGGGGGTGGGGTGGGGGGGATCCGCCGGCTGGTTCTGTGCCGGCTGGTTACTGCCCGTACCACCTTGGCCACGGGCATGCCGGGGCTCTCAGCACGGCCCCGCCAGCGCCCATGCTTTCTGCCCGCGCCGCCCCGCCGCCCAGCTGAACTGTCTGTGTCCTTGGAGCCCTCACCGGGGTCTAGCGGCCGTGGCTTCTTCTGCCTTCCTTTCTGTAAAAGATAGGCGGACACAAGTCACTGGGACAGTCACTCTCCTCCAGCTCCTTCAGCTTCCTGCTGGGCCTCAGGCCTGGAAGCCCCTGCCACCCTTGATCTAGAAAAGTACTGCTTGCCTGAGGACTCTGCACAAAGAGCACTTCTGCTGGGAGGCCTCCCTGACCAGCCAGCGGAGGAAATGTCGCCCTCCCCGAAGGCACCGTCGCGCCCGCGTCCCCACGATCGCACAGATCACAGGGCACTGAATCTCTCTTGCGCTTTGGATTCAGACAACACTTTCTTTTTCAGCAACTATGAAAACGAATATCCACATATATCCTAAGAGAAACATGCAGAGACCCTGCAGACAAGAGCGTCCACCTAGCACTCCCACCTGGGCCCGACTGGGAGGAGACGGTGCTCTTCAGAAGGAGAGCATTCTACTGACTACAGTATTCCTGCGTGGGAGTGCTGAGGCCACAACAGAGCAAAGGGGTCTTGCCTGGTGGGGAGGACAGAGGTGGAATCTGAGACCCCGTTACTGGTCAGGTTCTCTGGGAAGCAGAGACCAAGAGAGAGTCAGAGTGCAAGGGATTCACCGGGGGCTGGGGGGGTCACACTCTGGAAGATGAGGAAGCAGGAGCAGGAAGCAGCAGGGAAAGCCTTCAGATAGCCAAGCCGGCCTGACACCTGTGCAAAGAGGGGGAAGGAAGAGCTTCAGACGACAGCTCGGCTTGGAGAGGGCCTCGACCACCTAGTGGGAAGCTCCAGGGCAAAGACGGCCTAGAGATGGGAGCCGCGGTACCACTGCTGGGGGTGGCCCAGGAGGTGCCTGGCCATGGCTGGATGGCTGAGGCAGAGCCTGAAGGCCCCTGCAGCTGCAGGCTGGCAACTCACTGCTCCTTGTGGCAGGGTCTCTCTCGAAGGGAAAGCTGAATGCTGGCCTCAATATCTCCACCCCTGCTTCCTGGCTCCTACAGCCTCTTGTCAAACCCAGGCACTTCCGTAATGGTCCGGTCACACTCGAAAGTGCGTATACCCACCCTCTTCCCAGCTCTCCCTGTCCCCCTTTTGTGACACACCCCCCCCCCCCCCACTTCCCTGCCTGACCAAATCCCATCCATCCTTCAAGATCCAGCCCTGAGTCTCCTTGTGTGAAGCCATCCCGTGTGCCCCAGGGTGGGACGTTCTTCTACCCAACCAACCCCACCCCTTGGGGAGAGGCTGTCATTTCAGCCCCATTACCCCAGTGCCCGGGGGAGTAGCTGGCGCATAGGATGTCTGGCTGGTGTCAGGTGGATGAAACACGGAAAGGATGGAGGAGTGAAAGGCACTGTTTGGCTACTCTGAAGTCACCAGAGCTCCCTGGCCAGCTCTGCCACTCCCCCCCAGTCACCTACCTTCTCTGAGCAGGTTCCCTCCGCTTTAAAATACAGGAGGGAAGTGTGAGTGTCCGATGAGATAGAGCATGAGGTAGTGCAGCTAGAAAGGTGGCGCCACCAGCTGTCCCCTGGCTCTCTCAACACTCTCTGTGCAAGTCCTCTTCTGGCCTGGCCTTCCAGCAACATGACTCACTGGACCACAGCCTCCGAAGCACCCCCCTCCCTCCGCTTCCAGGATGCCCTCCTGGTGTTTCCCTGGTGTGGCCACTCCTTATCAGTCTTCTTGGCCGACCCTTCCTTATCTCCCAAGGCCACCCTGGGGCCTTGCCTTGTCCTAGGTCCCCAGGTGACCTCATTCAGTCTCCTAACTCCATCCACTCCCAGATTTCTCTCTCTGGTCTGGGGCGCTCCCTTGAACCTTCAAATGTCTAACTGTCGGCCTCCTTGATGCCTCCCTTGGGAGCTTGCTAGACCTGTCAACCCACAGATCCAAAAGCGAACTTCTGATCCTCCCCCAGTAGGCTCCTTCTTCAGTCTTCCCCGTGTCAGTTAATGACCTCTCCATCCTTCAAGTCCCTCAGGCCAAAAACTTAGGAGCGTCACTTCCACTCTTGTTTCCCTCACACTCCAGCATCAGTACCTCCTGTCGGGGCTCCCTTCAAAGTACATCCAGAAGTGGACCGCTTCTCACTGCCTCCATCATTACCACCCCTGCCTGGAAGCCCCCTGCTCTTACTCTGGCCTCCTGTAGTCCACTCTCATCACAGCAGCCAGTGTTTCCTTTGAAACAGGTCCCAGGTCCCCACTCCTCTGCTTGAGACCACCCATGGTCCCCCTCTGAGGACAAAGCCCGTGAACCTACGAAGGCTACGCGAGCTGTGTCTGGCCCCCCCACCTCTGCTCACCCTTCCTGACCTCACCCACCACCCTCTCAGGCTCACTCTCCTCCAGCCTCGATGGCCTTCTCAGCGTCCCTCCGTCCCACCTGGATTCACTGTCCCCTGTGCCTGGAATGCTCTCCTCTAGATGTACCCACAGCCCCTGCCTCCAATTCCTTGCTCAGATGGCATCTTCTCAGGAAGGCCACCCTGTCCACTGTATTTAACTCCAGCTCTCCCTCAGTCTCCACTTTGTTGCTCCCATAGCACTTATTACCTTCTCTCATCCTATAATGTATTTACATGTATAAATGTATGTTGTGTTATCCCGTGTCTCTCCCCTTACAAGAATGTAATGTCCATGAGGACAAAGCTGTTTGTTGTTTTGTTCAGTGATGTATTCCTAGAGCCCAGAAGAATGTCTGGCAATGGGAGACACGATATATATATATATGTATATTTTCTTTTTAAAAAGTTTTTGGCCGTGCCGTGCAGCTTGTGGGATCCTAGCTCCCCTACCAGGGATCAAACCCGTGCCCTCAGCAGTGGAAGTGCAGAGTCCTAACCAATGGACCACCAGGGAATTCCCTCAATAAATATTTGTTGAATCAATGAATTTATGAATGAGTGAATGAATGAAAAGCTCTTGGCATAGGCTCAGCATTCAGTAAATGCTGTCATCCTTACTATTATTATTAACGGAAGGAGAATAGGAAAGAGACAAAAGTGAAGTTAGGAGAGGAGCAAAGGCCTTCAGATACTTTGGACCATCGGTTTGAGTCTTCCCTGTCCCTCCCCTCCCTAGGACCTCCCTCTCCTCCTCTGTCAGAGCACGGCAACTGCCTTAGGGCCAGGGCCCCACCCCTACCCTGGCACCCCAACCAGCCCTCTTGGGAGGTGCCCAGTGAGAGCCAGGGGTGTCTATCTCCATCTGAGAAGAGATATCTGCAAAGGGGAGGGCAGGTGGGGGGGAGGCAGCAGATCCCAATCTGTTATCCACATTGGGGAGGGCACCCTGGACTGGAAAGCCCTCAGGAAAGGTGGCTGCAGCCCCACTGAACTGGGCATACATCAACCTGGTGATGTCGGACCTGGCCACACAGTGGTCAGAGGAAGACATTCTCAAGCTTAGGTGGGTGGAGATGGCAGAGGAGCTGTGGGTTCTCAAGACGGAAGTCAGTATCAGCGAGTGAGGAAGCTGGTCAGGGCGGCAGGGCACAGGGCCAGGCTCGCTGTGGTGGGGGATAGGATGTGGGAGGAGATGGGCATGTTGGCGCCCTGCACTGCAGCAGGGAGCTGGCTGACCCTGAGAAGAACAATCCCAGAGGGGGTTGGGAGACCAGAAGGCCGCAGTGAGAACTGGGAGGGGGGCTCCTGGTGGGCAGCCAGCCCCCACCACATATAAACACCCCAAGAATGTCTATATGTGCAGCAGCAGGGCCCATATTTGTGCCCCCAGAGGAGCCGACCCCGGTCGCCCCTGAGGTCAGAGTCCCCTCTAATTACTGAGGATGGGGACTGGCCCTGATACACCTGCCTGGAGGCAGTCTGGCCTCCGAGGCCCCCTCTCCCCACTGAGGAGGAATTCAAAGTCCTCTGACATTTCCTAGCTCTGCAGCTTCTCCTTGGAATCCTTCTCTGGGCCATGGAGACGGAGAATACAGCAATGCTTATCCCACACCCCACCACCTTGGACTTCTCAGAGCATTTAAAGTAAGCGGTGAGGGATGGAGCAGCGAGCTGGAGCGCGGAGCATGAGTGAGGGAGCTGAGCGGCCTGCCCGCCCGCCGCCGCCTCCCCTCCAAAAAGAACAGCAAGAAGCAACTGAACAGATTGATGAAGTACAAAATGAAATAGACAGACTTAACGAACAAGCCAGTGAGGAGATTTTGAACGTAGGACAGAAATATAACAAACTCCGCCAACCATTTTTTTCAGAAGAGGTCAGAACTGATCGTCAAAATCCCAAATTTGGAGGCAACAACATTTGTCAACCCCCCACAAGTGTCTGCACTGCTCGGGGAGGAGGATGAAGAGGCGCTGCATTATTTGACAAGAGTCGAAGTGACAGCATTTGAAGGTATTAAATCAGGTTACAGAATAGATGTTTATTTTGATGAAAACCCTTACTTTGAAAATAAAGTTCTCTCCAAAGAATTTCATCTGAATGAGAGTGGCGATCCATCTTCAAAGTCCACTGAAATCAAACGGAAATCCCAAAAGGTGCAGATGAGTTAGGAGAGGTCATCAAAGATGATATTTGGCCAAATCCATCACAGTACTACTTGGTTCCGGACACGGATGACGAGGAAGGGGAAGGAGAAGAAGATGATGATGAAGAGGAAGAAGGACTGGAAGATATTGATGAAGAAGGGGATGAGGATGAAGGTGAAGAAGATGAAGATGAGGGGGAGGAAGGAGAGGAAGATGAAGGAGAAGATGACTAATGGAACACTGGTGGATTCCAACTTTCCTTTTTTAATTTTCTCCAGTCCCTGGGAGCAAGTTGCAGTCTTTTTTTTTTTCCTCCTTCTCTTGTGCTCAGTTGCCCTGTTTCTGAGGTCTCTTTTCTCCTTTATACCATGGCTCACAACTTATTTTGGGGGGAAATACCTTGAGCAGAATTCAGTGGGAAAAGAATCTCTACCCCTTTCTGTTTCAAATTCATTTTTATCCCTTCCTGTCTCAACAAAAACTTTATGGAATCAACACTACCATGCTCTGTGGGAAAAAAGAAAAACCTTCTGCTCCCTTAGCTCTGCTGGAAGCTGGAGGGTGCTAGGCCCCTATGTAGTAGTGCATAGAATTCTAGCTTTTTTCCTCCTTTCTCTGTATATTGGGCTCAGAGATTACACTGTGTCTCTATGTGAATATGGACAGTTAGCATTTACCAACATGTATCTGTCTACTTTCTCTTGCTTAAAAAAAGGAAAAAAAAAACTTTAAAACATGGGGTTATAGAAGGTCAGCAAAGCGTGGGTTTGAGATGTTTGGGTGGGTTAAGTGGGCATTTTGACAACATGGCTTCTCCTTTGGCATGTTTCATTGTGATGTTTAACGGACATCCTTGCAGTTTAAGATGACACTTTTAAAATAAAATTCTCTCCTAATGATGACTTGAGCCCTGCCACTGGATGGGAGAATCAGCAGAACCTGTAGGATCTTATTTGCAATTGACATTCTCTATTGTAATTTTGTTCCTGTTTATTTATTTATTTATTTATTTTTGGTATGCGGGCCTCTCCACCGCCGCAGCCTCTCCCGGAGCACAGGCTCCGGACGTGCAGGCTCAGCGGCCATGGCTCACGGGCCCAGCCGCTCCGCGGCATGCGGGATCCTCCCGGACCGGGGCACGAACCTGCGTCCCCCGCATCGGCAGGTGGACCCCCAACCACTACGCCACCAGGGAAGCCCTGTTCCTGTTTATTTTTAAATTTTTCTTTTTGTTTCACTGGAAAGGAAAGATGATGCTCGGTTTCAAACGTTAAAAGTGTACAGGTTGCGGGCTTTCTTGGTGGCACAGTGGTTGAGAATCTGCCTGCCAATGTAGGGGACACGGGTTTGAGCCCTAGTCTGGGAAGATCCCACATACCGCGGAGCAACCGGGCCCGTGAGCCACAACTACTGAGCCTGCGCGTCTGGAGCCTGTGCTCCGCAACAAGAGAGGCTGCGATAGTGAGAGGCCCCCGCACCGCGACGAAGAGTGGCCCCCGCTTGCTGCAACTAGAGAAAGCCCTCGCACAGAAACGAAAACCCAACACAGCAAAAATAAATTAAAAAAAAAAAGTGTACAAGTTGCTTTGTTACAATAAAACTAAATGTGTACATAAAGTGAACGGTGAGACAATGTTTGTAAAAGCTTTGAAAACCATAAAATGGCTCTTTGGATGTTAATGGCCATCTCTGGTCTCCAGTCTAGCCCTCACAGATGGGCAGAGTGTGCCTCTTAAATGCACATCTCACCCATCGCTGCTTAGACCCCTTTAGTTTAGAGCCACTTAGAATAAAACCCCAGCCCCTCACTGCGGTCTCTAGGATGTGCCCTGGACTAACTCTTGAACCTTCTTCCAGGGATCGCACCACACCCTCCTTTCCATTCCTTGAAGGCACCCAGCTAAGCCCATTCTCCTCAGGGCCTTCTTCCTGAACTCTGCCTACCTCTTCCCCAGGCTGACTGGGTCTTTCAACTCACAGGCCAATTCCTGCAGAAGCCTTCCCCAACCACCTATCTAAACCAGCCCTCTTGTTATTGTTTCCTTTTCACTGTCAGTCTCTCCCTGTCTGCCCACGAGGGCTGAGACCTCGTCTGTTATATTTATTTCTGTATCCCCAGTATTAGCACAGTGCCTGGTATGAAGGAGGACTTAATAAATATTTGTTGAATGACTGACTGACTGACTGAATCCCTGTTACCACTGTGCAGTATTGAAATAATAATAAGAGTTATTTACTGATGCTTTAGCATGGGCCAGCAACTCCTGCAAATACTTCACAGGTATCACCCAACGAGGGAGGTGCTATTATTGCCCCCATCCTTGGGGCGCGGACACTGATGAGGATGAAAAAGAGGTTAGGCGATTTGCCAGGGGTCACACCACTTACCAGTAGCAATGCTGGAATAGGACACAGGATGGTGAAGTGGCATGGTCCAACTGAGGTGGCTGCTGAAGGGGTCCAAGCCCCAAGGGCTGCTTGGACTACACAGCCTTTAGGTCATCAAGGATCTTTTCCCCATTCTAGTCCAGGGATTCCCCTATCAGGTTCTGCTAGGAAGCTGGACGAGGAGGTGGGGAGGCAGGATCCCAAGCACTCTGCTGCACCAGTTCTCCATCCCAGGCTGGAGGTAGGGCAGCAAGGGCCTTGAGGCCTGGACAATCTCTCATCCCATCCAGAGATTTGTCTCTGGGAAGCCTCTGATGCTCTGCCATGCCCCTCGCCAGAGCGCTCACTGGCCTCTGCTCACATATTCCAGGGTCAGAGGGTCCCTAACTCCTTGGCAGCCCTTTCCATCTTAGAATGTCTCATCTGCCCAAAAAATCTTCATACACTCTCTTCCCCTTCCTGCTGCTTACTGGACCACAAAGAACAAGCTCACACCCTTCAGATGTCACAGAGCCAGCCTCCCCCAACCCCAACCTCAGCTCCTTTTGGAGTTATGGTCTCTCTCATGTGACTCTGTCCCAGCTCCCTTCACCATCCTAGTCTCTTGGTTCTCCCCAAAATAGGCGAAAGCAGCAATTCTCCCAGTCTCCACACCAGGCCTTCCAGACTGCCCACATGCAGGAAGGGGAAGAGGACATCAGGGCTCCCTTGGCCTTCACCCTGCCAGGTGGAGAGGCCCAAGAGGACGGGGCAAGCAGAGTGTCTGACTCAAAGCCCTAGAGGCTCGAGAACCAAGGGGTGGGGGCAGGGAAGCCCTGTCATCTGGCCCACAGCTTAGGGCCAGGGTTTGGCCTATCCTCGTCAACCTTCCACGATGGTCTCAGACACCACTGGACCCTCCTGACCACACTGGGGAAGGCATGTCTGGGCCTCCAGCTGAAACCACATCAGCCATGAGTGAGTGAGACCCTCAGAGCAAGGACCTGGGGATTAAGCGGGGTTTACCCCTACTCCAGGGCCTGGGGTTCTGCTAAACCAGCTGCTGCTGTCCCCATTCCCTTAGAGTCAGAGGGGGCGAGTCCCCAGTTCCCTAATGTCCTGGGGCCCCCTCAGCAGCTCAATTCCCCTGCCATCCTCTCCTGAAGACCCATCCAGGTTCTTCAGACCCTTGGCTGAGGAAGCCACGTCTCAGGGACACTCCAGTTCTCTCCCTCGGGGTCACTCTCCCTCTCCTCAGTTGCCACACTGAGTTCCACCCCCAGGCTCCACTTCTTCACTGGCTACTGCCCCTGAGGGGCGGCTGGGCGCGGTTGCTCGGGGTCCCTCGGCCCCAGTCCTCCGCCCACGGCGCGCACACTCCCGCCCCCTCCCAACTTCAGAAAGTTTGGCCTGGGGTTCCCCACCTCCGAGCAGGCTCGGGCCCAGCCCCGCCTCCCGGCCCCGCTTCCCCCGCACCCGCGCCCGACCTTCACTGCTCCCCGGGGTGCAGACCACCCCACCACGACTCCCTCCTCCCGCCCCGCGCCCCTGCCGGCCCGCGGCCCGGTCCTCCGGGTCACGCACAGCCCCCGCGCGTAGGCCCCCGGGCCCGCCTGTGAACCGGGCCACAGGGGTCCGAGGCCCCGAGCCAGGCGGCCGCCCGCGCGCGACACGCAAACGGCCAGTGCCCCACTTCCCCGGCCAGGGCCGCCCGCATCCCCGCCAGGACCCCGCGCGCCCCCGCGCCCGGCCTGCCCGCCTGCCCGCCCGGCCGTCGGAGCACCTCGCCCGGCTCGTCGTCCTCCAGGACGCTGAAGCTCCACACCACCAGGCCCTGCAGCAGTAGAATGGCCAGCGCCGTGGCAATCGCCAGCTTGTAGCGCCGCACAAGCTTCTGCACCCGGACGCTCGCCACCATCTTCCTGCCCGGGACGAGGGGCGCGCGCCCAGCCCTGCAACCCGGCCGCGGGCGCGCGCACGGGCGCGGGCAGAGACGGCTTTCCTCAAGGGAGGAGCGCCTGGCGCGCGCCGGGGCGGGGCGGGGGGCGGGGCCCGCAGGCCCGAAACGCCGCGCCCGGTGGGCCAGGGGCGGAGCCTGGGCCTACAGAGCTGTTGGTCCCCGCTGCGCAGCGCGTCGGGCGGTTTGCTGGCCTTTCGCGCAGGGTCCGCTTCCCGGGTTGTCCCTTCCCCGTCTTGGTCAGTGCCCCACCTTCTGCGTGTGCTCACCTCCTCCTGGACGGCAAGCCCATGGAACCAGGGGGCAGAGAGGTCTGCAGCCGACCTCTCTCTGGCTCACCGCCTGGGGTCGGGGGTAGGGGTGGGGGACTCAGCCCCGCAGAAATCAGCTGGCTCTCCGCCCTCGTGCAAGCAGAGAATGCTAGAGCTCCCAGAAACGCCGAGTTGGGAGAGATTGTCTAAGTGCCACAAGCCCTGCTTAAAAACCACGGAGGCCGCACCTACGGGGCAAAGTCTAACTCCTTTGACTGGCATCTGAGGCCCTTCACAAAGCCTTGGTTCCTCTCTCTTCTCCCTCGTATCCTAGGCATCCTCAGACCTCAACTAGAGCCGTGGTTACCGAACTCCAGGGTATGTCAGAATCACCCGCAGGACTTAATAAAACAGATTGCTGGTCCCTACTCCCAGAGTTTCTGCTTGGTAGGTCAAGAGTGGGGCCCAAGAATTAGAATTTTCAACAAGTGCCCAGGTAATACTGATGCTACTAGTCTGGGAACACACTTGGAGAACCACCAGACTTTTGCGCGTGCCGTTGGCTGTGCCCAGCCCTAGCAGTTGCTCCCCTGCTCCTCTCCCCCTTCCCATCGGTGGCATCCTCCTAAGTGCTTACCCAGCACTGTCTGCATATCTCGTTGTGATTTCTCTGGAATCATGCCTTCTTCACCTTCGAATCCTTGGCCCGGCAATGGACACCCAGCAATGCTCAGTAAATGTTGCGAAAGAAAGATCAAATGAAGCCCAATTTCCTGTTCCATGAGCTGATCCTAACATTTTTGGAGAGGCTGCTGTGTTCAGGCACCGCCATAGACAAGGCCTGAACCTCTGCAGCCCTTCCCTGAACCTGGCAGGTCTACTGAGAGAGGGAAGGGGAGAAGAGGGAGAGCAGTGCCCAGCATAGCCAGGTGCATCCCCAGCAGTGAAGCCAAGCTCCGTGAGAAGGAAGCAATAAAAAGAGCAAAGCAAAGGTTTAAAATTTAAAATGAAGATTTTAAGAATCACTACACAGACGTCTGGAAAAAAATGGTTAAAAAAAAAAAGAAAAAAAGCTTGAAAGTGATGATAAAAGGGTTTGGAAGGTGCCTGAAGATAAGCTTAATGAGGAAATTCTAAGCTGTGATGAGTACAGGAGATGCAGTTATTTGATGGCACTTAAATAAAACCTCCTTTATTCATCTCCTGCCCCTTTGTATTTGTAATCATTCTGTTCTTCAGCATTAGTTAAGTGGGAGAATTGTAAACAGTGTTTCAGATGACAGTTTGGCTACTTAAGAGAAACTACACTTCAAGATTTTGAAAAACATCAGTTGGCATGCCAGCGATTGATATGTTAATTAAATATTGATCTTGTGTGCTCATTAAATCAGGTCCCCCAGGGGCTGTCTACCTGCCCATACTCCCCTGCACCCAACAATGAAAATAACTTGATTTTCCACTGATTGTATAAATAATATATACTCATTATATAACATTTAAAACATAGGGAAAAAATAAGGAAAAAAGCAAAAGTCACCTGCAATCCCACTCCCTGAGATAATCATCATTAATATTTTGGTGATGATCCTTTCCCCATCTCTTTATGTGTATAGATTTTGCATGGACGGCATCACATTACACACATGGTTTTTAAATATACAAACTTACTTTTAAGTATTTCTCTCCCCTTCCCTTCCATGTTAACAGTCTGGCTTCCTTCCTACCTTCCTTCTTTCCTTTCTTCCTTCCACCTTTGTAACAATTCTCTCACACACACACACACACACACACACATGGGTTTTTTACTTACATACACTTTGTATCTTGCTTTTCTCCCTTGACCATAAACACATAGTAGAAATTCCCCCAGAACAGATGGGACAGGTCTAACCCATTCTTTTTTTTTTTTTTTAACCCATTCTTTTTTAATGGCTGCATAGTATGCCACTCCTTTCTTGAATGGGCATTCACTTGGTTTCCAGTCTTTGTGACTACCACAAGGCTATCATAACGTGGTTCTACACTTATCCCTATGCACTAATGTGTTTATTTCTGTGGTAGAGTTTCCCAGGAATGGGATTACTGGGGAAAGGGGAATTTTACATGGTAATAGCTATTGCCAGATTGTGTTTTCAAAGACAATTCAAATTTTCTGACAGCAATGTATGAGAGTATGGTTTTCCTGCATCCCTTCCAACAGCAGTTGTTATCACCGTTGAATTTCTGCTGATCTGATAGGTGAGAAGTGAATGCCTTGGTTTTTAATTTGTGATTTTCTGCTGGGGAGTGTCTCAGTTGGTTTCCTGACTGGGTTTTCTTTTCCTAGAATTGCCTCTTCATAATCTTCATGAGTTTATCTATTGCTATTGCATTATTTGTCTTTTTCTTGTCAATTTTAAGACTTTTTTTCATCCTTTTGAAATTGAAAGTTTTCTTCAATTTATCACTGCATTTTGACTTTTTAAGGTCTTTTCAACATTTTTAACTTTTTTTGGAATCAATTATATTCCTCTTGTTTTATGTCTTCTCATTTTCTCTTCTGGTTAGGTAGATCTCCCTGATCCTTGATGAGGTATATGGTCTCATATATTTTCTCCTACAATATTTATTTTACATCTTACATTTAAGTCTGTAATCCATCTGAAATTTTCTGTGTGTATGGTACGAGGTAGAGGTGTGGAGTCCTGACTTAGTACTTATTCCCTGTCACTCTATCAGTACCCACTTAGATTTTACTATTTTTTAAAATGAATTAGTTATTGGGAATTCCCTGGTGGTCCAGTGGTTAGGACTCCATGCTTTCACTGCGGGGGGCCCAAGGAACTAAGATTCCACAAGCCATGCGGTGCAGCCAAAAAAATTAAAAATTAGGACTTCCCTGGTGGCGCAGTGATTAAGAGTCCGCCTGTCAATGCAGGAGACATGGGTTCGAGCCCTGGTCTGGGAAGATCCCACGTGCTGCGGAGCAACTAAGCCCGTGTGCCACAACTACTGAGCCTGCGCTCTAGAGCCCGCAAGCCACAACTACTGAAGCCCGCGTGCCACAACTACTAAAGCCCGCGTGCCTAAGAGCCTGTGCTCCACAACAAGAGAAGCCACCACAATGAAAAGCCCGCGCACCACAACAAAGAGTAGCACCCGCTCACTGCAACTAGAGAAAGCCAGCACGCAGCAATGAAGACCCAACACAGCCAAAAATTTTAAAATTTTTTTAAAAATTTAAAAAATAGAATAAATTGGTTATTGAGGTATAACATGCCTTGATTGATTTAGATTTGACCATATAAAATGCAAGGCTCATTGCTCCCCACTGTCTCCTCTTCCCTCAGGTTCCCCTATAACTTCCACTGTACTTCATTTTCTTTTATTGTAGGAAGTCTTGAAAATACAAAATGGCTCCTCAGAAAATCAGAGCGGGAAAGCATTTTTTAGTTTTAAGTTGGCTGCTTCTGTGATGTGTCCTTTCTCATGTGACGACATTATCCTTAGACCTTAGTTTTAGGAGAAATATTATGATATGTGAATGCTGAATGTTTTCAAATGTCTCCAGTGTTTTCAGCAGCTAGAGTCCAAACTTGACTCAGGACCAGATGACAGGGAGGCTCCTGCAGTAAAGTCCCCAGGCTGTGCTTCCCAAGCATCTCCGCAGGCCCTGTCTTCTTGCCTTTATCTAATTTCTGCTTCTGTGTCCAGTTCTTTGGATCGACACTTCACTGGGCTGTCTGTCTGCTGGGCCTGGGCCTGGCTTCACCCCTATATGCAACATTTGGGACATACTTTGCCAGCTCACACCCAACCCAGCTCTGGATTCCTGGGCCTCCCTTTGTCACGTATTAAGTTCCAACATCTATTGAAATGATCATATAGGTTTTTTCAATGTGAGATGATGGATTATTTTAAAAATAATTTCCACATATTAAAACGTTTTTGCATCCCTTAGAGTAAATGTAACTTGGTCTTAGTAGGCTTTTAAAAACTTGTAGTATAGGTTGAATTTAACTTGCTAGTATTTTATTTAGGATTTTTACATCTATCTTATAACAGAGATCAACCTGTACCAGAGGCTGCAAACTGGTGACTCATGGGACTTGTTTATGTGACCAGCACAGGATTTTGAAGCATTTGGTTTTGAATTCTTGAATAAGAGGTGCACACTTTTCAGTTCCTGTAGCTCCCACTTTCCCCAGTCATTTCACACACCAGTCGACTTCACCCATTTATAGTTTCTGGAGCTTACAGACACTTGAGTTTGCAATCCCTGGTCTATGGCTTTCTTTACTTTTTTTTTTGTAGACTTAAGAATCAGAGTTTACATCACAAATTGAGGAGCATTATTTCTTTTTTTTGTTTTTTGCAGTACGCGGGCCTCTCACTGTCGTGGCCTCTCCCGTTGCGGAGCACAGGCTGCGGACGCGCATGCTCAGCGGCCATGGCTCACGGGCCTTGCCGCTCCGCGACATGTGGGATCTTCCCGGGCTGGGGCGTGAACCCACGTCCCCTGCATCGGCAGGCGGACTCTCAACCACTGCGCCACCAGGGAAGCCCGGAGCATTGTTTCTTTATTCTGTGTTTTGAAATAATTTATACAACAATAGGAATTGTTGTACATAACAACAATAGACATTCCCGTTCCTTAACCATTAGAAAAGTCTTGTCAACAAAAGCACAGAACCCAAGAGTCTTTTAGGGAGCTTTCTTCAGTAACTTCTTTTTTTTTTTTTCTTTTCTTTTTGGTTATTGATCTATTCAGAATTTTGTGCTTCTTTTTTGGGTCAATATTGAAATTTATGAATCTTTTTCTGGAGAAGAATTTAAATGCTCCACTATATCTTTGTTATTTTTCTTTCTCCATTATTTTGTATATATTGTGTGTCAACAGTATGGATTATTCCAAAATGAAAAAGCCATAGCTCTTTCATTTTTCTATTTAGCCAGCTGAGAGCCCATATACAGTACTATCTTTCTCTTTGGTCCTCTGAGTTGTCTAAAAAGCCTGTGGTGGACACATGCAGTTCACAAAGGAGATGTCAGTTTGGCTCCCAGCTCCAAGCAGGGGAGTAGGAAAGCACTTTGGGTAGAACATTCTGCTCCAGCAAATCATCTTACTGCCACATGGGGTCTCTGTAGGAAGCTGGTCTGTAAATAGAAGTTGTCCAGATGGGGTTTTACTGGTCTGGTCCACATCCCTGCCCAGTCCCCTAAGCCCAGACAAAATGCCCATTACTTGGACTCCCAGGGTTGCAGTCTCAGTGCTTTGCTCTTTCACCCCGAAATGTATCTGCGGGTATGTTTCCATTGTAAGTAGAAGCTCCATCTCCAAGAAGAAGGCTGGAAAGTTCATGTTTTGACATACCCTCTGTATGCTCCAAACATATAACAATGAGAGAAAAAGTTTCAAAAGGCATTAATAAGACATAAGCAGGCCAGAAAACAGGATAAACATCTCAGCAGACAAGAAGGAAAACTAACTGGTGTTGAGTAAGGCCAAAGCCAAAAGCCTGTGGGGTAGTGGGAGCTAAAATGTTGCGCATGGAAGAGAGGATAGAGCCAGACTCTCTGGCTGAAACCAGGGACTGGAGTGAGGCCACCTTACTTGTGAAAGGAGGCTAAAAAAAAGGACAACTGACCAGCTCTAAGGAGCTATGGACAAAACTGTAAGCCTAAGGAGACAGCAGAGGAATGACAGCTTCACAACCAAGAAGTGAGTCAACCCTGTGACTGAGTCTGCAAGACCCCCAAATCAGTGAAGAGCACAAGTTCACAGTGGCCATCAAAAGACCAGTTCTGAGAAAAAAAAAAAAAGACCAGTTCTGGACTAATCTTGTGGATATGACCATAA
Organism: Phocoena sinus; assembly: GCF_008692025.1. NCBI lineage: Eukaryota > Metazoa > Chordata > Mammalia > Artiodactyla > Phocoenidae > Phocoena > Phocoena sinus. Next base: position 34,350,359 of record NC_045782.1, read on the forward strand.
AATTAAATCCACCAGACAAGAAAGAAAAACAGAGCACAAAGCAAAATCAAAAGCTCCCTGCCATAATGAGCCTGTAAACCAAAATCCCAAAGCATATGAGCAGATGAAGAAATCAAATACCATAAAAGACAACCAACTCAACAAGTGAAATATGAGCTCACAGATGAGTTCGACTTTTTGGACTAACCTAGCAAAGATTTGAAAATAAGGATGCTCAAAGAGATAAATGAAGACAACATTTGACAAGAAAATAGGAGTCAATGCAGATGAAATGAACATATAGATACAAAATATAAGCAATTATAAATCTAAAAAAAAATAAAAGTATAGTCATGAAATAAAAAATATCTCAAAAGATGGGATGAATTTTATACCAATATAGTTGAAGATAAAAGTAGTGAATTGGAAGATAGTTCTAAAGAATCTACACAGAATGCAGCAAGGAGAAATAAAGAGGTTAAAAATAAGAGAAAGCAGTTCAAAGGGCAGGAGAATAGCTTGAGAGACTCCGAAATATGTCCAATAGGACTTGCAGAAGAAAAGAATAAAGAAAATGTCAGGGAAGTAACATTGAAGATATGATAGCTGAGATTATTCCAGAATTATAGAAAAAATTAATAACATACAATAGAATTTCTATTTTTTACCCAATGTGATAATGCGTGTCTTCTGAAGTCTGTTTAAGCAGTTCACATTTATTGGTATTAATTATTTATTTGGACTTTCTTTTACTATTATGCTATATTTTCTGCTCATCATCCTTTTGCTCCACTTTTTTTCTCCTTTTCTACCTTCTGTTGAATTGATAAAATCTTCTATTTTCTGTTTCTCTCTGCAGTACCAGGGTTGGCACAGCTTTTGTCAACTTATTTGATGCCTTCTGCTTTTTTATATCTTCTTGTGTTTTAATCACCTCCTGTTCACCCCATTGGTGAGGGAAGGATTACCATTCATGGCTGAACACATGACACCCAATTCTGGGCAGTTTTATTAGTCACATATGCTTACTGTCCAGGGGAGGAGGGCACAGCACACTATGCAGGGCCATATGGGGGTTACACTCAGAAACAGAGTGAACAACCAGGGGCTGTGGGAGGCAAGTGTTATAGTATCAAAAGGGTGAGATAAACCCTGGTTTTCATGGGAGGATGTTATTGGCTTATTTGAATAATTGTGCAGGTTAGAGGGAACTGAAACCCAAGGACCTTCTCCTGGTCCCCTTGATAAGGAGGGTTATTCGGCTAGGGGACCTTACTGGAGGGAGGAGAGTAGGGAAGAGAACTTATAGTTAGGCCATTCAAGGCCCTCCCAGTTTCACCGCGTATCAAAGCAACACTTAATATTGGGTCTTACAACTTCTCTGGTGGTGCAGTCGTTAAGAATCTGCCTGCCAATGCAGAGGACACAGGTTCAAGCCCTGGTCTGGGAAGATCCCACATGCCACGGAGCAACAAAGCCCATGCACCACAACTACTGAGCCTGAGCTCTAGAGCCCGCGAGCCTAGAGCCTGTGCTCTGCAATAAAGAGAAGCCACTGCAATGAGAAGCTCACACACTGCAGCAAAGAGTAGCCCCTGCTTGCTGCAACTAGAGGAAGCCCGCGCACAGCAACGAAGACCCAACACAGCCAAAAAATTAATTAATTAATTAATTAAAAAAAATATATTGGGCCTTAGTTTTAGGCCTAACACATTTTGCTCTTAATTTTCTTTTTAGCCTGTAATCCTTAATAATTTAGAAAGCAAGAATTAGAATTCTTTATTAATTCTACTCTTATTTACCGTAAAGGTTTTCAGAGGTTTTTGATATGATAGTCATTGATCATAGTCCTTATAGAACTATATTTTTTGCTCCCTGTTGTGGAAAATAAATTTGCCCCCACCCAGTCCCACTTTTTCTTAATTTTTTCTGAGATTGTAAACTTCATCATTTTTATTTATAATAGCTAATATCTTTGAAGGAAAAATACCTTTTTTGAATCTTCAATTTGAAACTATTAAAAATATCATTATTTAGAGTAATGCATATGTATTAACTTTAAGTTATATAACTAAACTTATAACGTTAAGTTTTTTTTTTTTTTTTCCTGGTTCGCGGGCCTCTCACTGCTGTGGCCTCTCCCGTTGCGGAGCACAGGCTCCGGACGCGCAGGCTCAGCGGCCACGGCTCACGGGCCCAGCCACTCCGCGGCATGTGGGATCTTCCCGGACTGGGGCACGAACCCGTGTCCCCTCCATCGGCAGGTGGACTCTCAACCACTGCGCCACCAGGGAAGCCCACGTTAAGTTTTAAGTTAAGTTTAATGCCCTTGAACAAGAGGATAATTTTTTTAATTGGATTAAAATTTTCAAAGTAAGGCATATTTACTGCAACAAGTCAGTTGAAAAGTGTTTCAGAGCAGCCAGTGATCTCCCTTTCTTTCCTTACTGCTCCCACCCTTTAGAATTAACCAGCCTTCACAATTTGCTTTTTTCCTTCCACATCTTTCTCTCTGCTCACATAAATACATGCAGATGTAAACCCTTTAATAAGTTCCCCCTCTATGCTTTGCAGAAATGGGATGATAGCTAATTTATTAGAAATAGCAACGTGATGGTTATTTCTTTAGCATAAATACACCATAACTTATTAAACCATTAACTTGTTGTTGGACACGTCAGTCACTGTTAGTTATTTTTGCCACTATACACATTGCTACAAGAAACATCATAGTTCATATATCTTTATATACTGGTGTCTTTGTTTTCGGATTTCCAAGATTGAGGTGAGTACGCACATTTTAATTTTTTTAAGATATTGCCAAAAAAGATGGTAGATTCACATTTTCACATTGTTTTGGAGAATATATGAAAGTTTTTTCCCTGAACCTCTAAGCAGCTGCTTCAAGTTGTATTTTTTTTTCTCATTTATAAGTTTTTGCATCTGATTTTTTTCCTGTGTCCTAGCATACATTTTCAAGAAGAGTATGTGATTTATTCAAGAAGAGTACTTGGAGCGATTATTTTTTTAACAACTTCCACACCTGAGAAGGTCTTTTTGTTACCTTCGTCATGAATGACAACATGGCTTTTCCTTTAGGTTTTTCTAGATCAGTGTATTTCAAACTATAGGTCACAACCCACTCCATTTAATAGATTGTGAGTGCATTTTAAAAAATATATAAAATGATATAGACAAGGATAGAAAACATTAAAGTGCATTGAATGTAGTAAAGGTAATTATCATGCATCGTGAATGTCCGAAGATCTAAGAAAATTTAAATATTTTATATCCTTTATCCTGTTAAAATATTATGTATAATATTTATATATATTAACAAAATAAAATGTTTTTCTAACAAGTTGAGGTTAAAAAATTGACATTTATCAATACTTCTCTGGATGTTGTGAGAAATCTGAGATCATTTTAAATTAGGCTCTTTGTTTTTATTTCCCATTTGTCTATAAGATCCTTATTTACCACCCCTCGCCCCAATTGAAACTTCTTTTAAAAAATATTTTTAAATAGACATAGTGTTTTAAAAACCAACCAACCAAATAAACAACAGAGCTAAGGATATGAAAAGTAAAATCTTTCTCCCCCTTCAGAAATTTCCTGTTCCAAGGGTGTGTTTGTATGTGTGTGTGTGTGTGTGTGTCCCAGAAATTTTCTTAACTTTTTTTACTTTGAGAATTCCACCATGGTGTGTCTAAATGTGGTCCTCTTTTCATAAACTTTCCTCAGGACTCAGAACATACTCTCATTTTCAACTGAGTTCTTTCTGTGTACCAGAAAAGTTTCCTCTTCCCATGTCTTTGATTACTGCTTTTGCTATATCTATTCTTTTCTCTCCAGAATTCCTATTACCCCCAGGTTATATCTCCTGTGTCTGACTGCCTTCCTCTTTCCTTTTCATCTCTTTACCATTTTACCCTTGACCATGTTAATTTTATTTTCTCCAGTGTCTTGTCTGCTACTTACAGCCTTCCTCGTGGGTTTTAACCCAGCTATTGTGGTTTCTGTCTCCCTGCTGTACTTCCTGTTCTCAGATTTCTGCCTCTTTATTCTGATATTTTCTACTTTCTAGATCTTTTCCAGAGTTCTCTGGAATCTTATTGAGAAGTTGAAACAGATATTCAGATGTTTTTTAAAAAACTTGTTCTGGGGCTTCCCTGGTGGCGCAGTGGTTGAGAGTCCGCCTGCCGATGCAGGGGACATGGGTTCATGCCCCGGTCCGGTCCGGAGTCTGTGCTCCGCAATGGGAGAGGCCACAGCAGTGAGACGCACGTACCGCAAAAAAAAAAAAAAAAAAACGTGCTCTGCAGTAAATCTTATTTTTTTTCCCCCAGGGGAGGCAGCTTCCTCAGAACCTTTGGGGAATATTTAGCTTTTGAGCTGCAGAATCTTCCCAGATCCTACGAGGTTTCTTTGCCTCATCCTTACAGAGGAAAGTCTGTCTGCCCAGTGTGGCTGTGAAGGTGGAATCTTGATTTCCTTTGTTTCATTTTTCCATGTGGGATGATATTAGGAGGTGGCGGGGGCAGTGTCTGCCACTCATTCTCAGAGGAATCTGATGGGTGAATGTGGCTCGCCTCCTTCTCAGCCTGTTTTCTGGTCTGCTCTTTGCCTGGCAATAATTGGTTTGGCGCTGCAGGGAGCAGTGTGTCAGGGCCTGATGGCAAAGTCTAGCTTGGATGTGAATGACTGGGGAGCCCGTTTGCCTAAGGAGCTAATGCCACATTCTCTGGTCCTCTTTGTCACTGAGAAACATGACCGTTTCATATCCACTTGCTTAATTCCTGTGACCTTTTCCTCAAATGACCTTGTACTCAGGAGGGGAAGAAATGGATATCGTGTTTTTTGCCTATCCAACAATGAATCACGTTATGTGGAAGAGTTCCTGCCAGAATCTTTCCCAGAGGGTCATTCAGGCTCAGATCAAAGGAATGAAGGAAAATTGACAGGGCACACAGTGGGAATGATCATTTCAGACATCAGAAGCTCTGGAGGAGTGGGAGAAAACGGGAGCTGAGCTACCACTCCTGGAGACTCAGCGCCTCCTGCATCGATGGATTTTTAGAAAAGGGGAAAAATGGAGTCTTACTGCTTTTAAATTCTCAAAAAGACATAACCACTGCAAATAAGTTAATAAAAGGCTTTAGGGAATTCCTGGCAGGGTGCTGGCATACTTTTCTGCTTCATGGAACCACCAACTGCTTCTCGGGGCTTCTGGGTGGCCGAGCCAGGTGTGACCAGCCAGGTACCCAGCGTGCACTTGGGGTGGTGTGAAAACTGCAGGGAAGCACTCTCACTCCATCATCCCCTTGGGTCACCCTGGCCTCCAGCCCTTGCCTGCTGAACAGGGGTGGGGTGGGGGGGGAATCCCGGGGCAGCCAGCATCTCTTACTTTGTCCCAAACCCATGGTCCCTAATGGATGGGGTAGCAGGCTGCATTTTCTCAATGACGCCTTCTGTTTGGCCCCTCAGAGCACAGTCTGGCAGGAAGTCCTCAAGTTCCCTTGGTGTGGACAGCTAATGTCTGGGGCTGATGTGAGTTTTCGCCTTTGCTGATGGCCATTTCAGGGATGTTCTGTTCACAGGAGGGAGGGCAGGCCAAGAATGTTATCCAGATAGCACTGTGTATGCTACCCTCCTACAGGAATTTCCAGCTAAGTTCTGCTCATTTATTCACAGTTCTTGTGTCTACCTTAATACTTGAAAACAAGGAAACTCATTTCTTTCCTACTCATTCTACATTCCAGGCTTTTTGGATCCCTTTTTCCCCAATGACTGTGATACAATTTCCTGTTGATTAAAGACACTGAAAATAGTGTCAGAGGGAAGAGACACAGGCCTGGGTAACTGGTGAACACTACCCGGGCCCTCCCCTCTGCAGGCAGAAGTGATTGTATGTCCTCCCTCCACCTGCCGGCCCCCCGCACCCAGCCTGCATTCCTCACTCATTTGTCGGCACATGATCCACTCTTGGTCTGCTCTGATTTTAAAAGGTTTCCTTCTCCCCTTTGATTTCTGACTGTGAAAACACTTAAAGAGTCATCTTCTGTGCTTTTATTGCTAACATTTTAATAATTATCATAGAGAGGCTAAAAGAGCTAAAGGCATTATTCCCAGGTCATCAAGTGTCCCCGGGGTTTGTGCACCAGAGGAGATGAGGCAGCATTTCACAACAGGAAGGCCCAGGGCAGGGCTGTAACGGGGTGTCGTGGAGGCCTGGAGGCCTTGTGAAACCTTGATGGCCAGACCTGAAAACATCGCCTTTTGAAAAGTAGAAGCAGTTGAGTTGGACACTTGAATTCACCTTTGTGCCAAGGCTGATTGATATTCTGGGCAAAACACCAAGAGGAGATCTGAGTTACATGGATGACCATGGATGACCAGCAAATTTCCACTTGTCCTTCCAGGGGAGGCCCCGTGAGTCACTGACCAATCCATGCCCGGAGTGAAGTAGATGGTCTGCTTCCAATGTTAATGAGGTGCACGTTTGCGTAGAGCTGAGCCTCAGTTTCTCAGAATGGATTTTGATGGTCTGTGTCTTGTGCATGTGTGTGTGCGCGTGCGTGTGGTTCATACGCCCACAGATCAGGGCACCGACACTCTGAGGAAGCTCACAGGCCTGGCCCTGTCTTCACTCTGACTGACTGAAAAGAAACTGGCCTGGATTTGGAAGGGCTTGACTTTAACCAGACTGCTAATGCCCTCACAGAGCAGTCTTCAACCCTAATGACCATCACTAAGAAATGTCCTGAAGTTGGAGAATTCTGTCTGGGTTGGCTGGGGCTAAGGGCCAGGCCATACCCCTGTGGGGGTCTCCCCTGAGGAGGTCAACAGTTCTACCATCAGGCAGGCTGGGAAGAGCCAGACCCCATCATAGAATACCAGAGCCTCAGAGTTAGGCCTAAAGCTGGGAGGAGGGAAACCTCTCCTGTCTGGGGTTGGTGGTTGTCGTACCTGGACTCCAGGTAGGGAGGATATTCAACATTTAACATCCAGTGGATTTTAATTGAGCACCAGATTTCTAAAAGTTGGGATACAGTGGTGAATGGAACAAAGTCCTTGTTCTCATGGGGCTTACAGTCTACTGAAGGAGATACTTGATACACAAGCAAAAATAAATGAACAAGAGCAATTCAGATAGTGACAGGTCTTACAAGGACCATAAAACAGGCTGAGGTGCCAGTGAGGAGCTGGGGCCTCCTGTAGATGGTGTGCTTAGAGAAGGTCTCCCGGAGCAGCATTAGGAAAGGCAGTAAAGATCAGAAGAAGCCAGCCAGGCAGCAAAGAGCCTGAGTGTCCCAGGATGAGCAAAAGTCTGCAGCGGGAATGAGCCTGATTCATTGTTGGAACAGAACGAAGGCTCAAGGGACTACAGGTTGATGAGCAAAGAGAGGAAATGAGGCAGGAGTGGTGGCCAAGGTCAGGCCATGCACCTGAGCGCAGCTGCCCTGCCCGTGTTAGGCATGAGGAGGGTTAGCTTGAGGGAGGCTAGGGACAGGCTGTCACAGAGCAGGCAGTAGGTGGATAGAGAGAGCAGAGCAGAAACAGGGGCAGAAGGCCAGCCGAGGTGGCAAGGGGCACAGGATGGCATAAGGAAACACTCAACATCCCCTGTGGATCCCCAGAGTATTTGGGAAGGTTGGACCTCCTATTGTTGAGTGGGACGGGAACTGGAGCCCCTGTGACTTGTGCCCATTTTGTAGACCCAGGCTGCTGAGGCCAGTGCGTGCTCATAACACAGCTATGATCCCACATCCTCATGCAGTGCATGTCCTGGCTGAGCCTAGCTGAGCTGTAAAACTGGTGGACTGGTATCCCGGTGGGCTCTGTCTGAAAGGATACACATGGGGGCATGGGCTTTGGTGCTGCAGGAGGAGGCAGGAGGGTTTCTTGGATTCACTTTTTTCCCATTCAGTCTACAAAGTTTCTTAAGTGTCTATTATTTGCTGGGTACTCTTCTGGGCAATAAAGATACAATGGTGGATGAAACAGGCAAAAAAATCCCTGCCCTTGTGGAACACACACACACACACACACACACACACACACACACACACACACGAAAATTCAGGAGAGGGAGGAAGTGAGAGAGGAGAGGAGAAGGAATGGAGTGGCCATGTGTCCCAGCCCTGCAGGAGGAACTGGTCTGGGGTCTTGGTGGAGACAGGTGCAGGGCCAGAAGCTCAAGGATGTGGGGAGACTCTGGACACCTCTCTGCCCCTCTGAAGTCCAGGTGACAGGACATGGTGTGGAGCTAGAGGGGGGCATTCATCCTCCACTCCTCCATCCCCTGGTTTCCAGCTGTCATTGCCTGAGAGCTCTGGGGCCCCCAGCAAAGAGCACCTGGCTGAGGGCATCAGGAAAGGCCTCAGTCACCACAGAGCCCAGAAGCAGCGCAGTTCTGGGCCCCCAGTGAGGAGGCATGTGGGCAGTGGCTGGCTGCGGAGGAGGCCGAGAGGGAGGCTTGTCCTTGGGCACAAAGAGGTCCCTCATTCAGAGACTCTGGGGAAGGGGTGGCCAAGCCTCTGAGGTGCTGCTGGCCAGAGCAAAGAGCTTTTGTGGTTTGGGCATTAATGATAATGTGGCCCCATTTGTACCCACAGGCTATTGAGGCCAGGTGTCTGGGGACTGAGAGATGTGGATACCCCTTCAAACCAGGATCCTCTAAACACCTGCTAATTATAGATGGAGAGAAACAGATGCTCTGTTATACATATGCCTTTATGTTAAAATGAGGGATTTATTGCATGTATTTGTTACATGCTCTTTTCTGAAGCATTCAAACAATTTATTGGGAAGCATATTAAACTGCTTAAATATTAGACAATAAAATAAATCTGTCCTTCTGGGTAAGCAGTCTTCCCCTGCTGTGATGTGGCTTCACAATTTCAGCTGACTGCAGCTGCTGACTTCAGGGAAGCATATCAGAGTTACCAGCTGGTTTTGAGTTGGTGTCATGCCTGTGGCTGCATCTTGTGATTTACACGTTTGCAGAAATACTCCATAGAAACTGTTTGGATTCACAGAAAGATAGACGAAATGAAAAGGCAGAGGACTTTGTACCAGATGAAGGAACAAGATAAAACCCCAGAAAAACAACTAAATGAAGTGGAGATAGGCAACCTTCCAGAAAAAGAATTCAGAATAATGATAGAGAAGATGATCCAGGACCTCAGAAAGAGAAAGGAGGCAAAGATCCAGAAGATGCAAGAAACGTTTAACAAAGACCTAGAAGAATTAAACAACAAACACTTAGAAGAATTAAAGAACAAACAAACAGAGATGAACAATACAATAAGTGAAATGAAAAATACACTAGAAGGAATCAATAGCAGAATAACTGAGGCAGAAGAATGGATAAGTGATCTGGAAGACAGAATGGTGGAATTCACTGTCACAGAACAGAAAAGAAAAAAGAATGAAAAGAAATGAAGACAGCCTAAGAGACCTCTGGGACAACATTAAATGCAACAACATTAGCATTATAGGGGTCCCAGAAGGAGAAGAGAGAGAGAAAGGACCCAAGAATTTGCACCCAAGGGCATTGCCCACTCTGGCAGGAGTGGGGATAATTTACCTCTTGCCTCTTATGTAGGGCATCACTTACAGAAAACTGAGTTAACTGGTATCACTTTTCTTATTAATGCCAAGGGTTTACCCCAGGCAACTGCCGTGCTGGCCTTCCTCTAAATCTGGCTCTACCAAGAGATGTTTGGGTTATACTCGGAAATAATTAATTCTGGTTTAAGCTAAAGGTAAGTATAACCCTTCAAATTTGAAAGGGTGGGAAGGTAAAACCATCATTAGGCAATCAACTCTACAGTCAGAACCTCCAGAATGTTATAGAAAAATTTACTCCTTTTTCCATTGAAGCCAACCCTGTGGGCATCCGAAATCTCGCCCTCTCTGGTTTCTCCTTGTTTTCTTCCTCTCCCTCCACCGCCTGTCTCCAGCCAGCCTCTGGGTCATTTCATCCATTTGCTTCTGATTATTCTCTCAATGGTAGTGGAGGTATTTTGTGTGTAAGGGAGAGGGCTTTACTTCCCTCCAAGGGAAACATTGACCAGTCAAACAATTCTTTCTCTTGTTAAAATGGATCATTTCTTTTTTAAAAAAGTTTTTATTTATCTGCTTATTTTTGGCTGTGTTGGGTCTTCGTTTCTGCGCGCAGGCTTTCTCTAGTTGTGGACAGCGGGGGCTACTCGTCGTTGCGGTGCGCAGGCTTCTCATTGTGGTGGCTTCTCTTGTTGCAGAGCACAGACTCTAGGCGTGCAGGCTTCAGTAGTTGTGGCAGGCGGGCTCGGTAGTTGTGGCTTGCGGGCTCTAGAGTGCAGGCTCACTAGCTGTGGCGCATGGGCTTAGTTGCTCCGCGGCATGTGAGATCTTCCCTGACCAGGGCTCGAACCCGTGTCCCCTGCATTGGCAGGAGGATTCTTAACCACTGCGCCACCAGGGAAGTCCTAAAATGGATCATTTCTTGCAGAATAAGTTCCCTGGGTTATTCTGCTAACAAAGCGTATGTCACTTCTCTTTTACCAAAATCCTTTCTTTTAGATCCTAGCTTGGCATGGAGCCAAAGATGTGGAGGCACGATGCCCTTCCTTGGAGGGTAGGAGGAGAAAATCCCAACCTGTCACAGAAGGAGAAACTGCTGAGCACTGCATTGTCCTAAAGGGAGGCAGGTCACCCGGAGAGTTAATGAGCAACCCGTTTGAAAGTGTTCAGTGAAGGCTGGTTAATTACCTTTTTGGTGAGAACCTGGACAAAATGATCTCTCAACTCTGTCTTAGAAGTACAAATCTAGGGAAATTTTTCTGGGCTACTGGTTTCCAAAAATAACTTTGTCACTCTAGTGGACATCTGCTGCTTCTGCTGTTGAGCTCCCTCTGGCCTGGGCAGGATTGGCTGCACCCCACCCCTGGGGCGGGGGTTGGGGGGGGTCTCACTGATCACATTAACACGTGATACAAAATTTTCACACTTTGTGCCCCCTCCGTGGGTCCATCCACAGGTCTTTCCCCTAGACTTCCTTTTTTCCTAATTTTACAATGTTTCTCCTTCTTGCCACTACCCTTGAGTCCATGTACATTCTTACTTCAGGTCACTCTGTTTGTACACAAAGTGGACGACTAGATTTACCCCTGAAGCTGAGATTTCTCCCCCTTGCTCTTCCAGGGCCACTCCTGCCTGCAGCTATAGGGCAGCAGTGGTCCATTCACCCACATAACAAGCCAACTCATCAACGAACCAAACTTGGTCTTTTTCTTCCTCCATCAGCTGGTGGCTGGGTGGAGGCGGTTTGAGAGGTTTCCCTTTCTTCTGCCTCATTATCATGGCCCTTATCCCACAGGGCAAGGAACCAATTCGAGGATTCTGCCAACTCTCAGCTGTGCCTGTCCCAATTATAGATTAAGAGACCAGGAAAATGACTACAGGTGGGTCTATGGACCTGGAGGACCCACTGTAAAGCTGGCCATGGGTGAGGACCACACTTATTACCTGACCCCATATGTCTCCACTCCAACAAGGGGCCATGATGATGCTTCAGATCCCTGGGTGTCAATGTCAACTTGAACTTTGTGTCCAACAGTTCTGAAAAAAGGTCCAGGTCGTCCTCTTTCCCCAGTGCATGACCACTAAAGTAATCACCCAAGGTCTTCCTGGGGAGGGGCTAGGGGAACCTCACTCCGCACATTTGCCAGGAGATGAGGGTCCTTCTTTGTTCAGCAGCTCCTAGGTCTTAGCTTAAGTTGGGAGCTGGACAAGGGATCATGGCTTTTTATTGGGGTGATTTAAAAAAAAATAAGGTAAACAATGTTCTTTCTGGCTATACGTCTATCTTGCCTCTAGGAATACCACGTCCTATTAACCATTTATATGGCTTTCTGAGAGTCAGGGTCTCCGGCTGCCTCTCTGACCTTGCTGCTCATTATGTGAATCACGGCCACTTCTGACAGGTAAGTACTACCGCCTGGCCTCTATTGTTCTAGATTCCTCTTATCCTCATTACTATCAGGGAGCCCCGATCTACAACAGCATCTCCCACCCTCAGCCCTGGCCTATGGAGGATACATCCAGCATGAACACAGTCAGTCGGGGAGTCTGCAGATCCCCGCAGGATAACCCTGTCAACAGGCCCTCTCCTCTGAGCCGTTTGACCCCTTGTTCTACCACCGGCCACAGCAGTTTGGGCTTTTTTACTTCACTTAGTGTGGGCCATTGCCGTTCACAGGCTTCCAAGAGCTGGCTATCCTAGCACCTTCTCCTGGGGTTCTTGCCAGGGATTGAAATGCTGTATCACAGGAGACTGCTCCATATCAATAAATTCTCTCTAATCAAACTTTATATTCTGCCCCCTTGATCTTCATCCTCAGGATCCAGTCCCATATTTGCTCTCTGACTCTTGCTAGTACCTGTCGGCAAGTTCCTGTAACACTTCCCGGGCTGGATGTTGTCGTGACTTAACTCTAGTTCTTTGTGTTGTGGGCAGGAGGGGGATGTCTCCTGTCTTACAAAGCAGAGGATCCTGCATCACTTTCAAGCAAGAGGGAGCTTTAGCCCTTAACAGGGAGGAGGGGGCACTTCTGCAGGTCTAGAGGATTCAGTGGAATCTGGAGATTCAAGAATTTTGAGTGCATTGACCCAGATGTTCCCATTCCAAGTCTGAGTCCTGCTCCTTCTGTATCAGGGCATGACCTCAGCAGAGCAGACTTGTCTTGATTGAGAATTTGACCTCCTTCCCTCCATTCCTCTTATAGTTAAGAGGAATGGTCCTCATCCCAGCTTTTTCTGCCCTCCAGCTGCAGTAGATAAGAGTCTCTCTTTACATGCTGCCAAGGAGACTTTCACGCTTTGCCTTAAATTGGTGATTAAGCATCCTCAAACCTTCATTGTCTTTCTTCAAGCGTTGATAGCCCCAGCCATGTGATTCCACAGTCCTTTTTTTTTTTTTGCAGTACGCGGACCTCTCTCTGTTGTGGCCTCTCCCGCTGCGGAGCACAGGCTCCAGACGCGCAGGCGCAGCGGCCATGGCTCACGGGCCCAGCCGCTTCGCGGCATGTGGGATCTTCCCGGACCAGGGCACGAACCCGTGTCCACTGCACCGGCAGGCGGACTCTCAACCACTGCGCCACCAGGGAAGCCCCACAGTCCTTTTATTACTGCTTCCCTTGAACCTCTCAAATACGAGTGAATTTGCTTCCACCAGTGCCTTCCCTTCCATCAGTCTCCCCATCCCAGCACGTCCCCAGTGAAAGTTTGACCAGTTGCACCACTTCAGCATGCCAGGGTCTCCTCGTGCTCCACTTCAAGCTTCAAACTCCTGTTTTTAGAATCCGCTCCCTAAAATCACTCCTAGCCCCGACCGTCTTAGGTCTGGGTCCCGGGAAATAGATTCTGTGGTGGGGACTTACACATGAGAAATTTATTGGGGCGTGGTCTCAGAAAGATGGTGGCCTCAGAAAATCGGTAAGAGGGTAAATGAAGCAGGATGGGGCAGAGGCAGGTGAACTGTGATGCAGTTACACCAGAGGCCGCAGCTTGTCCCACAGGGAGCTCAAGCTGACGTGTCCCTTCAGAGTCGTCTCTAACTTAGGCAAGAGGACTTGGCCTTTGTACCCCTGTACTAAGCAGTCACTGGGAGGCCATGTACCCTTGGGAGAGACAGAGGATAGTGTTTGGAGGGGAATAAACAGAGGCTGAGCATTTACTAATATGAGCTGATGCCTGAAGGACCCAGCTGCGAGCCATCAACAACCAATCCTCCCGACAGCTGGGGGAACGAAGTGCTTTGGTCCTGAAGAGGAGAGAAGGGTAGTGCCCTCCAGTATCCATCACCCCGAGGAAGAGGTTGATGCAGTAGAAGGCAGAGAGGAGAGGCAGAAAGATACCAGGTTTTTCGTGTTATGTTTTGAGCTGCTGGATGGAACCTTGCCTGCAGCGACATTCCTTTGTACTTTTCAGTTAAGCAAGTAGGCAGATTCTCCTTTTTGCTTAAGCCAGGTGGGTTGGGCTTTCTATCACTTGCAACATAAAGACTATCCATGATCTGTGAATCCAAGCACAAATATCAACGGTTTATTGCCTTTTTAAAAACCAGAAGCTAGGTTTAAATTTGTGAATTGGAAAATTTATTAATTAAAAAAAGGTTTCTGTATAAATTAATGATGATTCTTTTTTTTGAACTTCAATGCTACCTGAATATGGACTGGGAATTACTTACGGAAATATTTACAAGCTTATACTGCAGTTTAATTGGTGCTTGTTTGAGCACTTCATTAATATTTAATTTTGCATCATTTCTTGAACTAATTTATTGGCACATTTTCAGCTTTCCACTGAGACGCTTAACATAAATCACATTAATAATAAATGGCACGAGAGCTTTTTGTATTTCTTTTCTGAGCTATCATTTAAAGATAATTTTCTATGACAGGCATTCTAAATGTCCTATTGAAGATAAGACTTTCTAAATGTCTGCTTCAGCGACCAACAGGAAATACAATGTGATTTTAATTATATTCACGTCTTGGATTTTGACACAGTGCTTTCTGTTATTAACTCTTGTGAACGGTACGTCTTCATAGAGTGTTTTTAGTCATCTGTGAAAAAACAGGCTTGCTCAGACAAGTACTTGAAGCTAAAAAGAAACTATAGAAGCAAGGTCATCAGATGAAATGAGAAGTTTCCTTGTGGGAACCAGGCCAGGACGTGTTTGTCAGAGTGACAAGGACCTAAATTCTCCGGCTCTCTGTTGGCAGGCTGTCATGCCCCATCTACATCCTGAAAAACCACTAACTTAGCTCATTAAACAAGTCACATTTACCAATAGGTAATTCAAAAGATTTATGTGGAAGAGATAAAATATAAACCACTGAAAGCATCTATTTATTTTCATGTTTTTATTTTTTTGGCCGTACCTGGTGATGTGCAGGGTCTTATTTCCCCGACCAGGGATCGAACCCGTGCCCCCTGCATTGGGAGCGTGGAGTCTTAACCACTGGACCACCAGGGAAGTCCGAAAGCATCTCTTTAAATGCATGTCAAATTAAGAGTTAACCTGCAAAATTTCAAAACAAGTACCATCAACCGTCAGTATCTGTGGCGGGTTGGTTCCAGGACCTGTCCCCAAATGCCAAAATCCAGGGATGCTCAGGTCCCATAGTGGGCCCTGTAGCCGTGGTTCCACACCATGTGGTACTGTAGCGCATACTTATTGAAAAAAAAATCTGTGTATAAGTGGACCCACGCAGTTCAAACCCGTGTTGTTTAAGGGTCAACTTGAACAACCTTAAAATAGTTTAAAATTCTTAAAAACAGTTTTAGCAAAGCACATGGATATTAAAAATAAATGCCTTTTTCTGCAATGCTTCTATAACAGTCGGGATTCTTTTGATTGCATGTGATAGAAATCCAGCATAGAGGACACTGCAGGATTAAAATAACCAAAAATGTTTGTTTTTGTACAAAATAAGAAGGGGAATTCTTCCCCCCTCCCCCATATCCTATTCCCACTTCCAAGGGGACCCTTGAGGGCTGGGGTAACTATTGATTTTGTGTGCCAATCGGTACCCCTTTCTTTTGGAGCAAATGTACCCTGTTCCCTGTAGTCCTGGTAGGAGTACTGTCAGTCACAGAGCCCATCCCGCTCCTGCAACGGGGTGGGCATGTGACTCAGGCTGCGCCCAACTTAGCATTATATCCTCCTGGACCCAGTGATTGTTCCAAGAGGCGGATAAGTGAAAAAGACCGGCCAATCAGAGGCCTTCTTTCTGAAGGCCTAAGGGGTGGGTCCAAGGGCCAGTCTTGGTAGGTGGGGTTTCCTGAGCATTGCCATGGAAAGCAGAGGATTGTGGTCAGAAGCCCAGAGAGAAGCCAGACCATCCTACAGAAGGAAGACGAGCAATGGAGAGAGATGCAGCAAGAGTCAGGACCAAGGCAGCAGGGTCGGGGGGCTGAGCACTGCTGCGGGCTGCCTGAGGAGGCTCAGAAGAGAATCCTGGGGACCCACTGACGAGAGCCTGGGAAGAAGACATGGCAGAGGAAGAATCTGAAGAGTTTGCTATGGAGCGAGTGATGTGAAAACCTCCCGCTTGGTTTTCTCTGTGAAGTATTCAGGGAAATCCACGTTGCTCACTAATGCAAGAGAATGCAAGATTGGCATGGGGGCAACGACAGAGATCGCATAGGACAGCTGATGTGGATGCAGTAACCTCTAACAGTCACAAAATAAAGGGAATTCCCTGGCCTATCCAGTGGTTAGGACTCCATGCTCTCCCTGCCGAGGGCCCGGGTTCAATCCCTGGTTGGGGAACTAAAATCCCATAAGTGGTGTGGCCAAAAAAAAAAAAAAAAAAAAAAGAGCAGAAGGCCCCCTCCTCAATATTCTAAATCTCATCCCTTTGAAAACCTATTCAAAGGGGACATTTTCCCTGTTGTGATTTAACATGGTCCTGGAATTCCTATCCTTTGTCCTTAGGAGGGTGACACAGTTGGCAGGGTTAGAAAGCCTCATCAAGCCCCACGCCCCTCTAGGGAAGGTCTGCCTTTTCCCCCCATGCTTGTACCCACGAGGGAGACCGGTCAGAAGGTCACTGGTTGCCAAGTTATTCTGGACTTTGTTAGGCAAAATTATCACCAGCACTGGTTCCATCATCTGTGTCTTATTCTCCTTTTCTCCTTCCCTTAGGGGCTCAGAGGAGGGTATTGGAGATCAATAAAACCTGAACACTTATTAATATGAGACATTAGATGGAGCAGTCTGGTTCAGTCCAGAGGGGGTTAAAGTAGAAGGGCCTGGCCACTAAAGTTCTGCCTGCAAGTGGGGACCAGGAGGTAGATGCACTTGAGAGCCTTCCCCTCTGAGACGGGCCAGAGGCAGGAGGCGATGACACATGGCCAGCTTGGGGCAGAGCCATGGGGCAAGTGTTTATGTTCATCTCCTACTAACTGGAGCTCCAGAGGCACTTGGCTTGGGCAACATCGGTTATGTGGTGTCCCAGCATCTGGCACAAGACTAATACAGAGAGATGCTCAGTAAATTAAGACCCATCGTATCTATCATGTATCTCCTGAGCAGACCACAAAGCCCCAGTGCCAGGCAACCATGCATAAGAAAATAGCCATGTGTGGGCTTCCCTGGTGGCGCAGTGGTTAAGAATCCCCCTGCCAATGCAGGGGACACAGGTTCGAGCCCAGGTCCAGGAAGATCCCACATTCCACGGAGCAACTAAGCCCGTGCGCCACAATTACTGAGCCTGCGCTCTAGAGCCCACGAGCCACAGCTATTGAGCCCGTGTGCCACAACTACTGAAGCCTGCGCACCTAGAGCCCGTGCTCTGCAACAAGAGAAGCCACCAAATTGAGAAGCCTGTGCACTGCAACGAAGAGCGGCCCCCGCTCGCCACCACTAGAGAAAGCCCACGCGCAGCAACAAAGACCCAATGCAGCCAAAAATAAATAAATAAATAAATAAACTTTTTAAAAAGGAAAGAAAATAGCCATGTGCTTCAACGATTTGCCTGGATGGGCCAACAATGGCTGAGCCAAAAGCTAATTCCGTCAGGAGCTGCCATACTGTGGATGTTAACTGAGCTATCCTTCAAGAAGGTCGAAGGTGAGAAGCAGAGAGACAAAAAGAGGGTGCTTGGGAAGACTATGAGGGACCCGGGAAGGGGAAGAAAAGCCGAGTTAGACCCCAGTGTCTACTTTAATATTCTGACAGTTGCCATTAACCCATCTTTCCCCAATATTACTTGAATTTGCAGAGTCACATCTTCTCCCTGCAGCCAGAAAGAGCGGAACCCACACATTGCCCAGTCCCTCAGCCACTCCCAAAGGAGGATGGCAGCTTAGCTTGGCAGGGCTCATCTTAGAGCCTCTGTAGCTCCGACGGCTCACCGGACTCATTTCTAAATGTGCACTCACCATCTGTTGGATGATTCACGCCCAGCTGGATGCAAAGTCTGGGCTTGGTTTGGGTCCTTGGACTTGAATTCATTCCAAAATCAAAGGTGTCAAGTTTAGTGGCCTTAAAATTCTGGAATCCTTTTTGGAAATGAGGACCTTGTACATTCTTTTGACATATCTCTCATTTTCATAAAAATGTGAAGAGGATTCTGAGGAGCCCCCTGAGATGACTCCTTCCCGATCTGGGCTGGGCCCCTCTGGACCAGAGACTGGGCACTCTTGGGCAGCTCCCGCTCACACACAGCCTTGTTCCCTTCCTGGACCAGCTTTCTTCCTTCCTTGCCTCCTTCCTCCCTCCTTTGCTTTTGTTTTCCCCCGTTTTTAAACTTCAGGCGCAGAAATTTGAGTTAATCATATGCTATTGTTCATGGCACTCTATCATCATTAGTCAATGCCAGGCCCCTTTCCTGTTTTTAAGCATCTGTTTATTTCCTTTTATCCACATCCCCCTTTGCAATTTGCCACCGCCCACCCTGCCCTACCCCATTCCCGCCATAGGCAAATAGTCTCATAAGTGAATTTTTATTTTGAGGTATAGCTGATTGACAATATTGTGTTAATTTCAAGTATACAGCAAAGTGATTCAGATATATTTTTAAAATTATTTTCCATTATAGGTTATTACAAGATATCGAGGGACTTCCCTGGTGGCGCAGTGGTTAAGAATCCACCTGCCAATGCAGGGGACACGGGTTTGAGCCCTGGTCCGGAAAGTTCCCACATGCCGCGGAGCAACTAAGCCCGTGCGACACAACTACTGAGCCTGCGCCCTAGAGTCTGCGAGCCACAACTACTAAACCCACGTGCCACAACTACTGAAGCCCGCGCGCCTAGAGCCCGTGCTCCGCAACAAGAGAAGCCATCGCAATGAGAAGCCTGCGCACCTCAACGAAAGAGTACCCCCTTCTCACCGCAACTAGGGAAAGCCCGCACGCAGCAACGAAGACCCGACACAGCCAAAAATAAATAAATTAAAAAAAAAAAAAAAAAAAAAAGAATCTGCCTTCCAATTCAGGGGACGCAGATTCAATCCCTGGTCGGGGAACTGAGATCCCACATGCCACGGGGCCACTAAGCCCACACACCACAACTACTGAGCATGCGAGCCACAACTAGAGAGAAGCACACACACTGCAATGAGGAACCTGCATGCCACAGCAGAGGATCCCGCGTGCCGCAACTAAGACCTAACACAGCCTAAAATAGAATTAATTTTTAAAAAGATATTGAATATAGTTCTTTGTGCTATATAGCAAATCCTTGTTGCTTTTCTAGTTTATAGTAGTTTGTATCTGTTAATCCCATACTCCTAATTTATCCCTCCCCACTCTCTTTCCCCTTTGGTAACCATAAGTTTGTTTTCTGTGTCTGTGAGTCTGTTCCTATTTTGTATACAGGTTCATTTGTATTGTCTTTTAGAGTCCACGTATAAGTGATATCATATAATATTTGTCTTTCTCTGTCATCACTTAGTATGATATTCTCTAGGTCCATCCCTGTTGCTGTAAATGGTGATATTTCATTCTTTTTTATGGCTGAGTAATATTCTATCATATATATATATATATATATCTTAAACGAATCATCTGTTGATGGGCACTTGGGTCGTTTCCATGTCTTGGTTATTGCAAATAGCGCCACTGTGAACACTGGGGTGCATGTATCTTCGAATTAGAGTTTTTGTCTTTTCCAGGTATATATCCAGGAGTGGGATTACTGGATCATATGGTAACTCTATTTCTAGTTTTTGTTTTAATTAATTAATTAATCTATTTATTTTGGCTGTGCTGGGTCTTTGTTGTGGTGCACGGGCTTCTCTAGTTCCAGTGTGCAGGCTCTCTAGTTGCGGCACGCGGGCTTCTCTAGTTGCGGTGTGTGGGCTCAGTTGCGGTATGTGGGATTTTTGTTCCCCAACCAGGGATCAAAGCCGGGCCCCCTGCGTTGGGAGCATGGAATCTTCACCACTGGACCACCAGGGAAGTCCCCTACTTTTAGTTTTTTAAGGAACCTCCATACTGTTCTCCATCGTGGCTGCACCAATTTACATTCCCACCAACAGTGCAGGAGGGCTCCCTTTTCTCCACACCCTCTCCAGCATTTATTACTGAGGTGGAGTTTGGCCTACACCTGAATAAGGGAAGGGGAGGGAGCCAGAGTGGGCAGAGGGGCTGGGTGGGCGTGGTGCCTCTCAGCTGGCCCAGGGCCAGTCCTTCCAGCCCCAAGTCTACAGACATCAGGCGTGGGGGCTGCTCTTGGTGAGGCAGCGCTGGGCAGCGAGGCAAACACTGAGGGAGATGACAGGGCGCCAAGCAGCTGGGGCAGCGAGTCCTTGCTTGAAGGAGCAGAAGCCAGTGGCCCTGCTTCCCTCCTGACACAGATTTCACCCCAGCTTGGAGAGAAGTCTCATTAAAAGAAAGACTGATGTGTCCACTATTTTGTGACTTTTAGTGACTAAAGTGACAGTTTTGTGACTTGAAGGGACTGGAGAAAGGATGACAGAGTTGTCAGAGTTGGTTTTCAGCCAAGGCGGGCAGAGCTAGCCTGGGAGGATTGAGAGGCGGTGGGAAACCGCAGTAAAGCTGCTTTAGAAGGACTGTTCCTTGGGAGACCTGCTTATTCAGCTTAACAGGGACAGTTAAATGTATCTCTGTGGCAAGTATGAGGCCCTTGGGTCAAAAGCCACCAGGGCTCTTGGAGATAGCATACTGAGCCAGCCCTTCCCTGCAAGACAACGCACCCGCCATTTAACAGAGATTAGGTAAGGGAACTGCACCTTCAACTAGAAAAGGTACAGAAAGAAGGAGGGACGTGAGAACCTGACTTTGCTACCTCAAGGCAAACCCGGCTAGAGAGACATGCAGCTCTCCTAGATTAAGACAAGCCCCCCAAATCATGAAAGATAAAAGGCAGCATCACCTCAGCTAGATCAAGGGGCCATTGGGAGATGGATCCCTAAGTGCCCGACACCACTGAGAGTTTACCCGGTGCAGGACCAGCTCTAAGTCCTGTCCATGACGTGGTACTTAAATTTCTTCCGCTGCTTAAGTTAGTCTGGGTTGGGTTTCTGTTGCTTTCAACCAAAAGCGACACCAGCATGTGGACGAGCTGAGTGGAGTCCGACCAGGAGCCCCCGAGCTGGGACTGTGGGTGACTATCTCCCATTACAACATCAGAGGACGACCGTGCGAATATCCTCTCAGTTCCTCAGGGGCCACCGTGTGGCCATACGGACTTAAGGGGCTGAGCATATCCTGGCCACCTCTTCTGAGGCTGTCAGTGAGAAACCAATTTGACCTGCTTCTTAGAATGGGGAGGGCATGGACATGGCGTGGGAAGGGACACAATATGACTTCTACTTTCTAGAAGAACGTGGACGAGAAAATCACTTAAATCTAAAATCTTCCTTTAAAAATCTATGTACAGTAGGTGGAGCACAGGGGATTTTTAGGGCAGCGAAATTATTCTGTATAATACCATAATGTTGGATCCATTTGTCAAAACCCATAGAACGTACGACAAGAAGAGTGAACCCTAATGTAAATAATGTGAACCCTTCAGTGAATAATAATGCATCAAAGTTGGATCAATTGTAACAAGTACACCAGGACAATGCAAGATACGAACAACAGGGAAACTGTGGATGCAGGGGGTGAACCAGAGCATGTGAGAACTTCCAGTACTTTTCCTTGAATGTTACTATAAATCTAAAACTGCTCTAAAAAATAGTCTATTAATTAATTAAAATAAACAAATCTATTAATATGAATTCATATTTCTATTCTCTGCCAATTAAAAATTATACTGCATGACTACATCTGTGTTTGGCAAAGAAAACCATTCAACACACAGGAAAAAATGATGTGAGCCCCAATTTTATCACGTTTAAAATTAGTTATATATACACAAGCTTTAACTGACATAAGCCCCCAGACTTACACACTAGGATTCTTCCAAAGTTTACACAAGTGCTCATTTTCACAGTTTCAACAGTTCAGTTACTTATCTTAGAAAAATACCAGAGCCGTGGACAAATAAGCCATATCTAGAGCTCTGGGAAACGAATTCACCTACATGTTCCCGTCTCTGGGCAGTCTCCTTCCCGGAGACAGCATTCTTTGCCAAGTAAGTCTTGATTCCAACTTGGAAGGGGGGACGTTTGTAAACACACACAAACGCTTCCGGGAATCGTTCAGTTCACCAACTCATGAATCCAGGATTCTTGTCGCAGTTCCCAGGTCTCTACCAAAGTTGCTTCACCTCACTCTTTTCCCCGTTTGTCTCCAGTCCTCATTCCAGGGCCCCCTCCTCCAGGCAGGCGGCCGGGCTCCTGCTGCAGGGGGAAGCAGCCTCTCTCCCGTCTTTGTCAGCATGCCTGTGCCTCTCACAGCCTGCCTTGGCACCTTGTCCTGTGTCCTCCTAGAAGATGGTCTCCTGCCAGCTGTCACACAGCTCAAACCCCATCAACCTTCCTCGTGTGTAACATTTTGTTCTAACAGCCCCGTTTCAGTGTTTCTCCAGCCTTGTCCATCCATGGCTTGCCGGCTCCCTGCAAGCCATTTGGGCCCCCACGGTTCTGCTGCTACTAAAATAGCCCTCTTCCAGCACTGCAACAGAGAAGAGGATGTACTTTTCTGAGAAAGGTCTGTGCAGCTGCATCCCCACGAATCTCTTCCTTTTTGGAATCAAAGTCCCTGACATCAGGCTCCTCCCCCAGGTACCAGACACTGAGGTCCCAGGGCTGCCTCACGCGTGCCCACCCCTGGCCCACGGACACTCTTCCACCACCGTGGTCTGGGAGACCACAGGGCATCCCGGGTCCCCTCATGGGCTTCTGACCCTGGATCTCCTCAGGTGTAGCTGAATGACCTTGGACAAATCACAGAACCCCTCTGAGCCTCCAGTTCTTATCTGTAAGGTGAGGCTGAGTCACACCTACCACCTAAGATTGTACTTAGGGAAGCATGAGTGCGAGGCCGGGCTCCTGCCGACAACTGGGAGTCAGAGTATCATTGTTATATGCTGACTTGTCCCCTGAAGACAGTGAGAGACTCCCCTCTCAATGTCACCTTGCTGGGCTCAGGGCTGGGCAAGGCTGCGCTGTACCTGCCCCTGAACCACTGTAGTTTACAGGTGTTTTTCTAAAGGCTGCCCTTTCTCACAGCCAAGGATGGGACAGCCAGCTGGGGAGCCAAGGACCCCAGAGGACAAGGGCTTCACCTGGGACGACTGCTGTGTCGTGCGCACGGTTTTGCCCTTCATTCTCGTGGCAGATGTGGAGAAGCACTGCAGGACTAGAGTTGCCTGGTCTTGTCTTCTGTGGAAGCTGAAGTTGGGCTGAGACCTCAAGGGCATGGCCACACATCTGGGCAGTAACACCCTCTCCCTGCTCCATCGGTGGGTTGTGGATGAGGGAGCAGTGATTGCAGCCTCTTTGGAGATATAATGAAGGCCACCTCAACATATCCCACCTTGGGCTCTTCACAGATACTGTTCCCTCCGTCTGAACCCTCTTCCAGGCACATTTATGCATACACACACACACACACACTGAGCCTGCACCTAATAAACTACTACCCCCTCCCTCAAGTCTTACCTAAAAAGTCAGTTTCCCAGGGCTTAACACAGCACCTGGCTAACTGCAGGCCTGGACATGATTTCCCTTGACCTGGGCTGGGTGTTAATACTGTCCCGACCTGTTAGGGGGGCTGTGAGCACGGAGGAAAATGGTAGGGCACAAATGCCACACCCAGGACACGCCTGACCACCCCCATCCCAGCCGCCTTGTACCCGGCCCTGCCCACCTGCTTAGCTCCCTCGGTCAGGTTCCAACAACGTCATCAGTTCCTGTTTCTTCTAATCTGAATTCCTCAGAATTGGGCCCTTGCTCGGGCACCTGCTCTTCTTATAAAACTCTGGAACTTTTGTGCGTTAAACAACAGAGAAATCCCCAAAGAGAGACTGACTAATTTGACTACATCAAAACGTAAAACTTCTGAAGGTTAAAGACACAATAAGCGAAGTTAAATGCAATCACAATCTGCAGAAAATATTTGCCACTAGTATAAGGCATAAAAGATAAGAGATACAAATGCTCAACAAATATTTATTGAGGGCCGACCATTTTCTGGGCACTGAGGAGTGGAAATGAAGGCTGGAGCAGCAGCTTAATAAGTGGCCTGTGTGTGCACTGCACTCCTGTGAGTGTGGTGGTGAATGGGCCTGGATGGAGGGCGGGTCAGAGGGAACCACATCCGGGGAGAATGCCAGGTGGGACAGAGCTTGGCACCCAGGAGGGGCTGCGAGAGGGATGGTGTGGCCGGACCACAGACAGCAAGGGCACAAGGCCAGGAGGCAAGGGTGGGGATGTCGGCAGGGCCAGACCACTTGGGCCTTATAGACCTTCCCTTGTTTAATTTTTAATACTTTATTCTAAGAGCCACGGGAAACCACGGATGGATTTTAAGTAGGGGCCACAATGTTGAATCTGCCTTTTCCAAGTTCACTCTGGCTGGTAAATGGAAGAAACGTTGAGAGGGGGGTAAGGATAGATGTGGGGAGAACTGACAAGACATGTGGCTATTATATGAGGTCAGGTGAGAGACAGTGAGGGCTTAGAATGGGAGGTGACACAGCCTTCAGGTGACCGTGCCCATCTACAGCTGGACATGATGGCGTGAGCCCAAGAGCCAGCATCACCCCTCCAAGCCACTCCCAGATCCCGGCCCTCAGAAACACCCTGACATAATCGATATTTTTTGTTTTCAACTGCTAAGCTTGGGGGTAATTTTTAATGCAGGAATAGATAACGAATACACCATGACTATTGCTTTACTCAATTTTTTTCATTTAGCAAATATTCATTGAACAAGTACTCTTTCAAAAGAGAAATCATACTTAAGAATCTCAAGTAAAAAGCAAAGGCTACAAGATAGTATTTAGAATACCATCTGATTTTTGTAAAAGTGTGTGTGTATGTGCAAGTGGTAGATGTTTAGAAGGATATTTATACACCACAATGTTCATTCCTTTCCACTTTAAATAAATTTTCCTATATTGTGTGAATTTCATTACAGGAGCATGTAAAACCTTTATAAGCAGGGAAAAACAATGTGATTTCCGTTCTGGGAAATAAAAGCATCTTAATGTACCATCCTGGGAGAGTAGGAAGGCAGTGTGTTCAAAGTCAGTGTTTCACATGCTCTGACACACATACCAATTGCCTGTGGGATCTGTTAAAACGCTGAGCCTGATTCAGTAGGTTTCTGGTGGTGCCTGCGATGCTGCATTTTTGTAACAAGCTCCAGGTGATAGAGGCAGCTGGTCCAAGGACTTTAATCTGAGGAGCCAGGATCTAAACAACCCTCGATTTAGAGCTCAGCGTTCTGGGTTCGAATCCTGGCTCTGCACTAAGGTGAAGTTCAGCCTTGGGACAAACACACAATTGACCTGGTCTTTGTTTCCTCTTTTGAGGAAGCAGGTGGACTAGATCTGTCATTGTTAGGACTCCCTTCCTTGACACTGAGCCCTCTCTGGGTGCTGAAATTGGTCTAGGAACCAGCTTTTCAAGCCATACCACCAGCCTCTTCATGTGAGATGCACTGCTGGCCTCTGTGGGGTATGCCCAGTCTCCTCCCCAGCAGGAAGGGTCCCTGTTAGGGCCCTCTCCATGTGTCTCTGTCCCTCTGCGTCCCTGCAGTCCCTCTTACTTCCAGGCGATGGCAGCAGAGGACAAGGAGTCCCAGAGGGCAGTGGCCGGCAACTGAGGAGTCAGGTGGGCGTCTGTCCATATCCTTTCAAACGGTCACAAGGTGAATTGTGCCAATTCTAATTCACATGCTTTATTTATTTAGGGTTTAGACTCCAGATTTTTTTTTTCCAGGAAGATTTGAAGCATTATTCTAAGTGGAAGAATTCAGGATTAAAAATAGAAGCCATGGGGCTTCCCTTGTGGGGCAGTGGTTAAGAATCCGCCTGCCAAAGCAGGGGACACAGGTTCAAGCCCTGGTCCAGGAAGATCCCGCAAGCCGCGGAGCAACTAAGCCCGTGCGCTACAACTACTGAGCCTGCGCTCTAGAGCCCACGAGCCACAACTACTGAAGCCCGTGCGCCTAGAGCCCGTGCTCCGCAACAAGAGAAGCCACTGCAATGAGAAGCCCCCGCACCGCAACGAAGAGTAGCCCCCACTCGCTGGAAAGAGAGAAAGCCCACGCACAGCAACGAAGACCCAACGCAAACAAAAATAAATAGAAGCCATGCAGAGATCTTACCTGGTACCTGAGCTACACGTGGGCATTGAGGGCCTGGGGAGGAGGGCGTGGCCCCCTGCTGAGCCAGCCTGAGCACCAGGCTCCAGCTGGGGGCCGAGGGGTTACTTTTGCATTCTGGCCTCATAATTGTGGGGGTTACCACCCCATTTTACATATGTGGAAGCAGGTTCAGTGAGGCTAGCACGGTGACTACTGTCTCTCAGCTTGAGTGGCAGAGCTGGGACCCTTCCCATACAACCCTGTGTCCCTTGGGTGACAGTTTTCATTTTATGGTCCATTTTCATTTTCTTTCCCCTTCTGCAGAGAAAAGGGTTTGTTTGTTTGTTTGTTTCCTTGAGATTAAACCCATCAGAATGTAGTAAAGTCAGCCGGGATCACAATGGGCCATGTTGTCCAGGACAGTTGTTCAGGCCCGGACTCTATGTCACAGACGGGGGTATGCAAAACCACATCAAAGGTGAAGGTAGCAGGAAAACTTTGAATTCGCTGAGTCTGAGACACTTATTCAGTCCTGTTGTTTTCTGACACGTTCCTCCACAGCGGCCACACTGGCCACCTCAACGTTCCTCCAACACTCCAGACAAGCTCCTACCACAGGGCTTCAGCACCTGCTGTTCCCTCTGCCTACAATGTGTTTCCGTGATATCAGCTAAGCTCACTTAATTGTCTCCTTCAAGTCTTTGCTCAAATGACTCTTCAAGGGGCCACCCTGGCCTCCCTACTTGCAGCTGTATCCACTCTGCCCCACAGCCCATCCCCCTTACCTTGCCCTATTTTTTCCACGGCGCTCATCACCCTCTAGCACACTATATAATGGATTATGCAGTATGCTATTTATTTATTTATATGCCTACAACTATGCTGTCGTTGTTATATGTTGAATAATAATTTCCCATTGAATGTTGAAGGAGTTACCCTGATAGCTACATGTCAAACACATGCTGACCTATGAAGGAACTGTTACCCAATGGACAGGTGACTAACGTGGATGTGCAGCTGACATATGGGGGGCATGTGACCCACCATGGGAGGCACTGGACCAAAATGTGACAGAGCCTTGAAAGAGGCGTGTAATGTACATATAGACACACGTAAACCAAGTGAGAAGATGTAAAAGACACGTGATGGGAAAGTGATGGCACAGGCTAAGTGAACTGAAGGACAGGTGAGACAGCAGGCGGTACAGGTGGCAAGCACGTGGAAGGAGAGGCTTGTCACAACCCTGTAGAAATGCCAGGGCCTGTAACTCTTGGGCCTTCCTCATTACAATGCAGAGATCTCTTTGCATAAACAGATGCTCCTCCCAAACAAACAACTTTTGCTTTCCCTACAAAAAGCAGAATTTCTCCCAGAAATATCCTTGTGCCTGGACTCTATCCCCAGAGTTCAGAGATACTTAATTTTTATTATTTATTTATTTATTTTATTTATTTTTTATTTTTTTTAAAATTTTTAAAAAAAATTTTTTTTAATTTTTATTTTTTATTTTTTGCCCTGGGCACCTTTGGCAAACCGGTGAAGTCTATGGACCCCTTCTCAGAATAATGCATAAATGCACTTTAAATGTATGAAATAAAAGACACTGGAACAAAGGAAACAAAATATCCCAAAAAACTGTGATAAAATAATACATGTACTTTTTAATAAAAATACGAAATAATGAGATAGTGAGTCTAACAACAAACCTAATTTTAAAGCACTTCTGAGTGTAAATGATGTTCCAAGATGCTTGGAAGATTACAGTCATGTTCCAATGACTGTAAGGTGATGTACAACTTCTGTGGTTTCTATGCGACAAATCCACAGGTACCGTGAATATTGCCATGGCTTGTTGCCTATCTTCATAATAAAGGAAATGCCAGATTTCAGTTAGATATTTGTGAAAATCAACTTATAATCCTTTTCCCACTTCAGTTCATAGACTCCCTGAATTCTATCCGGGAAACTACTGGGTGTCCACAGACCTCAAGTTTCAAACTTGCCTTCCAGCCACACTACAGAACTGCAGGCAGCTGATGAAAGCAGTCTATCCTGGCTAAGAAATTCAGTTTTCAGACTGTTTTCCATCAAGGAGGTAAAATGTTTAAATTATAGTGAAGAAGAACAGCAGAGACCAGCAAAGATTGATTTGGGTTGATCTGGAAGGAGTAAGAAACAGGTCTCCTTCACCAGTCAGGTGTTTTACCACCTGCTCACAGGCTGTCTTGTCTGGACACTGCTCACTGGAGTACGCCAGAGCCGGGGGGGTGCCCTACCCTTCATGGCCGGGATTGGGAGGGGCCCCCAAAACGGAGACTGAGCTGGAGACCCTCCACAAGACTTGTGGGTCTATCCCAGGGGGCCTGGTGGAGCTGGCACCAAAGAGGAGCTAAAAAGGAGGAGAAGCCCTACTTTTTGGCTAAAAAGAGGAATGTGGTTGGTGGTCAGCATGCAGGTTGTGTCCAGGGCCCCTGAGGACCCTGGTGGAAATAGCTAGTTGTCACTGAGGAGTTCTGAGGGACTGCTAGGAACTCTTGAAGTTAAACCCATCTGATTCTCACAGATTATTCTTGGGATTCTAAAGGCTCCCCAAGGCATTATTCTGTGACTAAGACTCTGAGTACTCTGGGAGTCCTGACCAGATAGATTTAATTGATATTTATAGGACATTCCATCCAAAAACAGCAGATTACACTTTCTTCATAAGTGTGCACGGAACATTCTCCAGGATTGATTACACATTGGGTCACAAATGAAACCTCAGTAAATTTAAGAAAATTTAAATCATATCAAGCATCTTTTCTGACCACAACCCTATGAGATTAGAAATCAATTACAGGGAAAAAAATGTAAAAGACACAAACACATGGAGGCTAAACAATATGTTACTAAATAACAAAGAGATCACTGAAGAAATCAAAGAGGAAATCAAAATATACCTAGAGACAAATGACACTGAAAACACAATGATCCAAAACTTATTCGATGCAGCAAAAGCAGTTCTAAGAGGGAAGCTTATAGCAATACAAGCCTACCTCAAGAAACAAGGAAAATCTCAAATAAACAATCTAACCTTACACCTAAAGGAACTAGAGAAAGAAGAACAAAAAAAACCCAAAGTTAGCAGAAGGAAAGAAATCATAAAGATCAGAGCAGATATAAATGAAATAGAAACAAAGAAAACAATAGCAAAGATCAATAAAATTAAAAGCTGGTTCTCTGAGAAGATAAACCAAATTGATAAACCATTAACCAGACTCATCAAGAAAAAGAGGGACAGAACTCAAATCATTAAAATTACAAGTGAAAAAGGAGAAGTTACAACAGACACCGCAGAAATACAAAGCATCCTAAGAGACTGCTACAAGCAACTCTGTGTCCATAAAATGTACAACCTAGAAGAAATGGACAAATTCTTAGAAAGGTATAACCTTCCAAGACTGAACCAGGAAGAAATAGAAAACATGAACAGACCAATTACAAGTAATGAAATTGAAACTGTGATTAAAAAGCTTCCAACAAACAAAAGTCCAGCACCAGATGGCTTCACAGGTGAAGTCCATCAAACATTTAGAGAAGAGCTAACACCCATCCTTCTCAAACTCTTCCAAAAAATTGCAGAGGAGGGAACACTCCCAAACTCATTCTATGAGGCCACCATCGCCCTGATACCAAAACCAAACGAAGATACTACAAAAACCGAAAATTACAGACTAATATCACTGACGAATATAGATGCAAAAATCCTCAACAAAATACTAGCAAACAGAATCCAACAACACATTAAAAGAATCATACACCTTGATCAAGTGGGATTAATCCCAGGGATGCAAGGATTCTTCAGTATACGCAAATCAATCAGTGTGATAAACCATATTAACAAACTGAAGAAGAAAAACCATATGATCATCTCAATAGATGCAGAAAAAGCTTTTGACAAAATTCAACACCCATTTATGATAAAAAGTCTCCAGAAAGTGGGCATAGAGGGAACCTACCTCAACATAATAAAAGCCATATATGACAAACCCACAGCAAACATTATTCTCAATGGTGAAAGACTGAAAGCATTTCCTCTAAGATCAGGAACAAAACAGCGATGTCCACTCTCACCACTACCATTCAACATAGTTTTGGAAGTCCTAGCCACGGCCATCAGAGAAGAAAAAGAAATAAAAGGAATACAAATTGGAAAAGAAGAAGTAAAACTGTCACTGTTTGCAGATGACATGATACTATACATAGAGAATCCTAAAGATGCCACCAGAAAACTACTAGAGCTAATCAATGAATTTGGTAAAGTTGCAGGATACAAAATTAATGCACAGAAATCTCTTGCTTTCCTATACACTAATGATGAAAAATCTGAAAGAGAAATTAAGGAAACGCTCCCATTTACCATTGCAACAAAAAGAATAAAATACCTAGGAATAAACCTACCTAGGGAGACAAAAGACCTGTATGCAGAAAGCTATAAGACACTGATGAAAGAAATTAAAGATGATACCAACAGATGGAGAGATATACCATGTTCTTGGATTGGAAGATTCAATATTGTGAAAATGACTATACTACCCACAGCAATCTACAGATTCAATGCAATCCCTATCAAATAACCAATGGCATTTTTCACAGAACCAGAACAAAACATCTTAAAATTTCTATGGAGACACAAAAGACCCCAAATAGCCAAAGCAGTCTTTTTTAAAATTTAATTATTTATTTTGGTTGCACTGGGTCTTTGTTGCTGCGTGCAGAATTTCTCTAGTTGTGTCGAGCGGGGGCTACTCTTTGTTGCAGTGCGTGGTCTTCTCATTGTGGTGGCTTCTCTTGTTGCAGAGCACAGGTACTAGGCATGCAGCCTTCAGTAGTTGTGGCAGGTGGGCTTGGTAGTTGTGGCGCACAGACTTAGTTGCTCCGCAGCACGTGGGATCTTCCCGGACCAGGGCTCGAACCCATGTCCCCTGCACTGGCAGGTGGATTCTTAACCACTGCACCACCAGGGAAGTCTGCCAAAGCAGTCTTGAAGGAGAAAAACAGAGCTGGAGGAATCAGGCTCCTGGACTTCAGGCTATACTACAAAGCTACAGTAATCAAGACAATATGATACTGGCACAAAAACATAAATATAGATCAATGGAATAGGATAGAAAGCCCAGAGATAAACTCACACACCTATGGTCAACTAATCTATGACAAAGGAGGCAAGGATATACAATGGTGAAAAGACCACCTCTTCAATACCATTGCTGGGAAAACTGTACAGCTACATGTAAAAGAATGAAATTAGAACACTCCTTAACACCATACACAAAAATAAACTCAAAATGGATTAGAGACCTAGATGTAAGACTGGACACTATAAAACTCTTAGAGGAAAACATAGGAAGAGCACTCTTTGACATAAATCACAGCAAGATCTTTTTTTTTTTTTTTTTTTGCGGTACGCGGGCCTCTCACTGCTGTGGCCTCTCCGTTGCAGAGCACAGGCTCCGGACACGCAGGCTCTGCAGCCATGGCTCATGGGCTCAGCCGCTCCGTGGCATTTGGGATCTTCCTGGACCAGGGCACGATCCCATGTCCCCTGCATTGGCAGGTGGACTCTCAACTACTGCGCCACCAGGGAAGCCCCAGCAAAATCTTTTTTGATCCACCTCCTAGAGTAATGGAAATAAAAACAAAAGTAAACAAATGGGACCTAATGAAACTTAAAAAGCTTTTGCACAGCAAAGGAAACTGCAAACAAGACGAAAAGACAACCCTCAGAATGGGAACAAATATTTGCAAACGAATCAACAGACGAAGGATTAAACTCCAAAATATAGAAACAGCTCAATATTAAAAAAACAAACAACCCAATCCAAAAATGTGCAGGAGACCTAAATAGACATTTCTCCAAAGAAGACATGCAGATGGCCAAGAAGCACATGGAAAGCTGCTCAACGTCACTAATTATTAGAGAAATGCAAATCAAAACTACAATGAGGTATCACCTCACACCAGTTAGAATGGGCATCATCAGAAAATCTACAATCAACAAATGCTAGAGAGGGTGTGGAGAAAAGGGAACCCTCTTGCACTGTTGGTGGGAATGTAAATTGATACAGCTACTATGGAGAATGGTACAGAGGTTCCTTAAAAAACTAAAAACAGAATTACCATATGACCAGCAATCCCACTACTGGGCATATACGCAGAGAAAACCATAATTCAAAAAGACACATGCACCCCAATGTTCATTGCAGCACTATTTACAATAGCCAGGTCATGTAAGCAACCTAAATGCCCATCGACAGATGAATGGATAAAGAAGATGTGGTACATATATACAGTGGAATATTACTCAGCCATAAAAAGGAACGAAATTGGGTCATTTGTAGAGATGTGGATGGATCTAGAGACTGTCATACAGAGTGAAGTAAGTCAGAAAGAGAAAAACAAATATCGTATATTAACGCATAGATGTAGAACCTAGAAAAATGGTACAGATGAACCGGTTTGCAGGGCAGAAATTGAGACACAGATTCAGAGAACAAATGTATGGACACCAAGAGGGGAAAGTGGTGGTGAGGGGGGGTGGTGTGATGAACTGGGAGATTGCGATTGACATATATACACCAGTATGTATAGAGTGGATAACTAATAAGAACCTGCTGTATAAAAAAATAAATTAAATAAAATTCAAATAAAACCAACAATCCTCCCAAAAGGTTTCTGGGAAAATGATGGAGTAGGAAGCAACAGTAAGGTATCTCACCTGAACAACAGTTGCACTGGCAGAATCTGTCTGATGTACATATTTTGTAACTCTGGAATCTATTAAGGGATTGCAACTTCCAGGGGAAGGCTCAGACAGGAAATTGCAGTTAATTTCCATCAATTTCAGCTCTTAGCACAGTAGCAGGTACCCATCCCCCACCCTCAGCCAGGTTGCAGGAAGCTGTGCCCATGTTCCTGGAGCAGCTTGCAAAGAGCTTGCAGGAGCCAGAGGGGGCAAAAAGGGCCCTGTCCTCCAAATAGCAGGAATCCCTGCTCTGATTGCTGATTCCGCTTCTTATCTTAGAGGTACAAAGAGGAGGCCAGCCATTGTTGTTGCCCTCCTTCCTCCCCTCCTGGTAACACAAAACCTACAGAGACTAAATCATGAAGAAATAGAACATTTGAAACTATCTATGACTAATAAGGAGATTGAATCAGTAATCAAAAATCTTCCAAAAAAGAAAAGCCGTGGACCTGGTGGCTTCACTGGTGAATTCTACCAAATATTTAAGGAAAACTAATACCAATCCTTCTCAAACTTTTCCAAAGAATTGAAGAAGAGGGAAAACCTACTATGCTTAAATGACTATTCTATGAAGCCAGAATTGTGCTGATACCAAAGCCAGACAAAAAAACCCTACAATAAAACTACAGACCTAGAGGAAAACATAGGCAGAACACTCTATGACATAAATCACAGCAAGATCCTTTCTGACCCACCTCCTAGAGTAATGGAAATAAAAACAAAAATAAACAAATGGGACCTAATGAAACTTAAAAAGCTTTTGCACAGCAAAGGAAACCATAATCAAGACCAAAAGACAACCCTCAGAATGGGAGAAAATATTTGCAGAGGAAGCAACTGACAAAGGATTAATCTCCAAAATTTACAAGCAGCTCATGCAGCTCAATAACAAAAAAACAAACAACCCAATCCAAAAATGGGCAGAAGACCTAAACAGACATTTCTCCAAAGAAGATATACAGATTGCCAACAAACACATGAAAGAATGCTCAACATCACTAATCATTAGAGAAATGCAAATCAAAACTACAATGAGATATCATCTCACACCAGTCAGAATGGCCATCATCAAAAAATCTAGAAACAATAAATGCTGGAGAGGGTGTGGAGAAAAGGGAACACTCTTGCACTGCTGGTGGGAATGTGAATTGGTTCAGCCACTATGGAGAACAGTATGGAGGTTCCCTAAAAAACTACAAATAGAACTACCATATGACCCAGCAATCCCACTACTGGGCGTATACCCTGAGAAAACCAAAATTCAAAAAGAGTCATGTACCAAAATGTTCATTGCAGCTCTATTTACAATAGCCCGGAGATGGAAACAACCTAAGTGCCTACCAATCATCGGATGAATGGATAAAGAAGATGTGGCACATATATACAATGGAATATTACTCAGCCATAAAAAGAAACAAAATTGAGCTATTTCTAATGAGATGGATAGACCTAGAGTCTGTCATTCAGAGTGAAGTAAGTCAGAAAAAAAAAGACAAATACCGTATGTTAACACATATATATGGAATTTAAGGGAAAAAAAATGTCATGAAGAACCTAGGGGTAAGACAGGAATAAAGACGCAGACCTACTGGAGAACGGACTTGAGGATGTGGGGAGGGGGAAGGGTGAGCTTTGACAGGGTGAGAGAGAGTCATGGACATATACACACTAACGAACGTAGTAAGGTAGATAGCTAGGGGGAAGCAGCCGCAAGGCACAGGGATATTAGCTCGGTGCTTTGTGACAGCCTGGAGGGGTGGGATAGGGAGAGTGGGAGGGAGGGAGACGCAAGAGGGAAGAGATATGGGGACATATGTATATGTATAACTGATTCACTTTGTTATGAAGCAGAAACTAACACACCATTGTAAAGCAATTATACCCCAATAAAGATGTTTAAAAAAAAAAAAAAAAAACTACAGACCAATATCTGGGCTTCCCTGGTGGCGCAGTGGTTGAGAGTCCGCCTGCCGATGCAAGGGATGCGAGTTCGTGCCCTGGTCCGGGACGATCCCACATGCCGCGGAGCGGCTGGGCCCGTGAGCCGTGGCCGCTGGGCCTGTGCATCCGGAGCCTGTGCTCCGCAACGGGAGAGGCCACAACAGTGAGAGGCCCGCGTACCGGGGGAAAAAAAAAAAAAACAACACAGGGAACATCATATTCAATGGTTAAAGACTGAAAGCTTTTCCTCTAAGATCAGGAACAAGGCAAGGATGTCCACTTTTGCCCTTTCTGTTCAACATAGTACCGGAAGTTCTAACCAGAGCAGTTAGGCAAGAAAAAGAAATAAAATGTACCCAAACTGGAAAGGAAGAATTAAAATCATCCCTGTCCACAGATGACACGATGTTATATGTAGAAAACCCCAAAAAGTCCACCAAAAAATGTTCAAATTAATAAACGAATTTGTTGTCAAACCCAAGTTCATGTGCCCAATGCACAGTGAAGCCAAAGAAATCAAAACTTCGGAGTTTGGAGTGGAGAAAGGTATTGAGAGGGCCAAGCAAGGACACTCATGCTCAAAAGACCCAAAATCCCTGATGGTTTGGGGAAAGTTTTTACAGGCAAAATTTGGGGGGAGGTCTGCAGGGTGTGTGACCTTCCTCTGATTGGTTGGTGGTGAGGTAACAGAGTGGTGGTCCAGGAATCTTCCTTCTGTTTCCAACCAGTCTGGGGTCCATGTGCTTATGTTCAGCCTAAACCTACCATCCCCCACCTGGGTGGGGGCCTTAGTTCTGGTAGAAAAACTCAAGAGATATGTATCAGATTGTCATGCATATTCCTTGAGGGGGAACTGGGACCCTGCCCCATTGTTGTACTATTCCTTCTTTCTGCATTCCCTCATTCCTCTAATTAGTAACTGTTTGGATATGCCATTTGGAACTCAGGGAGGGTCTCGGAGGTTGAAACCTTTTTCCTACAGACAAGAATTGGGTGGGGGGTAGGGCACGGAAAGGCTTTTGTACCTGGGAGGCCCCATAGGGTCCTGCTTGGTTTCAAATTCAGCATAGTAGCAGAATACAATTCAACACACAAAAATCAGTTGCATTTCAATATATTAGCAGTGAACAATCTGAAAAGGAAATTATGAAAACAATTCCACTTACAATAGTATCAAAAAGATTAAAATTCTTAGGAATTAACTTAACGAAGGAGGGGAAAGACGTGTACAATGAAAACTACAAAACATTGCTGAGGGAAATTAAAGAGGACATGAATAAATGGAAACACAACCCTGTTTATAGATTGGAAGATTTAATAAAGTTAAGATGTCAATAGTGCCCAGAGCAATCTATAGATTCAATGTAATCCCTGTCAAAATCCCAACGATTTTTTTTTTTTTACATCTTTATTGGAGTATAATTGCTTTACAATGGTGTGTTAGTTTCTGCTTCATAACAAACTGAATCAGTTATACATATACATATGTTCCCATATCTCTTCCCTCTTGCGTCTCCCTCCTTCCCACCCTCCCTATCCCACCCCTCCAGGCGGTCACAAAGCATGGAGCTGATCTCCCTGTGCTATGCGGCTGCTTCCCACTAGCTATCTACCTTACGTTTGGTAGTGTATATATGTCCATGCCTCTCTCTCACTTTGTCACAGCTTACCCTTCCCGCTCCCCATATCCTCAAGTTCATTCTCTAGTAGGCCTGTGTCTTTATTCCTGTCTTACCCCTAGGTTCTTCATGACACTTTATTTTTTCTTAAATTTCATATATATGTGTTAGCATACGGTATTTGTCTTTCTCTTTCTGACTTACTTCACTCTGTATGACAGACTCTAGGTCTATCCACTTCATTACAAGTAGCTCAATTTCGTTTCTTTTTATGGCTGAGTAATATTCCATTGTATATATGTGCCACATCTTCTTTATCCATTCATCCGATGATGGACACTTAGGTTGTTTCCATCTCCGGGCTATTGTAAATAGAGCTGCAATGAACATTTTTGTACATGACTCTTTTTGAATTATGGTTTTCTCAGGGTATATGCCCAGTAGTGGGATTGCTGGGTCATGTGGTAGTTCTATTTTTAAAAACTATGTAAAAACAATGTAATCCCTGTCAAAATCCCAACTTTTTTTTTTTTTCAAAAATAGAAAAACCCATCCTAAAATTCACTTGGAATCTCAAGGGACTCCAAATAGCCAAAACAATCTTGAAAAACACAAGTAAAGCTGGAGGACTGGGGCTTCCCTGGTGGCGCAGTTGTTAAGAGTCTGCCTGCCAACGCAGGGGACACAGGTTCGAGCCCTGGGCCGGGAAGATCCCACATGCCATGGAGCAACTAAGCCTGTGCACCACAACTACTGAGCGCAAGTTCTGCAACTACTGAAGCCTGCGTGCCTAGAGCCCGTGCTCCGCAACAAGAGAAGCCACCACAATGAGAAGCCCGCGCAACACAACAAAGAGTAGCCCCCACTCACTGCAACTAGAGAAAGCCCACGCACAGCAACAAAGACCCAATGCAGCCAAAAAAACAAAAAAGCTGGAGGACTCACACTTCCTGCTTTCAAAACTTACTACAAAACCACAGTAATCAAGGCAGTGTGTGATACTGGCATAAAGACAGATATATGGAATAGAATAGAGAGTCCAGAAATAAACCCTCCCATATATGATCAAATGGTTTTTGACAAGGGAGCCAAGTCTCTTCAGTGGAGGAAAGGACAGTCCTTTAATAAATGGTGCTGAGAAAACTGGATATTTACATACAGAAGGGTGAGAAGTTGGACCCTTTACTAACATCACGTACAAAAATGAACTCAAATGGATCAAAGACCTAAAAAATATAAAACTCTTAGAAGAAAACATAGGGCAAAAGCTTTATGACGTATTTGGTAATGATTTCTTGGATATAACACTAAAGATACAAACAATAAAAGAAAAAACAGACATATTGGACTTCATGAAACAAATATTTTGCCCATCAAAATACAATAGCAATAGAGTAACAAAGCAACCCACTGAATGGGAGAAAATATTTTAAGATCATATATCTGATAAGGGATTAATATCCAGAATGTATATTATGGAACTCCTAAAACTCAATAACAAAAGAGCAAAAAACCTGATTTTAAAATGGGCAAAGAACTTAGACATTTCTCCAAAGATGATATACAAATGGCCAATAAACTCATGAAAAGATGCTCAGCATTACTGATCATTAGGAAGATGGAAATCAAAGCTACAATGTTTTTAGCTCATTTCCATTAGGATAGCCACTATCAAAAAATCAGAAAATAAGTGTTGGTGAGGATATGGAGACATCGAAACTCTTGTGCACTGTTGATAGAAACATGAAATGGTGCAGCTGCCGTGGAAAACAGAATAGCAGTTCCTTAAAAAACTAAACATAGAATGATCCAGCAATCCAGCAGTATCTGATCCAGCAATTCCACTTGTGGGTATATACCCAAAAGGAGTAAAAGCAAGGTCTCGAAGAGCTTTGTGTACACCCATGTTCATAGCAGCATTATTCATGATAGCTAAAACATGGAAGCAATCCGTGTGTCTATAAACAGATGAATGGATAAGCAAAATGTGGTATGTACATGTGATGGATATTACTTTAAAAAGGAAGGAAAATCTGATATATGCTACAACACGAATGAACCTTGAGGATGTTATGCTAAGTAAAACAAGCCTGATCCAAAGGACAAATATTGTAGATCCCACTTGTATGAGATACTTAATCAAAATCATAGCGACAGAAAGTAAAATGGTGGTTGCCAGGGGCTGGGGGGAAGGGAGAGGGAATGGATAGTTGTTATTTAATGCCAGTTTTATAAGATGAAAGGAGTTATGGAGATGGGTGGTGGTGATGGTTGCGCGAAATCATGCATGTATTTGATACCACGGAACCGTACACTTCAAAATGGTTAAGATGGTAAATTTTATGTTGTGTATATTTTACCACGATGAAAAGACATTGGAAAAACAAACCAAGACAGCAACAAAAACAACCAACTGCACAAGCAAGCTGGGTGGAGGATAAGAGGGGAAAAATAAGACTTATTTATATGATATGTTTTAATTCAGAAGTCAGCAAACTACGGCTCATGAGACAAATCCAGCCAGTTGACTGTTTTTGTAAATAAAGTTTACATCTTTTCAATATACATATAAAATATATGCCAATATGTATATTATATACATGTGTGTATATAATATATATTTTTGCCCCAAGGAGGTATATCTAGATGGCTAAGAAATCCGGCTGACGTCTTCTTCCTCTTGTCTCTGTGTCTCTATGTAAGCAAGAGCCACACACTTGGCTGCAAGAAAGTCATGGTCAGGTGTGAAGGAGGGAGAAGATCTATACAACTTTGCATTCATCACCGCAGTGGAGTGTCTACAAATTACCCACCTCTACACCCAAATTACTGCAGTTTACATAAACTGCGAACTATAAAAAGCAGTAAAGGGACTTTCCTGGTGGTGCAGTTGTTAAGAATCTGCCTGCCAATGCAGGGGACTCGGGTTCGAGCCCTGGTCCAGGAAGATCTCACATGCTGCGGAGCAGCTAAGCCCGTGCACCACAACTACTGAGCCTGTGCTCTACAGCCCACAAGCCACAACTACTGAGCCTGTGTGCTACAACTACTGAAGCCCGCATGCCTAGAGCCTGTGCTCTGCAACAAGAGAAGCCACCACAATGAGAAGCCCACACACCGCAAGGAAGAGCAGACCCTGAAAGCCTGTGTGCAGCAACTAAGACCCAATGCAGCCAAGAAATTTATTTTTTTTAAAAAAGCAATAAAATGTGCTCTGTGTTGGGCCCTGGGTCTATAAACTGAAACTAAATTTGATCTGATAAACTTTAATAATATAAAAAGCTCTTGAACCTGGAGGTGGGAAACTGATTTTGTAAAATCTTTTTGTTTTTGAAATCATTATAGATGCATAGGAAGTTGCAAAGATAGTACAAAGAGGTCCCAAGTTTCTTTTGCCCAGTCTTCCCCAATGGTTGCAACTTATGTAATGCCCAGTGGTTACATCTTACATACAGTATCAAAATCAGGAAACTGACATTGGTACAATGTGTGTGTATAATTCTATGTCATTTCATCACCTGTGTAGATTTGTGTAACAACCACTGCAATCAAGATACAGAACTATTCCTTCACCGCAAAGATCCCCTCCAGCTACTCCTTTATAATCACACCTACTCCCTCCCTCACATCACCCCTGACCCCTGGCCCTCAATAATTTGTCCTTCATCTCTTGAAGAGACTGAGTTTTAAATTCAGCTTCTGACCCTGCCAGCCGTGTGACCTTGGATAGGTCACTTCTCTTTTCTGGACTTTGATCATCACATAAGACAAGGTTGGGTTACATCAGCATTTCTCTCAAAATTCCACAGGGTTTATGAAAAGGAAAACAGGGTTTTATGGCGAAATAAACTAGGGACATTCTGCTTTAAATAATGATAAGGTGGCTTCTTTGTTGTCAATCCTCAGTCCTTTAATATGCTAAGGTGAATTGTGAATCATTCAGTGTGAGATGTGTTTGCAGCATTTTCCAAATTTATTTGAACACAGAATGCCACTCCCTCCTTTTAAAAATACCTTCTAGAACTACTTTTTGAGGGATTATACTTTGAGATATGTTGTTTCAGAGGATCTCTGAGGTGCCTTCCAGATGAGAATGTCTTCTATGACCTCTGTAGGGGGTTGAATTTTGCCCCCAAAAGACATCTCCACTCAGAAGCCCAGAATGTGACCTTATTTGGAATAAGGGCCTTTGCAGATGTAATTAAGGTAAGGATCTTGAAGTGAGATCACCCTGGATTAGCGTGAGCCCTAAATCCAATGAAAAATGTCTCTATGAGAGACGAGAAAGAAGGACACGCATAGACACAGAGGAAAAGGCCGTGTGAAGACAAGGGCAGAGGTCGCAGGCAGCCAGAAGCCAAGGATTGCCAAGGATCACCCGCAGCCCCCAGAAGCCACAAGAGGGCATGGAATGGATTCTTTCTCAGAGCCTCCAGAAGGAACCAACCCTGTCCAAACTTTTTTTTTTGCGGGCCTCTCACTGCTGTGGCCTCTCCCGTTGCAGAGCACAGGCTCCGGATGCGCAGGCTCAGAGGCCATGGCTCATGGGCCCAGCCACGCCGTGGCATGTGGGATCTTCCCGGACCGGGGCACGAACCCGTGTCCCCTGCATCGGCAGGCGGACTCTCAACCACTGCGCCACCAGGGAAGCCCCTGCCCAAACTTTGATTTCAGACTTTTGGCCTCCAGAACTGTGAGAGAATTAATTTTTGTTGTTTTAAGCCCTCCAGGTTGTGGTTATTTGTTCTGACAGCCCTAAGAAATGCATCTACCCATTGTTAAGAATCCTGGGGATTTTGAAGCCAAGAGGGGTCTCCTTTAAGTGTCTTGAGCCACCAAGCTCCTTCCCTACTTAGCGCCTTTGCACATGCTGGCCTCTCTGCCACGAGCACTCTTCTGCATGCTCTCTCATGTCAGTCTACCTCTCTTTCTTCTGGCATTCATTCAATGTCGTCTCCTTAGAGGGATCATGCCCAACCTCCCCATCTAAAGCAGCCCACCCCATCTTCTCTAACACTACATGCATACCTTTTCTTCCCAGCAGTTAGCCCACTGGGTAACCACAGGTTCATTTGTTGGTTTGTCTGACTAGCGTCTGTTCTCCATGAGGGCAGGAACAGTGTCTAGTTTGTGGGCCTCATTTACCCGGGCTCTGGGATCGTGCCTGACACGTGAGAGGTGCTCACTGAGTATTCAGTGAAAAAAAGGAAAGGGAGGAAGGGAGAGGGAGAAAGAACACAGCAACTCCTTGTGGATCAAGGGCCTGGCATCACACAGACAGCGCTGGGGGGGCACGTGCGAGGCCCGGCAGCTCCTCTCCTGGATGTTTCTCCTGCAGGACCTTTTGCGTGTTGCTTTGAGGCAGCTGCCGGCTGCTGGCATTGAGTCCACAGTGAGGCTGCCCCCTTGCCCGGCATTGTTCTACACTCTGGACGGGACCATGAACATGGCAGATCCCTGCTCTGAGGAGCTTTGCCCGGAGAGGTGAAAGAGACTATAAACACAGAAGCACATAAATAAGGTGATTTCCAGTATGAGGCCAAACTGTGAAGACAATAAAATAGGGTAGTGTAACAGAGTGGGCCTCGGGGGTCGGGGGGGGGGGGCGCTACTTTCTGCAGGTGGTCAGGGGACGTTTCTTTAAGGAGGTGACAGCTGAACTGGAACCAGAATGATGAAAAGCTGGCAGCCTTGTGAAGTTCCCGAGAAGGACACCTCAGGCCCTGAGCCAGGCTGATCTGGGACAGTCAAAGCTGGGATGCCATGAGCAGGGAGGAGGTGGGAGGGGCCACACCTGGAAGTCCTGCGGGCCACAGCCAGGGGCTGGAGTTTATTCCAAGCACAGTGGGCAGCTGTCAGAAGCCTTTAAGCGGGGGAGTGACTTT
Organism: Phocoena sinus; assembly: GCF_008692025.1. Lineage (NCBI taxonomy): Eukaryota > Metazoa > Chordata > Mammalia > Artiodactyla > Phocoenidae > Phocoena > Phocoena sinus. The sequence continues at coordinate 34,392,795 of NC_045782.1, forward strand.
TTTTTTTTTTAATATAAATTTATTTATTTATTTTTGCTGTGTTGGGTCTTCGTTTCTGTGCGTGGGGTTTCTCTGGTTGCGGCGAGCAGGGGCCACTCTTCATCGCGGTGCGCGGGCCTCTCACTGTCGCGAACTTCTCTTGTTGCGGAGCACAGGCTCCAGACGCGCAGGCTCAGTAGCTGTGGTGCACGGGCTTAGTTGCTCCGCGGCATGTGGGATCTTCCCAGACCAGGGCTCGAACCCGCGTCCCCTGCATTGGCAGGCAGATTCTCAACCACTGCGCCACCAGGGAAGCCCGGGAGTGACTTATTTATGCTTTAGAAAGATTTTGGCTGCAGTGAACAGGATGAACTGCAGGGGGTGAGATGGAGGCCAGTTAGGACATCAGTAGGACCGCCTAGGCTAGCCTTGACAGTGACTTTGTCTAGGGCTGTAGTGGTGAAATGGTGAGAAGGGGACATGGATCTGTTCTGGAGGCAAGATGAGGGGGTGAGGGAAAGAGGGAAATTAGAATAATTCAGTTCTTGGGCCTGAACAGCAGGCTGGCAGGTAGTACCATCTATTTATGATGGAACAACTTGGGGAGGACTGGATTTGGGGTGGGGTGGAGGGAAATTAGAACCTAGTTTGGACTGTGAAATGCATCCAAGTGGAGATGTTAGGTAGTTAAATATCTAAGTCTGGATCTCGGGGGAGAAGTCTCAGCCAGAGATAAAGATTTGTGATTCAGCAGACAATAGATGGTCTATGAAGCCACAGAACCGGCTAAGACCCACTACAGGAGTGAGTGAAGGTGAAGACGAGAGGCCCAAGGACAGAGCCTCGAGTCAACTGTCATTCAAAGCTGGTAGAGGGGGAGGAAAGTGAAGGAGCCTGAAAAGGAACAGCAGTGCAGGACAAAAACCAGGGAAAGTGGCATCAGAGAAGTACAGACAAGAAGCTTCTTCAAGAAGGAGGAAATGGCCAAATGTGTCAAATGCCCAGAGACCGAGTAAATGAGGCTTGAGAATTGACCTTTGACTTCAGCAAGATGTAGGTGACGTGGACAAGAGCCATTTCATGGGGACAAAGGGCTGACTGGAGCAGGGTAAAATGACAACGGGAGGGTTTCTCTAAGACAGGTCATGGGACACAGTGATGCACATGTGATAATGATAAAGGTCCAGTAATGAGGGAGAGATAGCTGATGCAGGAATAACTGCAGGAGTGAGGTCCTGAGAAGCTTGGAGAGGGGGAATCCAGCTGGAGGTGTGGAATGCAGTTTCCACTGTAGTCAGAGGTGGTGGGGGGGATGGGGGCAGAATTGGGTGGTTCTTGTGTGATGGCAACCAATTTTCCTCTGAAGTCTGTGGTGCCATCACCACCTGAAATTGAGGTTGGGAGATTAGAGTAGAATTAGTCATCTCAAGAGTGAGGAAGTAAATCTTCTAAGGCATCGAGGGTCCACTTGAGATTTTTTTTTTTTTTTTTTTTTGTGGTACGCGGGCCTCTCACTGTTGTGGCCTCTCCCATTGCGGAGCATAGGCTCCAGACGTGCAGGTTCAGCGGCCACGGCTCATGGGCCCGGCCACTCCGCGACATGTGGGATCTTCCTGGACCGGGGCACGAACTCATGTCCCCTGCATCGGCAGGCGGACTCTCAACCACTGCGCCACCAGGGAAGCCCCAAGATTTTTTTTTTTGGAAATTTATTTATTTTATTTATTTCTTTTTGGCTGTGTTTGGTCTTCGTTGCTGCACCCGGGGCTACTCTTCATTGTGATGCGTGCTCTTCTCATTGCAGAGGCTTCTGTGGTTGTGGAGCATGGGTTCTAGGCGTGCAGGCTTCAGTAGTTGTGGCACGTGGGCTCAGTAGTTGTGGCTCGTGGGCTCTAGAGCGCAGGCTCAGTAGTTGCGGCGCTTGGGTGTAGTTGCTCTGCAGCATGTGGGATCCTCCCGGACCAGGGCTTGAACTCGTGTCCCCTGCATTGGCAGGCGGATTCTCAACCACTGTGCCACCAGGGAAGCCCCCTCGCTTGAGATTTGTAGTTTTGATTTGGAAGTGAGTCCAGTTGCACAGGTGTACTGGTTCTTGAGCAGAAGTTGGTTCCAACCAGTGTTTGGGATTTTCCCAGTCGAGTACAATGGACGCAGAAAAGGGTAAAGGAGTTGGATGCAGGGCAGTGATTATCAGGAGGGATCCAGGACTCCAAGCTGGGTAAGGGCAGTGAGGATGTAGCTGACGGCACGGCAGGAGGCAAAGGCCAATGGCTCGGAGGTTTCAGTGGGCTCAGAATCCATGGCGTGGGGCTAATAACAGTACCTGAGCTGGAGGAATGGAGGTGATGGTCAGGGGGTGGGAGGGTTGAAGTTACCAGGGATGACAAGATCAGGGGTGTCCACTTGAGGGTGCGGCCGAGGTGTGGCTGGGAAGAAGCTGTTGGAATCAAGGAGGGTCTCTGAATTCTCTGAGCTTCTCGGCCCCTCCCAACCTGCGAGTGAGAGAGCAACCTCCTACTGGGGTGGGCAGGGGTACACCTCTTCATTGTGCAAACGGGCTGAGGCCTGAGGATGCTGGATGCTGAAGCTAAAATGTCAGAGGCTGGAGTTCTGACTGAGTCCTGGGGTGAGGGAGGGTTCTTGGTGTCATCCTTCCTCCCAGCTTGCACAGCCGCAGGGCTCCTTTCTCCTCCCCCTTCCTCCCGCCTCCCGCCTGCTCCCTGCCTCACAGATTTTCCTGCACTGCCCAGTCCTCCGGAGAGCCCCTGCAGACAGAAGGGCACGTCCACAGCCACAAGGAGCGCCTTCTTGAAGGTAACCAGGCTGCATGTGGCATTGAAATGCCTGTGGCAGACTTTCACATTTGTTCCCTCACTCACTTAGGTAATCATTCATTCACTGGTTAAGTGATTTCACCTCTCGGTTGTTCTTCATTAGGTCCGAGCTGCTAAAGCAAGCTCAAGGGATGAATTCTCAGTCGCCATGAGACTGCGCATCCACCCAGTCCGCCAACCAGACGTCCGACATGCACTGGGTGCCCGTCACTGTCCTGCATAAGTGTGACATACAGGCATCACGTGACCTCACACGTCTGGCAGGTCCCATGTCCATCGCTTATCTATTCCCTGGGTCCTATACATGTGTGTGTGCCACATCCGAATCTGAATTCTTTGAGCCTCTTCCTCATAGCAGGGCTGATACTACATGAATCGCCATCGATCAGAGTTCATGTGATGAATCTTCATTAACTTCTAAAGCCGCCTATATTTTCCATTAGAGAGATCTTTTACATATTTGTGAAAGTCATGCTGGCTCATTGTGGAAAATGTAAACAATGACAAAGCATACAAAGTAAAAAAACCACTTCCATCCCACAGTGCCAACCGCTGTTAAAAGGGTGGCAAATGTGGATTAATTTATATCCTTCTAGATCTTTTCTATACATTTGCAAAGGGGGAAAACATATATATTATATGATGAAGTCTATGTTTACAGATTGAGATCATAGACGATTGTTCTGCAACTTGCTTTTTCTCTGCAGCAATAAATGATGGACAACGTGCCAGGTCAGTGCTTCAGATCCACTTATTCTCTTTAAGGGCTGCAGAGCATTCACAATATGGAAGGACCTGGTATATTTAACAGGCTATCAAGGACATTCAGGGTATTTTTCATTTACCGCCAGCTACAATGCTGCCATGGATATCTCTTTAAGCACTTTTTTTTTAAACATCTTTATTGGCGTATAATTGCTTTACAATGGTGTGTTAGTTTCTGCTTTACAACAGAGTCAGCTATACATATACATATATCCCCGTATCTCCTCCCTCTTGCGTGTCCCTCCCACCCTCCTTATCCCACCCCTCTAGATGGACACAAAGCACAGAGCTGATCTCCCTGTGCTATGCGACTGCTTCCCACTAGCTGTTTTACATTTGGTAGTGTATATATATATATCCATGCCACTCTCTCACTTTGTCCCAGCTTACCCTTCCCCCTCCCAGTGTCCTCAAGTCTATTCTCTATTAGGTCTGCATCTTTATTCCCATCCTGCCCCTAGGTTCTTCATGACTTTTTTTTTTTTTTTTAGATTCCATATATATGCGTTAGCATACGGTATTTGTTCTTCTCTTTCTGAGTCACTTCACTCTGTATGACAGACTCTAGGTCCATCCACCTCACTACATATAACTCAATTTCGTTTCTTTTTATGGCTGAGTAATATTCCATTGTATGTATCTTTAAGCTCTTTTGTATGAGCATTTCTGAAGGATTATTCCTAGAAATGGAATTGCTGGGTCACGTGCATTTAAAATTTTAATGGCTACCCAGGGCCAGGCATAGCGTCAGACACATAGTAGGGTCTTTGTAAGTATCTGTGGCATGAATGGATACTGCTGGATTGCCCTCCAGGAAAAACACACTATTTCCACTACCACCAACAGCAAACAGAGAGCCACAGAACTGACAATTTCTGCTACTGGGTCCCAGCCCCACTGGGCTTCACGACAACCACTTTCCTCCAAGCCACTCTGCTGCTGCTGGGAAGGATTTAAAGACCCTATGTCACCTTCGGTGAAAGGCAGGCAGCATCCAGGCAGAGGGTGACCTCCTCTCCCAGGTCTGCAAAGGCCATGGCTTCACATCCTCCCACTGGGGTGGGTGTTTACCAGTGAGGGCAACGTCAGCTCTGGGACTTCTCCAATGGGAACTCGCCATGTTTACACAAGCACCCACATATCTTCCTTCTGCTCCCCCTTATCAACCTCTGAAACTGAAGGGAAACTTCCCATGGCTGGGCTCACTCCACTGCCAACTCTGGAACTCTATTGTCAGTAACTGCTGTTCTTCCTCTGGGGCCTCGTCTCCAGCAGGAACCCCCAGCCAGACAGCCCGTTTCTAGCATCTTTGGGGCTGGCCGTGCCATCTCCCTTCCCCTGGCCCTATCACCTGCCTGGGTCCTGAAAAATTATTGGAAGAGCCCCGGAGGCCAAGAAAATTATTGGAAGAGCCCCGGAGGAGGCCAGCACGCCGGAGCCAGTTCTACCTCTGACCCTCGTAGGAACTTTGGGCCGGCATTGCTCTGTGCCCTCTGCCTGGGGACGAAGGCTGGCATTCAGAGGCTGCCGGGAAGCAGTGCAAAGGCAAGGTCAGGTGGAGAGGCCCAGGCCTCCTGAGCCCCCAAGATGCTGGCGTGGGGGTGTCTCTCCCGCTGCGTGTCCCACACCAGGCTTCCAGCTCCACGGGGCTGCAGGCCCCCGCAGGGATAACGCCCTGTGAAGACTCTGCCGTGCTGCAATGGTGAGCGCCTCTCCTCTTCGGGTGCTCAACCCCGCAGATGGGGCTGAGGCGGTGGTGCCCAGAACCACGCGGGACTGGAGAAGGGCAGACCTGCTCTCTCTCCTCCCTCCAGAGATTCCAGGGTGGGGCAGATCAAGGTTTTCCAGGCCCTGCCCCAGCTCGCCTCCCCACTGCCCCCTCCCCACCCCCGTGGTGAGAGAGTCAGAGAGCTGAGCTCTATGTGTCCCGAGGGAAAGCAGCGGGAGGGTAGGATGAGGAAGCACACAATGGTCACTCCCAGCCCATCCCCATTCCCCGTCCGGGCTCTGTGGCACCCAGAGACCTCAAGGAACCAGAGGTCAAAGCATCTGCCAAGATCCTCTCCCGGAGGGTGGCCCACAGAAGTACTGTCCTCCCAGGCTCATCAACGGTGGGATTTCAGGCACGGTGACCCCCCCGCCAGCTGTGTCCCCTAGCATTGCCTGGGCTCACCTCCCCACACAGTCAGAGGCAGACTCTCAGATTTAGTGAGAACTCATGTTGCAGGGGAGGGGAATGTACAATGGGGTCTTCTCTAGTCAGGTAGAATGGAAGGCAGAGCCCAGGTAGAGCTCAGGCAGTCCTGTCTCCCAGAGTGCATCAGCGCCCTCCAAAACATCTCAGAGCTGGCTGTCCAGTCCACGCTCGTACCGCCAGAGCACAGCTCCCTCCACTCTCAGAACACCTCGTTCCACCGCTGGGCACCTCCAACTGTTCACGTTTTCCTCCAGGCAGCCTCTACCTTGCAATGGTGGGTGAGGGAGGGGTGGACATGTCACTCCAGACCAGCCCTTGGGACAAGAGAAGCAACTGGCATGGAACCGGGGTAGGAAAAGCAATAAGTTAAAGCCAAGAATGGCCAGAGGTCTGGCACGACGGGCGGGGGCGAGTCTCTGGCTTGATCCAGGAGGCCCTGGGGAGGAGGCGGCTGATGACAAGGTTCCAGGCAGGAGGTGGCTCAGAAGGTGGGGTTGTCGACGCCGCTGCGCACCCCGGCGTGTTCTTCGGGCCTGAAGCTGTAGGGAGGGGGTGGCTCCACGGGAGGCAGACCCACGACGGCCTTCAGGATAATCTGCAGGGAAAGGAGGGGACAGAGACTTCTTAGGACCTGCCACTGGCCACTGCCACCCATGTGCCGGTGGTGGCATGTTTACCAGGGAGAAGGGTGACCCGACGCTGGTTGCAGAGCCCTCCCTAGGGCCCAAAGGCTTGGCGTAAGGACACCCTCCACTGCCCCCGTTGCTCTAAAAATCTGAATGGGGAGGCACAGAGAGCCGAGGGACAGGGCAGGGGTTGGGGTGGATACCAACCTCGCTGTAGGGGGGTGGGGGCTCACAAATGGATGCTGTGACCCTCTCTGCGGGAGTAATGGGGGGCCGTTCTGGGGGCCCCTCATGATCCGTTGGGGGGTCCTGCTCCGACTTTCTGCAGTTGCGACAGAAGCGCTTAGCCAGGCCACAGAGGCACAAGAGGGGTACGATGATCAGAAACACGACGACAAAGATCCTGGGGTAAGGAACCACCAACGTCAGCCTGAGTCTCCAGCCATCCCCGCTGCACCTCCCTCCCTCCCCTGACCTACACCCACCCCTCAGCAGGAAGTCCAGTCCAGTCCTGGGTGGGCCAGAGGAACTGGCCCAAGGTTCACCTCAAGGGGCCAGAGAAGAGCTGGAACTGCTCTGGCTGGTACTCTTGGCAGCAGCTGTTACCACAGCAGTTGAACCCTTTAGGGCAGGTGCTGCGGACCGGGTCAGAGAGAGGCCATTGGTACCAAGGTGCGGAGGCCGAAGGATCCCAGCTTCCCTAAAACTCACCCATGCGCTCAGGGCACGAGCCACACCCCTAGCAGGGCGGAGGTACAGGCCCCCTGGGCTCAGTGGGAGGAACCTGGGGCTGGGATCATGACCTGGGTTTCAGGCTCAGCTCACTACTGGCCTGATGCACTCGTGCCAAGTCACAGTCCTTGCTGGGCCTCACTTTCCGCATCTATAAGATGGGTGTAACGAAGGTCCTGTCGACCTCACTGGGCGGGTGTGGGGACTGACTGTTGTAGTGGCTACAACATGGCTCTAAGGAGATGTAGACGAAGAGGGACAGTGGGGAGGGGCCGGGAGCTAATTCCAGGAAGAGTGAGCAGATGCTGGTGGCCACGGAGCAGGAGGGACACGGTGTCCCTGGAACATTCAGGGCTGACTGCTGGAAACACTTGGCTGCCCAGAGGCCACCCCCCTCAGCCCCTCCTCATCGTGCTTGGGCTTCTCAGCGTTTATAGAGTGAGAGTGTTTGCCCTCGCTTCCAGGGGGACCCTCAGAGGGGAGGTGGCCTAAGGCTGGCGTCAGAAGGATGGGGATTGGCCCGCAAATGTGAAACTGCCCGTGGATAGGCTGCTGGAAGGAGTGAGGGGCGGAGTCTCCCTGTCGGGGTCGGGGTATGGCTTCTGGCTAGAAGGGGAGAGGGTGAGGATGATGAACGCAGGCAGGGCAGGATCTGGGATGTCTCCTCCCCACAGTGGAAGTTACAGCCCAAATCCCAGACTTACAAGAAGAGACCACATGTGGCTGCAGCCTGTGGAAGAAAAGAGGCGGAGGTCTGGGTCATAAACTGGGGGCTGGGGTTTCCACCAGGTGCTGCCCAGGTACCTCACTGCTAGCAGGTCCCAGAGGATCAGCATCTTCCCCCACACCTGCTCTCCACCTCCCTCCACATGTTCCCCGGGTCGGTGGCTGCAGCCCCAGCGCCACCTCGTGGCCTCAGCTCTCCTTCCTCTCCTCACCACACCTCCTGCCACATTTGCTCACCCCCAGGTCTGTAAGCTCACGCCTTCTGACACCCTTCCAACCCATCCCCACCACGGCCAGGACTCCAGCAACCCCCGCGCCCACCCCGTCACTCCCAACACTGCTGCAAGTTTCTATCCCACACATCTGAACACCTAAAACCTTGCTGGAAGCCTCCCTCAGTGGCTCCCTGGGGCCCAGACACCATGACCAGCCCTATCCCCCATTCCCACTCCCCCTGGCCCTCCTGCACACCCACCCACTGGGAGTTCTCTGAACACGTCTGGCTGTGTTACACATGCCTGCAGGAACAAGCTCCTCCCTCCCTCCCTCTTTTGCACTAGTTCTGTGCCACATGGAGGCTATCATTACGGAATTTAACCTGATTAATAGCAAATATGTGCGTAAGTCCTGCTTGGAAAGTTCTTTCCCCAGGTATCTGAGAGGCTGGCTCCAGCACCTTCTCTGACCATCTAACTTAAAATTACATCTACTCCCCCAAAGCACTCCCTTTCCCCTAACTGTGCTTACTTTATCTGCATAGCTCTTGTCCACATCTAACATACTATATATTTTACTTTATCTTGCTACTTGTTTGTCTCCTCAGTAGAATGTAAACCCCGTCAGGGGAGGGATTTTTGTCTATTGAAAACCAATACTCACGATTTTGGCAGACTGAATGAAAGAGCACTGACAACCTGGTTTCATTTCATCCTGGCTGCTCCCAGACCGTGGGGGAGGAATGCAGGTAGAGGAACACAGCAAACGGGAGGTTATCTGTCACCCCACCCCAGCCTCCAGGGAGATAAACAAGCATGGCTCAAGAATAAGAAGCCAACTTTGGTGAGACCACCATGTCTTTTTTTTTGGCCGCGCCACCAACATGCAGGATCTTAGTTCCCTGACCAGGGATCAAACCCGTGCATCCTGCCGTGGAAGCGCGCAGTCTTAACCACTGTACTGCCAGGGAAGTCCGAAGACCACCATTTTTATATTTCAAGGTATATTTTATATTTCAAGGTATATTTTATACCTTGAAATAACAGTTCAACTGTTAACGACAATAACAGTAAAGCTAAGAATACCGATGACAGCCAATAAGATTTGGGCTGATTCCCACAAGTCTTGGCCAGTGGGCTCAAGAGCAGGAATGAACCCCTGCAGGTTGGCCCAGAGAGGGTAAGGTGACTGCAGAGTTGGGGACAGCCCAAGGGGTCCAGGCACCCAGCGTACCCCCTTTCCCTCAGATCCCATCCCCTGTCCCTCGCCCTTCTCCTGGCCCCCAACTGAGAAAGACAAGCAATGAACGGGTTTATGGAATTAATCCTGAGCTCCTGTTTGGAGGAGTAGGGGATCCTCTTCCCCCACCCCCATTTTAAACAGGTGGTGGTCTCGACCGAGGTGGTGTCAAGCGTTGGGGTAACCTTGGGTAGTTTCAACTTACTTACATGCGGACTGGGGGCATTAACAGCCTGCCGCCTGGAGTTGCTGGGAGGAATCAACAAATGCTCAACCTAATGCTGGCACAAACCCACCGCTGATGATAGAGAAGGAGTAACAGGGCTTCTGGAGCAGAGCCGCTCAGCAGGCAGTGAATGTCGTGGGGGGCAGGCCTGGGCCTTCCCTCAGACTCTTACACAGAAGTTAAAAACCCATGTTCGAGACCTATGTCAGTTTCTAGGATAATCTCCCATCCCAAAACTGGATAGACTGCCCCCATCACTGGGGCAGGGAGGGATGAGGGGGTGTTGAAACCCTGCCTCATCCTCAGAAATCACAGGTTTCAGAGGTCACCCCAGCCTCGGGTCAGGCAGCCAGGTCAAATCCTATCACCAGCTGGAATCCTACCCCCACTCCTAGAAAGGGAAGGGGGAGCCTCCTTTCCTCTAGGGCACAAGCAGAGAAACACAGTCCCAGAGAGGGCTAGGACTTCCCCAAGGTCACCCAGCACTGTGAAGAATGGAGCTGGGGAGATAGGCTGACCAGGCATCCAGATCTCAGTCCAGACCTCAGGCCCTCCGCTAGTCCCCGCTTTCTGACGCAGCGAGAAGGAGCCAAGGCTAACGTGAGGGTCAAAGTCCCCAGTCACCAAGAGGAGCTAAGTGTCAGATGGCGGTGGGCGCGAGTAGTTCCCACGACACAGTCCCCCACGAGATGAAGGAACCCAGGCCTTCTCAGGGCCTCCCTCTGCTCTTAGCTCCCCGGCAGAAAGAGAAAGGAAGTTGCTAACTGCATGTGGTAACGCGGAAATCCTGACAGTGGAAGGTGGTGATCGGGACCCAGAAGCAGGCCCCTGACCCACAAGAGTAGGGCCCCGAAAGTTCCACAACTTTACCTCCCAAGCGCTCACCTGTTGGAGGCCGGCCAGCAGGCCGAGCAGCAAGGTGGGTACTAGGCCAGGCACCCAGGTGGCTGACATCCTGGCAGGGGGGCCACTGAGCTTCCGAGTGTAGGGGAAAGAGGGGAGAGGCGGGGCCGCGACCTCTCCCACGACTCTCCACCTATAGGGCCCCGCCTCGGGATGGGGGCGGAGCTGATGCACCGGGGTTGGGCCGGACCGGGAAGGGAGGGGGAGGGGAGGGGGGGAGGGGAGGGGGAGGGGAGGGGAGGGAAAGAAGTTTGGGTTGGGTTTTGGGAAATGGGAGGTAGAAGAGAGTACTGATTAAAAAATATTGTGGTGTCAGTTTAAGACTGCTGAGCTACCCCTTCCCAACCCTCAACTGCTCCACCCTCTAAGTGATCCCAAGCTTGAGAGGGACTGCTGCGCCTACCAGATGGACAGAGGATGCAGGCAGAGGGAGCTGGACCACTGGAAGTCCCTTCCCACATGGACTTCTGGGGGGCAGAGGTTGAGGGAGAGAGGAAGCGAAGGTCCTGGAGTGGATTGAGGGGATTACAACGGAGGGAGGTGTCACTTTTTTTTAAAAATTTTTTTGGCCAAGAAGGGAGGGAGGGGAGGCCTGATTGATTTCTGGGTCAGGAGAACCTAGAGTAGATCACTAGTACATTCGTACCCCGCCCCCACCCTCCCTGAAATCCTGGAAGGAGGTGTTGGTACACTTCCTCCACTTGACTACAGTGGAAATTAAGGCCACAGGATTCAGAGACTAGTGCCTGAGTCCGCAGCTGGGGCTGAGCGGCAGCCAGGCGAGCTGGGGCGCGTGCGAGCAGGTCCATCCAGATTTCTGGAGAGGCCCCGCGGACGCTGTCCCGGCCGCGTGGGGCTGGATTCAGACCAGCGGCGGCCGCGCCCCGCCCCGGAGGCGTGCTGTGCTTCCCGGATCCGGCCGGCAGGTGGCAGCATCGCTCAACGCGGGCTTCCGCCGGAGTCGGGCAGCGCGGGGCTGGGACCTGGGGCTGGGTCTCCCTGGGCTGCCTACGGGGGGACCCGGCTGGACTGTGCGGTGGGAGGCCGTCTCGGTGGGCGATACGCGAAGGGTGAGAGCCAGACGCCCAGACACAGATGAGACGTAAGGAGACCTCGTGGGAGTTGGAGAGATGGAGCCCGGACCCTTGAGGACGGGGGCGAAATGGAGATGGTGGGTGGGGTGCTGCTCCCAGACCTGGGGAAAGGGGGAGGGCTCCAGGAGAGAATCAGTTCTTTAGACGTCTCCTGCTGCGTCTCAAACCTGACTTTGCCACTGAAAGCTAGCCCCAACCTAGTAAGAAAGGACAACCGTCGTCCTTTGGCTTCTTTTTCTTTTTTCTCTCAGCGCTTTCTCCTTATCTCTGTTTCTCATCTCTCCCAGTCGTGTTTTCTCGGTCTTATGTTTAACCTCTCTTTGGTCCGCCCCATTTCTCCCAGTCTCTGTTTTCCTGTTTCAGTTCCTCCCCATCTCTGTGTCCATGCATTTTCTCTTCATTTCTACATGTTCCCTGTTTTCCCATCTCTGTTTCTCCTCTTTGTTAATCTCTGTCTGTCTCAGTGGAGGTGTCTGTTTTTCTGTCTCTGTTTCCATTTCCCTTGTCTCTGGTTTGGTCCTGTGTCTCCCTGTCTCTGTGTCTGTTTCTCACCAACTCTCCTGGTCTCTCTCTCTTTCTCTGTTTCTGTTTCTCATTATCTCTTGGCCCCTAAGGACAGAATCTTCCAGTTTCCTGGTCCAAGCTGAATTGGGGTCTGGCCCCAGAGAATGCCCTCTCTATTGGAAGTTCCTGGAGACTGATCTGAGAAAGGATGGGGGGCGGCGCACGGCATGTCTTTCCTCCTCCCCCAGCGGTTGGCTCTGGACCTAGCCCACCCCTCTGCCAAGGTGGACCTAGTCCAGAGAGTACTGGAGCTTTCTCCTAGCAGCACCCACGCTGCTGCTTCCTTAGTCTTGAATTTGTTGCTAACTTGGGCTTCCAGGGCCCTGCTACACCAACACCCAAGACCTGAGACACCCCTAACCTCCTGCCTCTCTGCCCAGGCCTGGAGCCCTGTGGAGGTGTGGCCCTTAGGGGAGAGGAAGATGGGTGAGCTTAGGGGAGGAGGGTATCCTAAGGAGTGGAATGAGGGTGCTGAGAAGGGCATGGAGGACCTTGAGGGGTAGATGTGGGAGGCTGAAGAGGTGAAGGGACGAGGCAGGTTGGTGCCCTGAGGAGGAGGGCAGGAGGATGGCCCTTCTTCCTTCAGGCATCCACCAACACAGATGTAGCATTGCCAGACAAAATACCGGATGCCCAGATAAATCTGAATTTCAGGTAAACAGTGAATAACTATTTAGTATAAATAAATATGTCCCATGCAATATTTGGGGCATACTTATACTAAAATGTATTTGTTGTTTATCTGAAATTCTAATTTAACTGGGTGTCCTGTATTTTTATTTGTTAAATCCTGCAACCCTACCCACATCCCTAAAATGTCATAAGAGAATAGCTACTCTATCCTCTGCCCCACATCTCCCCAGTGGGAAAATGAGGCTAGTGGGCAGAGTCCAGAGGGCCTCTGGAATCTGCCTCTGGATCCCCAGTTTTTTTTATGACATCAGACTTCCTTTCTGTGCTCCTTCCTGCAGATGGGAGGTGGGCAGTCCCAGCTCAGGCCAAGAACACCAAGCCCTGTTGCCAGTGTCACCATGGCTCCCAGGGCCCCAGCATTCCTGGTGGGTGAGGTCGGGTGGGGGTGAGGGCATAGTGGGGCCCCAGACTGAGCAGACCCGGGGCCTGTTCTTGTCTAGAGGCAGGAGGGTCCTGGACAAGGACAACATCTGTTCAACACTCAGTCTGGCAGTGGGTGGGCAGTGTGTGCTCACATGTACGTGTATGCTCAGACATCCAGGGACATATGGGCAGAGAGGCCCAGAGACCTCATGCAGTCAGTGGATCCTTCTAGATTCCACTCCAGATTCCATCCGGGGTTTCCCCGAAGCAGCAAACTTGAAATGTCTTCCTACTGGCTCCAGCCTCCCTGGCCCATTCCATAAAGAAGGAGCTGATTGTGTGCCCTACAAGGGCCCAGCTGCAAGGGCCTTGGAGGTCAGCTGGTCCACCCGCTCTCTTCTCAGAGAAGCCAGCTGGAGCCCAGAGGGGCAGAAAGGCCAAGTCACAGGGGACATTGGGGCTGAGTCAAAACCAAACCACGCAGGTCTTAAGACCCCACACCCAGTGGCAGCCTCAGAGGCGGCACACGTGTCGGGGCTGGGGAGCTGCTGCTTGGGATGGAGGAACTCCTCACTGGAGTGGGAGGCCTTGTGCAGCCTGGCTCAGCCCAGGCCCAGGGGCCGGGCCCTGGGGAAGGGGCAAGAGTCAGGCTGAGTTCTGTTCGTCTCAGCCCCCTCCCCGCCATACTGTGGTGGACCCTGATACCCATAAATGACTTATGGTGCTGGGCTGGGATCTTTCCTTCCAAAGTCCCCAGAGTGTTCTGCCGTAAGCTGGCTGTCCGTCTGCAAGGACAGTGTTAGGGTGTGTTAGTAAGTGTGCCACTAGCTATGGTGTGCGGGGTGATCTTAGTCAAGAAAGCAAACTTCTTTGTGCCTTTCTAAACTCATCTGTGAAGGGGGTGCGGAGGTGGATAACAGTACCTCCCTTGTCACTTAGGGTCATCGTGAAGATGAAGGAAGTGGCTCAGTGTCTGGCATATAGTAAAATGGTAAATATTACCTCATTAAGAGTAAGCTACAATAGCCAAGACATGGAAGTAACCTAAATGTCCACCAACAGATGAATGGATAAAGAGGTGGTGTACACACACACACACACACACACACACACACACACACACACACAGTGGAATATTACTGAGCCATAAAAAAAGAACGGACTAATGCCGTTTGCAGCAACATGGATGGACCAAATGTTATCGTATTAAGTCAGTCAGACAGAGAAATATAAATATCATATGATATCACTTATATGTGGAATCTAAAAAATTGATACAAATGAACTTATTTATAAAACAGAAATAGCCTCACAGACATAGAAAACAAATGTGGTTACCAAAGGGAATAGTGAGGGTGGGGGGGAGAGATAAATAGGAGTTTGGGATTAACACATACATGCTACTATATATAAACTAGGCAAACAACAAGGACCTACTGTACAGCACAGGGAACTACTCAATATCTGGTAATAGCCTATAATGGAAAAGAATCTGAAAAAGAATATATATGAATCACTTTGCTGTACACTTGAAACTAACACAAAATTGTAAATTAGCTGTACTTCAATAAAAGAAAAACACAGAAAATAATAATAAGCAGTAAATGTTTCAGTCCTGGCAGAGGAAAAGGGCCCAAAGCTTTTTCTCCTTATTCCACATGGAGGCTGAGGTGCCAAGGATGAACGGTCTTGCTTCCCTCTGAGAATTGTTCTCAGCCTTTCCGGATGGGCCACCCAAAGTCCAGCTCCAACTTCTCTCAGATGCCCTAGACCCCTCTGCTGTCCATTAAGTGCTTTGGGCGCCACCCAAGGGCCAGGTCAGAGGCAGTGGGATGGGTGACCAACCTCAGAGGATGACCTTATGTGGACTACTAGAGGGCCACAGGGGACCGGACATGGCAGTGGTGCTGGGTCCAGAGATTTGAGCAATTCCCTCTCTTCCTGGCTTGTCCCCCGCTTCTGCTCCCCCAGCTGTCCGCTGAGCACTGCCTGGGCTGGCCTCACAGTGGCCGCCCCCGTCGCCCTCATGGGGGCGTGATGTGCTCATCACAGTTGTCCCCCTGCCACTGACTGCCCCCATCCAGTGTGGCTCCCCAGGGCCATCAGGGCTGTCCTCAAGGCCTCCAGCCTGGTCTCCTCCTTGCCCCTGTGGGGGCATGTCACCCTCTCATTCCCTAACTTCCAGAGGCTCCCCACTTCTGCCTGAATAAAGTTCCATCTCAGGGAGACCTTCACCTGAGATGGGACCTTGGG
Source organism: Phocoena sinus (assembly GCF_008692025.1). NCBI lineage: Eukaryota > Metazoa > Chordata > Mammalia > Artiodactyla > Phocoenidae > Phocoena > Phocoena sinus. The sequence goes on from NC_045782.1 coordinate 34,408,205, forward strand.
TCCTTCACCTGTCCTCATGGTGTGCTCGCTCTCCCTGTCCTATGTTCTCTCCAGCCACAGGCCCAGCCCTTGCTGCTTCCCTCCTTTCCTCTGCACCTCGCACACGTGCCCCATGCCCTCCCTGCAACCTAACAAATTCTGATCCATCCTTCAAGGCTCAGCTCAAATACCACCTCCTCCAGAAAGGCTTCCTGGACTTGGATCCTCCTGCAAGAAGTGATGGTCCCCTCCCTGCTCACCCCCACCCAAGCCTTTTCTCTGGGCCTCTCTGATGCCCTTGGCCATTCTCGCTGAAGATGTGTGTACAAGCCCTAATGTTCCCACCGGGCTGCAGGGGCCCGCCCAGTTCTGATTCAGCTTTCATTTCCCATGGTGCTTTGTTCCAAGTAAACACTGGCTGCTCAGGGGCCAGATTTCTCCCAGGGGATGAGGAATTAATTCTCAGAGTCATTGGTGGGGGGCCTTCGGTTAGGGGGGTTGTTCCAGACTTGACCGGGCTCCCCACTTCCATGGGCTGTGTGGTTTGGAGAATCCACCTCTTCTGCTTCCTGTTTCCTCCGCGAGTGTACACATACCCCCCGTGTGGGTGAGATGGCACCCCAGGGATTGAGCAACTCCTACGGGGCGGGGCGTGCTGCAAGGAATGCTTGGCTCTCTCTACACCTTCCAAGAGAGGCAGATGCATGCTAGGTCGCCAATAGGAATTCCTGGCCGCGAGACCAGGGTCTGAGTCTCCTTCCCAGCATCTCTGAAAACTGAAGCCCACCGGCCTGTCACTCATTCTCGAGGTGATGGGTGTGGGTGTGGGGAGATAATGTCTTGAACTGAGCCCCGGGCTTAGCCACAAACCCGTGAGCCAGGAGGATGGAGGGGGTCATGCCACCTGACAATTAACAGTGCAGGGAGCTTATTATCCTAATGAGTGGGTTGGAGGAGCTCAACTAGTGCTCACCTTCCCGGAGTCTTAGCAGAGACAAAAACGGCATTGGGGAGGCATTATCCTTCCAAAGTGTAGGTTTCCGGGGCACAGCCAGGGGTGGGAGGGGAAACACCTCCAGTGAGTAGGTGGTGGGGAGTAGTCGGGGAAGGCTGAGCTAACGAGCTTCGGTTGTCTGGGGTGGCAGATGGAGCACAGCCACTAAGACTCAGGTGGGAGGGGCTCAACTCAGGTTAAGGGTCTTCAGAGCCCCCCAGCCCTGGTCCCCTGCTTCTGAGGCTCCTTCTCCCCAAGTCTTCCCTGCCCCTCGCCCCCTACAGCCCCTCTCCCACCCCCAACCTCGATGTTGACTCTTAAGAGATAGGACTCTGTAGTTAGAGAGAAAGGGGTTGAGGAACCCCTAGGGCCCCCACTTTGTAGCTCTGCTCTTGTTGGCCCCTTGAAAGCGGGCTCTTCTACACCCTGCTTGTGGGTGCCTCTGCTCAGATCCAAATGTTACAGGGGACCGTGGTTAGACTTCAGAAGAACTTCCCGGTCCGAAACAAGCTGGGGGTTCAGGGCTGCCATCGGAAAGGGTGGCCCCTCTGTGGGCGGGGCATATTGAGGGGAGGGCTTCTAAAGAGTCCGGGGACTGAGACTAAAATGCAGAGAAAGCACAGCTTGGGACATCCCTGAAACTGTTCACCGATTAGGGACCTGGGAGTTAGGCAAAGAGCGAGTGTGAGCAGAGGGGCGGGGAAGCGAGGTGGGCAGAGATCGCATCCTTCCGCAAATCACAGCTCCTCTAAGCAGCCACATTGTCTGGCCCCCAGCCGAGGACAGACTTGGCTGGAGTCGCGTGCATGCACGTGTGGGTGGGCGCATGCAGTGTGTGTCTGCGTGTGTGTACGTACGTGTGTGCACACCACCCAGCTTTCTGTGAGGATGTGGCAGCCCTCTCACAGCACCCCCCAGCTTCCTTATCTCCAGGCCAGCCTTTAGTGGGCTGCCTCCAGGGTCCCCCTCACCCCAGTGGCCCTGTTAGCACTTCCTTCCTCCCTTGTTAGCACCTCACAGCCCCTCTTCCTCCTTGGCCCTGCTGCCCCTGGAGAGAGGCCCGTGGCTTGCAGCCCAGTTCTCCTCTTCCGACTCCACTTCAGCTTCTATCTTCTGAAGCTTTGTTCTTCTCCCAACCGCTAAGCCCCCTGCCCTCTCCATCCTTGCTCATCTACCTGGAGAGGTCCTTTCCTGAACAAGCCAGGCTGGGGGGTGAAGTTGGTGCCCCTACAGTTCAGCACACACTCCTCCTCCAGGCTGAGGCACAGACAAAGTGAGCCCCTCCGTCAGCCTCTCCTGCCTAGAGGGTGGGAGGGGGCAAGTTGGAGAGGGAACCCTGTTCTAGGGACCAAAGCTAAGTCCCGGTGCCAGCTGTGCCACCCTCACCAGGGCAAATCACCACCCTCTCTGCAGCGCTGAGGTGGGGAGGCGGGTTGGTAGCGGAGAGGGATGGGGTAGAAGGGTCCCCTTCTGCCCACCCCCTCCAGGGCTGCTGTGCGTAACCTGAGCCTGGGCTGCCAGGTGGGGCAGGGTGGTCCAGTGGGCAGAGCCAGGCTGTCGGGCTGCCAGGACTGCAGGTTTCCTCTACTGAAGGGCCCCTTCCCGGCCAGCTTTGATGTGTCTGCGAGGTTAGCGAAGGATGTTTGGCTTCAGGGCCGGGTGCCAGGATAAACTCCCTCTGCCTGTTCAGCGCTCGGTTAGCCTGCCTCCCCCAGACCAGGGCCTGGCCTCCCCCAAGGCCAGGGCTGCCCGGCCTGCTCAGGGGGTGGGCACCGAGTAGCTGTGGTTACTGCTACCGGGGAGAGGCCCCGAGGTCGTTGGACGTCCACCTCAAAGGCTGGCGCTGGTGTGCCCACCTGCCTGCTTGCTAGGTGACCAGGCACCTGGCCCAGGTGGGGTCGAGGGGCCGGAACCCAGCTGCTAGGAGCGGTGGGGATGAGTTGCAATATGGGGGAGGGGTGTCCACGTGGAGCTGCCTGCACAGGCTGTAGCTCTTCCAGATGTGCTGAGGCTCCAGATGTAGGGATGACTCAGCCTGGAACGGGGAGGGGTAGGCGATCCATTGTGGGGGGTGGTGAGCAGAGGGAAGGGAGGGCCCCCCCGAGCAGCTGCCTTCTTCTGGAGCCCCCAGCCCCCTGAAGCCTGCGGGCCGGTGGAGTGGTAGCTGCCCGGATGTGCAGCCCTCATTTCCAGAGGGGGAGAGGGGAGATGAGGCCTCAGAGCAAGGGGCCCAGCTAGGGGGTCGCCCGTCGCCTGGAGAGAGAGAAGCTGAAGGTGGGGGGCAGCAAGTGCGGAGGGGGGCTGACAGAGGGAGTCGGGGGGGGACGGAGATGCGAGCAGGGAGAAGCTCAGGACTGAAGCATTAGAACCCCTCAGTTTCGCTTGGTGTGGGTGTGTGGAGCTGGAAGGAGGGTACAGAGGATGCGTCTGTGTGCGTGTATCCTCATTTCGGGAGTGTGGGTTACACATGGGGAGGGGTATCTTGGGGTGAGCATCTTTGTGTCTGACTCCTATAAGCTGTGTTATGAGCTGGGTATTAGAAGGTTACGTGCATGCTGGGCATGGCAGGCTGTGGGGACATGGTCCCTGTGGTCCGTGTGATAGAGAAAGAATGTGGAGACAGCATCTGTGTAGTATTGGCGGGGTGGGGGGGGTCGCGGAGCAGGGGGTTGTGAGGGTACACACTTGAGTGAAGCCATGTGTGCCTTTCAGTGCTGAGGGTGGGTCCCTGGGACCTGGGGAGTCAAGAAGTGTCAGGCACACTCGACCAGGGCTCCAGAGTCCTGGGGCTTCCTTCACCTCTTCCAGCCTCCCCCACTTCCTGGGGGTGCTTTTGGGGAGTTTCCAGAACCCTCAGAGCTGCAGTTTCTCCTACTGGGCCTGGCCCGTGTGATCTCCTCTTCTCCTCTTGCAGGGCAGCTGAGAGGCCACTGAGTTTGGGATTGGGTGGGTGGGTGGGGGGAGTGGCTGGCACCTTGTGGGCTGCAGCGCGAGGACCAGGTGTGCAGCTGGGCTAGGTGCCTCTCCGCGCACCCCCTCCCTCAGCTCCACAGAGCAGCTGTCCCGGCCTCCTCTTTGGCCTCCAGGAAGGTCTGCTGGCTGGGCCTCTGGAGCTCCCTGGAGAGCCCCACCTGTGCCAGCTGCCCATGCCAGGGTAAACAGGGCACTAAGTGTCTGGGCTGGTGCCGGCGCGAGTTGGGCAATGCTTCTCCACTTAAGGCTCACTGTGGCTTGGGTTGCCTCCTCCAGCTAAATAACAGGTCTGAGCCTCAGGCCCCATAAACAGTGTTTTCTGGGCAGGTGGGGGTCATGGGGACCTGGTGCACAGACGGATAATCAAGTTTAATAGGGAGACACGTTGCCACCTCTAAGGAGGGCTGTTGGAGCCCCGGTCAGGTATGCCTGGGCACCTCTGGACCCCCTCAGGCAGCAACCCCAGCCCGCTGCTCCCGCAGGTTGTTGGCACCCACTTTCCTTGTGAATGAAAATATCCCTTCGGCGGTGACTGGGGCTCAGTCAGCTCATCGCGTGCTGTCCTGTCCCTCTTCACAACCTGTCGGTGAGCCCGGAGAGGGTGAGCCCTATCCCCTAAATCGCCCGCATGAGATGTGAACTTGGATGTGTCCATGGTCCTCCAGACAGCAAGACCACTCCGCTCTATCCCTGGGCCATCACGCTGCCTCCTCCTGAGACCCAGGCCTGAAGCCAGCTCCTTTCCGGGCTCTCCCAGCCTCTCCATTTCCTCCCCCTTCCCTCCTTCCTTGCTCTCAGCTCCTGTCCCCCCACCTCCTCTGGGGCTGAGTCCAAGTGAGAAGGGGACACTTATTTCTCTGCCCTCTCTCTGGACTCACCGCTGCCCACCTCCACAGGGCAACTGAGGCTAGAGGCGGTGGAGGGTGAGCCCCAGCTCAGCCCCAGCGATGCCTGCCCCGAGGGGCCGGTAAAGGCTGGGTCTCTGGGGGAGTGGAGCAGGCTCCCCGGGGCAGAGGAGAATCTCCGCTCCTCAGGCAGGCGGCAGGCCCTTCACCCATCCCCCTGGAGAGCAGGGAAGAGGGGCCGAGGAGCCAGGGGCAGTGGCCAGTGGGTAGACGTCCAGGCCCACGGGTGCCACGCGGTAGAGACGGGGCTCCGGAAGCTCCCCTCCCTTCCTCTGTCATTATCCATCTCGGTGTGCACGTCTCTCTCTCCTACTCTCTTCTTCTCTCTTGCCTCTTCCCTCCCCTCCCATCTCTACTGCTTGAGGGGAGCAGCCCCAGTGTCTGAAGCCAGGTTCCCAGTGAGGACGGTGGCTTTGTCCAGGGAAGTCCTTGTCCTAAGCCTGTGGTCTCCAAAGAGCCATGTCCAGCTCCCCCGTTTCTTGGCCCAGGCCCTCCCCCAGACCCCCTTTATGTCCGGGGTCCTCGGAGCTAGAACCACTCTTGCCCTTGTCAGGTGGTGTGTATGGGGGGGTGCCCTGTATTTAGAACTGCTCCCCTAGGCAACCAGGGTGTAAAGGCAGTGCTTGCTGTCTCTCTCTCTCTCTCTCTCTCTCTCTCTCAATCTCCCTCTCTCTCTTAATCACTCTCTCGCTCTCCCTCTCTCTCTCTCTCTCATCCCTGGGAAGGCAGCGCTCTAAGAGGCTGGAGCCTGGGCTGCATTTCTGGGTGACCAGATGCCCGGTGTACACAGGACAGGACAGATCTATGCTGTTGCTTAGGTGTAGTTCTTAGCAGCGCCCCAAAGCACCCTGATTTGGACTACAAATTTTATCCCCATGGTCCTGTCAGGCCTGGAGAATCTCACAGCCTCCCTACTGGCTTCCACCCCCCGGGAGAGCAGTGTAGCCTGCTTGGGCCTCACCCAAGGACAAGGAGGCCAGACAGCAAAGCGGGGAGCTGTATAAATAGCCCATTGGGGGGAGACCCCCCAGCATCGGGTAGGGCGGGTCTGCTTGCTGGAGAGGGAGGAAGGAGAGTTGTGGTTGCCCCCAGGCAGCATGTAATTTAGGATTTATTTTGGGGCACTCTTTCCAGCTCCGGGTGGGGCTGAGGTTAATTTAAGGGTTTAATGGGGTGGGGGTTGGATGGGGAGGAGGAGAGGGAAGCCCTCCCACTTGGGCCTGCCTGGTAAGAGGGTCCTTTCTGAGAATCCCCTGCCCTCTCTCCCTGGGTCCCTCGCGGAGGCCCTCACAGACCCCTCTGGACCCGCCTTGTCCAGCAGCAGGCAGTGGTCTGCCATCTCCTCCAAGGCCTGGGGCTCCAGGTCACGGGTCCCAGCCCTACTCACACCACCCCGCACCAGAAACAGCCGATGGTTGAGGGAAGTGATGATGGCCGGTCCCTGCTGGAGGGTCCTTGGGCTGGGGATGCAGCCATTCCTGGGAGGTTTCTGAGCCACGTCAGCTCTTGCTCCGAGATGCTCCATTCTCTGTCCTTCCCCAGGGTGCTGGGCTCCCAGTCTGCTGGCGGAGACACAGGCTCTGCCCTCGGGAGCCCTCAGTCTGAGGGGAGGCAGGACACAGGCTCTCCTTTCAGAGTGACCAGTCATTGTTTTCTTTTCGACCTTTATTTGTTTACAACTGTATAGTCTGTGTTTCTTCCTGGTACTTAAGCTCTGTGATGGCAGGGACTTTATCCTGTCCCTCAAAGTACCTTCAGTACTTGCTAAGCACAGAGTAGGAGCTCAGTAAATATTTCCCACATGAATGAATGAATGAACAGGGAAACTGTGTCTGATCGGAAAGCCCTGGATCAAGAGGCAGCAGTGGACAAAGTACGAGGTCTTTTCCCTTGGCTTTCTGGGCCCCTTCACCTTGCAGCCCCCTGCCCGCTCTGGGCCTACTGTTTGGGGCCACCAGCCACCCCGAGCTATCGGCTGCCACCCGAATGTTGGGCACCCCTTACATTCCCTCCTCCTGCAATCCCTTTAGCTCCCATTGCCACTTGATCAAATCCTGCTAGACTTTCAAGGTCCTACCCAGAGTCACCTCCTCCATGAAACCCGCTTGGATCTCTCCGCTGGATTTAACGTAGCTGGTTCTCTGTACCTGTCCTGTCACTGTGTAAGTTGGCCAGGGTCATTGCTTCTCTCTGCCCTAGACCATAATAAGGCCTGCGGGTCAGGCTTGCCTGGAGCCGTTCTGGAGCCTGGCACCCCATGGGGGCTCAATCAGAAGAGGCAGTGAGCTGCCCCAGCGGCCAGATGGAAGTGTGTGCTCCTCTCTGCCCCAGCTTCTAAGAGCTCTGGGTGATTCTCTGGTGAGAAGTATATGTGATGGTTGTTGTTCTTGGCGGTGGGGTGTGATTTCTGGAGCCAGGAAGGACAACAAAGACCCGAGGGGGGTTGGGGTGACACGAAGTTTCCCTTAGAAGGATGTTGGGCCTTCTTCTGGTCAGAGAGAAAGAGTGAGGTGAAGGAAGGCATGTGGGGAAGGGTTGAGGGGGCACTGAGGCTGGGGGAGGCTGGTGATCAGAGACGGGGGAGGCTGGGGGACAGAGAGAGGGGAGACAGGACAGAGATGGGTGAGGGACCAAAAGCCTCTTGGTCCCTAGACCACACGTCCCTTCTCAGGTCTCATCCCACCTCATCTCTGTGATTGCTGAAGCTGTTGGTCATGCTTCCTTTAGGAAGCCCCTTGGGGGCTTTGGCAACCCCTTACTCCCCTGATTTCCCTCCTACCTCTCTGGTTACTCCTTCTCCAGCTCCTTTGTAGGCTCTGCCTCCTGCATCTCCCCTCGGGTTTGGGCCTGGCCTCTTCTCTGCACACTTTCTCCAGGGGCCCTAGTGGGCATTCCCCTTGGATCCCAACAGGTATTTCACGGTCACCACGTTCAACAGTAAACCACTCAGCCAGATGTGCGAACCAGCTCTCATCCTTCTGCCAGTTGGTCACCAAGTCCTGTGACTCCTGCTCTCAAATTTGGTCAATCCAGCCATCTCTTTCTGTGCCACTGCCACCGGCTACTGTCTCTTCCCACCTGGACCTCTGTGGCGGCCTCTTATTCACCACCCCACCTCCAATCTGATCACTTTCCAACCAATCCTCCACACTTCGTCTGGAAATCTTCCTAAACCACAAGTTTGGTCATGTCATCCTACCCCGTCTTCACTCCAAGTACTCCGGCAGTTCCCCACCCATGACCTGACCCCTCGCAGTGTTTACACTCCTGTGGGCCCTGCACTCGACTTGCTCTCACGACTGGCCCCTTTGCAGGTGCTGTTCCCTCCGCTTGAAACTTGTAGTTACAACTTCCCTCCCATCCTGCTCGTCACCGGACTCTGGGAAGTCTTCCCTGATGCCCTTCTCCTGAGCTTGGGTCAGAAATCCCCTTCCAGGGGCCGCCAGAGCCTTACTTTCCCCCGTCAAAGAACTCGTCGCATTGAATAGCGCATCTCTCTACTTCTGGAAGCTCCACTAGAGCAGAGACTGTAACTGCCCACAGGCCTTGCGCAGGCATAGTTCCATAGATGGAATATTCATTCAGGGGAGACTTACAGGCAAGAAAGAAGAAGACTGAGGGTTGCCTCCCTGCACCCGCCCCACCCCCACCCCCCACCCCCACCGGGCTGGGCCTCTGAAGGCCATGAGGTGGGAGAGGCTCCAGGACTTGGGGATGGAGCAGGAGGCCTTGGTTAAGGTTGCTGGGGTGCTGGCTCTGGGGTCAGAGTTGAGGCTGTCCCTGACCTGTGCTGCTTGCCTTGTGGAAGCTGGCCTGCCCAGGAGACACACAGAATCAGCAGAGAGCTCCATCTCTGGGCCTGGAGATAGGAGAAGGCCTCTGCCTCCCAGGGTGGGCCAAGGCTGCCTACCGGCAGCCATCAGCAGCTTCAGTGGCAGCCTGGGGTCCAAACAAATGCCACTAATAGATATGACCAGCATCTCACCCCGGTTCATGGCCAGGCCCGGGGAGAAGATGCTGCTGCCTGGTGTCTACAGACAGCTTCAAGTGGAGATCTTTGAGAACTTGTTTTCTACCTTAAAAATTCATAAACATTTTACTTCTTACCCCATACTATGTCCTTGTATTTTTTTTTAATGAATTAATGTATTTATTTTTGGTTGCATTGGGTCTTCGTTGCTGCACACGGGCTTTCTGTAGTTGTGGTGAGCGGGGGCTACTCTTCGTTGTGGTGCACAGGCTTCTCACTGCGGTGGCTTCTCGTCGTGGAGCACGGGTTCTAGGCGCGCGGGCTTCAGTAGTTGTAGCACACAGGCTCAGTAGTTGTGGCTTGCGGGCTCTAGAGTGCAGGCTCAGTAGTTGTGGCACGTGGGCTCAGTAATTGTGGCTCACGGGCTCTAGAGTGCAGGCTCAGTAGTTGTGGCACACGGGCTTAGCTGCTCTGCGGCATGTGGGATCTTCCCAGACCAGGGAATCGAGCCCATGTCCCCTGCATTGGCAGGTGGATTCTTTTTTTTTTTTAAATTTATTTATTTAATTTATTGATTTTTGGCTGCGTTGGGTCCTCGCTGCTGCACGTGGGCTTTCTCCAGTTGCGGCGAGCGAGGGCCACTCTTTGTTGCAGCGCGCGGGCTTCTCATTGCTGTGGCTTCTCTTGTCGCAGAGCACGGGCTCTAGGTGCGCGGGCTTCAGTAGTTGTGGCACGTGGGCTCAGTAGTTGTGGCTCACGGGCTCTAGAGTTCAGGCTCAGTAGTGGCGTAGGAGCTTAGTTGCTCTGCGTTATGTGGGATCCTCCCGGGCCAGGGCTCGAACCCGCGTCCCCTGCACTGGCAGGCGGACCCCCAACCACTGCGCCACCAAGGAAGCCCGGCAGGCGGATTCTTAACCACTGGGCCACCAGGGAAGTCCCCCTTGTATGTTTTAATATCAAAATAATGCTTTAAATCACTTACCATTGGGGAAATTTGGACATTCTGGGAGATGAGGCAAATGATCAAGCCTGAGCTGTTCTTGCCCTTTCCCTGGGTTTGGAAAGAGTGCAGGACCAGGAGCCACCAGCCCAGGTCCTAGGCCCTGCTCTGTACACACTGAGCATGGCTGTGTGTGCTGAGCTGGTAACGCCGCAGCTTAAGACAGTGGCCACCATTAAATGGAGCAGTGGGTGTGAAGACTTAATGACTCACACATGGAACCTTAGGTGCCAGGCTGGCCGCCCCTTCAGGGACTGCAGAAGCAGGAGGGAGCAGCAAGCCTGGCCCCACCGAGCTTCCCGGGAGCAGCCTGAGGGTCCAGGCAGCAGCTGCCCCCTCTCAGGCTAGAGGAAAGGGTGAGCTCACCCTCTGGCCCAGGGAGAACAAGTGGGTAGGAGAATAATTAAAATGCTAGAGGTTAGGAGGTGAAGTTTCTATGGAAAGAATGAAGGCCCAGTGCCGTTAGCTGCTGCTTGTCCCAAGCCCGCGCTCTCTGCCAAGCCCACATTTGATTTTTATTTCGGGAGCCGCCAGCACAGCACTTGGAAGGGAGCGGAGAAACCTCACTCCTGCTCGCCCTGCCACGTCTGGAGCTGGGGCCCCGCTTGGGGGAGGGGGCTCCTGGGAGCCAGAGGAAGAGCCTAGAAGTCCAGACCCCAGGACCAGGCCCAGCCTCAAGGATCGGGTGGCATGTGGGGCAGGCGTGGGAAGGGAATGAAGACCCCAAAAGGATGAAGGGTATATCTTCCTGTTCTCATTGGCCTTTGCTCCACTCATTTGAAGCTGAGGAAGAGATAGGTCATCCAGCCTAGACCCTGCATCCTCGCTCCTACTTTTGTCCTCCACCCTGACACCGGGGACTTCTGATGTCCACTGCTGTGTGCATATATGTGGAAGTGTTCTAATTCCAATCTTTTCCCTCATGACTTGCTGTGTGACCCTGGGGAAGTCACTATCCCTCTCTGGACCTCGGTCTCATCTGTGAAATGGGAAGTGGATAAGATCAGCAGTTTCAAACTGGGCTCTACAGAGGCGTCTGGAGGCCTGGGCCCTGCCTTCCCCAGACCACCCTCTCCTGCACATCTCTTATCTGCCTCTTCCAGGGACTGGGGAGGTGGGGGCAGCCGCTGGCCCATCCCCTGAAGAGCACTGAGCCCCCTCTTCCTGCAGACAGGAGCCGCCGCTGGGGCCAACTCGCATTCTCCTGCTCTCAGCTTTCTCCACTGCCCATAATACACTCCAGATGGTTTCTCCATCTGAGAGCCGAGGCAGCAGATTCCAGAGGGAAAGTGGTTGGGCTCCTCTCTGGGCTCCCCTTTCCATCAGGCTGGAGAGAGGAGGCCGGGACCAGGGACTAGGGCGGCAGGAAAAATGGAGTGGGGGTGGTGCTAGCTCTACAAGAGGACGGATGCGGGGAGATCCCCCCAGGCATCTCACAGCCAAATGAGGGGCGTGGGAGAGACCATGGGCTGTGTTGAGATGCAGGCATGGCCCAAAGCACCTCAGGGATGCCAGCATCCCTGAGCTCTTTCTCTGACTGGGCAGCCCATCAGGGAGCTGCTTGGGGGCTCCGGGCCCTGGGGAGGAAGGCTCTCCATTGTTCCCAGTGTTGGGGAAAAAGCGTCACCCAGTGAGCCACACACTCGGGTTCCAGTCCTGCCTTGGCTACCTCGAGACTCTGCAACTCTTGACTTCTTGGAGCCTCAGGCTCCTCGCTTGTAAAATGGGGACAGCTAATGCTGACCTTGGGGTGCTGGTGAAGGTGACATGGATAATGTACAGAAAGGCCGCCGTCACATCCTCAGGTGTTCAGGAAATGCCCTGAGCACGCAGCTTGCCTCTACCTTAGGAAAAACCCCTGTGAGGGGAGAAAGCCTGTCCCAGTCTGACTCAAATCCCTCCTGCTGCAGCTTCCCAGTGGTTCCCTCTAGAACTCCAGGGGGACTTTGAATCCCCTCTTTGGAGACCGTTCTGGGAACAGCCCTGGCAGAGAGGGTGCTCTGGGCCTGAGGCTGAGCCCAAGCCCAGAGCTTGTCTCCTCCCAGGCCCCAGCCCCCTACACCTCAGACTCAAGACTTAGCCCTGGGCCTGGAGAGCCACGTAGAAGCAGAGGGGGTTGAAGGGTGGGCAGTCTGTCCCCAGCCAGGCCCCTCCTGCCCCTCAACTTCCCTGCCAGGGCAGCCTCCCAGCCAGGCTCACCGTCTCCACCTCAGCTATACAAAGGGGAGCGCTTCGGTTTTTCCACCAGAAGAGCCAAGAGCAAAATGAGAAACAAAGCCAGCCTGGGGCTGCCGTCCCCCTGCCTGCCCCGTGGTGCATGGAGGAAAGGGGAGAGCAAGCCCCCAGCCCCTTCCCTATGCCCACTGCCACCCTCCACCCAGGACACCGACCTGCTCTAGGACCCCAGGGGCAAAAGGTTTAGCTGGGAGGGAAGGGGAGGACCCTCGCTTCCCAACACGCACCATGAGGCAGACAGTCTGTGGTTCTCCAACCCAGCCCTGGAAAAGAAAGAGCAGAGAGGCCGCCTCCCCACGCTGAAGGTGGTGATGGTGGTGGTGGCGGGGGTGGGGCAATGTCAGAAGGGAAGGGACAGAGTCCCTGCTCTCAGGTGCTCCCCGTCTAGACAAAGAAATGAGACCTCTGGGCCCCTCCTGCTTAAAAAGCCCCCCTCCCGGGGCTTCCCTGGTGGCGCAGTGGTTGAGAGTCCACCTGCCGATGCAGGGGACGCGGGTTGGTGCCCCGGGTCCCGGAAGATCCCACATGCCGGGGAGCGGCTGGGCCCGTGAGTCATGGCCGCTGAGCCTGCGCGTCCGGAGCCTGTGCTCCGCAACGGGAGAGGCCACAACAGTGAGAGGCCCGCGTACCGCAAAAAAAAAAAAAAAAAAGCCCCCCTCCCTACCCAGCCCCTTCCCTCTCATTGAGCTCCCTCCCCACTAAACTCCCTCCCCTTACTGAGTCCCAGTCTCCCCACTGTGTCCCATTCCTTCTCCACACCTCTCCCTACCACGGCTGCCCCCTCTGTAGAGACCTCATCTCCAGCTACTCCAGGAAACCGCAGCCCCGCAGAGATGCAGGTCGTGTCCCACTTGGCCTCCCGTACACCTGGCGGGCACCTGGCAGTGTCCCCTCGAGTCCAAAGCCCACCCTCCCCAAGCCAAGGGCCCACCCTCCTGCCCCTCCACCCCTTGTTCTCCTGGTGCTGCCCTCACCTGCCACTTGGCTGCCTCCTTCCCATCTGCCCGAAGATGCACCCTAGTGTCTCTCCCCCTCCTCCACTCCTGAAACTCCAGTCACCTTGACTCTCTCCTCTTCCCGGCTGCGCTTCTCGGAAGAGCTTCCGTCCCTCAGCCCGCTCAAACTGGCTTCCAGCTGAGACCCTGCAGAGGGCCACACCCAGAAATAAGGGCAAACTAGGCCAGCTTCATCGCATCGAGACGATTTACCTGTACTTTGGCTGCCAGAAGGAAGTGAAATTCTCTGAGGAAGAGACAATGGCCACGGGAACCTCTACAACCTGTCACATACAAGGTCCACCTTTCAACAAAATATTGCCAGGCAGCTCTCTTCCTCTTCCTCCCCCACCTCCCCTACTCGTTCTTTTTATTTTCTCTTCCCTTCCCTTCAAGAACAGTTCAGTGCAGAAGCCTTTAGATGGGCCAAGCAAGGTAGGCGTCCCCAGGGTGGGGGGTGGGGAGGGATGCAGTGGCCCGGCACATGGTTTGGGAGCTCAGGTGAAGTAAGGAGGGTGTCTCCAATGGAGGAGAGTCAGAGCAGACAGACAGAGAGAGACAGAGAGAGACACGAGACAGAGAGAATCAGTCAAAGCTCAGTCATATGGGCAGATAGGCTGGCCCAGTGTCGGAGCTGCAGCAGAGAAACAAGAGCATCTAAGCAGGATGGCAGCCTGGTCAAGATAAGGAGGACGTCCATGTAGGGTAGAGCTCAGTAGGGCAGACTGCACCCTGAGGGGGTGAAGAGAGCATCTGACCAGGGTGGCCAGGCACCGGGAAGTAGAGTCACAGGGTGAGAAGGGCATCCCTAGAGGGGTGGGGCAGGGTGTCCACAGGGGAGCTTGGGAGGGTGTCAGAGCTTGGTGGGGTGAAAAGCGCATCCATGTGGGGGGAAGGGGTGGTGTGGGTGGCCTGAGGCAGGGTGTCAGAGCCCAGGAGGGCTGAGCGGGGGTCTGTGTGAGGTGGCGAGCGGTTGCAACAGAATATGGGTTACCCACAGTAGGACTGACCCAATAAGGGAATTTGTTGAGAGAATGGACTAGGTTTCTCACTGTTGGTGAAAACTGTTGTAAGCATGGAAAAGGAAAAACTAGAATGAACCCTGTGGATTGGAATTGGAGGTAGGCGTGAGCACTTACGATTTTCAAAATAAATAGATACAGAAATAAATGTTGCTGTGTGTGTATGTAGATGTTTATGTTGTGCATGTATGTGTCAATGCATGTACACTTATGTTTCTATTGAATACATACATATATCTCCCAGCTCCATTCACTGAGAGGGCCTGAAACAGTTACATCTTAATAATAATGAGCATAACTAGCACCCACGTCTGAATTTTAAAAAATATTTATTTATTTAATTGCACCAGGCCTTAGTTGCGGCTCGCCGGCTCCTTTAGTTGTGGCATGCATGTGGGATCTAGTTCTCTGACCAGGGATTGAACCGTGGCCCCTGGGTTGGGAGCATGGAATCTTATCCACTGTGCCACCAGGGAAGTCCCCATGTCTTAATTTCTGACTACCACTGTCCACTAAAAGGAACCGGGGCTCCTTGGAGAAATGGCTGATTACAGAATTGGAGTGGGGAACATACAAGATAAGCCTGGACCATCTTGTGCCAGAAAGTAAAGTACTCAGAAATGATTAAACCGAGTTACCATATGACCCAGCAATTCCATTAGGAAGTACACCCAAGAGAAACGAAAACATATGTCCACACAAAAACTTGTACCTGAATATTAAGAGCAATACTACTCACAAGAGCCAAAAGATGGAAACAACCCCATGCCCATCAACTGATGAACAGTTCGACAAAATGCGGTATATCCACACAATGAGGTATTAGTCAGCCATGAAAAGGAATGAAGTAATTATACATGCTACAACTCGGATGAGCCTCTAAAACATTACGCTAAGTAAAGGAAGCCAGTCGCAGAGACCACATATTGTATGATTGCATTCATATGAAAATGCAGAATACGCAAAAGTACAGAGACACAAAGTCGATTAATTAATGGTCGCCAAGGGCTGAAGTGGGGATGGGAGGATACGGGGATGATAGCTAAAGGTTATGAGGTTTACTTCTGAGATGATGAAAATGTTTTAAAATTGACTGTGGTGGTGGTGTAACATATCTGTGAATATGCTAAAACTCATTAAATTTTACACTTAAAATGAGTGAATTGTATGGTATGTAAATTATGCCTCAGTAAAGCTGTCTTTATTACTCAAAGGATGATGGAGACTTTTCAAAAGAATACAGAAGCCAGCTGGAAGGGACTTCCATTGGCTGGATATGGATAATTTGAGCATTAAAGTAAATTATATTAATGGATTATCACTGATTGAAAAAAATAGGAATCCGAGACTCCATACGGACATAAAAAAATAAATACACAGAAAGTTTGTGGAGGAATGGGATATTTACATATTTTCAAAGCATGTCACCACAAAATAATTATAAGGGGAAAAAAGAGTAACTTTACAGTGGGACAGTGGAGAAGCCTGGCAGACACCAATTTAATCAAATGATCAAAGGGAAGGTCAACAGTAATGAGACAAATTAAAATCATGTATCTCCTGATAGGATGAAATGAGAGAGACACAGCATCACTTCTGTGATATTCTTGCACAAACACATAACCTGAATCTAACCATGAGGAAACTTTGGACAAGCCCAAATTAAGATAGTCTACGAAGCAACTGGTCTATAACCTGCAAACGTGTCTTTAAAGTGCGGCTGGGCCTGTGAGCCATGGCCGCTGAGCCTGCGTGTCCGGAGCCTGTGCTCCGCAGCGGGGGAGACCACAACAGTGAGAGGCCTGCATACTGCAAAAAAAAAAAAAGACATAAAACAGACAGTGAGGTCCATTGTAATCAAATTGCTGAAAATGTGTGACAATGAGAAAATCTTTTAAAAAGCCAGATGGTAAAAGGGACATTACATACTGAGGCACAAAGATAAAATTATCATAGACTTATTGTGAGAGACTATACAAGCCAGAAGACAGTAGAATACATTGTTAAAGTTGTGGGGGTAAAGGGACTATCAACAGGTCTCTAAACTCAATGAAAATATCCTTAAAATGAAAGTGAAAATTTTCACACACCCACAAAAATGTGAGAGAATTCATCATCAGTCGACCTACACAATAAAAAATATCAAAGAGGGCTTCCCAGGTGGCGCAGTGGTGGAGAGTCCGCCTGCCGATGCAGGGGGCGCGGGTTTGTGCCCTGGTCCGGGACGATCCCACATGCCGCGGAGCGGCTGGGCTCGTGAGCCATGGCCGCTGAGCCTGCGCGTCCGGAGCCTGTGCTCCGCAACAGGAGAGGCCACAACAGTGAGAGGCCCGCGTACCACAAAAAAAATAAAAAATAAAAATAAAAGTAAGTTTTTCAGGCAGAAGGAACATACTAGATGAAAATTTGGATCTACACAAAGGAATGAATAGAACTAGAAATGGAAAATAGATAAGTAAAAAAAATATTTTTCTCATTTAAAAATTGTTTAAACATAATTGACTAATTAAAGCAAAAAGGATAACAATGTACTGTGGGGTAGAAATAAAATGTATAACAACAATGACACAAAGAAGTGGAAGGGGAAATGGGACTACACTATCGGGTTGGCCAGAAAGTTCATTCAGGTTTTTCTGTAACATCTTATGGAAAAACCTGAACGAACTTTCTGGCCAACCCAATATTTTACATTTCTAACTTTTACATAAAGTGATATAATGTTACTATGTGAAGGAAAACTGATAGGTTAAAGATGCCTACTGTAAACCTTAGAGCATAGGTCAGCAAAATTTTTCTGGAAAGGGCCAGATACTAAATATTTTAGATGTTGAAGGCCACACAGTCTCTGTTGCAACTGATAACTCTGCAGTTGTAGCATGAAAGTAGCCTTGGACAATATGTAAATGAGTGAACACGACTGTGTTCCTATAAAATTTTATTTGTAGATTCTGAAATCTGAGTTTCAAACTATTTTCTTATATCCCAAAATCTTCTTTTGAAATTTTTCAAACTATAAAAAATGTAAAAACCATTCTTAACAAACCCCCCCAGGCAGAATAACCCCCAATAATTTACGTAGATACCTCTGAAGGAGGTGGACATAACTTCTTACTCCTTAAATGCGGACTGGGCATAGTGACTTCCGTCCAAGCAGCCCAGTATGGAAAGGGATGAGAAGGGTAATTTTAGAGAAACCTGACGAACACTGCCCCAGCCAGGTGGTCAAGGTCAACATCAACAGTGATAACTCATGTTGACTGTATGTACCCTTTATATGATGTGATACAAATGGCACTTTACCTCTGTGGTCTTCCTTCAGAAAACCTATAACTCTAGTCAAAGCATGAGGAAAACATCAGAAAAATCCTAATAGAGGGATATTATACAAAATATCTGACTGGTACTACTCAAAACTGTCAAGGTCCGTAAACAAAAAAAACAGTCCGAGAAAGTGTAATCACTAAGAGGAGGCTGAGAAAACATGTTGATGAAATGCAGCGTGGTATCCTGGATTGGATCCTGGAACAGAAAAAGGACATTAGGTAAAATGTAGGTGACAGATGAATGGATAAACAAAAGTGTCCATTGACAGATGAATGGTTAAACAAAATGTGGTATATACATGTAATGGAATATTATTCAGCCTTAAAAAGGAAAGAAATTCTGACACATGCTGCAACATGGATGAACCTTCAGGTCATTATGCTAAGTGAAACAAACAGGTCACAAAAGGCAAATACTTTATTATTCCATTCATATGAGATGTCTAGAGTAGTCAAGTTCATTGAAACAGAAAGAAAAATGGTGGTTGACAGGGGCTGGGGGGAGGGGGAACTGGGGAATTGTTTAATGGGTAGAGCGTTTCAGTTTTGCAAGATGAAAAGAGTTCTGGAGATTGGTTGCATAATGATGTGAATATACTTAACACTACTGAACTGAACAGTTTATAATGGTTAAGATGGGGACTTCCCTGGTGGCACAGTGGTTAAGAATCTGCCTGCCAATGCAGGGGACATGGGTTCGATGCCTGGTCCGGGAAGATCCCACATGCCGCGGAACAACTAAGCCCGTGCATCACAGCTACTGAGCTGCTCTAGAACCCGTGTGCCACAACTGCTGAAGCCTGTGCACCCTAGAGCCCATGCTCCGCAACAAGAGAAGCCTCTGCAATGAGGAGCCCACGCCCCGCAACGAAGAGTAGGTCCTGCTCACCACAACGAGAGAAAGCCCACGCCCAGCAACAAAGACCCAACGCAGCCAAAAATAAATTAAAATTTTTAAAAAATTAAAAACAAAACGGTTAAGATGGTAAATTTTGTGTTATGTGTATTTTACCACAATTTTTAAAAATTAAGGAAATCTTAATAAAGCATGAACTTTAGTTAAGAATAATGTGTTATTAATTATTCATTAATATTAACAAATGAACCGTGTTATTAATACAAGATGCTAGTAATAGGGAAAGTTGGGCACAGGATAGATGGAAAATTGTACTCTGTACAATATTCTGTAAATCTAAAAGTATTCTAAAAAATAGCATTTGTTATTTTAAAAATTGTTACTTCAAGGGCCATAAAAAACAGGCCATGGACCATATGCTGACCCCTGCCCTAAAGCAACCACTAAAAATATGTGAAAGTAGTATAAGTATTAAGACTTTAGGGGAGATAAAAAGAATATTTTTAAACAGACAGTTAATTGAAAAGAAAGCAGGAAAAGAGGAAAAAAGAAATGAAGAATACATGGGACTAATAGAAAACAAATAGAAAAATGGTAGATTTAGACCCACCCATACTAGTAATTACATCAACTGTAAATGACCTAAATACTCCAAGACAGAGATTATCAGACTGGATTAAGAATAAACAAATGGAAGACCCAACTATATGCTATCTTTAAGACTGACATTCTATATTTCCGCAGAAATGATGTGAACTAGAAGAGAATGAAATGACATATGTGAAGTACTGTAAAATAACTGGCAAACTGGCAAAAAAGTGAAAATATCCTTTATAAATATATTTATTTTATTTATTTTTATTTTTGGCTGCATTGGGTCTTTGTTGCTGCGCGGGGGCTTTTCTTTAGTTGCTGCGAGTGGGGGCTACTCTACGTTGCGGTGCGCGGGCTTCTCATTGGGTGGCTTCTCTTGTTGCAGAGCATGGGCTCTAGGCTTCAGTACTTGTGGCACTCGGGCTCAGTAGTTGTGGCTCACGGGCTCTAGAGCACAAGCTCAGTAGTTGTGGCGCATGGGCTTAGTTGCTCCGCGGCATGTGGGATCTTCCCAGACCAGGACTCGAACCCGTGTCCCCTGCACTGGCAGGCGGATTCCTAACCACTGTGCCACCAGGGAAGCTCTGACAGTATCCTTAAAACCTGAAGATGATTCTGGTCCAAAATCTAAGGAGCTTGGAAGTCATAACTCCATACTAATAACAATGAAAAAGCTAAACAAACCAAAAAATCAACGCTCCCCTTGGATCTATCACGGAGCAGACTACTCCCTCCCAAACTGGACAGCAGACAGGCAGGTACAGAAAATCACAACTTACCTAGCAGAAACCTCTGCAGGAACCAGTGCCAAGGTAGGATAATCTAAATTGTAGTTGATGAATTTCAAGAGACCTACTCATAGGACTATAGATATTTCCCTTCCCCCCACACCTCACCACCATACTAAAGGCCTATTTACTGCAGTTCCTTTTACCCAGCACATCACATCTGGTTATCAAGAAAAAATTTCAAGGCATAATAAAAGGCAGAAAACACAGTTTGAAGAGACAGACCAAGCATCAGACTCAGATATGGCAGAACTATTGGAATTAACAGAATAGGAATTTAAACAACTATGATTAATATGCTGTGATGGTTAATTTTATGTGTCAGTTAGATTGGGCTAAGGGATGACTACATAGTTGGTAAAACATTATTTTGGGGTGTGTCTGAGGGTATTTCTGGAAGAGATTAGCATTCGATTCAGTAGACTGAATAAAGAAGATTTGCTCTCACCAGAGTAGGCAGGCATCATCCAATCCATTGAGGGCATGAATAGGACAAGGAAGAAGGAAGGACAGATTCTGTCTCTTTCTTGTTGAGTTGGGATGTCCATCTTCTCCTGTCCTTGGACGCTGTAGGTCCTGGTTCTCAGGCCTTTGGACTCCAGGACTTTCACCTGTGGCCCCCCAGTTATCAGGCTTTCAGCCTCAGACTGGGAGTTACACCATTGGTTCCCCTGATTCTCAGGACTTTGGACTCAGACTGAATTATACCACTGGCTCTCTTGGTTCTCCAGATTACAGACAGTAGATTGTAGGACTTCTTGGCTTCCATGACCGTGTGAGCCAATTCCTATAATGTTTCCTCATATATCTGTATCTATATCTCTACCTATCTATCTATCTATTTATCTATCTATCTATCACATTGGTTCTGTTTTTTTCACAGAACTCTGACTATACTTATGCTAAGGGTTCTAATGGATAAAGTAGATAGCATGCAATAACTGATGGACAATGTAAGCAGAGGAATTCTGAGAAAGAATAAAAGAGAAATATTAGGAACCAAAAACACTGTAACAGGAATGAAGAATGCCTTTGATAGGCTCATTAGTAGACTGGACATGGCTGAGGAAAGAATCTCTAAGCTTGAAGATGTCAATAGAAACTTCCAAAATGAAAAAGCAAAGAGAAAAAAAAAACCTGGAAAAAACCCCCAGAATAGAATATCCAAGAACTATAGGACAACTACAAAGGGTATAACATACTCATAATGGGAATACTAGAAGGGTAAGAAAAGAGAAAGGAACAGAAGAAATATTTGAAGCAATAATAACTGAGAATTTCCCTAAGTTCATGTGAGACACCAAACTGCAGATACAGGAAGCTCAGAGAAAAATAAGCAGAAGAAGTGCCAGAAAAAAAATATACCTGGGCACACTATATTCAACCTATGGAAAATCAAAGACAAAGAAAAAATCTTGAAAAAGAGCACTTTACCTATGGAGGAGCAAAGATAAGAATTACATCTGACTTCTCAGAAACCATACATGCGAGAAGAGAGTGGGGTGAGATATTTAAAGTGTTGAGAAAAAAACTCACCAGTCTAGAATTCTGTACCCTGAGAAATTATCATTCAAAAGCACAGAAGAAATACTTTCTCTAGCAAAATGAAAAATGAGGGAATTTATTGCCGGTAGATCTGCCTTGCAAGAAATGTTAAAAATTCTTCAGAGAGAATGAAAATAATATAGGTCAGAGCATTAGAGAAAGAATAAGTGATGGTAAAATAAAAACTTTTATTTTTCTTTCTTTTTTTTTTTGGCTGCACCGTGCAGCATGCAGGATCTTAGTTCTCCAACCAGGGATTGAACCCGTGCCCCCTGTCTTGGGAGCACAGAGTCTTAACCACTGGACCACCAGGAAGGTCCCTTATTTTTCTTATTCTTAATTAATCTAATATATAGCAGTTTGTTAAAAACAATAATAGTAAAAATATATTTGATTATATATGCCTATGTGTATGTACATACCTTATATAAATATTTATGTGTAAGTGAAATGAATGACGCAATAATACAAGTGACATAAGGGAAGAATTAGGATTATTTTGTTTTTATAAGGTACTCACACTATTTGTGAAGCTGTATACTGTTATTTGAAAGTGGACTTGGGACTTCCCTGGTGGTCCAGTGGTTAAGAGTCTGCCTTCCAATGCAGAGGATGCAGGTTCAATCCCTGGTCAGAGAACTAAGATCCCACATGCCATGGGGCAACCAAGCCTGTATGCTCTAGAGCCCACGTGTCACAACTAGAGAATCTGTGTGCAACAACTACTGAGCCCGTGCGCTCTGGAGTCCACGTGCCACAACTATAGAGCCTGTGCACCACAACTGCTGAGCCTGCGTGCTCTGGAGCCTGTGCACCACAACTAGAGAGCCAGTGAGCCGCAACTACTGGACCCGCACGCCACAGCTAGAGAGCCCACACACTGCAACTAGAGAGAACCCCATGTGCTGCAACGAAGAAGCCCGCATGCCACAATGAAAGATCCTGTGTGCCACAACTGGGACCCAATGCAGCCAAATAAATAAAAGTACTTAGAATAATGTCTAGCACATAATAAAAAAAAAAGAGAAAGTGGACTTGGATTAGCTATAAATGTATGTTGCAAACACTAAGGCAACCACTTTTTTAAAAAGTATTATTAGTATTCTAAGAAAGGAAAGAAAAATGGAACCATGTAAAATGTTCAGTTAAAAGTACAAAAGACTATATATAAAATAGATAACCAACAAGGACATACTGTATGGCACAGAGAACTCTACTCAATATTTTGTAATAACCTACATGGGAAAAGAAACTGAAAAAGAATGAATATATGTATATGTATAACTGAATCACTATGCTGTACACCTGCAATTAACACAACATTGGAAGTCAACTATACTCCAATAAAAAACTTTTTAAGTACAAAAAATTTTTTAAATCTTTTTAAATTAAAAAATGTACAGGGGGCTTCCCTGGTGGCGCAGTTGTTGAGAGTCCGCTTGCCGATGAAGGGGACACGGGTTCATGCCCCGGTGTGGGAAGATCCCACATGCCGCGGAGCGGCTGGGCCCGTGAGCCATGGCCGCTGAGCCTGCGCGTCCGGAGCCTGTGCTCCGTAACGGAAGAGGCCACAACAGTGAGAGGCCCGCGTACCGCAAAAAAAAAAAAAAAAATGTACAGGGACTTCCCTGGTGGGACAGTGGTTAAGAGTCCCCCTGCCAATGCAGGGGACACAGGTTCGATCCCTCACCTGGGAAGATCCCACATGCTGTGGAGCAACTAAGCCCATGCACCACATCTAGTGAGCCTGTGCTCTATAGCCCGCGAGCCACAACTACTGAGCCCGTGTGCTTCAACTACTGAAGCCCGTGCTCTGCAACAAGAGAAGCCACTGCAATGAGAAACCCACGCACCACAACGAAGAGTAGCCCCCGCTCGCCGCAACTAGAGAAAGCACGCATGCAGCAACAAAGACCCAGTGCACAAAAATAAAATAATAAATTAATTAATTTTAAAAAGTAAAAGAAGTACAAAAGGCAGAAAAATTGTGGAAGACAAAATTAGGAACAAAGAACAAGTGCAGTGAATATAAAACAGAAAGTACGGTAGATATTAATCCAAATATATCAATAATCATTTTAAACATCAATAATCTAAATACACCTATTAAAAGACAGAGATTATCAGAGTGGATCAAAAATCATGATCCAACTATATGTTGTCTACCAGAAGCCCACTTTAAATATAAAGACACATATAGATTAAAAGTAAATAGATGGAGGGGCTTCCCTGGTGACGCAGTGGTTGAGAGTCCACCTACCAATGCAGGGGACACGGGTTCGTGCCCCAGTCCGGGAAGATCCCACATGCCGTGGAGCGGCTGGGCCCGTGAGCCATGGCCACTGAGCCTGCGCGTCTGGAGTCTGTGCTTCATAACGGGAGAGGCCACGACAGTGAGAGGCCCACGTACCGCAAAAAAAAAAAAAAAAAAGGAAATAGATGGAGAAAGATATATCATGTTAATGCTAATCAAAAGAAAGTAGGAGTAGCTATATTATTTTCAGAAAGCAGACTTCAGAACAATGAAAGTTATCAGGGATAAAGAGGGGCATTACATAATGATAACACAGTCAATTCTCCAAGAAGACATAACAATTCTTAATGTGTATGCACCTAACAACAGAGCATCAAAATTCATGTGACGAAGACTGATAGAACTGTAAGACGAAATAGATGAACTACTATTATAGTTGGAGACTTCAACATCCCTCTATCAGAAATGGACAGATCCAGCAGGAAGAAACTCAATAAGGACATAGTTGAGCTCAACAGCACCATCAATCGACTGGATATAAGTGATATCTATTGACTACTTCACCTCATAGCAGCAGAATGCACATTCTTCTCAAGGTCACATTGAACATACATCAATACAGACCTCATTTTGGGTGATAAGACGCATCTTAACAAATTTAAAAGAAAAGAACTAATACCATATGTTCTCATTAGATCACAATGGAATTAAATTAGAAATCAGTAATAGAGAGATAGCTGGAAAATCCCAAACTAAACAACACACTTCTAAATAACACATGGGTCAAAGAAGAAATCACAAGAGATTTAAAAATATTTAAACTAAGTGACAATGAAAACACAACTTATCAAGATTTGTAGAATGAGGAGAAAGCAGTGCTTAGAGGTAAATTTATAACATTGAATTACATATATTAGAAAAGAAGAAAGATCTAAAATCAGTAACTAAGCTTTGGCCTTAAGAAACTAGAAAAAGAAGAACAAATTAATTCCAAAGTAAACAGATGAAAAGAAATAATAAAAATTAAAGCAGAAGTCAATAAAATCAAAAATAGAAGTCAGTAGGGAAATTCAACAAAACCAAAAGGCTGGTTCTTTGAAAAGATCAATAAAATCAATCAGCTTCTAGCCAGGTTAACTAAGAAAAAAGAGAGATACACAGATTACTAATATCAGAAATGAAAGAGGACATCACTACAGATTCCATGTACATTAAAATGTTAATAAAGAAATATGATGGACAACTCTATGCCAACAAATTTGATAACTTTGATGAAATGGACCAATTCCTTGAAAGACGCAATCTGCCAAAATTCACACAGGGAAAAATAGACTATTTGAATAAGTCTATATCTATTAAAGAAATTGAGTTAATAATTAATAACCTTCCCAAACAGAAAGCACCAGGGCCAGATGGGTTCACTGGGTTCTTGGTGAATTCTACCAAGAATTTAAGGCAGAAATTATATCCATTTTTTATAACCTCTTCCCAAAGATAGAAGCAGAAATACCCTCTTTCTCATTCTATGAGACCAACATTACCCTAATAGCAAAACCAGACAAAAACATTACAAGAAAAATACAGATCATTATCTCTCATAAACATAGATGCAAAAATCCTCAGCGAAATAGTAGCAAATCTAATCTAACAATGTATAAAGAGAATTATACACCATGACCAAGTGGGATTTATTCCAGGTATGCAAAGCTGGTTCAATATTTGAAATCAAATTAATGTAATCCATCACATCAAAAGGCTAAAGAACAAAAATCACATGATCATATCAATATATATAGAAAAAGCATCTGACGAAATACAACACCAACCATGATAAATATTCTCAGCAAATTAGGAATAGAGGGGAACTTTCTCCTCTTGATAAAGCACATCAACAAAAAACCTACAGCTAACATCATACTTAATGGTAAGAAATTTGAAGCTTTCCTGCTAAGATCAGGAACAAGGCAAGGATATCCCCTCTCACCACTCTCTTTCAGCTTGGCATTGGAAATCCGAGCCAATGCAATAAGGCAAGAAAAGGAAGTAAAATATATACTGATTGAGAAGAAAGAAATGAAATTTTGTTCACAGATGACATGATTGTCCATGTAGGAAATCTGAAAGAATCAACCAAAAAAACCTCCTGAAACGAATAAGAGATTATAGCAAGGTTGCAGGATACAATATTACTAAACAAAAGTTAATTGCTTTCCTATATACCAGCAATGAACAAGTGGAATTTGAAATTTTAAAAACACAGTGTCATTTATATTAGCACCCATAAAAATTAAATACTTATGTATAAGTCTAACAAAATATGTACAAAATCTATATGAGGAAAAAGACAAAACTCTGATGAAAGAAATCAAAGAAGAACTAAATAAATGGAGTGCTACTCCATGTTCATGTAAAGAAAGACTCAATATTGATGAGATCAGTTCTTCCCAACTTGACCTATAGATTCAAAGCAATTCCAATCAAAATCTCAGCAAGTTATTTGGGGGACATCAATGAACTAATTGTAAAGTTTAGATGGAAAAGCAGAAGATCCAGAAATGGCAACACAATATTGAAGGAGAAGAACATAGAGGATTAACACTACCCACTCCAAGACTGACTATAAAGGTATAGTAATGAAGACAGTGTCACATCAGTGAAAGCATAGACAAATAGATCAACAAAACAGACTAGAGAGCCCAGAAATGATCCACATATATGTGGTCAACTGATCTTTAACAAAAGAATAAAGGCAACATAAGGGAGCAAAGATAATCTTTTCAACAAATGGTGCTAGGACAATTGGACATCCACATGAAATAGTGTTTCTACACACAGACCTAACACCTTTCACAAAAATTAACTAAAAGTTAATCATAGACTTAAATATAAGGTGCAAAACTCTAAAACTCCTAGAAGATAATATAACAACTTACCTTGGGTATGGTGATAAATTTTTAGGTATACCAAAGGCATGATCCATGAAAGAAAGACTTGATAAGCTGGACTTCAATAAAATTAAAATTTTCTGCTCTGCAAAAGATACTGTCAAGAGAGTGAGAAGGCAAGCAACAGACTGGGAAAAAATATTTACAAAAGACATATTTGATAAAGGACTGTTACTCAAAATATATAAAGGTTAAAACTCAACAATAAGAAAATGAACAATCTAATTTTAAGATGGACCAAAGAGCTGAACAGACATCTCACCAAAGAAGATATACAGATGGCAAAGCATACGAAAAGATGCTCAACATTATATGTCATTAAGGAATTGCAAATTAAAACAATGATGAGCTACCACTACACACCTATTAGAATGGCCAAAATCCAGAACACTGACAACACCAGTGACGACGTGGAAAACAAGAACATTCATCGTTAGTAGGAATGGAAAATGGCATAGCTAATATAAAAGACAATTTGGTGGTTTCTTCCAAATCTAAACATAGTCTTACCATATGATCCAGCAATTGTGCTCCTTGGTATTTACCTAAATGATTGAAAACTTATGTCTACACAAAAGCTTGAACATGAATATTTATAGCACCTTTATTCATAATTGCCAAAACTTGGAAGGAACCAAGATGTCCTTCAGTAGGTAAATAGAAAAACTGTGGTACATCTGAATAATGTACCACAGTTTATCTGTTATTCACTGCTAAAAGGAAGTCGAGCTATCGAGCCATGAAAGAACATGCAGGGACCTTAAATACATATTATTAAGTGAAAAACGTCAGTCTGAAAAAGCTACGTACTGATTCCAACTATATAACATCCTGGAAAAGGCAAAACTATTGAATCAGCAAAAAGATCAGTGGTTCCCAAGGGGAGAAAGGGAGATGGAACATGACATTTTTTTTTTTTTGGCAGTTGAATTATTCTGTAGGATACTTTAATGGTGGATATAAGATATTTTTCATTTGCTAAAACATAAAGAAAGATGTAATCCAAGTTTTACACAAACTCTTCCGGAGAATAAGTGAAAAAAAAAAAAACAAACTAGAAACACTTCCTAACTTTTTGGTTGAGGGCAGCATAAACTTTATATTAAGACCAAACTAGGACATGACAAGAAAGCATAGTTACAGAACAATTTCTATAAAAAAGTATAAAAATGCTAAACAATATAATAGTGATCAAATAGTAATAATACATCATGACACATTTGAATTTATTCCAGGAATACAAGGTTGGCTTCACATTTGAAAACCAATTATATAATTCATCACATTAAAAGTATAGAAGAGTAAAGTCATATTTCAATAAACGTGAAAAAAGCATTTGATAAAAATTCAACATTTATTCATGATAAAATTTTTTACCAAACTAGGAATAAAGGGGAATTTTCTTAATCTAATAATAGCCAACAGAAAACTCTATAGCAAATTTCACACTTAATGGTCAAGTATTGAAAAATATCTCCTTGAAATTGGAAAAAATTGAGGATATTTACCATCACCACTTCTATTTAATATTGTATGGGAAGTCCTAGCCAGTACAATAAGGCAAGAAAAAATAAAAGATGTAAGGCTGAATAAGGGAAAACAAAACAAAAAAACCCTGTGGCTAGGGGACTTCCCTGGTGGCGCAGTGGTTGAGCGTCTGCCTGCCGATACAGGGGACACGGGTTCGGGCCCTGGTCCGGGAAGATCCCATGTGCTGCTGAGCGGCTGGGCCCGTGAGCCATGGCCACTAAGCCTGCGCGTCCAGAACCTGTGCTCCGAAATCAGAGAGGCCACAACAGCGAGAGGCCCGCATACCGCAAAAAAAAAAAAAAAAAAAAAAAGAATCCGCCTGCCAATGCAGGGGACACGGGTTTGAGCCCAGGTCCGGGAAGATCCCACATGCCGTGAAGCAACTAAGCCCGTGTGCCACAACTACTGAACCTGCATTCTAGAGCCCACAAGCAACAGCTACTGAGCCCACGTGCCTATGGCCCATGCTCTGCAACAAGAGAACCCACCGCAAAGAGAAGCCCGCACACCAAAACGAAGAGTAGCCCCCACTCGCCGCGACTAGAGAAAGTGCCCAGTAACAAAGACCCAATGCAGCCAAAAATTAAACTAAATAAATTTATTTTTTTTAAAAAAACCTGTGGCTATTCACCAGTAGCATGATTATGTATGTTGGAAACTGAAAATAATCTACAGATATGCTATAAGAATAAATAAATTTAGCAAGGTTACTGGAAACAAGGTCAATATACAAAAATCAATTGTATTTCTATAAGCTGACAGTAAGCAATTAAAAATGAAAAAATTCATCAACAATACATTTTTAAAAAATAAAAAAATAGAAATAAATCTGACAAAGTATAGTCATGACTCTACACATAAAACTACAGCACATTACTGAGAGGAAAAGAAGACAAAAAAATAGAAATACACTGTATTGATAGATCAGTTGTAACAATATTGTAAAGTGATTGGTTCTTTCCACATTTGATCTATAGATTCAATTCGACCTCAATAAAACCTCATACACTGCTGGTGGGAATGTAAAATGGTGCAACCTCTTTGGAAAATAGTTTGGCAGTTCCTCCAAAGCATAAATATAATGTTACCATGTGACCCAGCAATTCTAATATTAGGTATATACCCAAGGGAAATGAAACCATAACCACACAAAAACTTACACCTGAATGTTCACAGTGGCATTATTCACGATAGCCCAAGTATTGAAATAACCCATAACTATCAACTCATAAATGGATAAATAAAATGGGTTCATCCATATAAAGAAATATCATTCATCCATAAAACAGAATGAAGTACTGATACATGCTACAACATGGATGAACTTTGCAAACATTATACTAAATGAAAGAAGCAAGTCACAAAAGACCACCCATTATGTGAAGTATCAGAATAGGCAAGTCTATAAAGACAGAATATAGAATTAATGATTTCCTAGGGTTGGGAGTGGGGGTTGGGGAGAGGAGTGACTGCCAATGGGCATGGGGTTTTACTTGGAGGGTGATGAAAATGTTCTAAAATTGATTGTGGTGATGGTTACACAACTCTGTGAATATACTGAAGTCCATTGAATTATACACTTATTTAAATGGGTGGTTTGTATGGTATGTGAATTAAATCTTAACTCTATTACTTTTTTAAAAAAATTTCTGAATTTTTTGGTTTTGATGGAAATTAACAAGCTGACTCTAAAATTTATATGAAAATGCAGAAGGCCAAGAATAACAAAGATAATCTTAAAGAAGTACAAGGACTTAATCTACCTTTTTAAAAAAATAAATTTATTTATTTTTATTTTATTTTTGGCTGCGTTGGGTCTTCATTGCTGCACACGGACTTTCTTTAGTTGTGGTGCACGGGTTTCTCATTGCGGTGGCTTCTCTTGTCGCAGAGCACGGGCTCTAGGCATGCGGGCTTCAGTAGCTGCAACACACAGGCTCCGTAGTTGTGGCTCACAGGCTCTAGAGCGCAGGCTCAGTAGTTGTGGCGCACGGGCTTAGTTGCCCTGCAGCATGTGGGATCTTCCTGGACCAGGGCTCGAACCCAGTCCCCTGCATTGGCAGGCAGATTCTTAACCACTGTGCCACCAGGGAAGTCCCTAAACTACCTATTAATTAGACTTACTACAAAGTTACAATAATTAAAACAGTATTTTCAAACTTGTAGACAAATGGACCAATGGAACACAATGAAGATTCTAGAAACAGACCCACACCTATATGGTCCAGTGGTATGATGAGTGGAGAGAATGATCTTTTCAATAAGTGGTATCAGATAAATTTAATATCCCTGTGGGAACAAAAAGGAACTTTGACTCCTACCTCACACTATATAGAAAAATTAGTCCTAGATGGATCATTAATCCAAATATAAAGGACAGGGACTTCCCTGGTGGCGCAGTGGATAGGACTCTGTGCTCCCAGTGCAGGGGGCCCAGGTTTGGTCCCTGGTCAGGGGACTAGATCCCACATGCATGTCGCAACTAAGAAGACTTCTGCCTGCAACTAAGGGGCCCGTGTGCCACAACAAAGGAGCCCGCCTGATGCAGCTAAGACCCGGCACAACCAAATAAATAAATAAATTAAAAAAAAACACAAATATAAAGGACAATAGAAATATGCCTTTGAAATCCTAAAGGAAAACCACTTGTCACCTAGAATTCTATACCCAGCAAAATTATCAATCAGGTGTGAGAGTAAATTAAAGATATTTTCAATGTTAAAAGTTTCAGAAATTATCTCTCTTTTGCATACCTTCTCAAGAACTTATTGGAGGATATGCTCCAAGAAACAAGAGAATAAAACAAGAAAGAAGACATGGGCTTTAGGAAATGAAGAAATCAGATGTAGGAAAGAGGCAAAGGGAATCCTAAGGAGGATGGTGAAAGGAGATTCCAACATGAGAGCTGTTCACTGGGGCTAGAGAGCAATTAGTCAGGTTTAGGGGGGATTAAAAGTCTGCAGAAGAGATTGCTTCATGAAGAGGGAACTGACAGAAGACCTGATGTGCCTGAATGTCTTGACAGGGAATATGGACAACTGGGGTTGAAACAGTGGTCATTACATAGAAAATTAAATGAACCTCAGCAACAACAAAACAAGATTAACTCCAGGAGAACGAAAAGAAGAGACCATAGTACATTACACAGCTCAGACACAAATAACAATTAGATAATCATAATAGGGTAAACACTGAGCCAAAATTAACATGTAACCTTACTGGGAAATGAGTGGGACTGGAAGTGTGACTGAGAATGGTAGAGGTGAGGAGTTGGAAAGCATTAAATCCTTATTTTCCACACAGGGAAGTCAAAAGAGAATGTCCAAAACTGAAAAATCAAGAATTGGTAAAAAAGTTTTTTATTTAGAGATATGGAGAATCTCTCTCAAAAATATCAGCCGACTGAGTTGAAAATCACTGGCTCTGGGGAGCAGGAAATTAAGTATGAAGAGGTACAGGACTGCTGCTTTTCTTTACATGCCCTGTAAATTCTTTGTGTCTTAAACCATGTACATAAACATATTTGTTAAGACTTAAAACTTCATCTAAAAAACTAAATGTAAACAGCAAAAGAAAAAGAAAGCTTCCAGAAGAAAACAGTGGAGAGTAACAAAAGAAAATAAGTTCACGACCTTGAAATTAGGCAAAGAATTCTTAAACAACACACACAACTAGCCATAAGGAAAATATTAATAATTGTATTTCAGTAAAATTAAAGACTTCTATTTAGCAAGAGGCACCACTGAGTGAAAAGGCAAGCCACAGAGTGAAAGATATCTTCAATATATGTACCTGACAGAGGTCTTATATCCAGACTATATTAAAATTATCCTACAAAATAAGAAAAAGGGACAGACAATCCATTTTTTAAAAAATGGATAAAGACTTCACAGGCTTTTCATAAAAGAAAATATCTAAATATTTAATAAATGCATGAAAAGATATTCAACATAGAGAAATTTAAATTAATACCACAATGAGGGACTTCCCTGGTGGTTAAAAATCTGCCTGCCAATGCAGGGGACACGGGTTTGATCCCTGGTCCAGGAAGATTCCAGATGTCGCAGAGCAACTAAGCCCGTGCACCACAACTACTAAGCCCATGCTCTAGGGTCCATTGAGCCACAACTACTAAGCCCTCATGCCACGACTACTGAAGCCTGTGCACCCTAGAGCCCACACACCACAACTACTGAGCCCACGCACTGCAACTACTGAAGCCCATGCACTCTAGAGCCCGTGCTCCACAACAAGGGAAGCCACCAAAATGAGAAGACCGTGCACCGCAATGAAGAGTAGCCCCCGCTCACTGCAACTCAAGAAAGCCCACGCGCAGCAACAAAGACCCAACGCAGCCAAAAATAATAAATTAAATTAAATTAAAAATACCACAGTGAGATACCACTACACATTTACCAGAATGTCTAAAATTAAAAAGACTGACAATACTAAGTGTGGCCAATGATGTGGCCACTGGAACTCTCATATTGCTGGGAGGAGTATAAATTTGTACAATTACTTTAGAAAAAAACTGGCAATAACTACTAAAGCTAAACATATGCATCACCTGTAATACAGCTGTTCCACTCTTGAGTACATAGCGAACAGAAGTGCACATATATATGCACCAAAAGGGCATTGCCAGTTTGTTATTAGCTACATTACTAGAAACTAGAAAGAATCCAAATGACTGTCAGGAATAGAATGGGTAGCTAAATGGTGGTATATGCGTTCACTGGAATACTATACAGCAATGCCAAAGAGCAAACTATTTCTACTTGCAACAACAGGGATGGATCTCACAAACATAAATGAAGCCAGTCACAAACAAAATAGTATACTATATGTATCCAGTTACACAAACTTAAAAAATAAGCAAAGTTATTCTATAGTGACAGAAGTTGGTTTATCTTGGGGAGGACAATAATTGGATGGGGTATGAGAGAACCTTATAAGGTACTGGTAATGTTTTGCTTTGTAAAAGTTCATTGAGGTGTGCACTTAGGATTTGTGCACCTTATATAGTAATTATGCTATATCTCAATTTTTAAAATTCCTCTTCCCCTCTCTTTCCCCTTCCCTCTTCCTTCCTTTCCCTTTCCTTTCCTTGTTTTCCTTTCCTGTCTTTTCCTTTCCTTCCATACCTGAACAATTCAGCCCTAAAGCCATTAGGTAGGCCAGAGCAAGGTAGGGGCCCATGGTGGTGATGGTGGGAGCCACAGTGGTCCAGAGCAAGAAATCAGAGCCAGAGTTGGGTGATGAGGGCGTTCCCCCCTGGGGGATGGGGCAGCTGGTATGGTCAGTCAGACTAATGGGGGTGAGGGCATCCATGCAGTGGAATGGCCCCATGCAGTTTATTAGAGCCTGGTTGAGGAGATTGTCCCTGCATGGAGATGACCTGGCATGGGAAGTCAGAACCACAGTGGGGTTAAGAAGGATTCCACGTATATAGGGTGGCCAGGTGTGGGGCATCAGCCTGAGAAGAGAAAGGGTGGCCCAGTGTGAGGAGTCAGGCTGAGGGGCATGGGAAGACATCCATACAGAGGGGTGGCCTGTAATGGGATCACAGAGCCCAAGCAGAAAGTGAACAGAATCTACACAAGGAGGAAGTGGTAGCAGAGATGGAGATGGGTTGTAAACAGGAGAATTGAACAAATAAATAAATTTATTAAGGATAATGGAAGTCAGGTTTCTTGCTATTGGAGAAGGACATTACAAGCAGGGAAAGGGAGAAAACTAGAATTAATCCTATCATATTGGGTTGAAATTGGAGGTATCTGTATGAACCCATAATTTTCAACATATACAGGTAAATAAAAAATAAATGTAGACGTGAATATGTGTAGGTGTATGCATTCCCTAGTTCTGTCCCTTAAGAAGTCTTGGGAGCACTGACATTGCAATAGCAATGGGCACCTAGCACCCACATTTTGGTTTGTTTATTTTTTATCTTTATTAGAGTATAATTGCTTTACAATGTGTGCTGTACAACAAAGTGAATCAGTTATAAGTATACATATGTCCCCATATCCCCTCCCTCTTGAGCCTCCCTCCCATCCTCCCTATCCCACCCCTCTAGGTCATCACAAAGCACCGAGCTGATCTCCCTGTGCTATGCAGCTGCTTCCCACTAGCCATCCATTTTACATTTGGTAGTGTATATATGTCAGTGCTACTCTCTCACTTTGTCCTAGCTTCCCCTTCCCCCTCTGTGTCCTCAAGTCCGTTCTCTATGTCTGCATCTTTATTCCTGCCCTGCCACTAGGTTCATCAGTACCGTTTTTTTAGATTCCATATATGTGTGTTAACATACGATATTTGTTTTTCTCTTTCTGACTTACTTCACTCTGTATGACAGACTCTAGGTCCATCCATCTCACTACAAATAACTCAGTTTCGTTCCTTTTCATGGCTGAGTAATATTCCATTGTATATGTGTGCTACATCTTCTTTATCCATTCATCTGTTGATGGACATTTAGGTTGCTTCCATGTCCTGGCAACTGTAAATAGTAGCACCCACATTTTGGTTTCTAAGTACCACTTTTCACTAAAAGGAATTAGAACTCTCTGGAGAAATGACTTGCTCCAGAGCTGGGGCAGGTAAAATACAAAATGAGCCTGGAACATCTTATGCCAGAAAGTAAGGAATTGCTCAAAGAATGATAGGGACTATATTAGTTTGCTAGGGCATCCACAACAATGTAACACAGACTGGGGAGCTTAAACTGCAGAAATTAATTTTCTCATGGCTCTGGAAGCTAGAAGTCCAAGATCAAGGTGTTGGCAGGTTTGGTTTCTCCTGAGGCCTCTTTTTTTTTGTTTTGTTTTTTTGTGGGTTTTTTTTGCGGTATGCGGGCCTCTCATTGTTGTGGCCTCTCCCGCTGCGGAGCACAGGCTCCGGACGCACAGGCTCAGTGGCCATGGCTCACAGGCCCAGCCGCTCTGCGGCATGTGGGATCTTCCTGGGCCAGGGCACGAACCCGCGTCCCCTGCATCAGCAGGCGGACTCTCAACCACTGCGCCACCAGGGAAGCCCACTCCTGAGGCCTCTTTACTTGGCTTGCACATGGCCGCCTTCTGCCTGTGTCCTCGCAAGGTCTTTCCTCTGTCCACCCTGGTGCCTCTTCCTCCTCTTTTAAGAACACCAGTCATACTGGATTATGGTCCCAACTTCATGACCGCATTTAACCTTAATTACCTCTTTAAGCGCCCTATCTCCAAATGCGGTCACATTAGGGGTTAGGACTTCAAAGTGAATTTGGAGGGGACATGATTCAGCCCATATCAGAGACAAATAAAAAAGATAGATGGCAGTTTGAAGAGCTCCCACTGGCAGAATATGGACGATTTGAGCATCAAAATAAATAATAATCTTAATACTGATTGTAAATAAAGAAAGAAAGATAAAGTTTTTCCATTGAGTAGAATGACAAAAGGAATGATGGGGGGCTTCCCTGGTGGCACAGTGGTTGAGAGTCCGCCTGCCGATGCAGGGGATGCGGGTTCGTGTCCCGGTCTGGGAGGATCCCACATGCCGCGGAGCGGCTGGGCCCGTGACCCGCGGCCACTGGGCCTGCGCGTCTGGAGCCTGTGCTCCGCAACAGGAGAGGCCACAACAGTGAGAGGCCCGCGTACCACAAAAAAAAAAAAAAAAAAAAAAAAAAGGAATGATGGAATTAGATCATCAACATTTGGCAACCATCATAATACAAAATGTTTCAACCAAGCAATATCAATGGATGCTAAAATTAATGGGTCCAAGTTGGATGAGGAATGGGACTTTATACAGTACCTCCCATCAAAAAACATTAATTACGGGCTTCCCTGGTGGCGCAGTGGTTGAGAGTCTGCCTGCCGATGCAGGGGACTCGGGTTCATGCCCTGCTTCGGGAAGATCCCACATGCCATGGAGCGGCTGGGCCCGTGAGCCATGGCCGCTGAGCCTGGCGTGCGGAGCCTGTGCTCCGCAGCGGGAGAGGCCACAATAGTGAGAGGCCCGCATAACGCAAAAAAAAAAAAAAAAAAAAAAAAAAAAAAACATTAATTACAATGGGAAAAAGAAGTAACTTTAGGACTTCCCTGGTGGCGCAGTGGTTGGGAGTCCGCCTGCCGATGCAGGGGGCGTGGGTTCGTGCCCCGGTCCGGGAAGATCCCACATGCCGCGGAGCGGCTGGGCCCGTGAGCCATGGCCGCTGAGCCTGCGCGGCCGGAGCCTGTGCTCCGCAACGGGAGAGGCCACAGCAGTGAGGGGCCCGCGTACCGCAAAAAAAAAAAGAAAGAAAAGAAGTAACCTTAAGTAGATAAATGTGGTAGACACTATCGACACTATCTTAATCAAAAGATCAAAATTAACACCATCAGTAATGGGACAAATTGAAATCATGCGTTACCTGATAAGATGCAGTGAGATCACAGCATCACTTCCGTGATATTTCTGCCCAAAATGCATAACTTGAATCTAATCATGACGAAACATCAGACAAACCCAAACTGAGGGATGCTCTACGAAATCACTGGCCTATAATCCTCAAAATTTACAAAGTCATGATCGTCAAGAAAAGACTACTTTTAATATGGTCTCTTTCCACACTGAAAGAAACGGAAGAGGCATGGCAACTAAATGCAATGCGTGACACTAAATTGGGTCTTTTTGCTACAATGAATTTTATTAGGACAAATGGTGAAACATGAATAACTTATAGTAATACATCTATAATTTTTATGGTTGCATTGTGGTTATTTAGTCGAATGTCATTGTTTGCAGGATTTATACTGAAGTATTCATGAATGGTGGGAAATCATGTCAGCAATTTACCCTCAAATGCTCCAGGAAAAAAAGTTGTTGGCACTATTCTTGGAAATTTTCTGTAAGTTTGAAATGATTTGCAAGTAAGAAGAAAAAATGGTGACAAAAAGCTTATAAATATTATGTGTATGGAAAAAGTATGTGCGTGTCTATATGCTACCAGCCAAGGGGTGGAATGTTTTGGACATCCATTGTTTCTGCCTTCCCTAGCATTCATCCCTCCTTCCTCCAAAAACAGCATTCAGATTTTATTTTGGGGAACTGCCCCTCCCCAGCTCTTGGTTTATGTGTCACTGGTGTGGGCATGTACCCAGGTCAATCAGCACATTTCATCGTTTTGGCCACAGTCGTTGGTTTAGGGAAGGGCCAAGTTAGCTTAATATAGGTTAACACTGGGATAATTTTTTTCTAAAACTATCGTGCAAGAGGTTCTGTTTTTCTCCTGGGGTTGCTTAGCTTTTAGAAAATAAACCTGGAAGTGCCTGAGACCACCACATGGAACCAGACTGTCCAGAGGGAAAAAAAGCCATTTCAAAGAAAAGCAAAAGTGAGAGACAGAGAAACTGAGTCCTTCTGACATCATTTTAGCCCACAGATCCAGCTGTACTTTGACTTTTTGGTTAAATAACCCAAATGTATTTAACTTTCTGCATAAGCCACTTTGAGTTAGGCTGTTGGCACTTGCAACTGAAAGATCGATGACTAATGTTAGGAAATTCCTAATTCAGCTGGACTGGAGTCTGTGGGGATGCGGAGGGGGAAGAGAGTTGTGGCTGACAGACATGGCGGGGCCTCTGAGCGTCAGGATTCACTAGGAATCTTGGGGCCCTCAGGGGTGGGTACTTGAAGGTGCTTTTGAAAAAGTGGTGAGAACAGGTGGCAGGGACACAATGACCAAGCAGTAGTCACTAGGCTTGTCCCCAACCAACCCCACCTTGTAACAGCTTGCTCCCAACTCAGAGCCCAGTGGTCACACCCTTGGCACAGCCCTAACCAGAGGTGCCTACCGGTCTGGTTCTGATCCCCACTTCCAACGCCATGGTAACTGTGACTTGCATTGCTTCACTCTGCCTCTGTTTACAAAGCACCCTCTCTCCAGTGTGTGAAGTTGAGCACCAGGACAACTCTATGAGGGTGGCAGGTCTGGTATTAATCCCATTTCACAGGTGTGGAAAGTAAGGCTCAGAAATGTAAAGCAACCTGCCCAAAGTCACACAGCTGTTCAGTGGCAGAGCCAAGACTAGGGGACAGGGTTCTTCTCTCCAAGTTCAGAGCTCTCTGAGCTCTGAAATTTCTGAGAAGGGGCTGAGGGATGGGAGGTGTGGTAGAAGACAGAATCTCTCCCTTTGGATTTTGGGACTGCCCTTGAGTGAATGAGGAGGGGGCCAGGCTTTCAGGGGCACATGAGCCCTCAGGAGAGGGGAGTAGGATGAGAGCACTGTCAGGGGTCAAGATGTTGGTTGGGGTAGGGTAGGGGAGCTTCACAGAAGACATTCAATTCCCAGGGAGGAGCCAGGGGACAGCCTGACGCCATGCTTCGGGCAGGGCTCTGGGGAGTCAGGAAGTGAGGACTCGTCCCACACCCAAGGAGTGTGCTGTTAGTGGAAGAGACATACCTAGGAAACAGCAAACTAACAACACAAATACCGTTAATAGTAACTATATAGTACCTAATAATTACTTACTTATGCCGGTACTGCTTTAAGTTCTCACAAAATCCACGAAAAAGTTCTATTATTAGCCCCATTTTAGAACCGAGGAAACTGAAGCACATAAGGAAAGTAAGTTGTCCAGAGTCACACAGCTGGGAAAAGGAGGGGTTAGGATTTGAACTGGAAGTTGGAGCCCAGAGCCCAAACTCTCAAGAGCTCCACTTACTTGTAGCATTTTCACTGAGCACCCACTCTGGGCCAGACCCTGTGCTGGGAGCCAGAATGAAGATGACAGGCCAGGGCTCCGTTGCAGGGTGGGATGGGGGAGAGCAACCAGCCAGGCTGGGCTTGGGCTCTGGTAGGGGAAGTGTGGGTCCTGTGGGAGAACCCTGATGGGGGCAGGTACCCAAGGTGAGTCTGGGCAGGATGAGGCGTCCGAGACACATAAGGGAGAGTAGGAGTGAGACAGTAGGTGGAGGGGAGGATGCTCCAGGCAGAGAAGGAGTGGCCAGCACCAAGGTCTCCAAGCACCTCAGTGCCTCCGAAGCCCTGTAAGGGCATCAGAGTTAAAGGGCTCCTGCCCCCTGGGGTGGGTGCGGGCAGCTTGCCAGAGGGCCGGCCTGGAGGGCGGCGGGCGCCCGTTTCAGAACTGTACGCCAGAGAAAGGGGGCCTGGGGTCAGGCAGGAAAAGCCCGGGATTTTAGACCCCGAGAAAAACGGGTCTGGGTGAGTGACTGAGCATAGTGACCGGCCGGGGAGGGGCGCACGTGGCGGAGGCGGGAGACGTCTACGTGGGAGAGTCACACCCTGGAAGAGTTGGCGGCGGGGGTGGGGGCTGACGGGGCTGGACTCGCGCGGAGCCCGACGCACTCAGCCCGGGGCCCAGGAAGGCGGCTCGGGGCTCGGGTCCTGCCCAGGCGAGGGTGCCACTGCGCCTGGGGCAGAGCGGGGTGGAAGGAGCCTGCACGAGTTCGGAAGGCCACTCTGGCCTTTTGGAGAAGCGGTGGACGTGGGCAGGGAGAGCAGTAGGGAGGCTGCTGCAGGGCTCCGCAGAGGTGGCGAGGCAGGCAAAGAGCCGGCGGCTCGAATCTGAGCCATGGATGGAGAGATTTTAGAGGGGGGAGAACTCCGAGCCCAGTGCGATGGCCGTTTGTGGTGGGGGTTAAAAGCCCCCTGCCTGTCGGAGGTTAGTTTGAGGCAGATGTTGCCACTCCCTAGCGATGAGACAGAGGGCAAGTTACTTAACCTCTCTGTATCTGTTTTCTCATCTGTAAAGTGGAGCTAATGATATAGCTCACATGGTATATTTCACAGGGCCGTTGTGAAGACTGAGGCAATGTGAACGCAGGGGCCTGGTATTCAGTAAGTCCCACGCAAACTGTAGCGGTTATTATTCTGTAGTTTAGGCTGTTTTGCAAACATTTAATTGTGAAAGAAAGAGCCTTTCGGAGGGGCATAAAAGATCTTGGGTTCTGGTCCTAGACGCTCCCTCACAAGCTGGGTGGCTTTGGAGAGAAGTTCCCTGGGCTTCTAGGTCCTGTGCCTATTATGGGAACGCTAATAACTCCCACACCGGACTTGGGGTCGAGCAGATGGGACAATGCGTGAGCAGGATCTGGGAGAGGCTGCGCTGGAGGGTCAGTCCAGCTGGCACATGGGCTTCCGCTGGACAGGCAGGGCTGCGAGATCTTAGTCCCTGCCCCCCACCATGGATTCCCTTTAGGGATTTCTTTATCTGCTGTGGAATGCAGCCATGTTAGGCCATAGGGAAAAATGTTTCTCACACTCTTAGTATCAGCAACCCCTTAATGGGTCTTGTGCTCACACACCAACCTCCAAGTTTAAGCAAATTTTAAAAGAACATTGTATTTCTAAAATAATACAAAATGTAACTTTGCAAAAGTAACATGAAGGATAGGACTTCCCTGGTGGCTCAGTGGTTAAGAATCCGCCTACCAATGCAGGGGACACAGGTTTGAGCCGGGAAGATCCCACGTGCCGCGAAGCAACTAAGCCCGTGAGCCACAACTACTGGGCCTGCGCTCTAGAGCCCCCTGCGTCACAACGACTGAAGCCCGCGCGCCTAGAGCCCGTGCTCCACAACAAAGAGAAGCCACCGCAATGAGAAGCCCGCGCACTGCAACGAAGTGTACCCACTGCTCACCGTTACTAGAGAAAACCCCGTGCGCAGCAGCAAAGACCCAACGCAGCCAAAATTAAATAAATAAATAAATAAATTTTTTTAAAAAAGGTAATATGAAGGATAAATGTTTCTTATCAGTGAGAGAGGATACTGTCTGAAAATTTCCACCAGTGTATCTATGCTCTGTGTGACAATAAGGTGGCATGAGTTCTCACATCCTGTCAATTTCTTTTCTAATTTAGAAATTAGAAAATCCTAAACCACAATTATAGGTCATTAAAAATGGCAGCAAATGTTTGGTGGCTGTCAGATGGTTGTGGATTCAAACCAAACAAGAATCTATAAATCACAGAGCTGTTTCTCCTTGAAGACTGTTTTCCACTCTCTTGGACACTAGGTCAACAGGTACAAAGTTTCCAAAATTTAGAAGACAAGACTATATCACCTTGAGAAAGACAGAGGTTGACAAACAGAGCCATAATCCTCTCTTTGGTTGAATTTGACTCTGGAAAGAATTCTTTAAATTCTGATGTAATATTTGGATGTGGTTTTTAAATAATCTTAATAATATGTCACTGATTCCTTTCTCCTGCTCAGAAACAAAAATCACCAAGTGTTAAGAAAGAATCAGACTCTCATAATGGAGCAGTCACAATGCAGTTTGGTTTTAAGAAATTCTGTTAACTTGATACTCATCAGTAAATGTAATAATTTGGTGATTTCTGGGCAATACAGATGTTGAACACACTGCCATCTGAGCAGGACATATAAGATCTTAGAAGTGGTCTCGAGTGGCATTATCAATGCCATGAAAAATGGCTTTATCTCATCATTCTTTTCAAAACTCCTCGTGGGAACCCTTTCCTTCCACAGCTAGACTATCTTAGGGTGGAAAAGTGGGCTCTGGAACTTGCCGTCCTTGTCTTTGCATAGGTTGCTGAGAAGTATTCTCAGTGAATGAGATTGGATCATAGTCACAATTTTTAGTACTTCCCTCAACTCTATATTGGGTAGGACAGAGATCCAGAATAATAGTAATTTAAACAGGACAGAATTTATTTCTTTTCCATCTAAAAGTCCAGAGACAAGTAGTCCAGTGCTAGGAAGGTGGTTCTTCTGTATTAGCTTGTCCAGAAACCCAGGCTCTTTCTGTCTTGCTGTTCTGTCACCTTAAGACTTGCCCTCATCTGCATGCTCCAGGCTGGCTCACCAAGACATGAGGTTCCAGGCAGTAGCTGGAGGAAAGTGGGTGGAAAGGTATGTCCCTATAAGGACCTGAAAGTCACACTTCAGCTCACATCCCTTTGGCCAGACATTGTTGCATGACCACGTCTAGCTGAAAGAAAGGATGGGAAATGTAGTTTTTATTCTGAGGGGTCATGTATCCAGCTAAAAATTGGGAATACAATTACTGTGAGAGAGAAGTGGAAAGGGATATTGGGGGGCAATAGCTGGCATTGCCAAAATGCTGGTGAAAGTTCAGGAAACAGATAGGAATTGGCTTTCAAGAACAACTTCTTTCATCCTTGGAGGAGTGCCTTTCCTGATGCTCCCTCAGTGGTGATTGCCAAACAATCCTTTCAATGCATATCATGCTTCACAAAATGATCACTTGGACTTCCCTGGTGGCGCAGTGGTTAAGAATCCGCCTGCCAATGCAGGGGACACGGGTTCGAGCCCTGGTCTGGGAAGATCCCACATGCCACGGAGCAACTAAGACCGTGCGCCATAACTACTGAGCCTGGGCTCTAGAGCCCGCGAGCCACAACTACTGAAGCCCACACGCCTACAGCCTGAGCTCCACAGCCAGAGAAGCCACAATGAGAAGCCCGCGCACTGCAACGAAGAGTAGCCCCTGCTCACCGCAACTAGAGAAAGCCACGTGCAGCAGCAAAGACCCAGTGCGGCCAAAAATAAATAATAAAATAAATGAATAAATTTATTTTAAAAAATAGAGGGATTTATTAAAACCAAACTATTTTCTCATAATGCATGCCATTGATACTATGTGATGCCCAACACTGCCATTTGATGAAGGAAATTTGCCAAAAGCTAGCTCTGCATGCTCTCTGAGAAAAATGTGTGTCATTAATAACACAGCTGTTTTACAAGCTTCTCAGATAGTGTTACTTGTATCTGTGTTTTATTGAGAGGAATGCAATTTTCAATGCTGCCTACGTAGTTTTGTTTTTCTTCCTGCCTTTAGTGGGGAAAAAAATCCATCAGTTTTGTCCTGGAAAGCTTATTTTACTTCTGCTCCGGAAAAAAAGAAGGCTCTAATGGTTTACCAGAAAGGTCACTGTGCTTTGTTTGAAAATGATGTGAAAGGCTTCATGGCTTTATGCCACTATTTGACAAAGTTTCATAACACACAACGCGCTGGGGATTACGATGGGACGGATAGCCAGTCCGATGGAGTCCAGTGTTGGTAATTCAACATCATACTAGTTACACTTTTCTTTCTCAGTTGCTTGTGTGAAATCATCATACATGTCTGAGTTCTTAGAGATTTACATTTTTTTTGGAACCAGAATCTTCACTATTTACTTTTGTAACCCTGTTCTCAGTTGTAGTATTTGGGTTACTATTTTCATCACTTTTCTTCGGCTTTAATAAGCCACTTTTTTTTTTTACATCTTTATTGGAGTATAATTGCTTTACAATGGTGTGTTAGTTTCTGCTTTATAACAAAGTGAATCAGTTATACATATACATATGTTCCCGTATCTCTTCCCTCTTGCGTCTCCCTCCCTCCCACCCTCCCTATCCCACCCCTCTAGGTGGACACAAAGCACCGAGCTGATCTCCCTGTGCTATGCGGCTGAATAAGCCACTTTTGAACCGCTAACTTATTTGAGTTGAGGACACTACACATCACAAATTCGTAACCAAAAACCCATAAAGGGTATTAAAAACATATTGCCTGAGACAAACTGCCAAGATTGATCAACCGAATTCAAACCTTGTATCGTGTACAATGTTGAAGAATGTGACAGTTACTAAGAACATAATGGGACTGCAGTGAAAATCTTAATTTTGCAATTCAAATTTATGAGTAAAATAATTCCATCCTTTCTTCCTTGGAGACCTCCAACACCTATGGACCACTGATGGGGAAAACACAGGTTATATCCTCAAGGAACCCCAATCTTGTGGAGAGGCACAGTCCCTGTCCTCAGGGAGCCCTAAGTCTGAACAAGGAGACGTACTCCTACCTTTAATGGGAGGGATACTGCTTTCTCCCCCAGGGAGAAGAGGGAGGCAGGTCACATCTTAGACATGCAGACTGGTGATATCAAGACTGGTCTTCGGACAATGGACAGGAAGAGCCTAGAAGGCTTGAGCAAAAGAAGACTGTGGTCC
Source organism: Phocoena sinus (assembly GCF_008692025.1). Classification (NCBI taxonomy): domain Eukaryota; kingdom Metazoa; phylum Chordata; class Mammalia; order Artiodactyla; family Phocoenidae; genus Phocoena; species Phocoena sinus. The sequence continues at coordinate 34,452,079 of NC_045782.1, forward strand.
TTTGCAGAGAGAAGACCACTAAGAAGGGTCCTGGGACAGAGCTGATGAGTGCCCTGGAAGTGGGCCCGGCTCAGACATGGATGTCCACTCTGATGATGGGTGCCCAAGTCCCTTATCTGTTGTCTCCACAGCGGCTGATAGCAGCTGACAAGCAGTGAAGGGACAGGGAAAGACAGGAGACAGAAAGATACACAAAGAGAGACGGATGTGGAGAGAATCAGCCAGAGATGTCAGGAGAAGACCTGAGCTAGAGAGATACAGAATAGATAGAAGCAGAGACATCCCTACCCTCGGCCATGCCCCCTCCCCGAGCTCCGGCGCCCCGCGGCCTACTCCATTTCCATCTTCCTGTCTCTGAGCTCCCATCCAGGCTTTGGCATCACCTCACTAGGTGTCAGATGCAAACCAGGACCAAGATTCACATGTCCTAGGTCACTGCGGGGGACGCTGTCTGGGAAGGAAGGAGAGCGAGAGTGGACATAGCCCCCATCTACCATGTGGTACTGGCAGGAGCAGGTGGGTGAGGCCGGGGGGACCTGGACTTTGTTCACCTCTGTGTGCCTAGGGCCTGGCACAGTGCTGGGCCCAACAGGTCTCTCAGTAGTGGCTGCTGACTGGCTGAATGGGTAGTACCCAGTCAGTATAGAGGATGGGCTGTAGCGTAGTGCTGAGAGCCTGGATTCAAATCTCTTCTGCAACTGCCTACCTGTGTGACCCTCAGCAAGTTACTTGACCTCTCTGAGCCTCAGGTTCCTCATGTGTAAATGAGGATGAGGATGTTAACAGAACCTACATCACAGGACTGTTGGAGGCATTCAGTGAGCTACTATCTGGCATACAGAAAATGCCAGGTAACTCTTAGCCTGTATCATGGGGGTGCATCGTGAGTAGCATTTTTCTGTGTCTGTTACATGCACGTGTGTGTGCTCGGCGGGGATGTGGTGTGTTCGGGGGGTTGCTTCTGGGCTGGGACAGTGTGGGAGGCGGGTAGTGTAGTGCGATGCGAAGAGGGCTACCTCTGTGGCCAGAGTCACAGCTTCCCCACTTCCTCGCTGGGGGGGTCCCCAGCAAGGGGCTTCCCCTCACCTACAGGATGGGTATAAAACCTTCCTCGGGGGGTTGTCAGTGCCTCTTGAGACACGATTGAGGACTGTGATTCTTCCCGGTGTTGTACGTGGTCTAGTGGCTGTGTTGATTTGCAAGTAAGGGACACGGAAGGTGACGAAAAGAAGACTGCTCAGGCTGTTGGAGCACGTGGGTCCCTCTGAGCTTCAGGAAGGGAGTTTGGGGCAATGCCTTGACCCTTCTGGGTCTCAGGTCCTCCATCTTAATAGAGGCATTAAGACTGACCTCCCAGAGCTGTTATGAGGGTTAGATGGGATGATGTGTGTGGTGCTGTCAGCTCACAATAGTTCCTCGGCAGAGGGAGGGAGATGGCACCTCTAGAGTCCTTTCCAGCTGGTGCCTGTGGTCCATTTCCAGCCATGTGATGCTATGATTTTTAGCCTACATGCACACAGATGAAGCATATGTGTTTGTGCAAATAGCCACTTCTTCACACTGTGGGGAGTGCCCCTTGGCATCCATCCTGGATCTCTAGGACCTGTCGAGAAGAGTGGTTAAGCCAGTGAGCTCTGGAGCCAGGCTGCCCGAGTCTGAATCCCAGCTCAGCCACGTCCTAGCTTTGTGACTTCAGGCAACTGACTTAGCCTCTCTGTGCCTCTCCTTCCTCTCCTGAAATTGGAGACAATAATAGCACCCACCTCAGAGGGTTTTGTGAGCAGAACATTAGTTCAAACGTGTGCTTATGGCATAGCCTGGGACAGACGTTTGCCGTTATTGCCAAGTCGAGCTGGGCCCGAGGGCTGTGCTCTGCTACACGATTCCCACGCCTTTCCTGGCCAACAGATAGCTCATCCCCTGGAACAGTCTTTTCCAAGCTGTGACCAGTCTCCCTCAGGCAGGAGTTCCTAGAAGGGTGCAACCTGGGGCAACATGGCCAGTGCAAGCTGCGAAAATAATCATGCTTCCAGGGAGGCCCCAGGAGGGACAGACATTTTGGAAAGTGAATGTTTATGAAGCTCAGCTCCGGGGCGGGGGCGTGGCGCAGGGCGGGAGAAGAAGGAGCCTCTCTCTACTCCTCTCCCTTCTCATCCCCCCTCCCACAGAACCTCAGAACAGCCAAGGGACCTGAGGGGGTGGTGGGAGTGGTCTTTGGCAGGGTCAGAGGTCTGACATTCTGAGGTTCAAATCTCATATCTCACTGCTCCTTCCTGCCCTTGCCCTGCCAGTGACATCGGGAGGAGAGTGCAAAGGGGCAGGAAGGCTGGGGCGGTGTGATGGGAGTGAGGGAAGAAAGCAGCTGTCAGAGATGCAGGGGACTGCTGCACCCAAAGTAGGCAGGAGGCCACGTGCAAGTGCAAAGGGGAGTGTATCTGAGTGTGTGAATGGGTGTGTGTGAGAGAGAGCCACGTGAGTTGGTGGGTACAGGTGAGTGCATGTGTGAGTGTCTGACTGGGAAGAGAACCGTAGACCAACCTCACCAGCAGGGACTTTTTCAGTCCAGACTCCGATTTTACAGATGAGGAAACTGAGGCTCAGCAGTGGGAAGTGAAAAAAGGCCCAAAGTCACTAGGCAAGTCCAGTCCTAGACCCTGGTCTCTAGACAATGAATCCAGGGCCGAGAGGGAGATGGTGGAAGGTGGGGGGCAGCAGACACATTCGAAAGGAAAGGATTGGAAACTTTTCTAACTCCAGCCCTTCCCCTCCGGCTCCTCTCCACCCCCAGTTGTTTCTTCAGGCTGGAGAAGGAGGCAAGACAGGGCTGCCCAGGAGAATAAGGAGGGGAGGAGGGGGCCGGAGGCAGCTTTGCAGGGTGCGGGCGCACTGTGGGAAGGGTCCAGGCGCCGGCCCCCTCCTTTCCTGCAGACGCGGACTCCCCAGCTCAGCCGGGCCCTGTCGTCCTTGGGGCCCTCGGCAGCGGCAGCGGCCTCTCTCTAGCTCTCTTGCCAGACCCAGCCTCCAATGTGGGGAGGGCCTTCCAGAAAGAGCTTGGGGGGCTTCCCAGCTTGGCAAAGCGGAGCCCTAAAATGGAGGAGAGGATTAGCCTAAGCCCACCAAAGTCCTGGCCTTCCCCTACCTGCCCCTCCTGTTTCCCCACCTGGGAAATGGGAGAAAGGACAAGAAATTCGATCTGTGTGTGATGTGCGAGGTGGCGTCTGGGGGAGTCCTTTAAGCCTCTCCTCCCAGCACTGGCGAAGCAGGGCCTCACTGCTGTCTTGCACAGGGCCTCCCTCCCCCTCCTCCAGAGCCCCCTGCCTGGGAGGGGCTACCTCTGCCCTTCGTTTGGGGGAGGATGGGAAAAAGGGTCCACGCCGGCGAGGAGACGCTACAGCCAGAGCAGGCACTCCCGATGACTCACAGGCCCGGAACGCCTTGGGGAGAGGCAGCCGCAGCGGGACAGCCCCCTGCTCAGCTGGGGCAGCTGGAGAGGACCCAGGACCTGGGGGGTGGGGAGGCGAGGGGAAGGCGGAAGGTCAAGAGGCAGAGCCCCCGGAGAGGCTGCAGCCAGGAGCCAGGATTGAAGGAAAGGTCACTGAGAGGTGCCTGAGGGAGGGGAGACAAGGTGCCTCTCCACTGCCATCCTGGCCATAAATCCCACTCTCTACAAGCAGGAGCGATGAAGGCTCCATAGAACAGAAGACGCCCCCGCCTGGCCTTCAGGAAACTCCCTTTCTTGAGAACCGTCTGAGAAGAGGCGCATGTCCTGCGCCGTCCCTTCCTGGGTCTAAGAATGATGCTTCCAGTCCTGAGGAAGCAGGGGGGTGGCTTCAGTGGCCTCCCTTGCTTCTTGCCCGCTCCAACTTGCTTCACCGTCATGCTCCCTTCCATTTACGGGCCTCTTGTTTGGGAGGGGAAACTGAGGCCCAGAGTGGTCTGGGGACACAGGGAACAGCACTGCTTCCCCAGGTCTGCCTGACCTGGCAGAGTTCTGGGCTCAAGGGGCCTGTGTCCTTCTGCTCTTCCTCTCCCCAGCAGAAGATGCAGCTAAAGACTTCAGTCTACGTGGCAGGCAGAGGGGGGCCTGCGAGGGAGAGGAGCTGGGAATGAGGTCAGCGGGTTGGACAGGACAGGCTGTGGCTGTGAAGGCATCTGGGCTGCAGCAGTCTGGAAGGTAGGGGCCTCTGGGCCAGGCCACTCCCAGACCCAACCCGCCGTCCACCCGCCCACCATGGCCTCTTTCCCGTCTGCTGCTCCTCCCCTCTCTGCAGCCCACACTCCGCCCAGGCCAGATGGTTCACATCAAGCATCTTCCATGTGGCAGTTCCACCCTGCCCACCATGCTCCCTTCCCCCTCTAGCCACATGGCTCAGTGTAGAGTTGGGAGCAACTCTCTTGCCCTGCGCCCCCACTCCAGGTCTGGGTGGGATCCCTGTATCATATCCCTGTATCATGTTAACCTACCCCCCAACCCCAGCTGCTTCCCTGGCCCCTCCAGCTCCTGCCCCCCATGCTTCCCCCCCCCCACACCGCCTTCTTGAAGTACAGCAGAGATCTTACCTGTAATCCCTGAATCTCAGCTGTGTGACTTTAAGTAAGTCAATTCCCGTCTCTGGGCCTTGGTTTTCTCCTCTGTGCAAAGAAGGGAGGACAGGGCAGAATAAGCTCAAAGTTTCCTTCCAACTGAACATCTATTGTTCTATGATCTTCCCACCTTGGAACTATAAGGTTCTGGAACTAGTGGAAGTTGAACACCAACTTTGGAGGGGTCATCTGGTCTACCTCTTTGCCTGTGCCCAAGCCGTATTTTCTTGTTGAACCGAGATCCACAAATCTCACTCACTTACCTTGTACCTCCTCCTCCTCCCACGGGCCCCAGCCTTCTAACTTGAGTTCGTCTGCTGTCAAGGTGTAGGTTCTCTGGACAAGTCCTTGGCAAAAGGCTCACTACCATACCTTACTCAAAAGTAGTAACTGGCTCTCTATGGCCACCAAATTGATTATGAATTTCTCTCCTTGAATTCCAAGCCTCTAGAAGTTGGCCCCAGCCTATCTCTTATAGCCTTCTCTTCCACATCTCCTCTGCCCCAGGTGCGTTCTCTCTGTCTCTGTATGTGTGTGTGTGTGTGTGTGTGTGTGTGTCAGCCTTCCCAGGTTTGGGGATGCCTTCCCTCCCATTCCAACCTTGCATTTCAAACCCTCCCAGGCCCAGCTCAAAAGCACACACTCCTCCAGAAAACCTCCCTTGTCTCCCATTGGCATCCTCGTCCTCCCTTGCAGCTCTCTGGAGGCTTCCATTTACCTTGCTGGATAAGGAGGTCTTATTACTACCCTATTTCACAGATTGGGAAATGAGGTTTAAAGAAATGAGGTGACTTACTCAAAATCACACAGCCAGTGCTGCCTCGGGTGAGAGGCATTTGGGGGTTTATTTTATTCCCCTTCCTGACTCTGCACCCTCTGAGGGCAGAAGTTGTCCCAGAGCTCTCCCCAAAGCAAGGCTGGCCCCAGGAGGTCTGCAGTAACCATTCACTGAATAGAATTGACTAGAGTGTCTGCAATAGGCGCCAATCTCAGGATCTTCTTCCCTAAACAGGGTCCCTGTCCAGCCTCCTCTCTTCCAGGGTACCATACCATTCAGTCTCTCTGGTCAGAAGAACAGGAGTCATTCCTGCTCTTCACCTCCACACTCCCTCATCCAATCTAATCCCAATGCCTATAAATTCTGCCTCCCAAACCCCTCTTGAATCCGCCCCCTTCTCTATCTTTATCCTCTTCCACTTGGTCCGGACTCTCATCAGCTCTCACCTGGGCACCTGCAGTAGCCACTTTCCATCACAGCCATCTTTCAGTACCTGCTCCCCTGAGTGACCATGATGACCTTTGACAAATGCAGACCTGATTGCGAGCCTCCCTGCTTCGGACCCTCTGTGGGGCCCAAAGCTGTAAGGACAAAGACTAAAACTCCTGATACGGCTTCCTTGGCCTGCCTGGCCTTTGCTTCCTGTGCTCCAGCCACACTATCCTTCTCCGGATTTTATTAGCATCTAGAACTTGCCATGCTCCCTCCTGCCTGAGATGCCTGACACTCAGAGCCCTGTGTTCCTTTCCTTCCTAACCTTTACAGTTGCAACTACATGTTTATTTACATGACTTCATTCATGTCTGTCTCTACTAGACATAAGCTCCATGAGAACAGGCACTGAGGGCCCAGTGCCTAGCAAAGGATCCTATAAGGATGCTGAATGAATGATTCTGGATCCTTCCTGAGTCCAAGCCAGACTCTGTCCAAAGGGCTGCTCTGCCCAGAGCTGGTGCAACTGAGCAAAGTGGGATCCACCCCTGCTCACTTTCCCATCCAGGAAACTCCAGAATCCCAGGTTTGCCCAGAGGAAGAACTGGTGGCTGATGTAGACGAGGAAAGACACCAGATATCTGTGGCTGAGGATTACTTGTGGGAAGATGGGAGTGGAGGTGAAGTAAGAAGATTAGGATTTGGACGGGTGCCTCTGGCTCACACAGGCTGCCCCTTCATTCTTTTTTTTTCAAAGCCAAGCGTCAAAGAAACCTTTGCATCTAGCCCCTGAACACTTCAACCAGACAGCCGGTGGTGATGCAAGCCTTACCCCACCTTGATCCCCCCTCTCCTAGACTGCTGAAGCTCTCTCCTCTGGTGGACTGCATGCACGCAGGAGACAGCCACCACCCCCCAGGAGTGGATGGAGCACCAGAGATGCCAGAAGAGAATATGAGAGAAAAAAGAGGGAGGGAGAAGCAGTGTGTGGAAGAGGGGTGGGCCAATGGGACAGAGGCAGAGGAGAGGAAGAAAAGAACTAAGAAAAAGAAGAAACATATGTGAAGAGGAAAAAGGTTAAAAGGTGAGGGAAAACAAAGGAATAGAAAAAAGAAAAGAAGCAGGGGATGGGATAAAACAAGGGCAGAAGTGAACCAAGCCAGACAGGGGAAAATAACAATTCAATTGATTCACTCACAGCCTTTAACAAGAATTGACTCAGCCTTCAGACACTGCAAATGGGTCCGGTGATCTGATGATGACCTTGACAGGTCCCTGCCTGGGGAGCTCGCACGTCAGCAGGAAAGACGGGCTTTGTGATCACAAGAGTGGACACTAGGACTGTGGCCCGCAAGCCTGGCGACATCCCCATCCAGCACATTATTCTCAGTTGGGACCTGGCTGCAACCTGGTGGGGCTGGAGTGGGCCTGGGGAGTCCTAATGCCACCTAAGGACCATGCCCCATCCCTTCTCTCCCAGCTTGTCCCAGCTCCTTCCCTGGCTCCTCTGCCCCAGTTTCCCCCTCTTGGCCGGGGAGGTCCTGGAGAATGTGACGGGATCTGAAGGACTAGAAATGAAGCTTTCTCTTTAAGAGCATGGACTGAAGGTTCGCTCTAGAAGAAAATGAAATGAAGACAGGGACTGGATGTGGACATTTGAGAAGAGGAAGATCGAAAATGTCACCCTGAAAAAGAGCTGCAGAGAGAGAAGCAGAGTCCCGTGAGAAAGAAAGAGGAGGGAGGCCAGGGGCAAAACGACAGACAGGAGTGGGGTGGGGGAATGTAAGAAAAGAAAGAAAAAGAGAAGGAAGGAGGGAGGGAGGATAAGGCATCTTACAAGCTCTCCTCCCTTCAGAGCTAAACTCCTCCCCTGAGTTGTCTGCACTCTGACCCCATTTCCTGGCCTCCCACTCACTCCTCAGCCGGCTCCAGTCCAGGTTCCTCGTCCATCACTCCACCAAAGCAGCTCACACTTAGGGCACCAATCACTGCCATGTTGCTTAATCCAGGGACCATTTTACTCCCTATCATACTAAGTCTCTCTGCAACATATAACTCTCCCTCCTTCTAGATCAATCTTCCCCCCGCATACATGACACCCCCAATCCTCTCCTCCTTGCCCTCCTACTTCTCCCACTCTTGTCCTACCTCCTGTGCAGGCTCCTCCTTCCCTTCCCAACCCTTAAACCCTGAGGGTCCTCAAGGCTCGGTCCTAGCCCTTCATATCTCCTCCCTCCATACTTTCTCTGGAGATAACTCCGTCCACACCATCACCCTATGAGGCGGGGCTCCCACATTTGTCTCTCCTCTGGACTCCAGACTCAGACACCTAAGGGTTCCCTCCACGTGTCTGACTGGGTGTCTCATAGGCACCTAACACTCAACACGGACAAACTTAATTCATCATCTTCCCTCTAAGCCTGGAAAGGATGAAGAGATGAAGGGAAATCTCAGGCCAAAGGACTTGGGTTGAGGCTGAGGCACTGAAAGCTGTGCCTGGAATCTAAGGACCAAAAGACCCAGAAAGTGCAATGGAAAGTGCGAATGAAAAGGAAGAAGAGAGAACCCCCCACTCCTGGGGTCTGTCCCCAGCTCTGTCTGCAGGGGTCCTCAATACAAACCGTGCAGGCTCCATGAATGGGGACACGTGGACACCAAGTTCTTTACTGCAGCCTCACTCTTACACCCCCTTCCCTTCTCTGTCCTCAACCCCTCTCCCAGGGACCCTCTCTCCATCACCAGTCTGGGGCGGAAGAGCATTCTGAAGGGTCAGATCAGGGAAGGAGGGCAACGGAACCTCAGCAGGGGGACCAGAGAGCTGGAAAGGGCTGACCAAACTGCTCACCAGGTACACCAACACCTGGGCTGCCTCTTCTCTTTTACCCCACACCGTGCAGCCCAGACTGGGACTTGAGGGGCTCTGGGGCAGGGGGAGTGGGGAGCACAGGCGCATTGAGGGAGGGCACTTGGGGAAATTTGGAGAAGGAGCGAACTCAGAGCTCAGCACTTTCTTCCTTCTGGTTTTCTTCTTGAGGAATTTTTTTCCCCTAAGTGCTGATGACTTTACCATTTCTTGGGGGTGGGGGGGAGGAGATTTTGGCTTTTGCTCCCCCCACTCCAAATGCCAGACAAAGTCTTACATTCCACAAGAAGCCAGAGCTTCAGAGTTTCCTAAAGATGAGGTGGCGTCTCCTCCCGCTCCGGCCTCAGCTCCTGCTCTCCTTCCTCCCCCCACAAGTCTCAAGCCCTCAGTTCTGGCCAAGGAGGCCCAGCCAGGCTGGGAGGAGACCCCAAGCACATTCTTCCTCTCACTGTCATGCTGCAGAAATTAAAGACACATCTTGGGGCTGGGCGCCCGCCAAGCGTTTCAAGTCGAAAAGTGGCAGAGGAGGCCCTGGGCCTCAGCTCTATGCCACGTGTAAAAGATGCTTGGAAACCTTCTGCCCACAACTCCTGGGACGGAGGTCTGAAACTGGACACGGGGGTGGTGGCTGTTGCACACCATACACACAAAGCCCACCCCCCAATCCTAGGGGTCCCTAAACATTCTTCAGGACCACGGGCCCACGATGTAGCACGTCCCAATCCACGTCTCTGAGTCTTAATCTCCTTTAAGGTGGTCAAGTGAGCACGGCCTGAACAGGGAGCATGTGGGGAGGGGGCTGTAGGTGGGAGTACTTCTGGCTGCAAAAACGCAGCAAGCAGGGAGGTGGGCAGGTCACAGCAATTCTCACCTCCAGCCTGTGACTCTCCACCCCAGACAGCCATTGCAAAGGGGTGACCGCTCTGAGGGGCAGGGCTCGTGTCCCCCATTAGGGAGGGGGCGCTCCTTGTCCCTGACCCACACTGGAGGGGGCAGGAACTGCCATCTCAGCCCCTCAGCCCCCAGTCCTGCCCTGCAGTAGCTGGCACCAGATGGGGGCAGATACTGGGCCGCAAGCTGCTGCCACATGGTGGGGATAATTGATGAAGGCCTGTCCCTCCATTGCTGTCTCCAGCCCTGCCTCTCTGGAAACTCTATATTTTCCCTTTAATTATAGCCCCTGCAGTCTCCCTCTGCTGCCCCACCCGCACGGCTCATCCTGGCTGCCCACGGCCAGCCGGCCAGCCGACGTGGCTCCCTCCCCTTCTGTTCTCTTGGTCTTTTTTTTCCTTTGCCTTCGTTGCACAAAAGCAGCTGGGGGAGGGCGTGGAGACGGGCAGGGGGAGGCAATGGAATCTTGGATGGTTTGGGGGAGGCGGGACTCCCCACTTCCACGTTTGCAGCTCTGGAGCGGTGGGGGTGGGGATGGGGCTCTGCAAAGGGATCCTCATTGCCTTCTCTTGGGTCCACATATTTCGGCAGGATCAGCCGCCTGGATAGATTGGGGTTGGGGTCGAGCACTGTCAGGAGGCTGGGACATAGAGAAGGGAGGACACTGGCTTCTGGAGGCATCTCCTCCAAATATAGCCTGTTGTTTTTGGGGTCCCCACTGCCTTTCAGGGTGTAGATGATTCTCTCCTGGTTCCAGGGACAAAGAGCAATGCCCTGGGTTTTCAGGAAAGAGGTGAGGCAGTGGGAAACATCCTCTAAAATAAGGTCACTCACCTGCAATCCCATTTCATACTCCCAAGGCAAGTCTCCCCCAGACACCCAAATTCTCCCATATGTCCCCAACCCTGAGTCCAGGTACAGACAGAGACAGAGCTTTCTGCAGTCCCCAGAAGGAGAACCCTCTCTCTGGTCAAGTGCTCTCCAGCACAGTCCTCTCCAGTTTGGCTGTGCCGGGTAGAAGGGTCTCTAACCAGGGCCTGGCCACTGGCCATGACAGACCCTAACACAAGACCCTTTTCTAAGTTGCCAGTGACCACAGCCCTCCCCATGCAAACTCACTCCCCCCAGCGTGGAAGAGTTTTAGCGATTTCTCACTACCACCCTGCTGCCCCATCACTCAACACCAAAGCTTCCTTCTGGAGAGACCGCGTAGTCAAATTTCTCAGCCAGTGCCTCAGCCTTCCCACCCCATCTCTCTCAGTCACGCTGAGGTTTGGGGAGAGCGTTGTACTTCATCTTGGAGCCTCAGGCATGGCAGAAGAATTGACATCCTGAAATAAAAACCCTCTTGCTAGCACCCATCCCCACGTATTTGATCCTTAATGTCTACAAATGAGTCCTTAACTTGTTCCCCAAATATTCCTAAGTTCCATACCCCAGCCACACCAGATGACACCCCTAAACAGGCACATCTTTTTTTTTAGGTTCTCCTGCTTTAGAGGGGTGCCCAGCTGGCCTCTTCATACCCATCCCCTAGCTCTTGCCAACGATGTCAGGAGGGTGAACGAGGCATGGCCAGCAGAACTCTCTCCCAATCACCCCCACTCCTTCCATCTTTGAAAGGTTCCCTAACCAGCTCCCCAATTCCAGTTCTGCCCCCCAGGTCGGGGGTCCCAGTAAGAAAGCCGAAGAGGTGCCCCTACCCACTCTTTAGCCCACACTATATTGAGGACCTAGCCGCATCCCAGCGGCATCATCTCTGGCCCTGGCTGGGCTGGGGGGCTGGGGAGGCAGAGCTGCGAAGGGGGGAGATGTGCGGTGGACTCCCTTCCCTTCCCTTCCCTCCTCCTCCCCCTCTCCGTTCTCACTCCCAAATTGGGGGCCGGGCCAGGCAACTCTGATTGGCTGGGGGACGGGCAGCCTGCTCCTCCTTTCCCAGGGGCAGGGTTCCTCCCCGCTCTCCATCAAGATGGTATAAAAGGGGCCCGGGCCGGTGGTCGGAGCAGACGGGAGTTTCTCCTCGGGGTCGGAGCAGGAGGCACGCGGAGTGTGAGGCCACGCATGAGCGGACGCTAACCCCCACCCCAGCCGCAAAGAGTCTACATGTCTAGGGTCTAGACATGTTCAGCTTTGTGGACCTCCGGCTCCTGCTCCTCTTAGCGGCCACCGCTCTCCTGACGCACGGCCAAGAGGAGGGCCAAGAAGAAGGCCAAGAAGAAGACAGTAAGTCCCAAACTTTTGGGAGTCTAGGGCTGCTTGGTATCTTGCCCTGCGTTTGGTCCCAGGGGTCCGCGACTTAAACTGAGACTCGGGATGCTCCGGAGGCTCAGGAATGGAAGGAAGATGGTGAGGGCTTGTCCTCGGCGCCCTGGGATAGAAGGGACCGCACTCTGGGTCAGGGTGTAGATGAACGCCCCCCAGGAGTGAGAGGGGAGGATGCTGCACGGCGCGAGTTGGCACAGGAGGAGTTCTGAGCGCGCACTGCGAAGTACTGCGGGGCAAATGGGGTCTGGACGCCGGGTGGGGGGAAAGTACGTCGAAGATGGGATGGGGGCGCCGAGTTGGGAATTTGGAGCCCAAGCTATGAGTGATCAGAAAGGCTATGAGATGATTCATAAGGAAAGATTGTTTACCCTCTCTGCAGGCTAGACAATGTTCCTGGGACCGCGGAGGTGCTGGGCGGAGCGGGGGAGGGGGCGCGGAGCGTGGGCGGGTTGAAGGAAGAGATTCTTAGGCGCGGACTTGGTCAGGCAGAGTCCTTGCGCCCTCTGCTGATCTACACTGGGCAGTGCGCCTCCTTATCCAGCGCTTCCCCGCGCAGGAGCCGGAGCGGGAAGACCGGGATTGTTGCCCGGTGTGGACCCCACCTCTAGACCTGGAAAATAAAGTTGGAGATAGGGTAGCCCCGTCTCTAGAAGAAGTAGCCAGTCGAGGGAAATTGCTTAGTGTCGCCCGCCACCTAGTGGCCGTCTGGGTAGATGATCCGCGGTGGGCGTGGTTAACTAACTTCATTTACTGTTTGCGGACTTTCTGGTTCTTTGGCTAAGGAGTGACCCAGAGGCACTGGCTGGCTTTGGGAAACGGGGGTTGTCACTGTGAGAGGCCTTTTGAGATGTCTGGGCGCTGGAGGTTAGGGCATATCCTACTTTTACGGTACGCTTCAAGTCTCTGGGCGGGATCCCACGCCAATCAGCCCCTCCCCCATCCTCCTAGCCCCGCCCACTCCATCCCACCTGCCCCGGGAATGGGGCGGGATCCGGGCTAGACCTCTGGTCTCTCCTGCCGTCCCCTCCTTCTGTCTCCACCCAAACCACGCCCACAAGCCTGCCCTCTGGTTGGGGAGCTTCTCTTCCCACTCCTCCACCCCCCACTCTCCCACCGAATGGCTTTTTATTTCATTTGGCTTCAGCGCAAATGGTCTGGGGTTGGAGTTGGAAGCAACCCCGGCCTAAAACTTTGTTTAAATTCCTGAGAACTGGAAAGAGTTATAGCTTCCCTGGCCAGGCGCCTCGGCCCTGTCACTGGCGCTGATGAGGAGCAGATGAGCGTTTAAGGATTTGGGGAAAGGAAAAACAGAAAGACAAAAAAAGGAGAGGCGGGAAAGGGAAAATCTAAATGTGCGTCTAAGACCGAGGGGAAGGGACGGTGGGGTTGGGGTACCTGGAGCCCCGAGGTGGGGGACTCGCGCGCCGCTGACAGCCCCCACCTCCACCTCTTGCCCCAGTCCCACCAGTCACCTGCGTACAGAACGGCCTCAGGTACCATGACCGAGACGTGTGGAAACCCGTGCCCTGCCAGATCTGTGTCTGCGACAACGGCAACGTGTTGTGCGATGACGTGATCTGCGACGAAATCAAGAACTGTCCCAACGCCAAAGTCCCCGCGGGCGAGTGCTGCCCCGTCTGCCCGGAAGGCGAGGGTATAGCGCGGGGCCTGGGCCGGGGCGGGGGCGGGGGCTCTCCCTTGCCCAGCGCAGGGGAGGCGTCTGTTGCCGGAAGCACCTGGAGCAAACCTTGCCTCTAAGCCAAGTCTCTTCCCCCCCCCCCTTCCCACAGCGTCACCCACGGACCAAGAAACCACTGGAGTCGAGGTAATCCTCTGCCCTCGACTTTCGCCACCCCGCCCAAGACTCTTCGCGGTTCTCCTTCTCTAACCCGGCTTCTCTTGTTTCTTCTGCCCCAACCCCATAGGGACCCAAAGGAGACACTGGCCCCCGAGGCCCAAGGGTAAGCGGTGCCCTCTCCCGGCTGTTGGGGTTAGAGGTGGGCGTGGCTCCTGGCCTGCGCTCACCCGGCCCGCCCTCTCCCGCTGCAGGGACCCGCTGGCCCCCCTGGCCGAGATGGCATTCCTGGACAACCTGGACTTCCCGGACCCCCCGGACCCCCAGGACCTCCCGGACCCCCTGGCCTCGGAGGAGTAAGTGGAGAGTCGAGGCGTTCGTGGAAGGCCTTATGTCACCTCGCCCCCACCCCCCCCCCACCGCGGGGTTTTTAGTTTGTTGGGGTTGGTTTGTCTTGGCAGATGGCATACTTCATAGTATGAAATAACTTCAAACTTACGGGAAGAGAGAAAAGTTGCAAAAATAATGCAAAGAACTTTCACATATCCACGATTTGTCACATTTGCTTTATCAGTTTCTGTGTATAAATATAATCATCTGGGTTTGTTTTTTTTTTTCTAAACCATTTGAGAGTAAGTTGCTGGTCTTATGTCCCTTGGCTCCTAGATACTTTAGCATGTATCTTCTGAGAGCAAGAACGTTCTCGTAACGTGAGCGTCGCACAATGACTACATTTTGGAAATTTAACACTGACACAGTACTGTTTATTATCTACTACGCAGTCCACACTCAAACTTCACCAATGTTCCCAATAATGGCCTTTAGAGCTTTTTTGCTGTTGTTCCTGTTCCAGGATCCAAGCCAGGATCATGCATTGCATTTAATTGTCATGTCTCTGGTTTCCTTTCACCTGGAACATTCCTCAGACTTTCTTTGTCTTTCATGACACTGACATTTTTTGAAGAGGCCCGTTGTTCTGCAGACTGTCCCTTAAATTGGGTTTGTTGGGTGTGTCTTCATGATTACATTCCAGTGATACGTCTCGGGCCGGGCTGTGCCCCAGGTCACGTTGTCCTGCATAGCGTGTCACGTCAGGAGGCACGTGGTATCAGTTTTTCCCGTTACTGGTGATATCTTCTGCCTTTCAACTCACTGCCCTGACCCTGCTTTCTCATGTACTCTCTCTTCTAGAACTTTGCTCCCCAGATGTCTTATGGCTACGATGAGAAATCAACAGGAATTTCTGTGCCTGGCCCCATGGTGAGTCACCAGCGAGGGATGTGGAGGACAGAAGAAGAGCAGATGAGGATCCAGACAGGACAGGCCAGGGAAGAGATAGGGGGTGGCATAGATGACTTAGGAGCTCAAGAAGACCTTTGGGACCTCAGAATCAGAGAGGATGCCAGGCAACTGGGTGGTCTGAATGGGAACCATGGGAGATAACCTTTCCTACAGAGGCTTCATTATGGCCTCCCTTTCTTTTTCTTCTGTAGGGTCCTTCTGGTCCTCGTGGTCTCCCTGGCCCCCCTGGCGCACCTGTGAGTATCCAGGATGTCTACACCGCTTTGGGCTCTGGGCTTTTGGAAAGAGGATTGGCATGAGGGCAGGGAGGGTGCTCAGAGATCTCTTGGTGAGTTGGGGGACAGGTTGGCAGGGACCTACTCTTCTAACCCTACCCCTCTCTCCCTGTCTGCCAGGGTCCCCAAGGTTTCCAAGGCCCCCCTGGTGAGCCTGGCGAGCCTGGAGCCTCAGTAAGTGCTCCCCAACTTGTACTCTCTATGCAAATATACACTCCCTCTACAAATACATGGATTCTCCTATTGAAGGACCACCATCTGGGGTCTTTCTTACCTCCTTCTTCCAATCCTAGCCTTCCCCTTCTTTTTTCCTTATCCTGGCCATTCTAACATCCTCTCTTCCTGTCTCCTCTAGGGTCCCATGGGTCCCCGTGGTCCCCCTGGCCCCCCTGGCAAGAACGGAGATGATGTAAGTAGCCCTGGTAAAGAGATACCATCTGACCCCCACCACCTCTCCATGTGTTAGGTCCCTGTAATCTCTACCCCAGTGCCCCCACCACCTTTGGGGGTGATACCCAGAGAAAGGAGGGCATGTTCTCCTTGATTCATGGGACTGCCCTTGAACAAGGAGCCTCCTGGGATGTTTCCCCATCTTCCTAACAGAGGAAGTGGCTCTCCCTCCCCTCACCCCAATCACCTTAAAGCAGTCCCCAACCCCATCCCCTGATGTGAATGGCTTCCCACAGGCTTAACCACCCTGGGTACCTCAGATTCTCACTCCACGTGGTGAGATTAAGATGCTGGTGACAGAAATAAACAGAAATTCCTTTGGAGGGACGCAAAATTCAAGCAAGGGTTGCATGGTAGATTTAAACTGAGATAAGGTTCTAGGCCCCTAAGCCTGACCCTCAACGACCCCAGGAAGACCCAGGCCTTCCATACTTTTCCAACTCAGGGGGCACGGGCACGATGGCCTTTTCTCTTTCTCTCAGGGTGAAGCTGGAAAGCCTGGTCGTCCTGGTGAGCGCGGGCCTCCTGGACCTCAGGTGAGCAGGAGGATGGCGTGGCTGCCTCCGGGCTTTGCTGCATTTGGGCTTCATTTGGGAGCTGTGTCCACAGTGGTGTCTTCTAACAGCCCTGCCTTTGTCCTTTTCTTTTCTCTCCAGGGGGCCCGGGGATTGCCCGGAACAGCTGGCCTCCCTGGAATGAAGGGACACAGAGTGAGTCACCTTTGTGTCATCTAAGTTCCCAAAGTCCCAGCATTGCATTCCAGCCCTTTCCCCAAAGGATCCTGGTGTGCGTCGTGGTGGCTGGCAGCTGTATAAGTTCCAAGGGATAGAGAGTAGACATCAAAGAGAACTTCCCTCCATTGGGAAGGAAATCGCAATAAAGGCATGGAGTGAGATCTTGGGCCAGTTGGGGTTTAGTCTAGCTCAGACACAGGGAGATAGCTGTGATGACCTCCTGAGGTTCCTCCTGAGGTCTGGGTGGCTGTCAAGGTTGTCCACAGTCTCCACAAGGTCTCACTTTGGCCCTCTTCCTATCTTAGGGTTTCAGTGGTTTGGATGGTGCCAAGGGAGATGCTGGTCCTGCTGGTCCCAAGGTAAGAGGCTGTGTGACTGTCATGGTCCTCCACCTCCCCTGCAGTCCCACCATGAATGAATTTCTAACTCTATTCTCTGCTCTGTAGGGTGAGCCTGGTAGCCCTGGTGAAAATGGAGCTCCTGGTCAGATGGTGAGTGTGTCCAGTTGTAGAAGGAAGAGAGGGAACAGGACGTAGTGGCAAGATGGGGGCTTGGGGAGAGGGGTGTGTCTCCTGTCTCACTTGGCTTCTCTTGGTTTTGTTGTCAGGGCCCCCGTGGTCTGCCTGGTGAGAGAGGTCGCCCTGGAGCCCCTGGCCCTGCTGTAAGTACTCCTGGCCCCTTGGGGGACTCCAGGTTCTGGAAGGCGTTCCCTAGGAGCTAAAGGGACTGAGCAGTGCTCAGTGAATGTAACCGGGGCTTTCCCCTCTCTCCTGCAGGGTGCTCGTGGAAATGATGGTGCTACTGGTGCTGCTGGACCCCCTGTGAGTACAGCCCTTAGACCTCAGTGCCTGGGATTGCAGAGGGGTCTCAGTGTCAGCTCTTGGGTCTGATACCAGGGGCAGGACTGAACCCCAGGACCTTTTCTGTCCCAGAGTATGACTTGTGGCTGCCATCTTCCTTCTCACTAACATCTCCCTTTCATTCACAGGGTTCCACTGGCCCCGCTGGTCCTCCTGGTTTCCCTGGTGCTGTCGGTGCTAAGGTGAGACCCCCACCCTCCAATGAGCAGGGCTCCCACAGGCCAAGGGGTGGGCATCTCCCAGCTCCCCAAACCAGAGGGACCCAGAATCAAGAGAGAAGCCCAGTCCCCAACACCTTTGTCCTGGGGTCCCCTTCTCTGATCTTGGAGTCCTGACTCTTGGTCTCCTGTCATGGCCCTTCACCCCCTGCCATCCAGCCATGAGGCTGGACTCCCAGGGTGGCTCCTGACAGGTTCTTTCTTCCAATCCAGGGTGAAGCTGGTCCCCAAGGATCCCGAGGCTCTGAAGGTCCCCAGGGTGTGCGTGGCGAGCCCGGCCCCCCTGGCCCTGCTGGTGCCGCTGGCCCTGCTGTAAGTGGCACCTCCTCAGTACCCCCGTACCTCTCCCTAACTCAGAGTCCTTGCCTGTCACTCACCCGCCTCTCTCTGTGTCACAGGGAAACCCTGGTACTGATGGACAGCCTGGTGCTAAAGGTGCCAATGTAAGTATCCTGCAGGTTTCGGAGCCGCCCCTGGTGCCCACCTTCCGCCCACCCTGTGCCCTCCGCTCCTGGGCTTAACTTGTTCTGCCTCCCGCAGGGCGCTCCTGGTAT
Source organism: Phocoena sinus (assembly GCF_008692025.1). NCBI lineage: Eukaryota > Metazoa > Chordata > Mammalia > Artiodactyla > Phocoenidae > Phocoena > Phocoena sinus. Next base: position 34,470,080 of record NC_045782.1, read on the forward strand.
CGCTGGTGCTCCTGGCTTCCCAGGTGCCCGAGGCCCCTCTGGACCCCAGGGTCCCAGCGGCCCCCCTGGTCCCAAGGGTAACAGCGTAAGTACTGCTCTCTCTCTTCTGCCCCATCCCATGAGCTGGCTCCCGTGGCCCTTGTCTGGGAAGCGTGAAGACCCAGACCAGCTGAGCATCCCCATTTTCCACTCATCTTCCTCTCCTCCCACTCAGGGTGAACCTGGTGCTCCTGGCAACAAAGGAGACACTGGCGCCAAGGGAGAGCCCGTGAGTCCCCCAGCAGCCCCTTGGGGGAGGTCCAAGGAGGAATGGGAGCCCCTGGTGCTGGACACCCAGCCTCAAGCCTGTTCTGGAGCTGGTACCAGGACAGTCCCTCACCGCAGGCTGCCCCCTCCTCTCTGCCCTCTCCAGGGCCCCACTGGTATTCAAGGTCCCCCTGGCCCTGCTGGGGAAGAAGGAAAGCGAGGAGCCCGAGGTGAACCCGGACCTGCTGGCCTGCCTGGACCCCCTGGCGAGCGTGTAAGTGCCCCCTTCTCAGCCCCAGTGCCGGCCTGATGCCCACGTGTCTGAGCTCACTGACCTCCTCTCCTCCCACAGGGTGGACCCGGTAGCCGCGGTTTCCCTGGCGCAGATGGTCTTGCTGGTCCCAAGGTAACCTCTCTTCGTGGGTGGGAGGCTGACCCTGCCGCTCCCTGGACATTACCTTCCTCTCCCAGATGTAGTCAACCGTCTCCCACCCCCACCGCCCGGTCATTAGTGCCCATACTGGGGCTGCAGACCTCTCTTCACACTGAGCCTCACCTTGACCTTCCTACCACCACCAATGCCTCTCAAAGCACCACCCACAGCCCAGGACGAAGAGGCCAGCCCATGATAAAGAGACCCTAATTGTTGCTGTGACTCCCCCAACCAGGGTCCCGCTGGTGAACGTGGTGCTCCTGGCCCTGCTGGCCCCAAAGGTTCTCCCGGTGAAGCTGGTCGCCCCGGTGAAGCTGGTCTGCCTGGTGCCAAGGTGAGACCCCAGCCCTCTGCCCGGCTTGGCCCATGACCCTGCCCATCCTATGAGGGTTCTGGAGCAGGACCACAGATCCACCTTCTAGAATGTCCTCCACCCCAGCCTCCACTCTCCTTCTCCCCCTCTTCCACCACCCTTATCCCCCACCCCACTCACACCTCTCTGACTCCCCCTAGGGTCTGACTGGAAGCCCTGGCAGCCCTGGTCCTGATGGCAAAACTGGCCCCCCTGTAAGTATCACTCCCCCAGGCCCACATCAGTCTCCTGACCTCTCACCCTCTGTCCTCACCTCCACGTTTGTACCTTCCATCCTCAGGGTCCTGCTGGTCAAGATGGCCGCCCCGGACCCCCAGGCCCTCCTGGTAGCCGTGGTCAGGCCGGTGTGATGGGTTTCCCTGGGCCTAAAGGTGCTGCTGTGAGTACTCAGTGAGGTGTATCACAGGGACAGACACACTTGGGGCGAGGGTGGGGGTGGGGGGAAGAGTCCTCGCTCTGAGGCCACCTCTGCCACTGACTTGCTATGTGGCCTCAAGCCACTCATTGCCCCTCTCTGGGCCTCAGTCTCCCTATTCCATAAAATGAGAGATGTCTCCTGGCTTTACTACCATTGCTCTATCCCTGGAAATAAGTATCGTTGGCCCCCAAACACACACACACACACACACACACACACACACACACACACACACACACACGGGGATAGGATATCTTGGTGGGTTCTTTGAGGTTCAAAAGAAGATATCAGAAGAGATGAAAGCCCTTTGCAGCTCAGGTCACCAAAGGCATACAATGGGGAGAAGAAAGAGAAGAGGGTGGAGAGAGGGGCCTAAGGGGCGGGTCGTCTGGGAGGAGAGGGCTCAGGGAGAGGCCAAGAGATGGAGCAGTGGAAGCCAGCAAAGGCCTTCCTCAGGGGCCAGAGCTGACTGACAGATTCAAAAGCTCCTTAAAAATTCCACTCAAAGTAAACGGGAGGGACCCAGGAGGCCCCGGTTTCCCACTTCAGCTCCCTCAACCCTAACTCTCTCTCCCCACAGGGAGAACCCGGCAAGGCTGGAGAACGAGGCGTTCCTGGACCCCCCGGCGCTGCTGTAAGTATCGCCTTTTGGTCCCTGTCCCCTCCCTGCCTCCGCCCATGTCACATCCCTACATCCTGCAGGAGGGATGCGGGAGGCTCCAGCCCATCCCCAGGGTGTCAGGACCCCCAGCCCCCAGGCCCCCTACCTGTGCTCTCTTCCTCAGCTGCCCGCCCACCTCACCACCCTGACCCCTTTTTCACTCTCTCCCCATAGGGTCCTGCTGGCAAAGACGGAGAAGCTGGAGCCCAGGGACCTCCCGGACCTGCTGTGAGTGTCCCTGACGGCGAGGCCTGGGGAGGGGGTGCTGTGGGGCAGGAAAGGGGAGATAGCTCCCGTCCCCCTTCTCCTGAGCTTTCCCATGACCGCAGCATTTCCTCCTTGCAGGGCCCTGCTGGTGAGAGAGGTGAACAAGGCCCTGCTGGCTCCCCCGGATTCCAGGTGAGGCCTCACGCTGTCAGGGTGTTGGAAGAGGGGCATGAGGAACACCTCTTCCAGATTCTAATCCCTCGCCTCCCTCCCCCATTTCCCACCTACAGGGTCTCCCTGGCCCTTCTGGTCCTCCTGGTGAAGCAGGCAAACCTGGTGAACAGGTAAGAGGTAGCAGGCAGCTGAAGAGATGGGGAGCGCAGGGAATACAGAGGGAGAGTCCAGCCCCCTAGCTAATCAGACAACCATCAACTAGAGGGATCAAGGTTAGACTCGAGGAAGGACTTCCCATCATGAAGGGTGCTACACAGAGGGGAGCAAAGAGCTGCACCTCTGTGTGATAGGATCTGGAAGGAGCCGCCTGGCTGCTGGTCTGGATGACTTCTTTTTAGAGCTGCTGGAATACTCTGGCTTTCCCTCAACCCCAAGTCTGGGGAGGGTGACACATTCACGAGGAGGAGTAGAGGGATAAGCCCGGTTCAATGCTGAGAAGGGATTGGTCTCCAATCACAGACCCCAAGGGCTAGCCCCCAGGTGGACAAGAACGCTTTCTAGTTGGGAGGACCAAGGTGGGTTCTGCTCACTGTGTGTCCCCCCTCCCGCTCAGGGTGTTCCTGGAGACATTGGTGCCCCCGGCCCCTCTGGAGCAAGAGTAAGTAGAGCCCCTTGCTGCTTCTACCAACGTGCCCCGTGCTTGGCCCCGTCTCTGCAGCCACCTCGTGGGCCCTGTCCTTTCCTTCCAGGGCGAGAGAGGTTTCCCTGGCGAGCGTGGTGTGCAAGGGCCCTCCGGTCCTGCAGGTCCCCGTGGGTCCAACGGTGCCCCTGGCAATGATGGTGCTAAGGTAAGGGCAGCACAGGGACCAGGTCTCACCCTTCCTGTGATGGGGGATGCCTGGCTGTGACCAAAGCCGGCTGGATGTTGGGGAGGGATGGGGGGACAAGACTGGGGGGAGGTCCATGTGCAGCCTGAAGTTCTGGGCTGTGAGACTTTCCTCTTAGCTAGTACCTGTCTTTGGCCTCAGAACCAAGCCCGGGAGAAATTAAGAGGGGGCTCAAAGCTGTGACCCACTTCTGAGACTCCAGTCTTCTTGGTTGTCATACAGGGCGATGCTGGTGCCCCTGGAGCCCCTGGTAACCAGGGCGCCCCTGGCCTTCAAGGAATGCCTGGTGAACGAGGTGCAGCAGGTCTCCCAGGCCCTAAGGGTGACAGAGTAAGTTGAACTCCCCCCTCCCTCGAACCCTGTGTGGTTCCCATCTCTCTCTGCTTCAGATCCCTCAGCATCTCTCTTTCTACTCCTTTGGGTCTTTCCCTGTTCTCCTTAATCCTCCTTCTTCTCTGGCCTCTTGGCTGATGAATCCTTACCTATAGTCCAGGCCCTACCCTTCCCATGTGTTACCATGGCAACAAGAGGTGGGAGGGGGGCTCCTGGACGAGGAATCCCTCTACACAAAGCAGGAGCTTCTTAATCTAAGTTCCCCGGAATCCCCACACAGACACCTTTCCCCTGAAAGATCTTGAGTCCTTGGCACACATGGGGGCAGGGCAGACACAAACTGAGGAGGGGTCCCAGACACAAGCAGGATGCCATAGGTCACCTCCTTGCCCCACACTGGAAATCTCAGACTTTCCTATGTCTTTAGGGCGATGCTGGTCCCAAAGGTGCTGATGGTGCTCCTGGCAAAGATGGCGTCCGTGGTCTGACTGGTCCCATTGGTCCTCCTGGCCCCGCTGGTGCCCCTGGTGACAAGGTGAGATGGCTGCCTCCCCACCTTCTTCCCTAACACACAGCTTCCCCAGCAAGCCTGGGCACAGCTCTGCAGGGGGAGGCAGCTCCTGCCATTCTAAGCTGGTGATCCAAAGGTGGGGGGCCAGGAGGGAGGATGACTCTCCTGGGTTATCCGCCAGGAGTATTCAGCGTGGGCCCCTGACCCTGCGCCTCTTGTCCCTCCCTCTCAGGGTGAAACTGGTCCTAGCGGCCCTGCTGGTCCCACTGGAGCTCGTGGTGCCCCCGTAAGTACAGAAGAGCCGGTTAAGGCTCCATACTCCAGCCTTCTCTCCCTTCATACTGCCCCTGGCCCTCTTTCTGGCCCTCCTCCACCTTGGCTCCCACCTGCTCTGGTCCCTGTGGAGTTCTCCTCAGGCCCTCCTTCCCCACCCTCCGGTCCATCCCATCCCACCTTCCCCCAGATCAGGGCATCTCTCCATTTGCCTCCTTTTCTTCTAGGGAGACCGTGGTGAGCCTGGTCCCCCCGGCCCTGCTGGCTTCGCTGGCCCCCCTGTGAGTACCAAGATCCCTTTCATCTTCCATCTCCAACTAGGCCCTGGGGCCTTGAGTGACTGGATGAGGAGAGAGGCATTGGCCTGATTCAGAGAAGGAGGGTGGAGGGGGAATTGTCTCCCATTCAAGCATCTTCCTGCCTGGAGTTCCTGTCCTTCCTCAGCTGACTTCCTAGGCCGGCACAGCCCTCTCCTCCACTCACCACACTCCCTCCTCCCCCAGGGTGCTGATGGCCAACCTGGTGCTAAAGGCGAACCTGGTGATGCTGGTGCTAAAGGCGATGCTGGTGCCCCTGGCACTGCTGGACCCACTGGACCTCCTGGCCCCATTGTGAGTATCTCGCCACCTAGGCCCCGAGCTGCTGGCAGGCTGGATCCAGGACTGGCCCAGCCGTGACTCCTCTGTGCTCTCCTACAGGGTAACGTTGGTGCTCCCGGACCCAAAGGTGCTCGTGGCAGCGCTGGTCCCCCTGTGAGTACCTCACTGTGATTCTCTGCCAAGGCCCTCCCCAGCCCGCGTTTAGAGATGGGGCGGCTGGGCCAGGTGAGGGGCTGTCCTCCCTCTGATTGCTTCTTTGTCCTCTTCTCTAGGGTGCTACTGGTTTCCCTGGTGCTGCTGGCCGAGTCGGTCCCCCTGGGCCCTCTGTAAGTGTCTGTGGTGGAGACTTCACCGGTCTGGGAGGGTATGGGGCACAGGCCGTCAGGAGCCCGACTACGTAGTCGGGTGGGCCCGACTACGGCTTCCATAATGCTCCGGAATCTGATGGATTCTGACGGCCCCAATTCTCCCCAACCAGGGAAATGCTGGACCCCCTGGACCTTCTGGTCCTGCTGGCAAAGAAGGCAGCAAAGGCCCCCGCGGTGAGACCGGCCCCGCTGGGCGTGCTGGTGAAGTCGGTCCTCCCGGTCCCCCTGGCCCCGCTGGTGAGAAAGGAGCCCCTGGTGCTGATGGACCTGCTGTAAGTGCACTACGCTCCAGATGGGTCCAGAGTGGGGGCAGCGTCCCTGGCCACTGGAAGTCACCTCACCCCCACCCGTCCCCCACAGGGCGCTCCCGGCACTCCCGGACCTCAGGGCATTGCTGGACAGCGTGGCGTGGTCGGCCTGCCCGGTCAGCGAGGAGAAAGAGGCTTCCCTGGTCTTCCTGGCCCCTCTGTGAGTGCCCCCTCACCTTGCGGATCCCGACGAGAACAGTTGCAGGACTTGGAGGGCGCAGGGTGGGGGTGTTGGGGTCAGCGGGGACAGAGGTGGCGGGTCCTAAGGCCCTCTCCCACCCCATCCCCGGCCTGACCCTTTCTTCTCCCTCAGGGTGAACCCGGCAAACAAGGTCCTTCTGGAGCAAGTGGTGAACGTGGCCCCCCTGGTCCCATGGGCCCCCCCGGATTGGCTGGACCCCCTGGCGAGTCTGGACGTGAGGTAAGTGGTTGCCGGCCCCACGCCAGTGCCCTTGGTGTGGCCGTCTCGGCCTTGGCCTGAGCCTCCCTCCCCTCGGCTGCCGTTCACCTTCCCCTGCTCTCTGCAGGGAGCCCCTGGTGCCGAAGGATCCCCTGGACGAGATGGTTCTCCGGGCCCCAAGGTAAGACGGCTGCACCCTGGGGCCACAGCCCCACCTGCCGCTCCACCTGGCCCTCTCAGCTGGGGCTGACCCGGATTCCCCTCCTCCCCCCCCTCCCCCTCTCAGGGTGACCGTGGTGAGACCGGCCCTGCTGGACCCCCTGGTGCTCCTGGTGCCCCTGGTGCCCCTGGCCCCGTCGGCCCTGCTGGCAAGAGCGGTGATCGTGGCGAGACTGTAAGTAGCTGCGCTCTGGCTTTACCGTTTCTGCTCAGGCCAGGGACTCTCCAGGCTTGCCGAGGGGTCTGCAGATGGACACCTGACTTCACCTAAGCAGGGGAGAAGAGGAGGCCTTGCAAGATGTCTGGGCCCTTGGCCTCCCTGAAAACACTGAGCCACAGCTCAGCCTTGAGACCCCTCCTCCCGACAGTCCCGTTTCCCCCGAGGAATGGGGTTTGTTCCCAGGTGCTTGCCCCAGCTTACAGGAGGCCTGAATTTACATGAAGATTCACCTGGGGTCAGGAGAGAATGGATGTGGTGGGAAAAGATGAGAGGAAAGAGGGATTTGGCCAAGGGGGGGCCTCACCTGCAGCTCAGGCCGTGCCAGCCCTCAGCTGGGCTCTCCCTGACCAGGATCTAATGCTCTCTTTGCTCTCCCCAGGGTCCTGCTGGTCCCGCTGGTCCCATTGGCCCCGTTGGTGCCCGCGGCCCCACCGTAAGTGCCCTGCTATGGCCCTTGTGTGCTCAGAACCCTTGTCCAGATGTGGACTGCACCCCCTCAGTGCTAACAGAACTTCCACCTGACAGCCTGTCCCCATCTCTCTTCTAGGGACCCCAAGGCCCCCGTGGTGACAAGGGTGAGACAGGCGAACAGGGCGACAGAGGCATTAAGGGTCACCGTGGCTTCTCTGGTCTCCAGGGTCCCCCTGGCCCTCCCGTGAGTATGCCCAGCCCCTCCCCAGCGCCCAGCTGCCATCTTACCTTCTTTTATCATCTCCCCAAGTCCTGCTGTGTGATGGGGGAGGACACTTTGCCTCGGTTTCCCTCTCTGGACCGTCCTTCTCCTCCCTAGTGGGAACTGGGGTCTGAAGACTAATGGGTATTTCCAAGTAGCCTCTGAGAGAGTGAGGGGTGCGCAACGAGGGATCGTGGGAGGGGTCTCAGCCTATGGACACCCTGGGGCTAGACTTCCAGAATAACAAGGTGGTTGGTTGGGGGCGGTTGCTGGCCACATTTGACCTACACTTGGCCTAAACTGTCTTCACATCTCTCCTTCAGGGCTCTCCTGGTGAGCAAGGTCCCTCCGGAGCTTCTGGTCCTGCTGGTCCCCGCGTGAGTTGTGTCTCCTATTTATCTGCTCTTCCTGGGTCCCTCGCCTCTCTGGAGAAGGGTCTGGGGCAGGGCATGAAAGGAGGGAAGGGGGTTCTAGACCACCTTATGCAGCTCTCGCCTCCCCCTCCCCACTGCTTCCTCCCACAAAATTTCCTGGCCCAGCTGTGGGAGTGAGCCGTAATGAGGCTGAGGAACCAGAGCCCAGGCAGAGTGGGTTGTGGGCTTCTCTGCCAGAGCTGGGGTGGGCCCGTGCTTTCTGGCAGGCTTTCTCCAACCAGCTTCCTCCCTGCAGGGTCCCCCTGGCTCCGCTGGTACTCCTGGCAAAGATGGACTCAACGGTCTCCCAGGCCCCATCGGTCCCCCTGGTCCTCGTGGTCGCACTGGTGATGCTGGTCCTGCTGTATGTGGTCCCCCACCTTGTCTGCCCATGGCCCTCCAGCCCCGAAAACACTGAACCCCGGTAATCCCCCTCTCCTCCCTCTCTGCGCAGGGTCCCCCCGGCCCTCCCGGACCCCCTGGTCCCCCTGGTCCTCCCAGCGGTGGTTATGACTTCAGCTTCCTGCCCCAGCCACCTCAAGAGAAGGCTCAGGATGGTGGCCGCTACTACCGGGCCGATGATGCCAATGTGGTCCGTGACCGTGACCTCGAGGTGGACACCACTCTCAAGAGCCTGAGCCAGCAGATCGAGAACATCCGGAGTCCTGAAGGCAGCCGCAAGAACCCTGCCCGCACCTGCCGTGACCTCAAGATGTGCCACTCCGACTGGAAGAGCGGTAAGGGCTGGCCCAGCTGTGCCTCCTCCCGCCGCGACGGGGCTGAGCCCTGAGGTGCCCACATCCCGCACCTCCCCTGACGCCATCTCACCCTGCCCCACTGCAGGAGAATACTGGATTGACCCCAACCAAGGCTGCAACCTGGATGCCATCAAGGTCTTCTGCAACATGGAGACAGGCGAGACCTGCGTGTATCCCACTCAGCCCAGCGTGGCCCAGAAGAACTGGTACATCAGCAAGAACTCCAAGGACAAGAGGCATGTCTGGTACGGCGAGAGCATGACCGGCGGATTCCAGGTGCGTGAGCTCGATCCCGTAGCCGCTCTTAGGAGATGGGCTGGCCCAGGGCTCAGAAGGGCCTAAGGGTAGGTCCCGGGTGGACCAGACCTCTGCTAAGTGTGATCAGCTGGGAGGCAGGAGACCTGGGTCAGTGATACGGGGTCAAACACAGGGTGCCTGGGGGCAAGGGGTGCCGCCTCTGGACGTAAGGTTCACTAGGATGCTCTCAGGGGACTCCAGGGAGGGGGGCCAGGACCGGAGGCTCCAACACAGCCACTCACTCGTCGCTCTTCCGCTCCCACAGTTCGAGTACGGCGGCCAGGGCTCCAATCCTGCCGATGTGGCCATCCAGCTGACTTTCCTGCGGCTGATGTCCACTGAGGCCTCCCAGAACATCACCTACCACTGCAAGAACAGCGTGGCCTATATGGACCAGCAGACTGGCAACCTCAAGAAGGCCCTGCTCCTCCAGGGCTCCAACGAGATTGAGATCCGGGCCGAGGGCAACAGCCGCTTCACCTACAGCGTCACCTACGACGGCTGCACGGTGAGTCCAGCAGGGCCCCCGCTCTGGGCTTTGGCTTTCCGGGCAGGCTCAGTCCCCCCACCCCCTCACTGCCACTTGGTGACACCCCTCTCCCATTGTCTCCCTTTCACCCCAGAGTCACACCGGAGCCTGGGGCAAGACAGTGATCGAATACAAAACCACCAAGACCTCCCGCTTGCCCATCATCGATGTGGCCCCCTTGGACGTTGGCGCCCCAGACCAGGAATTCGGCATCGACGTTGGCCCTGTCTGCTTCCTGTAAACTCCCTCCACCCCAACCTGGCTCCCTCCCACCCAACCCACTTGCCCCTGACTCTGGAAACAAAGAACCCAAACTGAACCCCCCAAAAAGCCAAAAAAATGGGAGACAATTTCACATGGACTTTGGAAAATATTTTTTCCTTTGCATTCATCTCTCAAACTTAGTTTTTATCTTTGACCAACTGAATATGACCAAAAACCAAAACTGCATTCAACCTTACCAAAAAAAAAAAAAAAGAATAAATAAATAACTTTTTAAAAAAGGAAGCTTGGTCCACTTGCTTGAAGACCCACGTGGGGGTAAGTCCTTTTCTGCCCGTTGGGCTTATGACACCCCAACGCTGCCCTTTCTGCTCCTTTCTCCATGCCTTCTTGGGGCCTCCCCTCCACTGCTCCCCGAATCTAAGTCTCCCCAAAAGGCACAGGAAACAATGCATTGTTTGCCCAGCAACCAAAGGCAATGTTGAAACACCCAAGTGGCCCCCCACACTCCCAGCCTACTCCCTTCACCCAGAACCCCCGAGCCCTGGGGGAACCCGGAGTTCTCAGACTGCCAAAGAAGCCTTACCATCTGGCATCCCTGTTGCCCTGGCAACATACCCCTCTTTGTTTTTGAGGGGGAGCATGCCAGGGGCACCACTGGCCCTTCACCACCGGGTTTGGAGAAAAGTCAGGAGGGGCCAAGACAGAGCAGAAACGTCGGATTTGAGAAACATGCCGATCCCCCCGTGCTCCCCAGCTGGGTGGGAGAGACTGCTCTGTTCCTTGTGTAATTGTGTCGCTGAAAGACTACCTCGTTCTCGTCTTTGGTCTTTGTGTGTCACCGGGGCAACTGCATGGGGGGCGGGATGGGGGCAGGGTGGAAGGGGCTCCCCGTTTTATATCAAAGGTGCTACATCTCTGTGATGGGGTGGGGTGGGGAGGGAATCACTGGTGCTATGGAAGTGGAAACGCACCCCCCCCCTTAGGCCAGCAAATGTTCCTTTTTGTTCAAAGTCTTTTTTTATTCTTTGTTTTTTTTTTTTTTTTCTTGTGGATGGGGACTCGTGAATTTTCTAAAGGTGCTATTTAATGTGAGGGAGAGAGTGCCGGCTCCAGACAGGGTCACTTGCTCTCCACCCTCTCTTCATCCCCCTCAGCGCCTCGCACCACCTCAGGCCTCTCTCCTCTCTCTCCCGACCTCTCCCTCCTCTGAAACCCTCTCCTCAGCTGCATCCCATCCTCACGGCCTCTCTTGTAGTCTGTTCTGCGTTCTCTCTCACTGGGTTTCAGAGCACAATTTCCCAAAGCACAAAGCAGTTTTTCCCCCTAGGGGTGGGAGGAAACAAGAGACTCTGTACCTATTTTGTATGTGTATAATAATTTGAGATGTTTTTAATTATTTTGATTGCTGGAATAAAGCATGTGGAAATGACCCAAACCTATCTGCAGTGGCCTCCTAATTTCCTTCCTTGGAGTTGGTGGAGGGGAGTCCTGGGGAGGGAGCTTTGGGAGGTGGGTGGGCTCTCCTTCAGCGTCTGCCCCTTCCCTTCCCCTCTCCCTCTAGCACCCTTGACGGACCCTCCCCCTCCCTCTTGCCTTTCTTACGCCTTTACCCTTTCTCTTAACTCTCTCCTCATCTTCCTTGCATGTCTCCATACCCCCTTGTCCCTTACAGTGCCAGACAGGCAACCCACTTGTGCGTCAACACACACACACACACACACACACACACACACACACACACACACACCTCCCTGCAGATCCTGCCCTGCCCAAACCTCATGCCTATGCCCATCAATGCCATCAACTCTCGCTGCTCCCCCCTACTGCTGGGGGCACCCTGCAGGGTTGGGGGGCTGTGGTCAGGGCACTGGGAGGCCCGTGGTTGGTGGAGGGAGGTGGAGTCCCTGGGAGCCCCCCTGGGCAAATGCCTAGGGTCATCTGGCCTCTTCTCCGTCCTAGCCCCCTCTGAGCTCCTCCAAGGGAGCAATCAGCAAGACAACATGAGACAGGGCTGCTGAGCCTGCCCTGAGGGCCAGAGGAGACCTGGAGAAAGCATTGCTTCCTCCTCCTTCTTCTGGTCTCCCCCAGGAGGGAAGGAGGGAACCACCAGCCCTCAGGAAAGCCTCCCCAGGGCCTCGGAGACCTGCAGTCCAGGTACTTACCAGCTGCTACCAGGAAGGTGACAGGCCTTCCTGACCATCTCTCTCGGCCTTCTAAGTCCCCAAAACATGACCCCTGGGTGTGTGGCGGCCTGGGGAGATCATTTTGCCCAGCCCCTGCCTCCTGCCCTTTCCTTCTCATTTTTAGAAATTCCTGCTTCCTCTTCCTACTTTCTCTCCCTCCCTTCCTTTTTCCCTCACCCTCTGCCTGCCCCTCCCTGCTGACCTGAGAGCCTGAGGCCCCCACAAGGAAGGTGACTGGTCAGCTCCCCAATCTCAGGGAAGAAGCACAGCCGTGTGCCGTCCGTGGGCACACAGAGGATCCAGGGAGTCAGAACTCCGGAGCAGACCGGGCGCCCAGAGACCTAGAGACGGGGAGAAGTTGACAGCTGTCCCATTCCTGCCCCCCTCCCAAGGTCTCAGGAACTAAACCTTTGGCCAGGAAAGGCCCTCATCCCTCCCTCAGGTCCACAGAGATGGACCAGTCCTCAGAGGCCGTTGTCTGCAATACTAATACCTTGGCTGTCATTCAGTAGTCGTGACGGTTAATTATGGCCCTTAATAATTCATCACTAGCACTTCTACCACATCCAGGAAAGTGTAGTACTGGAATTAGCCTAAAGAGGGCAAGAAATTGTGGCTTGTAAACAAAAGTTTATTCAATATGCAAATGACCCCAAGTTACCTCGTGATCCTTTGATCAATCCATTGAATGATTGCCTACCTGACACCAGCCTAGGCAACTCCCATGCACCTGGACCTCCTGCCCCCGAGGCCCTTGGCTGTCTTGGTCCCATCCCTATCTGCCCCCACAGGGGACTCAGAAGCAAGCCAAGCCTGGTGTCCAAGCTTTACCAGCCACTAGTCCCCTGTTCGTTCTCAGTCTCTCCTCCCCTGCCCACACCTGTCGCACCGGCAGGTGCACCACGCTTCTCAACTTCCAGGCCTTTCTTCTTTTTTTTTTTTTTTTTTTTTTTTTTGCGGTACGCGGGCCTCCCACCGTTGTGGCCTCTCCCATTGCGGAGCACAGGCTCTGGATGCGCAGGCTCAGCGGCCATGCCTCACGGGCCCAGCTGCTCCGCGGCACGTGGGATCTTCCCGGACCGGGGCACGAACCCATGTCCCCTGCATCGGCAGGCGGACTCCCAACCACTGCGCCACCAGGGAAGCCCCAGGCCTTTCTTAGGTTTCAAATGTCTCATAGTCCCCTCATTCTCCTGGCCAACCCAGGCTGAGTTTGACTTGAGTTTCCAAAGCTCTCCATGTCTATGGAATTCATCTCAGCCTTAAGACCAGACATTGGTGCCACTGTCATGCTGTCATGTTTTCACCCTGTTATTCTTTCCAAGCCAAGAGGAGCTGGCTGAGGCCGGAAGCCAGGGGCTGAGACGCAGGGCTGGGTGCAAGTCTGGGTGTAGATGCCCGGGAGACTAAAGAGAGAGACCATGAGGTCAAGAGGTGGCCTTTCTAGGTGAGCGTGTGGAGTGTGACATCGCTGTGAACAGGAGTGAGCAAGTGTGAGAGGAAGAGCACTTACAGACCAGGCCCTGTGTGCGAGCAGCCAGCGGTGTGGAAGGCTCTAGGCTTGGGCTTGCTGCAATGATAAACTCGTTCTCTATCTGCTGTCCAGTACGGTAGCCACTAGCCACTGTGGCTGTAGAGCACATGACTTGTGGACAGTGCCACCGAAGGACTCCATTTTAAATTTTATTGTAATTAATTTTAAAAGCTACCTGTGGCTCATGGCTCCCGTATTGGGCAGCACGGTAAAGGAGGGACTACACCTCTCACTGCACATGCACGACTCTACACGTGGGTACGTGTGTGCACACGCACGTATGAGGGCACGCCAGGTGACGCCGAGTGTCCGGGCGGTGGTGGTGGCAGAGCCCCGCTGTGCGGCCCCGCCTGTGTCGTGTGGTTTGGGGCCAGAATGTGGTTCAGGAGTGTGTGCAGGACAGGAGGGGAGGGGGACAAAGGGGCCATTGTGTCACATTCCCAACTTGAGCCCTCCTCCCCGCTGACATCACAGCTGCCCTAAATACAGCTGCCCAGACCCGCTGCCTGCACGGAGGCACAGCGTGGACTTCCCGCCCTGCTGCTCCGTGGGCTCACGCTTGCTCCTCTGTGAGGGAATGGGTCATGCTCCTGCGGCTGATTTTTCAGTCAAATCCAGACCGAAAATTCTAGAAAGAGAGGAGGCTTCATTTGGATTTTTTACCTTTTTACTCTCTCTCTCTCGGAATCGTGGGTCCATTTCGGGCTCGACCCCATCTCCCGGCAGGATTCTCTATAACCGAAACGGGGCGGATTTTCCCTCTTTTTTCTCCAGCTCCTTAACTGTCAGCTCCCCAGGTGCCTCCAAGACATTCCTAGGCAGAGCTGGCTGAGGTTGAGAGGGGCTTCCCTGCTGAGCGTGGGCGCCTCAGGCCAGGGGCACACAAGGCCCGGTGGGGCTGAATGTGGGGCTCTCAAAGCCAAGACCCACAGGAGGAGGGAGAGCGAGGTGGGTTCCCCCGGCCTCCCCTGAGCGGATGAGAAGGCGCCCACCCACCTAGGAGGAAACTGCGTCGGTGTCCAAAGGGGCCCTGTACCCGTGGGGTGGGGGGACGGTGGGGGGGTCTGCGTACGTGCGGACTGCTTCCACACACAGATGGCGACCCGAGGGACGGGCCTAGGCACTTGAGACGTGTGTACATAGGCATGACAGAGGGCACGGGAGAGTCTGTGTGACGAGGATGAAAGGCGGACAGTAGAGCAGAGAGGAGTGTGGGGGAAATGAGGAGAGGCTGGAGGGGTGGGGCACCGTCCTCAAGTCCAGGGCCGCAGGGCTCTAGTGCGGGTGAGCAGCTGTGTCTCTGTGTCTCCTCCCAGGTGTGTGCTCCAGAGGGTACCAAATAGGGCTGAGAGATGTCCATGGATCAGGAATCAAGACCCTGGAAGAAGGATGGCTCTTGTCTCGGAGGGTAATCAGGCCCTTACACACACAGAGGTCCAGTGCTTTGCAGAGGATGTGCATGGCAAGGCCCGGAGGGAGGTGAGTTTGGTGCACATGGGTGCTGGAGAAAGTGGGGTTTTCTCTGCATAAGACAGTGGAGGAAAAGGAAAATGGGGCAGGGTGGGGACCAGAGCACATTTTAGAACAAGGAGGCCACATATTCAAGTGCTAGGTGACTTCACTGCTGTGAGGCAAAGGCCTGCCACTCCTCAAGGTTTCTGAAAACTCTGACACATGCAGAGGCCTGGTGTGAGGAGGTGTTCTGGAAAGTGCCTGAGTTCTGGGTTTGGGTCGATCTGAAGTGGAGATACAGGAAGGACCATGAAAACAGCACTGCGGTGGTGGGATGAATTGGGAGATTGGGGTTGACATATATACATTAATTGTATAAAATATTAACTAATAAGAACCTGCTGTATAAAAAAATAAATTTAATTTAATTTAAAAATTAAAAAAAGAAGAAAAGCACTGCCCGATAAAAATACAAAGTGAGGCACACGCGTGATTTTTCATTTTCTAGCAGCCATATTAAAAATATAAAAAGAAACAGGGGATGTTAATTTTAATAAGATATTTTATTTAACCTAATATAACCCCAAATATTATCATTTCATCAGTACATTTGCAGCACATCTCAGTTTAGAAGCCACATTTCAAATGTTCAGTGGCCCCAGGTGGCCAGCAGCTGCCTTACCAGACAGAGCGGGATTGGACAGCAGGTCAGCAGCACCAATAAGGAGGCGAGTTTCAAGCTCCACCCTAATTCACAGGGAGAGCTTGAACTTTTCGTAGAATGGAAATTGAGTCCATTTAATCCGGATCTTAGGGGACAGGGAGATCTCACAGACCTCTGGTTTTGGGGTGACCATGTGCGTGTTTGTATGTCATAAAGTCTCCGTTCTTGGGAGCTGCCAGATGACAGGCACTCACCTAGTTCTCCCAAATTCTCCCAAAAGCCTCAAGACAGTTACAATTAATATCTATGAGTAAAATGTCAGAGCTGTGATGGGAACCCTGCTCTCTCTGGCTCCAAATCCCAGCAGATACACCAACGGAGCTCTCTATAACACGGGGTTTAAGTGAAGAAGTGTGCCAGTGGGGGCTGAGGCCAGCTCTAGGGGTCCCTGTGTCCCCTGGTAGCAGAGGGCCTTCTCACCAATTTGAGAGGTGGTGAGCTACCATCTAGAGTCAGGCCATGCGCGAGGGCTGTGTTTGGGATACAGGTGGAGACGCTGGGTCCTGTGGGCATCGTGGGCGTGGCACTGGAGGCGATCAAGTCTCAGGAGGGGAACACAACAGCTATTTGTCCTCGGCGGTGAGGGGCTGGGGTGTGACTGCCAGGTGGAATCTTGCCCCCTTGCCCTCCCCGCATGCCGCCAGCGTGGCCGGGAGCTGGGAGCCCAGGCACAGCTCTCTGTCCTCCGCAGTCACGCCATGCCCCCAGCCCCTGTCTGGGCCACTTCCTCCCGGCCAGCAGCCAGGCTCCCGTGTGCTCCTGGTAGCTGAGCCCGGAGGGAGGCGCTGCCAAGATCCCAAGGCAAAGTCGCGCAGCAAAGGGAAGTGTGGCGCGGGCCTCGGACTCTCCCATTCTGGCCAGCACAGGAAGAGCGTATAGGCCCAGGGTGGGAGCATGAGACTCGGAGAGGGCGGTCCCCTGCTCACGGGGTGGGGGGCAGGGATCAGGGAGGAGCCACCCCAGACAGCCAGCTGACCGAGTGGAGCTTCCAATCTGAGCAGATTCTGTGCAGCTCCAGGTTTCAGCCAGATGAGGGGCCCCGGGGGAGGGAAATTGCACATAAGAAGTCGGAAAGCTCATGTGGTTGGGGGTTGTTACCTAAAGAGTTCTTCAGCCAACAAACGTTTATTGACCACATACGCTGTGCGAGCTCGGAGTCTCTTCCTGCCTCCACAGATGCTTCTGGGATTAACTAACTAATGGGTGTGGGGTGGCCAGCAGGGAAGGGGGAGGCACCCACAAGATAATGGTAGAAACTTTAGCAATGGCCTTGCTCACCTCACCCCCTTTGCCCAGAGAGGAGCAGCAACCCCCTTAAGAGCTCGGAGTGGCCCAAACCTGATGGCTTCCCTTCACATTCCTTCCGAGCAACCTTCCTGAGTGCCTACTGTGTGCGGGCGCTGCACCCCCTGGGGACACACAGAATCTTGCCCTCCTGGAGCTTACATTCTAGGGCCAAAGCGGACCCCAACAAGGCGCTCCTACAGGGCACATCCTATGGGAGAGCACGGAGGCTGGGCAGAGGGCTCTCTCTGAGCATGGGAAAGGCCTCTGTAAAGACCTGCCATTTGGGCAGAGGTCAGAATGACTGCACTAAGGGGAAGTTGTGTGGACATGGGGGCTGGGGGTTCCCGGCAGAGGGAAGAGCGAGTCGAAGGCCCTGAAACAGGGTTGTGTTAGAAGGCAGCGCGGCTGGGGCACACAAGCAGTGGGAGGGGTGGTGATGAGGTCAGAGGGGTGGACGGCGTCTCTACGCCTGGCCAAGAGTGTGGATTTACTCTCGGTGTCACGGGAAGGTAGAGGAAAGTTGACAGCAGAGGGGTGAGACTCCCTGATTTTTCTTGTTAAAGTATGGGCCCAACTGGTGTTGGAGGCGAGACTGAAGGGGCAGGGAGGAGGCAGGGAGGCCACAGGGAGGCTGTTGTGGGGGTCCGGGGTGAGATCCTGGAGCTGGCCTGGGAAGGTCGTTGTGGAAGCCGTGAGATGTGGATGGATTCAGAACATTTTTTGAAGGTGGGGATTCTGGGAAGTGAGAGAAAGGAGAGAGGGGTCCAGGAGCAACTTGGAGTCCTCATGACCCCCTTGCCTATACATTTCTGAAGAGCGGGATGCAGTGTTCAGAAACTCGGCCCTCCTCTGGGGTCCTTGGCTCTGGGGGCACCACCATTAGACTGGGGGCTGCTCTGACTGTTTCAGCCTCCCCTCAGCCCCCAGGTTGGGCCCTTGCCTCCAGGTGAGAGAAAACTCCCATGCATCCCCCCTACCTTCCCCCTCCACACACACACACACACACACACACACAGGGAAAAGGGGTGATTAAGCGTCAGCTCCAGGACAGCGGGTGGGGCCCAGGCCTAGTGTGAGGGGCTTAGAAAGGGGTGGAGAGGCCTCAGGGTGGGCTTGTCTGTATTCTCTTGGAGCTGCCCCCGGCATCAGGGGCCGAGCCAAAAGGCCCTGCTTCTCCCTCCCCCTCCTTACCTGGGTCCCCTCCGGGGCCTAGTCCCTGGCCTGTCCTCCCCAGGGAGCATGAGATGTGAGACGGGATGTGCCCTGGATGGTAGGGGCAGGGGTGGAGCCGGCCTGCTTTGGTTGCAGCCACCTGAGAAGAGCAAGCTGCGGCTGCTTCCTGGTCAGCCAGTCTCTCCAGGGCTCACGTGGGGACCAAGCTAAGCTGGTGACACCAAGCGCAACAAGGGCTGTGCGGTGTCCTGCGGACCGCGACCCTGTCCCTGAGGAGCGCACCGGGAGGGGCCGCTGATCCGGGTCACCGATTCAGGGTCCTGCACCGCAACCCCCTCTCCATATCTAGGTTATGACTCCCAAAGGGGCCTCCCCCCAGGAGATCTGGATGGGTGAGAGCCTGGGTCTCCTGCTTCCAGAACCCCTCAACCCTCCAGAAGGCGGCGTGGAGGTGGACATGCCAGGTTTGAAACCAAGCTCTGTCACTTGCCTGCTCTGTGACCTTGGGTAAGTCACTCATTGTCTCTCGGACTCAGTGTCCTTGTGTATAAAATGGGGATGGTGATCCAGTTTTCCCTCGCCATTAGGTTCATGGGAGGATTAACATCAGGGCTGCATATGCAGGTCCTTCGCTCTTACTTTCAGAGAATTTGAGAAACGGCCAAGTGCCAAGAGTCCAGAGGGCAAGGCGGCAGCTCCTGGCTGCCTCGAAGGGCTCCCCCAAGGCAGAAAGGGAAGCAGAGGCAATGAGGGCTGGGGAGGAGGCTGCTGAGAGGAAGGTACAGCAGTAGATGAGCAGAACAGCAGGTTTTATTCTGGGCGACCTGATCCCAGACACCCTCATCCCATCCCATCCCATCCTCATCTCTCTGCTTATTCCAAGCCTGGGGTCCACTGGGACAGGAGCTGGAGTCAGAAGGAAGGATGTGGCCATGCGTCGTGGCTGCTCTGTGAGTGGGGAGAGAAGGGAGGATGAGGCCAGGGTTGGAACTGGAGCGGCAAAGAGAAGAGAGAGTGGGGGTCTGCGAGGACCAGGCCCCGGTTCTCCTGCCTTCCCCACCCTGACCCTCTGAGTCCAAGTGCTTGGCACTGGGGCCCACACACCTGGCACTGCTGAGCACCCCCCACCACTGCCTCGGAGGGGCAGACAGGTCTGTGTGCCCTTTCCCATCCGCCCCCCTCACCTGCCCCAGCCTTGAGATGGAGGCCACCTTACTCCCAGAAAAGAGACTGGCACTGCCCAGCCGGACCCACCTGTGTGGGCCCTCAGTGCTGGTCCAGGATGAGGGGCACCCGGGCGCTGTCCACTTGCGGCGGCAGCCGCTCGCCTGTGCGCACATTGAACATGGGCAGGGTTGAGAGTGGCCGGGGCACCTCTCGGCTAGCTGCCATCTGTCGCAGCTCCTCTGTATTCCCGCGGATGGTGCAATGGTGGACCATCTGGATACTGGGGACACAGGGCCAACAGAATCATCAGCCCTGGGAGTCAGCACCCACTTTGGGGTCCAGCCTGGCATCATCTCTGAGCCACCCTGCAGTCTTCCCCACCTACAATGTGTGGGGAGACACACACGGGATAGGTGGGGGAGGACAAACAGGAAGTTCTATGGTGTCAGCTTAGTGTCCAGTGACTGAGGCATGGGGTCTGGGTGCAGACATCCTGGATTCAAAGCTCTGTGTCCTTTGCAAGTTGCTCAACCACTCTTTGCTTCAGTTTCCTCAGCTGTAAAATGGGGATAATAATAGAACCCACCTCCTAGGATCATTATGGAGATTAAATGAGAAAATGCAGGCTGGGTGTTTAGAAAAGTGCCTGGCACATGGTAAGAGTTCCTGAGGTACTAAGACATGAATAGATACCTACAGTGGTATTTATTACCAGAAGCCAGTGTTTGCTGGGCTCTATATTGTTTTTATATTCTGATGGTGATCCCCTGTGTCCCTTCTAGCAATCAGTTCCCTCTTCTAACATTCTCTCCCAGCACCGAACCTCCCTCCCCTCCCCGTCATCCCCATCTTAGTCTGGCAAATCTACCTCCTCCACCTTTTCCTAGCTTTTGCCCAAGTTCTTTCCTGCTGGGCTTTGACTGCCTATACTTTGGACCCTC
The DNA here is from genome assembly GCF_008692025.1 of Phocoena sinus. Taxonomy (NCBI): domain Eukaryota; kingdom Metazoa; phylum Chordata; class Mammalia; order Artiodactyla; family Phocoenidae; genus Phocoena; species Phocoena sinus. The sequence continues at coordinate 34,490,066 of NC_045782.1, forward strand.
AGACCTGGGCTCCACTCCCTCTGTAACTTGACCCCCTCCCGCCCTGCCCCAGGCTGTCCCCGGCATTGCTTAGCTCCAGACACACACAGTCTTGCTTCCTGTGTTTTGGACCAAGGCTCCTTGAGGCTGGAGTGAGGTCCCACCCTCACCGGACTGGAAGCCCCAGCAGCGCCCAAAGGACTGACTACCACACCCTTTAGTAAGTCCTACCTGAGCTCTAACTCCAGTTTCCCCTAGGAAGGCTGAGCCTCGTTCTCATCTGACATTCTCATGGGCTTGCTTTCTGCTGTCCAGGAGCAACTTTAGTTCGTTTTGAGAAGTAGGGTAGCACAGTGGTTAAGCAGGAGAACCTGCTTTGGGTCTGAGTGTGAGTTCCACTGCTTACTGGCTGTGTTACCCTGTGTAAGTTACTTAACCTCTCTGTGTCACCATTTCCTCGACTGTAACGCAGTTGTTGTATGAATTAAGTGAGTTGAGGCAGAAAAAACATTTACATCTACTGGTCAGCATGCAGCAAAAGATAGCTATTATTGTGGGGAGACTTCCATTGCTATCATTATCATTGGTGTTGTTTTATTATAGTAGGCCCACTGATAAACGTGGCCTCCAGTGGAAGGATGTTTCCGAGCCCTTTTACATGAACCCACCCACATTTGTGGGCTCAGCCTGGAGACCTTTTCCCAGACTACCTGGTTGCTGGGTCAGACAAACAACAGGGACTTTTCAGTACGGACAATAAGAACTGGTTTTCTTAAAGGGGTGGGGGCCCCAGGCAGGGTGGAAGCAATCCTACTTACTGCTGGATTACTGATCAAATCCGGGAGGGGGAAATGATCCCTACCCATGCCCATGTCTCAAGTAGGGGACACAGACTCCAGCTAGAGCCTGAGAGATCAGACTACAGAAAAGTTTTTCTAGCTTCCTACTGACTGTGCCGGGGAGGGTCAAGATGAGCTATTGAGTCTGGAATTTGGCAAGGAGAGTTGTCCAAAACACAAGTTTCCATTAGCAGGCAAGGGGAGGCCGAGAGGGGACGGGAGCAGGAAGCGTGTGGCAACGGAGGCAGCCTGGCAGGTAATGATCCCTCCGGTGGGGGAGGCCTTAGTTGATGGGCCTCCTTCCCACTCCCAGCCCCACATCTGGGTCTCATTACTCTAGTAACACACACAGGTGGAAAAACGTTCTGCGGACAGTTTTCCAGAGCAGCAGCAGAAGTCAGACCCGCGGTGCCCTCCTCCGCAGTCCTTCCACATCAGCACTTGGGCAGAAAAACCAACTGGCAGGCATTCTCCCTCTCCACACACACACACACACACACACACGCACGCACGCACGCACGCACAGCCCCTTGAGCCCTGATCCTGACACACAGATCACAGGAGAGGGTCATTGGGCTGGAGGTTGGGCTAGAGGATGTTCTGACCAATAAAATCTGACGTAGGTGAAAAACAGGCAGCAGGATCACAATTTTGGATCATTTGAAAAATGAACCTGAACAGGCAGAAAGAAAAAAAATAGGATTTTGTAGAAATAAATCAACACAAAATCCAAACCAACAAGGGCTGACACCCCGTGCTTGCACACACAGGGTAAAATTGGTTATTGACTCGAAATTGATGGAGGAAGCATAGTTTCCTGACACCAGCAGAGCTAGAAAGTTGACCCAGGAAAGGCAGACCTGGTGGAAGTAACTGGCCAGAAGAGAATCCCTGCAGTGGCAGGAGAGGACACTAATCAAATTTGGCACAGGCCCCCAAATTGAGAAATAAAATCCTCCTTGTAAAACTTACATAGAAAATCACTGATCCCAGTGGGGGAAAATTCTACCAAATAAAAATGAAAGCAGAAAAACAAGCAAATCTTTTTCATTGCTTTGTGTAAAAAGTTGATCAAGGAACTAAATCGACTTAGATAGATCAAGGAATTACATTTATGTTCACTCGGGAACATTTATTCCCCATAAAAATTCAAAAATGTTGGTATAATTCTGATTCTAAAAATGTATCGTTTAACCCAATGGATTTATATGGTGGGGTCAAAATGGTGGGGTTAAGGCACCCTAAAATCAGCTGGCGAGAACATACACACCCCGTGGGTCCACCTGCTTGGCTCACTCGGCCACAGCCCTTCTTCCCAGGCTCCCTGGCACGTCGGATGCCCACACTACCTGGCGTCTGCCCCACCCAGGGGGGAACAGCGGGGCTACTGTGACCCTCACAAGATTCTGGTGACCTCACAATGCTCCCCTGAGGTCACCACAGGGATAACCTGACCACCCCCTGCACCTGAGGCACGAGTCTGCCAGCGTGGGTGATCGTCCTTAGCCCTCCTTCTGGCCGCCCAGGGCGGGCAAGGCTCCGGCCAGAGCCCTACAAGGAAGCCTCTGAGGGAACCAGGAACTGGGACGCACCGCCTCCACCGAGGAGTAACTCAAGGGAGACTTCCAGCCACCATCCTGGAGGCCCTCGCACCCAGTTCCCTTCACCGACCCCAGGAAGAGATGAAGAAAGACACTTCGCTGCTACCCGCATCTGGGCCCTTGGCCTCAAACAGTGCCCTGGGTGCCGTCCAGCAGGCCAGCACGTCCGGACTCCCGAGCAAGAGAGGGACTGGGTGCCACGCCTCCTCCAAAACCCACCGGAAGCCCAGCATATCCAAAGTGATCCTGGAGGTCATGGCGAGCAAGGGGGCACGCAAGCGCGTGTCCCTGGCTACCCTAAGGAAGGCCGTCGCCGCCAGCGGCTACAACATGACCCGCAGCGCCTGGCGCTTCAAGCGAGCACTCAAGGGGCTGGTGGACAAGGGCATGCTCAAGCAGGTGACGGGCAAGGGGGCCACAGGCTCCACCTTCATGGCCAACAAGCATGCCTCCAAGTTCAAGCCCGAGGCAAAGAGACGGCAACAGCAGCAGCAGCGGCAGTCGGGGCAGCGCCGGCCTGGGCAGCGCCGGTTGCCCGTGGGCTCCAAGCAGGGGCACAAGAGGCTCGCCAAGGGGGTTCGCAGGGCGGCCAAATGCTGCCGCAGTTAACCAGGAAGGCTGGGCAAGCAAGGAGGGCTGCCAGCCCCGCCACAGGCTCAGTGCAGTGGGGATAAAAGGAGCCTAACACTTCACACCTGCCTCCTGGAATCTCTGGGGTTCAAGGGAGAGGGAGAGAAAGAGGTCTGGGGGCACAGAGGACAGGTAAGGCCATGGGTGGGGAAATCCTGGGCAAAATAAGAGTGAGATAGATTTGGGAAGGGCTGGAGGGATTGAAAGCACCCAGATATTAGCTGGTTCGACCGCATCATCTTGCAGGTGAAGAAACTGAGGCCAGAAAGAGTCACAGTAACTGTGTGGCAGAAAGCAGCCTAGAACCCGAGTGTCTGACTCACAGCGAATCGTGGTTGTGTGTGTGTGTGTGTGTGTGTGTGTGTGTGTGAGTGTGCGTGCACGCACTGGAAGCCTTTTAAGTTGCTTTCTTTTTTTTTTTTTTTTTTTATGCGTTACGCGGGCCTCTCACTGTTGTGGCCTCTCCCGTTGCGGAGGACAGGCTCCGGACGCGCAGGCTCAGCGGCCATGGCTCACGGGCCCAGCCGCTCCGCGGCACGCGGGATCCTCCCAGACCGGGGCACGAACCCGCGTCCCCCGCATCGGCAGGCGGACTCTCAACCACTGCGCCACCAGGGAAGCCCCTTAAGTTGCTTTCTAAAGCTGCTTCTCAAACCCTTTCTCCCAGGGTGGCATCAGATCCCTGAAGCTTGGCTAGGTCCCCTCTCCTGTCCCACTTTAGACTCCTCCATGGAGACCAGAAAATGAGAAAGCCAAGCCAGGCCAGGTTGGGCCCAGCGCCCAACCAGCCGAGGGCTGGAGCTCACAGGCCAAGGGTAGCTTCATCACCCCAGAGGAATTTGGTTTGTCTGCTGCTCATGGAGGTTGGAGGGTCCAGCCTGATAGTCTAGGAGACCTCCCACCCAGCCCCCAGATTTCCCCTACTCACTCAGAGGTGGCCAGGTCTCTCTTCAACCTGGAAAAACAAGGGAGGGGATTAGCTATTATCCACAACCCCTCCTGGTGCCAGGCCAGGCAAGGGGCCCTTCCTCCCTTCCTGGCTGAGGACTCTGCTCCCTGAGGGATCTGGGTCCCCACGTGGCACAAGTGCCACAAGGAATCCCACAACGTGAGCACCAGCCCCAGTGCCCTCCCTGCCCTCAGCCCCCACACTCACCGTCCCTCCCGCCGGCAGCACATAACGTAGGCCAGCAGCAGGGTGAGCAGCAGGGCCACCAGCAGGGGCACCAGGAGCGTGACCAGGGCGTCGGTCAGGAATTCTCGGGCTGTGGCCTCGGTGGGTGGGCAGAAGAACGGGTCGTGCTCCAGGATCCCATCACCTGGCGTGGGTACCTCGTCTGCCGGCTCTGGCACTGACTTGTCCACCTGCTCAGAGAGCCCAGGGCTGACCCAGGAGTGGATGGCCAGACACAGAGAACCTCAGGGCGCAGGGCAGGAGTTCTGGGGCCACCCTGCTCCATGCAACTGCGGGGATTCCTCCTGCCTGGCCTCCCCCAGCTCATGTGACCGAGCAGACACTGGTCTAGGTGCCAGGAAAGAAATTCTAGGAGAGGCAGGACCGCACGACGGTTAGAGCACAGCTCTCATGTCTGACTGCCTGGCTTTGAATCCTGTTTCAGACAAGTGCTATGCTGCAATGACTTACCTCTAGGCGCCTCAGTTTTCTCATCTGTAAAGTAGGGACGCTAATAGTGGTACCTGTCTCCTGGGTGGTTGTGAGGATAAAACATGTTGATTGCATGGTGCATTGCCCATGGCAAGTGCTCAAGAATGTTGATTACCAGTTCCTGCCTGTGCTGTCGGTCAAGTCACAGGAAGGGTTCCTAGCCCTGGGAATAAGATCTCTAGGGACCCTAGACCCCTCAGCTCACAGAGCAGTAGTGAGCATCTTTGGTTTATAACATGGGGGTGAGAGCTATCTGTCCCTTATTTTAGGCCAATTTGCTGTGACACCTTAGAGGAAAATAGAGCTGTCACACAGAGGCCCTAGGTGGAGAAAGGAGTTTGGAACCATCCTGTGGGAGTGATTGTTCTAGCTGTTCCGTTGGGCACAGCTGGGGCTCCAGGAGCTGGTGATCCCTTGTCTGGATTATGGGCTCTGTTGCCCTCTTGTGGGAGAAGGCAGAACACGTGTGTGCGCACGCGCGCGCGCGAGTAGATAATTGAAGAAACAGGGAACTGGGATGGGATGGGGATGGAGGAGACCGTGATGGGGGTCATGCCCCGCCCCCACCCCTAGAACCAGGGTCCCTCCTCACCAACAACACGTTGCACCAGTCAACTCGGAAGTGAGGTGCCAAGGTGTCATAGCAGGACAGCAGTGGAGGCTGGCCCTGGGCACAGCGAGCTTGGCTGTCCGGGGATGCCACCATCTTCAGGCAGGTGGAGAAGGGTGAGGAAGAGCCCACCTTGATGTATACCCTGGGTCCAGACAGAAACCACTATCAGAAAATTGGGGGTATCACTGGGCACTGGAGATTTGAGGGTTATGGCCACCCTGAGATCTGGGGTTATGGTGAGAGTACACAGAGCACCCATCTTCTGGGGCCTTGGCCCCCAGGAATGTCCTTTGATGGATGGATCTATCATGTCCTTATGGGCACCAGGAAGTGCAGAGTTCAGGGTAACTAGGGTTTGGGCCCAGGAAGGGCAAGAGGGAGGAGATGAGGGGGTGGCCAGAAGGAAGTGGACAGTGATGTGATGCTGGGAAGTAAAGATGCGTACGGTGAGCGTGCAAGTGGTAAAGCCCCACTTGGAAGTTAGGGAGACCCATGTTCTATGCCCACCACCTAGACAAAAGGCAAGCTGCCCCCTCCTCCAGGAAGCCCTCCTGGGCTGCATGCCTACCCTTCCTTGCGGCCCTCGATAGGAAGGGGGACTCGGCCCCCACGGTCCAAGGCAGAGGTGATGTTGAGCAGCTGGAGTTCCCCTGGCTCCCAGAGCCCCCCCAAGGCTGTGAGGAAACGGCCGGCAGGTGTCGAGGGCAGCACCTCCTCTACATCATGGCTGCGCACCAGGAACTCAGCCTGGTATGGTAGCAGGGGGCCTGGGAGGGCCAGGTGGGCACCTTAGGCCGCACCCAGCCCCCAGCCCTGTGTGGATCCTTCCTAAGCCTCCCCGCATCCAAGCTGGTCCCCGTATCCCCTCAGCTCCCTTCTTTCCTCCCTAATACCCCCTATATCACAGGCCTCAAACGCCCTTCGTCCACACCCACAGCCTCAATTACTCGCCCAAGCCTCCACCGTCTATCAGCAGAGCAGCCGAGAATACGACTCCAGAGTCTTTCCAGGGTGCCCTGCCCCCCACTACTCACTTCTACACCCGCCTTCCAGGGGAGATCCCCCAAGACTGGCATTGGTGGGGTAGGGGTGGGGCGGGGCTGGCGGTACCTTCTGGGTCTCCAATCAACAGCACCAGCCTCTGCCGGGTGGTGTCAAAGCTGTCCCGATTGTAGGCTGTGACCTGGAGGATGGGGTAGAGGGCTGAGAGATGGGGTTAGGAGAGAACCTAACCCCTAAGCCCGGGTGGTGCGGCTGGGCCTGGCGGGAGAAGACTGAGATAGCCCACCAAATTAGAGGTATGTGAGCCATGTAAATGAGTGAACGCCGGGTCCCTGTTGCATGCGACACAGCCCACTGGGGCCCCTACTGGTACCTCGATGACCTGGCGTCCGCGATCTGCTGGGGTGGCAGTGCCATAGAGAAAGCCAGGCTGGTGGGGGCTGCGCTGGGCGTAGCGGAGCCACCTGGGCAGGTCTGGGTGTCCCTGGAGGTGGGCGTGGTAGGTGATAGGGACGGTGGCTGGGACAGCTGGTGGAAGGGAGGAGAGGGGATTGGAGACACAAGAGGAGCCTTCACCAGCCCTGGGCCAGGAGCCCGCAGCCCACCCCAGTGCCCCTCAGGCCCCTCTCACAGACGACGAGCTCAGGAAGGTGCAGGAAGTTTTCGCGATCCAGGGTGTGTACAAAGACGCGGCCCACGAGCGGGTGCAGGGTGGTCTGCGGGGCCTCGGTGTGCCCCAGCCCTGCCAGGAGACCTGTGGGGACCCACGACCCCCAGACACACGGCCCAGCCTCAGTCCTGGCCAGGGAATAAGTCCCCTTTTCCACCCAGCCCCTAGTGGCCCTGAGGGAGTGGAGAAATGTGTGCGAGGAGGCAGATGGATTTGCTGGCTCCCAGGCAGGATAGGTTGGGGCCCTGGCTGTGCCGCACACTTTAATCAGTGACAAGACCCAGACCTTAGTTTGCTTTGGATTCACGGAAGCCCCTCACTCCTCATTTTAGGCCTCCATTGAGGGTCACAATGGGCAGGGACTGATGTCTGGCTGAAAGGGGTGTGGGGTGCGTGAGTGTGTGTCTGTGTGTGTGAGTGCGTGTGTGTGTTAAGAGCACTTGGAAAAGACCCCCAAGCTGACTGTGGGAGGCTGGGGGGGGGGTAGGAGGGAGGGAGAGGTAAGGACCCCTTGGAGGAGGCAGGTAGCCATTCTGGGGCCCCCACCCGCCTCCCCTAACATACAGAGGGGAGAGGGCCCACACTAGAGGCCACTAGGAGCTGAGCAAAGGGGAGCCTGAGCCCAGAGTCCCAGGGAGAGGACCTGCCCCAGTGACCCTCACACTCTCCCAGAGCCAAATTTAGCCTGGACCCAGAAAGAAGCCAGCCCATTAAAGGGCCCATGGCGCTCTGGGCCTGTGCAGTTAGGCCCAGCCTAGCCTAGGACACCTTGCCCCTCAGAGTTCCCAGCCAGCCCCCCATATCCCAGCTCCCAGCCCCAGTTCCCTAGAGCCCCATCGGCTGTGGAATTTATACCCCAAAGTCCCTCTAGCCCTTGCCTCACCCCGACCCCCAACCCCTCCCCTGAGGAACTTCTCACCCCCCTCAACCTGGGCCTCTCCCCTGAAGAAGATCCCAACTTACCCAGAAGGAGAGAAATCCAGATTAGCACTGCTGCCATGGCTGTCCCAACCTGGCGCTGCCTGTGAGTGACAGAGACAGGAGCAGGGAGCAGGCAGGAGGGAGGAGGGAGGAGGGAGGGGGAAGGACGGGAAGATGTCCCAGAGCAGCTGGGCCCGGCTTCAGCCAGCGGGACCCTCCCCTTCCCCACCCAGAAAGGCACTAAATCTAGGGTGGACACCCTCCTCACAGGATGAGGTCCCTCCAATAATCCCCTTCTTGGGGCCAGAGTATATTTTCTAAATCACCAACCTGACTGCCTGAGGCCCCCCTTAAAACGCTAATGGCTTCCATTGCCCTGAGCGTCGCAGTGGCTGATGGCTTTCAGACCCTGCCTGTACCTGGCCATCCTGTCCAGAATCCCCTCTCTTCCTTCTTACCCCCTCCCCGCACACACACACAAACCCAGGCTTCTACCCTGCCTCCCTCTGCTGTCCCACAACCTGATAATCTCTCCTGAGTATACACCCCTTTGCACGAGCTCTTCCCTCTGCCTGGAGCTCCCTTCCTGCCCTAATCCTACCTTTCATCCTACCTTCTACTCACCTTTCAAGACGCAGCACAGGCATCCTCTCCTCTCTGAAGGCTTTCTGTCCTCCCTCCTGTGTGGCACAGCCAACCACACAGTGTTGCGGGGTGGCCTGGGATCTTATGATCTTTGCATCCCTGGACCTAGCCCAGGGCCTGGCAACTAGTAGGTGTAGGGGGCGAGGTGACAGCTTCATGAACAGCACATGAGGGCACCCATTCACCCAGCCCTCTCCTCAGACTAGGCACCCCCAGCATGCCCCCCAGGTCCGGGAAGAGAGAGAGCCTTGGACAGAACCAACCACATAGGGACAGGGAGTGAAGGAGGCCTACAGGCCTGGACATGAATCCCACCTTGACCCATTCACTGGAGAATATGGCCTTGAAAAAGTCATCTGCCCTCTCTAGGCTCTGTTTCCACAACTACAAAGTGACAAGAACGGTGCTCTCCTCTAGGTGTCCTTGTGAGGACTCCACAAAATCATGAAATCAGCACATATTTACAGAGCACCTGCTATGTACCAGTCACTGAGGGGGCAGAGATGAGCAGCCCCTACTCAGGTGGAGCTCTCATGCCAGCAGGTGATGACAGCTACCCTCTGCCTGCTACTATGTTGAAGGTTTTACATAGATTTACATATAGTAACTCATCCCATCCCCACGGCAGTTCCATGAAGCAGGTATTATCTTTGTCCCCATTTTACAGATGAGAAAACTGAGGCATGAAGGGTGTATAACTACACCCACACTACAGACAGCTGAATGCCCTGTAAAGACCTCAGCCCGGTGCCTGACTCAGTCCAGGATGCTGCCAATGTCCTTGCCGGTGGGGTACCACTTCCCCTTCCTTCCTGAATCTGCCAAAGGATCTCAGTACAGGTGTGATGGAAGCGGTGTGCCCTTCTTTCCCTGGACTACCCATTCAGAACAAGCAGAGGGGCACTCTCCCCACATGCCCCGAGAAGGAGGCAGGGAACTGTGGGTGCCAGCGTTCCAAAATCCTCGGTACCTGTGTGAGCATTCTTCCCGGGCCTTGAGACATAAGGGGTTGCCACCACACCCCCATAGGCGAATGTCCCAGGCAAGGACATCTGGGACCTGCCCTGAGTCAGCCTGAGAGGGAGGGTGTTGGCCTGAAGATTGGGGTGACCGGTGGGCATGTTACTCAGTCCTTGTCCCTTCCTGTCTCTCCCCACATGACCATCCCACCTGTCCTTGGATAGCCAGCAAATTCCAGAATGAGTGTCCACTTAGGCTCTCAGACAGGGCAGGGTATGTCCCAGAGTCACCTTGGTACCTCTCTGCCTTCTCAGAGATGGAGGGCAAGAGGAAGAAAGGAGGCAGAGGAAAGTCAGAGGGCTCTGGGGGAGCAGGCAGAGGTGCCAGAGCCTGGCTAGCTGCCCAGGCCTCAGCCCCTCAATGGCTCCATGTGATTCCCTCCCTCCCTGGCTGCTGCCTCTCCTGCTATTTTTAGAGCCACCCAATCACACCCTCAGCTGTCTTAAGGTGGCATTGCCCGAACCCAGTGCCACCAGGCCCACTGAGGCCAGCCTTTCTTACTGATCCTTCTCTCTCTCCCCAAAATCAAGGGAACCAGGGACTGGGCCAGCTGCAAGTCCCTTGAAAGTCTCCTCTGCCCCACAGATGACCTCCCCACCTCAGAGCTGTCTAGATTGCAATCTGCTGCTATAACACTGAGTGCCTTCCGTTCCTTGAGGCTTAAGGGTGGTGGTGGGGGGGGGGGGTGTCACAGGGTCTTTAAACCTATTCTGGAAATTTTAAAATAAAACTAAAATATATAGAATAATATAATGAGCCCCCATATATCAATCAGCCAGCTTCAGCAATGATCAACTCATGGCCAATCTCATTTCATCTAGAGCCCTCCCAGTTAATTTCCTCTGTCAATATTTGTGTGAATCTTTGAAAGATAATGACTTTTTAAAAATATAATCACAATTAAGCTACCCAATGACATTATTTTACCATAAGGTTAATAATAATTCCTTAATATCAGATCTATAGTGCTCAAATTTCCAATTTCTTATAAATGTCTTGTTTTTTTTTACAATGTACTTGTTTGAATCAGGATCCAAATAAGATGCACACATTGAAACTGATTGATAAGTCTCTTTGAAATCTCTTTAAATCTTTGGAGTCCCCCTCCAACTAACTATCTCTCTCTCTCTCTCTCTCTCTCTCTCTCTCTCTCTCTGCCCTTGGGGTAACCAGGTCATTTGTCATGTAATTTCCCAGTCTGGATTTTGCTGATTGCATCTCTACTGTGTTCTTTAAAATATTCCTCTGACCTCTGTACTTCTTATAAATTGTATCTCCTGGACATTGTTTTTTCTTGTAAATTGTAGTTGGATCGAGAGTCCTGATCAGGTGTATATTCCACTTTCTTTGGCAAGACCACTCCATAGGTGGTCATAGGAGCCCATCTTGAGCTCCTGATTTTGTCCTATCCAGCTAGAGCATCCATCTAGGTGAACTGGAGGGTCAGTTCTGCATCTGGGTTTTTCTCAGTCTTGTCTCCAAAAGCCCAGCCCAGGTTCCCATGCCTCTGCTTTACTCCTGCTACTCCAGCCCTGACCTCAGCTAGCTGATTCTCTGTCCCTGCTGCTTTGCCTTCCGCACCTGTCTCCCCAGCTTTCTGCCCCATCTTGGCCCGTCAATGTCTCAGTTTAATCCCTTTGATCCTTTGTCCCTGTCTCTCCCCATCTCAATGAATGTTTGCTGAATAAATGAATGATTGAATAACATATCATCTCCCCAACTCTCTCATTCCACTTCCGTCTCTATGAACCTGTTTTTTGATCTCTGAGAGCCATATTTTCTTCATCTGCATCTAAAACGGAGGGTTAGATGTTGGCAAGAGGGACAAAGGAAAGGGATTCTCGTCATTGTGATCTGACTGTCGCATCTGCCTCCCAGACTCCACCCACATCTTTCTCCTGCATCCTCTTCGCCGCCTCCAGCACTATAACAAAGGGTGCGATCTGACGGTCTGCCACGAGAGGGCGCATTCGCCAGTTCAGGCCCGGACTTGCGCCTGCGCATTACGGGGCCCGAGCCGGGTGGCCCGTTGGAATGGCAACAGAGAGCCCCGCCCCAGGCTACGGATACGCGTCAGAGGTGCTTGCTGAGCTCGGCGGCTAGAGGGGGCGACGGAAGAGGGGACTCACGGCCTCTAGCCCTTCCTCGTCCTCCCCTTCCGGGTCCGGAGGATGTTCTTCCAAACAGGGAGGAGAACCCGCGTGGAGGCAGGGGACTGGAGACAATGCCCTGTTTCCCACTCTCCCCATCATTTATATCATTTCTCCGACTTGAAACACTTCCATTTTTCCCCACCCCCACGACGTTTGGGGGCACCAGCCTGAGGACCTAAGTGTACCCAGAATCTTACCCTCCTTTTATCGGTGAACTTCAGTCTTCAAAGGGGTTCCTTGAGCCTCGTGGCCGCCCAAAGCTATCAGTCATGGGTCTGAGAATGCCAGAGACCATCCCTGAGCCAAACTTTTTAGCTTAGAGGAGAAACACAGAAGGAGAGGGACTGTCTGAGGCTTCACAGCGCAGTATTCCGCACAGCTCGATTGCTGCACTTGGAGCTTACAGCCCTTCCGTTTCTGTAAAGTGGGGGCAATATGGATCCATGAGATAACGGAAGAAAACGTGCTTTGTAAACTGTAAAGCTCTGGAGAGAGGAAGGGGTCTTTTATTTATAACAGTGCAAGGCAGTAGCTGCCCAGGGCCAGCCCACTGGCACAGCCCAAGAGCCGGGAGAGGTCAGATTTAGCAGCTACCACACCGTGATAGAGGATTAGGAAATAAAAGAAACAAAATCTCACTCTTTTACCAAGGACCTGCCAACATGGGCCGCGTTCACACCAAAACCGTGAAGAAGGTGGCCCGGGTCATCAATGAGAAATAATACAAGTTCCTGGGCAACGAATTCTGCACCAACAAGCGTGTGTGCGAGGAGATGGCCATTATTCCCAGCAAGAAGCTTCGCAAGGAGAGAGCAGGCTATGTCACACATCTGATGAAGCAGTTTCAGAGAGGCCCAGTGAGAAGTGTCTCCATTAAGCTGCAGGTGGAGAGAGAATTATGTGCCTGAGGTCTCAGCCCTGGATCAGGAGATCATTGAAGTAGATCCTGACACTAACGAAATGCTGAAGCTCTTGAACTTCGGCAATCTGTCCAACCTGCAGGCCACTCAGCCCGCAGTTGGGATGAATTTCAAAACACCATGGAGCCAGTTGACTCTGCTGTGCTGTAACATTTTCACCCTAAACCTTGGGACCAAAAAAAAAAAAAAAGGGAAAAAAGAAAGAAACAAAAGACTCAGACTTTTTTTTGCAGATGGTATGATTATATAGAAAACCCAAGAGATTCCATAGGCATGTTGTCAGAGCTATTAAGAGAGATCAGCAAGGTTGCTGGACAAAGCTTAACATCCAAATACAAATAAAATACAGAATTCAGCAGTGTTTCTATACACAAGCAATAATTTATTAGAAACTGTAATATCTTTTTAAAAAGAAATAATTCACAATAAAATTAAAATTGTACAGAACCCAGAAAAATATTAGAAAAGATATCTGAAGATATTTGTGAAGAAAAACTATAGGCTATAAAACCATAAAAACTATAGGCTAAAAAAAGAATAAATTGAGAGATGTGTTAAGTTTAGGGATGAGAAGCCTCAATGTCACTAAGACAGTTCTCTCCATAAAAATATGTCGATTCAAGGCAAGTCCGCTGAATATTCCAACAGGATTTTTCAAAGAGCTAAGCAAAATGATTCTAAAATTCATATGAGAGAGCAGAGGACCAAGAAAAGACTAGACAATTCTGAAACGAAGACTTATTTGAAAGCGATAGTAATTAAAACAATGTGGTATTGGTGCTGGGCTAGACAAAGAGATCAATAGAATAGAGTGCCCAGAAACAGATCCAAGCATATGTGGGAATGTGATTTATGATGGCAGTGGCATTGCAACTTAATGAGAGAGAATAGGCAACTCAATAAAAAGTGTTGTGACAGTTGACTTTTCATCCATAAATATTAATTCCAGATGGATTAAAGACCTAAAAGTGAGAAACAAAACTTTAAAATAATTAGAAGAAAATGTAGGAGATCTCAGAGCAGGAAAAGATTTCTTAGCTGAGAGACACAACTCACAAAAGATTGATTTCATTACATTACCAAAAAAAAAAAAAAAAGCTTTCTTCTATGAAAATGACTTTATAAACAAAGTTCAAAGACAAGCAACAGCCTAGGTGATAATATCGGCAGCACATAAAGCAGATAAAAAGTTAGGATCCAGGATATGTAAAGAGCTCCTACAAATCAATAAAGCAAGCACAGAACTTTTAAGTGCCACCCCAAAGGGCAGTCTTTCCCTTATTCCTCGCTAACAGAATCCTGATTCAAAAGTCAGGGGTCCAGGCTTTGGGTGAGGCTGGGCCTTCCCCATCCGCATCAGGTGAACAGTGATTGGTCTAAATAGAGCATGACGATACAGTTCCTCTGGTCAACGATTAGTTTAGGTGTGGACATGTATGCAGTTCCGTCCACTGAGACCAGAAGGAAGAGCTCCTGTGGGCCTCTAGGAAAAAGATGCTGAGAAGAAAGCATCCACTTTCTTCTGCCTCTGCACATTGTTGTCTGCATGAGACACCAGGAGCTGAGGCAGCCATCATGGACCATGGTGGGGCCAGTCTAGGAAGCAAACCAACATGATGAGGAGGGTCTTATAGAAAGATGAAAAGAACCTCTTCCTTGATGTCATAGTTGAGTCTCTAAATGAACCAAACCTGGGACTCCTTGTTATGTGAGATAATACAATTCCCTTTTTTGCTTAAACCACTTCTAGTTGGGCTTTCTGTAACTTGTATCAACAGCTGCACTGGAGAGCAAAGGATGGGGACGTAAGCAATTTGCCTGGAGGAAACCCAGATGGCCAATAAGCATGATAAGATGCTCTACCTCAGAGGCAGGGAATGCAGATTCAAATGAGATACCACTTCACACCCATCAGATTGGCAAAAATAGAAAGTCTAAGAAGAGCAGATGTTGGCAAGGATGTGGTCAGATAGGACATCTTGTACAAATGCTGGTGGTGAAAGCATAAACTGGCTTAGAGAGCAGCTTGGCAGTACTAGTCTAGGTGACAGGGTGCCTGCAACCCTGGCTTCCTGCTCTGAGCTGTGCACTCCAGAGATGGGTTAGACAAACGCAAGGGTGTTCATCGCAGCCCTGCTTATAACAGCAAAACATAGAATCAACTAAAAGGCCCATCAGTAGATGAACTGATAAATAAGTTGTGGCTTATTCATATGATGAAATAGAAAACAGAAGTTAATATGAATGAACCAAAGCCACATGTATTAATGTGGCTGCATCGTGGAAAACACCTCAAGTGAAAAAAAGACGCAAAATGATACACACGGCATGATGGTCATTATATACATTTTAATAATACAGAAAGCATTACCATATGCTGCTTTATGAATACTTAAATATGTAGGGAAAATATGAAATTATGGGCTAGACTTAAAAGGTAAGGAAATTCTGACATATGTTACAACGTGGGTGAATCTTGAGGACATCCTGCTATTCGAAATAAGCTAGTCACAAAGGGACAAATACGGTATGATTCCATTTATATGCTGTACCTAGAGTAGTCAAATTCATAGAGACGGGAAGTAGAATGGTGGTTGCCAGGGGCTCGGGGGTGGGGCCTGGGGAGTTATTGTTTAGTGGGTAGAGAGTTTCAGTTTGGAAAGATGAAAAAGTTCTGGAGATGGATAATGGCGATGGTTGCATAACAAGGCAAGTGTACTTAATGCCAATGAACTGTACACTTAAAATGGTTAAAATAGTAAATTTTATGTATATCTGACAATTAAAAATGGTAATTTAAGAATTATGGGCTAGGGAGTTCCCTGGCGGCGCAGTGGTTAAGAATCCGCCTGCTGGGCTTCCCTGGTGGCGCGGTGGTTGGGAGTCCACCTGCCGATGCAGGGGGACGCGGGTTCGTGCCCTGGTCCGGGAGGATCTTGCATACCGCGGAGCAGCTGGGCCCGTGAGCCATGGCCGCTGGGCCTGCGCGTCCGGAGCCTGTGCTCCGCGACGGGAGAGGCCACGGCAGTGAGAGGCCCGCATACTGCAAAAAAAAAAAAAATAATAAGAATCTGCCTGCCAATGCAGGGGACACGGGTTTGAGCCCTGGTCCGGGAAGATCCCACATGCCGCAGAGCAACTAAGCCCGCGTGCCACAACTACTAAAGCCCGCGCGCCTAGAGCCGGTGCCCTGCAAAAAGAGAAGCCATCGCAATGAGAAGCCCGCGCACCGCAATGGTAGCCCCTGCTCGCCACAACTAGAGAAAGCCCGCGTGCAGCAACGTAGACCCAACGCAGCCAAAATATTAATTAATTAATTAGTTAATTAATTTTTAAAATTATGGGCTATAAAGGATGCATTCCAAATTTGTGAGAGTGGGTAGGGTGGGCAACAGGACTGGGGATAAAGAGAAAGGGGATTGGGGCTTGGTGTTGCAGTGGTTGAGAACCTGTGTGCCAATGCAGGGGACACGGGTTCGAGCCCTGATCTGGGAAGATCCCACATGCCGCGGAGCAACCGGGCCCGTCAGCCACAACTACTGAGCCTGTGCGTCTGGAGCCTGTGGTCTGCAACAAGAGAGGCCAAGATAGTGAGAGGCCCGCGCACTGCGATGAAGAGTGGCCCCCGCTCTCTGCAACTAGAGAAAGCCCTCGCACAGAAACGAAGACCCAACACAGCCAAAAATAAATAAATAAATTTATTTTTAAAAAGAGAAAGGGGATTGAACCTGTGCCCCCTGCATTGGGAGTGTGGAGTCTTAACCACTGGACCACCAGGGAAGTCTCTGATAGCATTTATAAATTCTGTTTGTTATGTGATTCTCTGAACTTTTCTTTATTTTTTGGCCCCTACCAGGGATCAAACCTGAGCCCATGGTAGTGATAACACCAAGTCCTAACCACTGGACTGCCATGGAATTCCCTGAACTTTTCTTATTCTTAAAGAAACTTTTCAAACTAAAAGTAAAAAAGTAAGTGTACATTCTTTTTCTTTTTCTCTCAGAAACAAGAGTTCTCTAAAGTTGAACTGCCCTGAAGTGGCAAGATTTGTCACCCAACCCTCACCCTCAAGGCCACCTGAAGTGCAAAGGATTGAGTGTGGAGCCTGAAAGCTGGCTTTGCAGACAGTACCTAGGCCAGTCGCATGCAGCCTGGCCGAGCCCGGTGGAACCAGTTGGGAGGGGAGCTGGCAGGGCCAGGATTCTCTCTCCTGTGACCTTGGGCAGGTGAGGCAATGGCTGGTGGGAAGGTGACTCTGAGAGCGAGTATCTTCCCCAGGCATCCACTGCAGATCCAGAGAGCAGATGAAAAACAGAAACCAACATCAAAACACAGGAATGTGTAATAATAGCAGTTGGAGCAGGCAGGAGAGAGTTCTTCAAATCTGCTGATGACAAAATAATATTGCTCAGTCTTTCCAGTTATTTTTTTTTCTTTGACCTCCCTGCATATCTCTGGAGCTCCGACGGCTATGGCTGTCTGCTTTGCAAAATACATATTTACAAACCCTCTAAGCCTAGCTAAATATAGGCTTTCTTTTAAAGCAACTGATGATTTGGAGAAATCTTTCCTCTGTCCTAACCCTTCCCTGCCCCCAACACACACACACACACACACACACACACACACACACACACACACACACCCTGACTCTTCCTTCTTAGTCTCCTTCCTGAATCTCTAAGAGGTATCTGAACTTTCCAAGTGACACTAGAATTCAGCATGGAGGGTGGATGAAAGAAAGCGGGGCAGAGCATAGGGACCCAGGCAAGCCAGTCTCCCAGCTGTGGGAGGACCCCAAGGGGCACTCTTTCTGCAGGGGCACTGGGGGACTTGAGACACTAAGAGGAAAGAATGAAAAACACTTTGGGAGGTAGAGAAGGAAGGTCACCTTCACTCCAGGGATGATCCCAAAAGCTTTGGAGGAGCTGCAGGCAAGGGGTGCTTATGTTTCAGAATTTCATATAATAGACCTCAAAAGGAAACGAGAGGTCCTATAGTCCAATGAAGACACACGTGGAGATGCAAATACCGATGCCCACTTTCAGTCATACCTCCCCACACGTGTACCGGTGTGCACACACCCATACACGTTCAGATATACATGTAATCAACAACAACCAAGCTCCTACTTTGTGCCAGGAGCTGTTCTAAATGTATTTAATTCTCACAACACTATGAGGTTGGTCTGTTATCTCCATTTTACACATGAAGAAATTTGTTGAAGTCCCTTAACTGGGCAGTGGCAGGTTGGAGAGTCTAACAAAGATGGTCTGGCTGCAAAGCCCATGTTCTGCTCTGTTCCAGAATTGGGAACAACCAGGATCACCTATGCTCAGGCGACACACTCAGACATTCAAATTTGAGCAAGTTGAGGAAATTGGGGCTTAGGGAGTAGAAACAACTAGCCCAAGGTCACTCAGCAAATGGGTGGAGTTAGGGCTCGGTTCAGACCTTGTGAACCCTGGTCTCTTTCCTCCAAAACTGCTAAGTCACTTCCTACTTCAAGTCTCAGCCTTCCTCATTCCCCCTGGAAGGGGTCAGCCACGGGCCGCTAAAGGCCCTTCAACACTGACATCCTGGATTTGAGCTCTCCTGTATATAAAACATGTGTACACATAAGGCAAGCCTTTCCAGCATCCTTGGATTAGCCCGAGTCCCTGGCAGAGGAGGGCAGATGAAGGATGGTGATTGGGGCAGGGGCCACTGGCTCACTACAAAACGACCAAAGAGCGGGGTCTAGGCCAGTCTTTGCTCAGATGACCCTAGCCACGGAAACACCACTTTCCGAGGCTGAGTCTCAAGGCCCCAGGGCTGGGAAGAGAAGGCAGCCTTGGCACCCAGCCTGGATGTGAGCCCAGGGTGCTAAGAGCTTGGGATTTATCGCAAATCAGGTCTCTCCCTGCCTTCATCACCTTCATCACCTGTCTTTGCAGTTAACACCTGGTGTTTAAAACTATGAAGCCTAGGGCTTCCCTGGTGGCGCAGTGGTTGAGAGTCCGCCTGCCGATGCAGGGGACATAGGTTCGTGCCCAGATCTGGGAAGATCCCACATGTCACAGAGCGGCTGGGCCCGTGAGCCATGGCCGCTGAGCCTGAGCATCTGGGATCAGAGGGCCCCCATCAGATTTGAGGGTAGGTGGGAATACAGGGAGGGGCTTTATCTGGAGAATAAAGATTACCTCTCCCTATAGAAGCCTCCAGGCTTTTTAGCAAGAACTGGGAAAGGCACACACCCTATTTTCTGTGTTCCACACTTTCACCTCAGTTTACCCTTATCAGAGCACAGAGAGGCTAAGGGATTTGTCCAGCGTCACACAGCTAGTAAGTGGTGGAGCCAGGATTTGAACTCTGGCAGCCTGGCTCCTGCGCCAGCTTTGGGAACCACTCTATTCCACGTCAGCGGTAAGGAAGGAACTTCCATTCAAAGACCATCAGGCAGTTCCACAAAGGAAAAAGGAGAGAGAAAGAATGGCTAAATTACCCTGGGAGATAAGTAAGGATCTGAGGATCACAGCCTGAGGAATGAAAATTAGGTTCAAACCCTTCAGTTTGGGCGTAACCCTCCCCAAAGTAACCGCCCTCCTCACCCTCCCTGCAGGTGTGATTATTGCCTCAGGCAGGCAGGGACTGGGTGGAGAAGATAACAGCCATTCCCCACTCTTCTCACAGGCCAGCCGGCCTGGTGCCTGACCCCGGGGAAGGAGTGAGATGCTAAAGCACTCATTGCTCCATAAAAGCTTCTTCGGGAATACTGGCAGGGGGTGTCACCCAGGAAATAATGATCCCACTCATTAGCCTCAGTCCTCCGAGCTCTGGGCTGGCTCCAACTGTCCTGCATCCCGAAGTACTTAAAAGAGTTTCACTCTTGGAAGTCTCAGGACAAGGGGGACGCAAGCATCCCGATTCTAGTCCACTCCAAGCTGCTGCTGGAGATGTTGTTGGGGGTCGGGGTGGGGAGCGTCCACTGGGCCTGACTTGGTTCCCACCTCGTCCTCCCATCCTTTAGAAGCTGGCTTCCCCACCTGGCCAGAAGCATGGGCACAGACCCCTTGGGCTGGGACCAGTTAGAATGACTCACCAAAGGGTGTGGGAGATTCTGGGCGGAACACCCAGGGGCCTGTGCCCTCCCCCAATCCACACAAGAGCTTCCGAGGACACCGCCCAAACCCCTAACTAGGTGAGACTTCTGTCTCACCCAACTTCTATAGTGAGGTTGAGCGGGGGCGGGGCCGGGGGCGGGGGCGCTGTGGGTGGGGAGGTTCAAATCCCAGACTTGAGCTTGGAAACCCAAGTCCCAAAGCTCCTGCTCAGAACCCAAATCCTTCCTCTCCGTTACCCTCAGGATTGCCAGCCTCAAGATCCAGTCCTGTGGTTCCTGGCCCCTCCCTGTCCCAATATTCAGGGTTCCCAGGCGGCTTCCCACACCCCATCCCCCACGCTCTTTTGCACGTGCTAACCAGTTTATATCCCACAAAACCCACACATATCCCAACAGTGGAGAGGTGAGAGGATTCCTTTCGACAGCCCTTCCAGGCAAGGGCAGTGGGTAGTGGGAGATTGGGGAGAAGAGGAAGAGGATGGAAGGGAAGAGGGCGGGGGAGGAGGCAGAGGCTGCAGGAAGGCCTGAGATGCAGGAAGCAGCTGGGAGTGGGGGGAGGCTTTGTGCCTGAGTTGTTCTCTGGGTCCTAGGGTCCACAATGTTCATCATTTTCTGGGATCTGTGGAGTGAAGCCGTGCATCTGGATCTGTCATGGTCTAGGGGGTGGACCTTCACTCCCAGGCCCGGGCATCTGGGGAAGGGTAGAGGGCAACCCCAGGCCCCTTGTTGTGTATGTGGGGGTTGGGGGGAGCATCAAAACAGCTGCCAGGACAGGGAACGTATAGGTCACTGCCACCCTTCCCCCTCCCTCCCTACACACACTTGCGCACAGTGGCCAGAATCCTTTAGGGTAGAGATACAAGCTAGAGCTCTCACTGGTGAAACTCTGGCCCCAGGCCTCCAGAATTCCTCCTCCAAAACTCCTTCTTCCTGTTTGAGAGGCAGGAGTGCTCTAGTAAGGCCATGAAGACAGACATACCACCCCTTCTTTCCCAGCCTGGGTGCAGTGCAGGCAGGTGACAGGACACCCTCTTCAGAATTGCAGAGGGCAAAAGCCAGCTTCGGACTGCCACCTGGGTGATGAGGATCATCTCCTTTCTCTCTTCCCCTTCCTCCTCCACCATAAGGCCAGCAACACTGGGCCAAGGTTTCACGCCTTAAAGGGTGCAAAATGTTCCCTATGGGAAATTGTTAAAATGCAGATTCCAGGGCAATCTGAATTTTAAAAATTTTCAAAGTGAACTATACTAGGAAGCTCCAGGGACCTTGAAGGAAATGATCCTTTGCCCCTCCCCACTATTCTCCCTCCACACCTCGGGTAGAGGAGGGCCACACTGAGACCACAGTGGTTGGATTGCCAACCCCCAATATTTAGTGGGAGTGCGGTTATGTGGGTTGTGAAAAGCCACAGTCAGAGGTTGGGATGGAAGGGTTGAAGTGTACAAGCCAGCGTCTGGGGTCAGTGGAAGGCTGTGGCGAGGAACGGGCAGGGGAGGGGAGTACAATCGCGTGGAGGGGAAGGGGAGGGCTCACAGGCTCCGGCCCCGGAAATCCGATCCCTTTAGGACCCAGAGGTGCCAGTCCCCAGCGGCGGCTGCGAGAAGGGCAGCCGCTTGGTCTCCGGCAGCCGCCGCTTGGGCAGAACCAGAGAAAGACCGAGGCTCGGGGCGCGGGGGGGAGGGAGGGAGGGAGGGTAGTGCAGCGGCGGAGCGGCCCGGGCCGGCCGAGCAGCCATGGGTGCCCTGGTGCCGGGCCCCCCAAGAGCCAAGGCCCCCGGCCGGGGTTGGGGGTGCCGGGGCTACCAGCCCCGCTGACACCGCCTCGGACGATGTGAGCCGGCGCCTCCGCTGCTGCTTCGCGGGCAGGGCTCGCAGTCCCACCGGCCCCGGCCGCCGCTTTTCTAATTTGGGTGGGGGCGACCGTTCCAGGCCGCTCGGTCTTTGGTAGAGGGGCTGGCTGTCTTTGGCAGCTTGACTGGGGGAGGCGACCCACACAGGGCTCTCGGAGATATTTTTTCCCTTTTTTTTTTTTTTTTTAAATCGAGGTTAACTGTTTTGGGCAGCTTGGTTTTGGGGGGAGGCTAAAAAAGGCCTTTCGGGGTTCCTTTTCTCTGGGGGAGGGGGCGGTGGTCCCGACTTGGCCAGCCGCCTGTTGGAAGGGGGGAGCGGGAAGCGTGGGGATGAGAACCCGGCTCCCCCCACTATGATGAAGACGGAGCCGCGGGGGCCCGGGGGTCCCCTCCGGAGCGCTTCCCCGCACCGCAGCGCCTACGAGGCGGGCATCCAGGCTCTGAAGCCGCCCGACGCGCCCGGGCCAGACGAGGCACCCAAGGCGGCCCACCACAAGAAATATGGCTCCAACGTCCACCGCATCAAAAGTATGTTCCTGCAGATGGGCACGACGGCGGGCGAGGCGGGCGGCGGCGCGGGCCCCACTGAGGCCTTGCGGGCGCCCGAGCGCGGCGTGCGCCTGTCGCTGCCGCGGGCCAGCAGCCTAAACGAGAACGTGGACCATAGTGCCCTGCTGAAGCTGGGCACCAGCGTGTCGGAGCGCGTGAGCCGCTTCGACTCCAAGCCCGCGCCCTCCGCTCAGCCTGCGCCGCCGCCGCACCCGCCGTCCCGGCTGCAGGAGACGCGGAAGCTGTTCGAACGGAGCGTCCCGGCGGCCGCGGGCGGCGACAAGGAGGCCGCGGCGCGGCGGCTGCTGAGGCAGGAGCGCGCCGGCCTGCAGGACCGGAAGCTGGACGTCGTGGTGCGCTTCAACGGCAGCACCGAGGCGCTGGACAAGCTGGACGCCGACGCCGTGTCGCCGACGGTCAGTCAGCTCAGCGCCGTCTTTGAGAAGGCCGACTCGAGGACCGGCCTCCACCGCGCGCCGGGGCTGCCCAGGGCCGCGGCCGCCGGGGCGCCCCAGGTCAACTCGAAGCTGGTCAGCAAGCGGTCCCGGGTGTTTCAGCCGCCCCCGCCGCCGCCCGCCCCGTCGGGGGATGCCCCAGCCGAGAAGGAGCGCGGCCCCGGAGGGCAGCAGCCCCCGCAGCACCGAGTGGCCCCCGCGCGGCCGCCCCCCAAGCCTCGGGAGGTGCGCAAGATAAAGCCGGTGGAGGTGGAGGAGAGCGGGGAGTCGGAGGCCGAGGCGGCGCCAGCGGAGGTGATCCAGGCGGAGGTGACGGTCCATGCGGCCCTGGAGAATGGCAGCGCCTTGGCAACCACTGCCAGCCCCGCGCCCGAGGAGCAGAAGGCCCAGGCGGCCCCCGAGGAGGAGGCGGCGACCGTGGCGGCGCCTGAGAGAGGGGTGGGCAATGGCCGGGCCCCGGACGTGGCCCCCGAGGAGGTGGACGAGTCCAAGAAGGAGGATTTCTCGGAGGCGGACTTGGTGGACGTGAGCGCCTACAGTGGGCTGGGGGAGGACTCTGGGGGCAGTGCCCTGGAGGAGGACGACGACGAAGATGAGGAGGAGGGTGAGCCCCCCTACGAGCCCGAGTCGGGGTGTGTGGAGATCCCGGGGCTTTCGGAAGAAGAGGACCCGGCCCCGAGCCGGAAGATCCATTTCAGCACAGCGCCCATCCAAGTAAGTGAACCCCCCTCCCCGCCCCCGCGCCGCCCCTGCCACGTGCACGCAGTCGCCCCCGCCTCGCCAGCCAGCCGGGTTTGGCAGGCTGAGTCAAGCCCTGTCACCCAGCCCCCTTCCCAGAAGTTACCACCCTAAGGGGGGCCTGGGGGACTTCCAGCTGTTTGTCAGAGGGGGAAGATTTTTAGGCCTGAGCCGGGGTGGCCTGCTCTGACCTGCCCTCAGGTTCCTGTGCCCGCTGCCCCGCCCAGCCCTGGGGCTCACCTGCCCTGCCCTGCGTGGGTCCTGGGACACCTGCTTTCCCTTCCTTTCCCAGACCTTCGTCCTCCAGAGGCTGCCAGAGGCGTGGGCTTGGGTGGTGGGAAGGTGTGTCTGTGTATGTGTGTGTGCGTGTGTATCTGTGTCCTCAGGAGAGCCTCCCCACTTTGGTCCTTACTCCACTCTGGGCTGGAGGGGCCTGGGGAGCTTAGAAACACCCCTGCTTTCCCCCTGTACCAGAGCTGCATAGGGGGATGGAGGAGCAGGAACGTGCAGTGGCCTGCAGCCCTTCCTCCAAAATGTCTATAGCCCTCACCCCAACTTTACAGAACTGAAAGAGGGAAGCAGGTCTGTGAGGTTGAGCTGAGCTGGGGCCATGTGACTCGGGCCCTGTTCCCTGGGGTCTGTGCTGGGCCAGCTCCCGAGGTGGGGGTACAGGGTTCCACAGGGAGCAGGCACTCTCTGTGGTTTTTGCGGAGGCTAGGCCTTCTGAAGGGTATGGAGAAGGGAGCGGGTGAGGCTGGGAAACCCCCAGGTGCCTGGCAGCAGCCTCCTTCTTTTGCCCTTGGCCTTGGCAGGACCCAAGAGCTCTTGCTTCCTTCTCTGGGTGCCCTGAAAGAGGGATGGGAGCTGCCTCTTTTTTGGGGACTCAGCTGTGTGTACACACCACACACACACACACACACACACACACACACACACACACACACACACACACACACACACTCTATTGGTGATTGGTTTGTGGGTTGTGCCAGTGCCCTGAGATCCTCAGGAGAATGTCGATGGTGAGATCCCTGGGAGAATTAAGAACCACAGCCCTCCTACTACCACAGCCTTTCCTACTACCCTCCATTCTTGGCTGGCACATTCAGCCTAAAGGCTCTTTCTCACCACGCCAGGCTCAGCTGTGCCCAGCTCCAAGTCTGCTTCATGGGGGTGTCCAGGCCAAGGAGTCCAGGCTAAGGAAAGTCCAGCCTTTACCCTCATCTGTTTGACTGAAGTTTCCATAACTACTCCCGGACACTGAAGCTGCCCCAGTTTCCTCTCACCTGCCCCAGCATCTTAACCTCTGTTCCTCTCCCACCTCCACCCCAGGGGGCCTGAAAAGTGCTACTCCCCGCCTGGGCCAGCCCCTTCCCCCAGCTGTGACCTCACAAGCCCTTTCCCCTCCCCTCTCCTCTTCTGAAGGTACTGGCATCCTGGAGGGAGAGAATTGAAGATTATGGGTGTTTCTTGGGACACTGAGGACAGAGGTGGGGACCACTGAGGCGGTCAGGACCTCCCCCACCCCCAACCAGCAGTTCTCTGAGCTGTCTGACCCCCTCAGTTGGAGTTTGGTCTTTCAGCCCTGGGCCTCTGACTGTCTATATTTGACACCTTACCCTGATTTTTGGGTAGAAAATAGCACATGATTTGGAACAGTGCTCTCTGACTCCCTGGTGACTGTTGCTCGCCTGTTGTGTGGGAGCCTGTGGTGTGTGGTGCCGCCTGTGCGTGTCTGACGTTTGACCTTACTGGGAATTTCCTCCACCCACCCCCCAGTTTTTCCGTCTCTTTGCTGCGCCCCCTGCATTGATACTAAGTCCAGGTCTTGTGCCCCTTGGATGACCCAGTTGTTGCCTTTATGGAGGCTTCTGCTGAGGACAGAGAGCTCAATTCCAGATTGTCACCTGGAGAGGGGGGACTGGGTCCAGGGCCCTGAGATAGGCTGGGCACATGGTGGTGGGCAGTGGTGAGTGGTGGTCTGGGACCTCTGAGCCTGAGGCCTGGGTTTCCTGCAGGGGGCAGGATTTGACAGGCTGAGAAAAGAGGGGAGGGCAAAGCCCAGGACAGGCTGTGAGGGTGTTATGGAGGTCACTGTGTGTGTGTGTGTGTGTGTGTGTGTGTGTGTGTGTGTGTGTGTGTGTGTGTGTGTGTGAGAGAGAGAGAGAGAGAGAGAGAGATAGAGAGAGAGAGGGCGTGTGTTTACGCAATGCGGGGGTGGTTTGTTGACCCAGGCCACCACATAGACTGAGGGATGAAGGGAGCATCTCTGCTGGAGTAGAGGGTGAGGGTCAAAGGGACTCAGATACAAAAGGGGGCCAAAGCCAGTTTGCCGGGTCTAGGCACACACCAGCCCCTGTCCCAGGGCCTGGGGCATATGTGCAAAGCGGACAGAGTCTCAGTGACCCACCCGCCAGTCTCATCCGCCCTGTCACAGGCTAACCCCCGTGACCTTGGGCAGCGGACCTGGCATCTTGCACTATGTGTGGATGAGGTAGCCCATCCCTCCCAGGAGCTTGGGGCTGCTGGCCAGATGTCAGGGGGGCGGTCCGACTACTGCACAATCCACAAGGAGCTTTTAAGGGTTTGTGTTCAACTTTCTCTGATGCTGTGAAGTTGAGGGCAGTGAGTTAAGTGACCACATGGACTCCTCCAGCTAGGAGCCCCCTCGTGGGAGTGGTGGGGCTTCGCGGGGGTGACACCAAACCAAGGCTGGGACACGAGTGCCGCTGCCGGCCTGGGTGCCCGTGGAGCCTGCTCCTGGAGGAGTGGGGCCCTGGCAGGGGCCTTGGGGGAGACGGTGCCCCACTTCAGCTGCTCAGGCCTCAGGCCCAGCCGTCTGATAGAGCTGCTGCCATCCTTCGTCGCCCCCGCTTGGCTCCAAGTGGTGCTAGCCTGTCGCTGCAGGCAGTGAAGCAGGAACACGTCATGGTACCCCAAACGGTGCTCATTAACCTCCCACCAGGGGCACCCTGCCTGGGCCCAGAATTAGGTACTCCTGCAGAGCCCTTGTCCTAACTTCTCTGTTCTTTGGAGGAGGGTCAGGCTGGGGAATTTCCCTTTCTGCTGAGAGGCAGCAGAGGGGTACACGGGACAGTAAGGCCGGGTTCGCTGTGGACAGTGTCAGAGGCTGCCACCTTCCTGCTTTCCTTGCTTTCTACAGGGCACTGGGCCCAGGGCCTCTGCCCAGGCCTCCTAGTGCCCTGGGGATAGGGGTGTACCTCAGAGAGCTGAGGTTCTAGAGGGAGACGGAGGCCTGGCTGTGCAGGCAAGGCCATAGGGGCTCCTCTGGCCTGCCCTCTCTCCATGGGGGTAGAGGTGGTCCTTCCTGCCTCCCTCCTCCACCCTGGCCTCCACTTCAGGTTCAGGTCAGCTGGGTCCTGGGTGCCCCTCTGCCTCTTTCTACCGCTCCCTCTTCTCCCTTCCCCCTCCCTGCGTCTCCACTCCTGTCCGCCACCCCCCAAATCTGGCATCCTCCAGCATCTCCTTCACTCTTTCTTCTCTTCCCCTCATCCTGTTCCTTCCTCTCTCCTGCCGTCTGTGTCCGTGCCCACCCTCGCCTCTGTCTGGGACAGGGGCTGTCTGTCCATCTCTCTCTGACCTGGGGCCCTGGGTTCCTGAGTGTGACAGTTTCTCCGGCATTGACCTTCCTTTCCTACTCCAGTTGGCCACACTCATGTGGTCGGAGCTGCAGGGGAGTAACGGTGTGGGTGCGGCAAGGCTGGCTCCCTTTCTCTCTCGCCCCACAGTTCCGGAACTAGAAGGGCCCCCACTCTGAGCTGGGGTCATTGCGGGCTGGGGGAGGCCTGTGGCAGGAGGGGAGCACGGCGGGTGGCGCAGCCTGCCCGTTGGGCCCCCTCTCAGCGGTTTAGCGCTCGCCCTCCTGCGGGCTCCTCTGACAGGCGGCCTCCTCCCCAGGTGTTCAGCACCTACTCCAACGAGGACTATGATCGCCGCAACGAGGATGTGGATCCCATGGCAGCCTCTGCTGAGTACGAGCTGGAGAAGCGGGTGGAGAGGTTGGAGCTGTTCCCTGTGGAGCTGGAGAAGGGTGAGCCGGGCCTCCTGCGCCTCCTCCCCCGTGCCAGCTTCCGCCCTGGACCCTCAGGCGCTTCCACAGAGACGTTCTGCTTCTACCTCTAACTGGGCCTCTGTCAGCGCCCCACGGCCCCACAGACTCAGCCCAGCCCAAGCTCCTACCGCCACCACCCCTGTCATGTTGCACTATGTGCTCCTGAAGTCATCAGGCCCCCCGGGAGCACTGGGGGCTGGGTCCTGGGCTGTGTGGGCCAAGCCTTGATGGGAGAGCGACAGTGGAGATGGGGGGCAGGCCTGGGTGGAATGGTCACATCTAACTACATCCTTGTGTACAGTGAGGGGGCCGGGAAAAGAAGGGAGGGACCGCTATAACAGCATTTAACAGGAAACCTGACCACACTCGGGGAGATCCCCAAGGAAGTGATGCTTGAGTTGAGCCCTGAAGAGGAGATCAGGGGAGCGTGTGGGAGAGAGGAGAGACCTGGTGGGTTCAGAGGGTGGGGGGAGAAGGGTGTGCAAACAAGGCCCTGTAGACCACTTTTTGCTAAGATGGACCGGAAGTCTTGCAAGGCCTGGTAAAGGTATTCTAGAGAGACCACACCAGGCTGTGCTGTGGGGTGAAGGGTTATAAGTGGATGGACAGGGGCCACTGTGGTGTGGACAAGATGATGGCCGTGCGGGAAGTGGATGAACAACTTAAGAGCTTCTTGGAAGGTGGGATCGGCAAGATTAGGTGGTTACTTGGCTTCCACAGAGGGTACGAGGGGGCGGGAGGAATCCAGGTGGCTCCCAGGCCCCATGAAGGAGCGGCAGACAGGAAAAGCCTGTTTGTGGGGGAAGATCGTGAGTTTGGATGTCAGAAGCCCGTTAGACAGGCGGGGGCAGCAGCTGTGGAGAGAGGAGTGGGTCTAGGGGGAGACAAAAGCGGGAGGTCTTGAATTATAAAGGCTGTGAGCAGGCATGAGACTGCTTAGGGAGGGGGGAGGTCATCCCCATCGTGGCTCCCTCAGTGGTCCCGTGGCCACCACACACCTGCGTCTGCATACAGACAGTACCCCTCAGCGCGCCCTGCTGCACGTCTGTTCTTTGGACGGGGCAGAGGGCAGGCAGTGGCCCAAGAGCATCCTAGTTGGCTTGGCAGAGAAGAGGTGGACAGAACCATGTCCCTTCCCCAGGTGTGGGACATCCCCACGTGGAGACTGCTTCTTGAGGTGAGGCCATACCTCAGCATGAGGGTAGGGGATGGGGAGTCTCTCACTCTGTCCCCTGCAAGCCCCAGGCTGGAGCTCCTCACCCCACCCCCCTACCTGCTTCTCATCACCCTCTGCTTCACAGATTCCGAGGGCCTGGGCATCAGCATCATTGGCATGGGGGCCGGGGCAGACATGGGCCTGGAGAAGCTGGGCATCTTTGTTAAGACTGTGACTGAAGGCGGTGCGGCCCATCGGGATGGCAGGTACCGCCTCCCCTTCCCTGATCAGCCATCATCTATGGGGCGGGCCACTGGGCGAGGGGGGGCAGGCCACTACCTGTGTGGGGCTCAGATGTTCGTGGAGCACTACTGTTCCAGGTGCCGGTCCAGGCCCTGGGGGTACAGTGAACAGAACAGACGGAGCGCTCGCCCTCATGGCACTTGCATGCTAGGAGGCTATGTGTAGGTGTCGTGTGTCCTGGTTTTGAGTGTGTGTTGGGCCATGGGGAGGAGAGCACGGGTGTGGAGGCTCTGTCCTAGCAGAGTACCTGTGAGCTTTTTTTTTCGTTTAGGAAACACTGAGCCTCTGACACTGTTGTAGGGCTGGTGCCAGGCGCTGGGGAGTCAGTGTTGAGGCCTTGCCCTCAGGAAGCATGTAGTGTAGTGAGGCAGATGGATGAATAGTGGATACACAGAAAATGGTGAAACAGAGAAAAATACAGGGTGCCACTAAACCCTAAAACAGGAGGGCTTGACCTCTCTGGGTATCAGGGAAGTCTTCCTGAAGGAAGTGATGTTGGAGTTGAGACCCGAAGCGTGAGCAGGAGTTAGCTAGGCTGAGGGAGTGGGGCATGCAAGGCATTGCAGGCAGGGCACTGAGAGCAGGCAGGTATAGCTGGAGCTAGAGACCACAAGGGATCAGGTGTGCGGTGAGGCTGGAAGAGCCAGTGGGGGCATGCCAGGGAGGAGGCTGCTTCTTGCCTGTGTGCCTGTGTTTGGCCTCTGAGGCTGGAGGGTGTGAGTTCTGTGGGTCAGAGGGCTCAGGAAGACCCCCTGGAGTTATGGGCAGCCCAGTGACCCCTCTGGAGCCTCCCTGCTGTGTGTGGATTGCAGAGGGGGAGTGGGAACAGCTGTAGAGCACCCCTGGGTTATTGTAAGTTAAAGGCTGATATCAGGGGTACCTTGTGGTACCTCTAAGCACAGACCCCTCCACGTGACAGAGGTGAGTGGGTGTCCTTGTGAGGACCGGGGTCATGATGCTGGAGGTGGGGTTGCCTCATTCAGGGAGCTTCTGTTGCTGCAGCCCAGGTGGCATGGCGGGCTGGGGTTGGGGGGTCAGAGAAAAGGAAGGAAGGCCACCCCTGCTCTTTCACTTACCCCCTCATTTGAACTTGCCAGAGCCTTTCCCATGGTCTCTCGTTGGCCGGGTGGGGAGTGTGTGTGCATGTGAGAGTGTCCCCACACGGGGCGTGTTGGTGTGAGCTGTTTACAGTAGGCTGTCTCCTCCATTTCTGTGTGGGAGCCCTGCGAGGAGGCCTGGCACTCCGCGGGGAGGTGGGAGTGGAGGAAGGAGGTGGCCAAGGGTCCCTCCCACGCTTTCATCCCCCTCGGCGGCCAGTCTGGACCACCCCCATCGCTCTCCTTGTGTGGAGAACAAGGGCTTCCAGCACCACAGCTGGAGCGTGTTGGGGGCTGTGCACCTGTATGGGGGCAGGGGGTGACCCTGTGGGACTGTGTGTGAACACAGGTCTCAGGCATTTGGAGGAAATCTGCGGACTCAGGTCTGCACGGAAATGGATGTGTAAGAAGGCTGTGTGTTACGTGTGCGCGGCAGGCCCTCGCTGGTGTGCATGGCCGTGATGAGCTCTGTGGATGTCACACTGGTCTGCCGAGTGTGGTGGAGGAGGGGAAATAGCTTGTGATTGTCATGGCGAGTGTGCTTGCCACCATTCCTGGTCCTGGATGCCTGGGTCTCACTGCCCATGGGCCTGGCTGATACCTGGTCCTCCGGCCTCATGCATCTTACGCAGGTAGACAAAGTACCAGGTCCCTGTGGGGACTGAGCCTTGAGTTACTGTTGGGAGGGGGGCCATGTCTACCCCAGCTCCACAGTTCGCCTCGTGACCCCCCCTAACCAGTGTCACCTCCCTTAGGATCCAGGTGAATGATCTCCTGGTGGAAGTGGATGGAACAAGTCTGGTGGGAGTGACCCAGAGCTTTGCAGCCTCCGTGCTCCGGAACACCAAGGGCCGTGTGCGGTGAGGCCCGGGAGGGTGGGGGCGGTGGGCAGTGGGAGCAGACAGGAGGCTCAGCCCTCATCTGGCCACTTTGCCCAGCTGCCCACGCCTAGTTAAGACTCTGGGTGGCCCAACTTACAGAGGAGCTTTCACCACCTCCCTGCCAGAAGGAACTGCTGTGTGCCTATCCCCTGCCCTGTCTGCCTTCACATCTCTAGCCCCTGGCTGCTGCTAGCCACCAGCACGCAGGCTTCAAGGCCCATTGTCCACCATGCCTCCAAACTGGCCTCTTGGGCTTATTCTCCTTTCTCCCTGCCTGTCCTGACTCATTCATTGAAGATCCAAGACACGTAGGGAGAATGCCATCCAAATTGCAGTTTATCCCTCCCTCCCCTCTAGCCTGGTGATTCCTGTGAAGACTCTCCTCCCTGGGTCTGTCAATTAAAGGGGTTGGGTTAGAAGCTCCCTACGTTCCTCTCCGGCATAACATTCAAGGACCACTCCCTGCCCCCTCCAAGAGGGGCACTGCCCCCAGAAAAGGGTGGTAGAGAAACAGGATGTGGGTGGCCACGGAGAGGAGGGGCTGGTGCCTGGAAGTTCCACTGTTTCCTCTCCATCCTAATCTCTAGTTGCCATCATCCCACCCCTTCCTGAAGCTCAGGGCCTTGGAGTGCACACAAGACACCCGTCTACAGCCCCAGGGTCAACTTCGCCAATCCCCTGCCTCGTTTTCTCCCACGTGGTGGGGGAAGAGCTCCTACGCTGGCACCTCCCGAACTCCTGTCCCCTGCGGCCTAGCCTGAAGTTTCGCTGACATCTCCCCTCCCCACAAACTGGCCAGAAGGGCTAGTGGGCCTCTGCTTCTCCTGGGAAGGAAACCCAATAAGGGCCCCCTGCTACCCCATTCATTATTAACACCCTGCAGTCTCTGGACTCAGTTCTTTCATTTCACCTCCCTGGGAGGACCTGGATGTGGAGAGGGGAATACCAGCGGGGAGGATGGTGGCATCTTCCGGCCAAGGACAGAGACAAAGGGAACGATGCTGGTGCCTCTGCAGATTTATGATTGGCCGGGAGCGGCCGGGTGAGCAGAGTGAGGTGGCCCAGCTAATTCAGCAGACCCTGGAACAGGAGCGATGGCAGCGGGAGATGATGGAGCAGAGATACGCCCAGTACGGGGAGGATGACGAGGAGGTAGGGACTCCGCCTGGCTGGCAGCGTCATCGCCCCCTGGTGGCTTGATGGAGTATTATAGCCGTCCTCTGCCTCTGCCACTTTCCAGGCCTTGTGAAGAACCCCAGAGCAACGCTCCTATCCTGGGGGAGCCCCCAATCTGAGGGAGGCGATGCAGACCTTTCCCTTAAAGAACCTCTAGTCTGATGGAAGAGTCACACCCTCTGTCTTCAGAAAGCCTTCCTGGTCCTACAAGAAAAACGTAGTTCTCTCTAAGAGCCCCCACTCTGAGGGGACCTAGTCTGAGGAAGGAGACAGTTCCAGACCTCAGGGGACCTGCTGTGTGAGGGGGAAAGCAGAGGCTGTTTCTTCAGGGCCCTCAGTCTTACAGGGGAATTACCCCTGTCTTCTGGGGACTCTCCAGGCTGTTTGGGGTAGACACAAACCATGCCCCTGGGTGGCCCCCAGTCTGATGAGGGTGGCGTGAACCACACCCCTGGGTGGCCCCCAGTCTGACATGGGCAGACTGCCGCTGGCCTAGGCCCCAGTCCTCAGGGCTGAGGGAGGTTGTGGTGGGCAGGGTGCACAGCCGCCTGTCTCCCTTCGCAGACAGGAGAATACGCCACTGACGAGGATGAGGAGCTGAGCCCCACGTTTCCAGGTGGTGAGATGGCCATTGAGGTGTTCGAGCTGGCAGAGAACGAGGATGCCTTGTCCCCTGTGGACATGGAGCCTGAGAAGCTGGTGCACAAGTTCAAGGAGGTGGGCAGAGGGGTCCCTGGGCTGGTGGAAGGCAAGGGCAGGCTGGTATCCAGCCCCGCAGTACTGCCTACCCCAGCCCGAGCTGAGTGCCTGCGCCCCTGCCCCCACAGCTCCAGATCAAGCATGCCGTGACCGAGGCGGAGATCCAGCAGCTGAAAAGAAAGGTAAGAGCGGCGGGGAGTGGGGGCGGGGCGCTGGGAGAAAGACCCCTCCACCCTCACACTGCACACGCCGGCCCTTGCCCCCCACCCACAGGTGCGCGCAGAACCAGCCACTCTGAGGTGAGGGAGGGTAGTGTTAAGAGCGCAAGCTCTGGACCCATCTCTCCACCACTCACTTGCTGCTCTGGGTCTCATTCTCCTCACCTGTAAAATGGGTTGATGACAGTGCCAACACCGTAGGATCACTGTGAGGGTAAAATAGAATAATACGCGTGAAGTTCTTAGTACAGTGTCTGACACATAATAGGTGCTCAATAAAAAGTTGTGCTATTAGCCATCAGCATTCTAACAGCTGAACGTGGATGTCTTCACGTTCACGCAGTCCCACACGTGTCCTCTACATACAAGCCCAGCGGTAAACGTAAACCATCCAGGGGTCCGTGCACCAGCCCCGAACCCAGGCTCATGGTACCCACAGACTCACTCACCCAGACACCTAGAGACACCCACTCTGCTCAGACATAACACGGGGACAACGGACCCATGCTTCACGTGGCAATACCTCTGTCCGTCCGCTGTGTCCGTCCGCTGTGAGACGCAAGAAGAGTGTCACAGGACGTGTGCGTTCTCACAGAGATGCCGATGCTACCAGTTGGTGCACACACGTACATCTACAAACACACGTGCTATGTACAGACACCCACATGAGCACACTGGGTGCCAACACCCTCACAGGCATAGATACACAGACTTCTGATACACAGTCTACTGGGTCCCTGCTGGGCCTGGACATTAGGAGCCCCAGTTCCCCTGGGGCTTCCAGTGTGGCAGGGAGAGGCAGGGGCACATAGGGACTGTGTAGACATGGTGCACCCAGGTACACACATGTGCACTCCCATATGTGGGCTTAGACCAGCACACCTGGAGAGAGGAGAGTGTGAAACAGCCCCAGGGGGAGGGCAGGGTTTAGATGACTGAGGCAGGGGAAGGGCATTCCTGGCAGGGAGACCAGCGTGAGCTTGGAGGCTGGCTTTGGAAGGAGGCCCACAGGCTGTGGCAGCTGTTCCTGTGGGGGAGAAGTGGGAGACAGCTGGACTGCCGGGGTGGGCTACGCTTGCGGTGTCCTGACACCCTGCTAAGGGCTCCAGCCTTGATTCTTTGGCCGTATGGGGCCACGAGGGGGAAGGTCACTGCCGACAAAGTGGGAGGCGTGGGGTGAGCAGGACTTGGAGGCCGGCGAACCAGTTAGAAACCCGGGTGATGTCCCGGCGGGGATGGGTGGGGCTGCCCAGGGCACAGGCAGAGGGAATGGATAGGAAGGGCGGATTTGAGTTGCATTTTCTAGGGTGAGGTGACAGGCCACGTTCCTGGGTAGATGCAGAGCATGAAGGGGAGGAACTGCCGGGCGCCTTCTAAGTGCTCAGCACCGTCTAGGACCTGTGATGGGCGAAAGCAGATTTGATCCTTGCCCTTGTGCGGCTTAGAGTCTCTGCACCGACACTGGTATCACAGAAGCTGACACGGGCTCTAGAGGAGAGGACAGGGCCGCTGAGCTCCTAGAGCCAGCAGAGCCTGATGCAGCCGGGCTGTGTGTGGGCCGTGCTGTCAGAGGGGAATCACGGGAGACATCTCGGGAAGTGATGCACTAAGGAGAGGCCCTAAGGGTGAGCTAGTGGGAAATGACGAGGCGGTGGGAGGGTAGGTGTGGGCATTCCAGGCACAGGGAACGGGGAGGCAAAGGCCCTGCAGCAAGAGGGAATGTGGCAGGTCTGAGGATGTGCACGAAGGCCCGTGTGGCTGGGACACAGAGGGCAAGGGGTGTTGGCAGCCAACGAGGTTTGAGGGGCAGGCAGTGGGGCTTGAAGCTGAGCCCTGGGGTGGCAGTGAGATGATGGTACCTTTGGATGGAGGTGGGCTGGTCAGAAAAGGAGGAATAGGTTTGTGTGGGTGGGGGCAGGGTGCCTCTGAGGAGCTGGGAGTAAATTTGGGCTGGAGGTACGGGGCTCAGTACACAGAGGTGGTGAAGGAGGTGAGTAGAGAGAGAACAGAGTCCCCAGGACTGGGCTGTGGGCGCTGGGAGGTCTGCACTGGGGTGGCCAGGGAGCTGGGAGAGGAGCCAGGACTGTTGAGGAAGCCACAGAAGCCAGGGCTGCAGAGAGGGGATAGAGGGCAATGGTGACCCTCACCTGCCCTGCTCCTTTACCTCCACCATCTCACTGCAGCCTCTGTGAGCTTGGCAAGGAAGGAACCACTCCTGCTTTACAGATGGGAGGACTAAGGCTTAAGACAGAAGTGGCCTTGCCCCAAGTCCCCGAGCTAATCAGCGACGATCCTGGGCCTCCGGCCTTCTGGGAGTGTGGCACGTGTCAGGGCCCCTGGCTAGGAAGGCTGAGGTTGTGGTCCCACCTCCTCCCTCTCCGGCTTTCGGTTCTCAGGTCAGCCAAGGAGAGTCAGTAGCTGGGGGGCAGTGGGCTCCGTATCTGCAGGAATCATCCAACGACTCTGGCCCCCGCCAACCCAGGGGTGTTTCTTCCTCTCAGCTGCAGAGCCTGGAGCAGGAGAAGGGGAGGTGGCGGCTGGAGAAGGCCCAGCTGGAGCAGAGTGTGGAGGAGAACAAGGAGCGCATGGAAAAACTGGAGGGCTACTGGGGCGAGGCCCAGAGCTTGTGCCAGGCTGTGGACGAGCACCTGCGGGAGACCCAGGCCCAGTACCAGGCGCTGGAGCGCAAGTACAGCAAGGCCAAGCGCCTCATCAAGGACTACCAGCAGAAGTACGTGGCTGGGGGCTGGGGTTCCTGGGCCTGGGGGGGCCTGAGAGGCCTGTGGTGGCACTCCCTCCCCACCCCAGCCAAGTAGGGAGGCAAGGAGCGCAGGAGTTGGAGGGCCCTGCGGTGGGGATGCCTGGGTTTGTAACGACTGGGCGCCAGAGGCTTTGGGAAGAGCTGGGACCTCCCGACCTGAGAACAAGGAGCCGGCAAAAGCTGCCCAGGTGGAGCCGAGGACGGGGCTGAGGACCCTGAGACTCTCTGGATGGAAGCTAGACCAGACACCCTTACCCACTGTCTGTCTCCCACTGGTACCCAGGGAGATTGAGTTCCTGAAAAAGGAGACGGCACAGCGCCGGGTTCTAGAGGAGTCAGAGCTGGCGAGGAAGGAAGAGATGGACAAGCTCCTGGACAAGGTAGGCCCAGGGGTGCCCTAGGGGCAGGCCGGTCAGCCCCCCTCTGGCACCCACCCTGTGGATCCTGCAGGGAGAGAGAGGAGTCATACTGCTGGCTGGGAGCTCAGGGTCATGTCTCCTTCAGGGGGGCCCAAAGGGCAGGGACCATGGCCAGCGCCCAGGCCTGACTCCCTCTCCCCTTTGTTTCTCAGATCTCGGAACTGGAAGGAAACCTGCAAACACTGAGGAATTCCAATTCTACTTAACAGGAATCATTCCTTGACCGGACAATAATTAATCCCCTCCCATTGTCCTCCTCCCTCCCCTGTCCTCAATACTTCACCCCGCCCCCTACCAGCCTGGGGACAGGTGCCCCGACTCCCCCACCCCTTCACCCCACCTCCCCCAGCTTCAGGGACCAGAGGGCCCATATTACAGGCCCCCTTAAGGTGGCCCCGGGCAGACAGGTGGCTGGAAGGATGGCCTCCTCCTAGCCTGTGGGGCTGAGGCACAGAGGCCATGGGATGCCAAGGGCTGGCCTGGGTGGTGGATGGACACGAGGACCTGCAGACCAAACTGCCAGACGTTACAGCCTCCAGCCTTTGTCTCTGGACTGGAAAGGGGCCGGGGGCTCTCCCAGCACCTCACCACCTGGAGGCTGCTCCCTGCTCACGGGGCTCCTAGGCGGCCCCTGGGCCTCTTGACTTGAGTCTACCTTCCTGTCCTGTCCCCGCTCCCCCGTCATCGTGCTGTTCTGTTGCATCCTGACCCTCCTGCTGGGAGGGGTCGCCTCTACACCTCTCCTGCCATCCCTGTCTGCCCTCCAGGATGGGTAGAGTCTACCCAGAGCCTGGAGGCTGGGCCTGGCCCTGCACTGATTTCTCACGTATCCTTCATGAAAAGGGGAGAGTCCGGGACACCTGATGTCCAGCTCCCCCTTTTCTTGGGGCAGCAGCCCTCAGTTTCTCCTTGTGCCTCCCCTCCCCCCCAGGTGCCAAATAGCCATAACCTCTTCCTGGAACTGTTCTGCGGCCTCTTTGGGGACCAGGTTTCCTGGCCAACCCTGGGAATGAGCGGGAGGAGAGGAGGTCAGCTTAGGGGGCCTGGTTTTAGGTGAGGGGAACATTTGTCACTGGAGAGCCAGGCCCTGTCCTGCCCTACGCAGGGCCACACCTGGAAGCCTTGTACTAACATGGCAGAGATTCAGCCTCACCCCACCCACACCCACAGTTTTCCAATGTTTTGACTGGAGGGCAAAATTTTACTACTTTTCATCTTTTTGGAGACCAGGGCTGCCCTGCTGGCAGCCTGCTTTCTAAGTGAAATCAACTCCGTTTCCCCACTTTAACCCCAAATTGGGGCTTGGACCAAGGGAGGTGAGACCCTCACCCCAGGTCCCCTCCCCTTTCAGATTACATCTCTCATTTTGCCTCTTCCTCATGCCCCTGCCTCAGCCTGGGTTTTTGTTCTTTTTTTAAAAAACGACGCTTGTTCCATCCATTTTGGCTTTTCCTTGTCCCCTGTAAATAGACCATGCCATTGATCAGTATTTCTCAGCACCCACTTCCTGCCCCCAGACGTGCGCCTACCCCCGAAGGAGCTGGCTGTCTCAGTGCCTGGGCCCATGCACTTCACCTCCTCGGCCTCAGCAGATGGAGGGGGCGGGGCTGGGTGGGCGGGGCCGTGGGGGGTGCTTCTGGTTTTTCCGGCCGGGGCCACCTCTGTCCCGCCTTCCACAGGACTGCGTCTCTGTATATAATATATATATGTATGTATTGTTCCCGGTTTTGTACGGACCATGCCCTCTGTCAGGTCGTCCCCATAAAAGCAGCCCCCAGAGCCTTGCTGCCTGGTTTCTTGATTCGCAGGAGGGGGTGGGGGGCAGAGATGCCAGTCTGAGCCCAGTGGTCTCCCACTAGTGCTACCTCTGACCCTGAGGATCTTTATACTGAGAACCCTTGTTCCCGCAAATTCCGTCTGCCACCATCCCCCCACCGCCCCCATCCCTTCCGGGCAGGGCTGGGGTTTCTAGAGCTTTCCTTAGGCTCATCGCTTTCCTCTTCTTCAAGGTCTCTGATGGAATTCAAAGGATGGGTTAGATATAGTAAGGTGAACCCTGAGTCCCTCCCCTGAGAAGTGTAACCTGATGGGGATACCCAGCCCCTAGTTTTCTGGAGGTGCAGCTGGGGGGTGGGAGATGATACGTCAGAGCAATTTTGTCGCCTGGGTTCTAGAGAATCCCTCTGGCGGTAGCCAGAGAGGCCTTAAGTAGTCCTAGACCTCTGCTCTGTGCCAGCAGGTTTGGTTGCTAACTCACCAGTTCTAATACCAATGGGTCTGGGAGTCCAGATGCCAGGGTTCCAGGGACAAACTTCAGTGAAATCCCAGACAGACATGAGAGCAGGGGGCAGTGGGGCCTCTCCTTGCTCTGGGAGCTGTGCGCTATGTGTGAGAAAAAAGCACAAGACACTTGTGTTCAGTGGCCCGGCCGCCAAGAGGATTCTCACAGTCCTCTTTGCCCTAAAGAATGGAAGTCCCAACATTAGGGCCCTTCAAAGTCACTTTGGTGGGCCCCTGACAAACCCGAGACGAGTGGCCTCTACCAGAACTCCCAGTGGCAGTCAGCTCCTGGGGTGGCCACTCCCTTCTGGATGGCTCTGTCACACAAGTCTCCTTCATGTCAAGCCAAATTCTGGCTTCCCATAGCTTCATTCCAAAAATCCTAGTTCTACACCTCAGGGCCATATATAACCAGTCCAATTCTGCCACCCACCTAAGAATCAACCTGGCAACCTGGAGATGGTGGCCATGCCTCTCTAGGCATTTTCTCTTACAAGTGGATCTTCCTTGGAACACTGCTGGGAAGACAAATCCAGGTGGCTGAATCCCAGGATCAGAAACCACCAAACCACAAGATCACAGGTCATATCTCCAGAGTTACAGGTGACTTGGGCCCTTCTCAGGCAACCTGGCCAAGAAGACCCAAGGAGGACTTCCCTGGTAGCACAGTGGTTGAGAATCCGACTGCCAATGCAGGGGACGCGGGTTCGAGCCCTGGTCCGGGAAGATCCCACATGTTGCGAAGCAACTAAGCCCATGCGCCACAACTACTGAGCCTGTGCCCTAGAGCCCATGAGCCACAACTGCTGAGACCGCGTGTTACAACTACTGACGCCTGCGCACCTAGAGCCTGTGCTCCGCAACAAGAGAAGCTACTGTGATGAGAAACCCACGCACTGCAACGAAGAGTAGCCCCCACTCGCCACAACTAGAGAAAGCCCACACGCAGCAACGAAGACCCAACGCAGCCAAAAATAAATAAATTCATTAAAATTAAAAAAAGTTCCCAAGGAGTGAAGTGGCTGGATCTTCCTGGGTGGCGAGGCAGACATGGGGGTTGTGATGAGGGCTTCTGTTGATCTGACCAGAGCAGAGCATCCAGGGTGGGGTCCTGCCCCCATCTGTCCCGTGTATTAGGTGAGGGGCTTGCACCCCGTATGTTCCAAAAGGTGGAATCCCTTTGGAGAGTAGCCCAAGTCAAAGCCTGAGTGTGGTGTGTGGCTGGGGACGGCGTGTGTGGCTTTGCGAGTTCCTCAGGCCTGAGAGGTGACTCACCTGTGAGCTATGTCCACGTTCGGGGCTATGTCAAGTAGCCATGGGCAAGCCTGTGTGAGGCGTTACCCCAGCCCTGCCCTGCCACCTCCCCAGTTCTTAGGAGCTTGCGTAGGTTTGCCACAGCCCCAACATTCGCCATAAGGGAGGGAAATCAGATGAGGGGAGTTTCCCAGCTCCCAGAAATTTAGGGGGTCCTCCTGAGTCTTATGGTCTATAGACACCCTCCCATAGAATGTGCCCCCAACATTGACATTACATACCTATCATCTCCCCACTCCCTACGGGGGCTATATAATCAATCCCTCACTCCAGCCCACCACCCAGATTTCACCAAATGCCCACAAACTGTGTTTCCCAGACACAGCCCCGAAAACACCTCCAGAGTCACCACTCCCTCCCCAGATCTCCACAGTCCAGCCAGCATCCCATGGCTGCCAGCAGATTCTAAAGACACCCAGAGATGCCAAAACTCCCACGATCTCATTGGATCTTCAGCCCCTAAAGGTTATGAATTCTGTCCTTACCCATGGTCCTAAGACCATCCGGGCACAACATGCCACCTCCCAGAGCCCCTCAGAGACCTGGGACTGCAGAGACCTTGGCCATCAGGGAACTCTATCCCTACAGACTGCACACCGCTCCCCTGGGCTCTGGACCCCCCTGCCCAATCTCACCACTTGCTCTTGAACAGACAAAGGGGGTAACAGAAACACCTACCTCACGAGTTTATCGTGAGGGTGACATTAATCATCTGAGAAAAGTGCCTAGCACAGTGTCTGGTACCCCCTGCACCATCTCGGGACCGTAGCTAGCTGTTGATTATTGTATTCTCTCCCCTGGCTGACCTGCCACCACCTCCAGCTCACCAGGTCCAAGTCTGACCTCATTCCCCCACGCCCCCTCCACCTACAGGGCCTCAAGCCAAGGCCTGCAGTCATCTAGACCCCTCCTTCTCCTTCTGTGGCCAGCCAGTCTCCAAATCCTGTCCGTTTCTTCAATTCTACATCCTTAATATTCCTCATCACGATCTTTGATCTTTGTGGCCACTGCCATCACCTCTCAACAGCCTCATGAGTGGTGCCCCAGCCTTCAGGCAGCCTTCTCCAAAGGAGCCAGGGGTTCTTCCTAAAATGCAAATCAGAGCCCCTCACTCCTCTGTTACTTTTTCCCCTATGGCTGGTAGGATAAAGTGCAAGCCCCTCCCCCCATCCTTCATCTTCCTCTCCTTTCCTCCCTACCCCCACAAGTCCCACTAGCACTTCTACCCTGGCCTGGCCTGCAGAAGTAGCCAACAGGTCACCTCCTCCAGGAATCCTCCTGGATCACTTCCACACACGGCCCCCGCCCCGATCCTCACCCGCCCCCAGGCGAGGCCTGGCTCCCTCTGATGTGCTCTCCCCGCGCTGAAGTGTCCTCTGTGAACCAAGGCTCACAGCACCCGCTCTCTTGAGGGCCTCCCCACTCGTCTGTCCCCCTGACAACGCTGCGAGAGCCACGACGGCCCGGACCAGGTCGGCTCTGTTCTCCACGGTCCCCTCGGGCCTCGCCGCATCCGACTGCTCTGTGGACTTCTGTTGAATGGATGAATCAGGAGCCCTCACAGGCCTTGCAGAGGAGGCAGAAGCCCCGTAGGTCCTAAGGTGGGGCCGCATCTCCGTCCGCTCACACCCGCCCTGACTCCCGCGGGCTGAGGAGTAGCGGTAACTAGAATCCCCTCGCCCGGCTCCGCCAGCCGGGGCCGCCTCCTCCCTCCGCCGTGCTCCCGCTGCCTCCGCCCCTCCCTCCCTCCCTCCCTGCCGTTCTTTGTCTCCCGGGCGCCCGGCCTCCCCGCCACGCGCCCCCTCATCGCCCCTTCCCTGGGGACCCCCCGCGGATCCCCGTTGACACGACGCTAAGAGTATCCGCCTGCCAGGCGGGGGACCCCGCGTCCAGCCGGGCGGGGCGGGGAGACGGTTTCTCTCTCTCTCTCTCCCTCCCTCTCTCTTCTCTCCTCTCCTCTCGTCTCCTCTCCGCTCCTCTCCTCTCCTCGCTCTCTCTCTCTCTCTCACACACACACACACACACACACACACTCGCACACACACGCACGGAGCATCCTCCCGTCAGGTCTCCTGGTCCAGCCCCTCCCGCCGTGCCTCCTGCTTCCTGCAAAGCTTCTCCTTCTCTCTCCGAACTCCCCCACCCCCACCCGCACATTCCCTCCGGCTCCAAGACCCCCCTCGCTGACCCCTACCCCTACTCCCGGGATGGAGCGGATGGAGCCAGCCCGGAGCCCCCCGAGGCCGGGGTGACTGTCCCCCGCCCCTCTCCCGCCTGGCCCCAGCCCCAAACACCATGGGCCTGAGGGGTTTCTGAGGCGCCGGACGCTGAAGATGACAGATGCTGGAGGTGAGGTATTGGGACCCCAAGAGCCCCAAGTTGGACGGGGAAGCGGAGCTGGGGGGGGGTCTCCGGCTTGCGGTGGGAACCCGAGTGGGGTTGGATAGGGCGAAGAGACAAGGACCTTTCTTCCCCTGTCCCTAGGGCGGCCCGCACAGAGCTAGGGTTCTGGGCCGTTAGGAGATGGGTGGAGATAGGATTTGTGTCCCTAATCCTCTCCCTCTGCCCGAGGTCCGGAGAGATTAATTTTTTTAAAAAACTGGTGTTGGGGGAGGGGGGAGAGCTTAACCCCTTCTTGCCTGGTGCGGAGTTGGACTAATGGATCGGACAGAACTAGCCACTTGGCTCTGATTGGGCGATAGGGGCCCCGAGAGCGCAGAAGGTGCCCTGTCCTCCACCCCACCTCATCTCCAGCGGTGCTTGCTGGATGCCCCGAGCTTGGGCCTTATGGGAGGGGGTCACCCCTTTCTCTAGCTCCACACTGCCTCCCTCTGCCCCAGCCTCCTCTCCCAACCATCCCTCCCCAGTTGCACTTCTTTCTTGGGCTCCTTCTCCTCTTCCAGGGCCCCTTTCCTCTTTCCTTCCCCACTGAGGGCCGCCTCCCTCCTGGCAGCCGATTCTGCCCTTCTGCACCCCTCCCCTGGGCCTCACTCAGGGCTGCTGGAGCCCTGTCTCTCTCTACTGCTTCTTCCCCTGGCCCCGCTGCCGCCGCCGCTCTCAGGCTCATCTCCTTCTTGCTCTTTCTTCCTCTTCTCTGCAGCTCTGTAGACTGACTCTCCACCAACTTGTCTCTGTCCTGCTCCCCATTTCCTCTCCAGGGCTTGTGCACCCTTTCTTTGTCTTTCTCCTTTCCCTGGGTCCCAGGAAACTTAGAGTTCACCGCCTCCCTTTCTCACAGGGAAGGCTCAAAAGTTATTGGTGTTCTTCCTCCGGGAATTGGGAAGTTTTGGGAGGAAGGAGTGGCCTGGTAGAGTCAGAGCCCAGACTGCATCCAGAGAACAGGTTCATTTCCACCTTGTAGTGGTTACCTGGTTTGGATGTGCATGTATGAGTGTGGCGTGGGTGTGTGTGTGTGTGGGTGGGTGTGTAGGAGTGTAATGTTGTAGGAGTGTAAATGGGGGGGATGTCTAATTTTCCAAGGTTCAGTGTTAGAAGGGGGGGTGGGAAGAGCCTGGTGACATTCTGATGTCATGCTTCCCAGAGTCCCCCAAGGGACAGCGTAGGGAGGGTCCCCCCTACACACCCCAGGGAGTTAGTTGTTGAAGAAAGCGGTTTGT
This sequence comes from Phocoena sinus, assembly GCF_008692025.1. NCBI lineage: Eukaryota > Metazoa > Chordata > Mammalia > Artiodactyla > Phocoenidae > Phocoena > Phocoena sinus. The sequence goes on from NC_045782.1 coordinate 34,533,411, forward strand.
GCTGAATCAGAATTCATTCGGCGCTGATGTGAGCTGGAGGCCCCAGCCCACCCCAGAGCGTACCTGAAAGAGGATGGCATCCACAAGAGGGTCTCCACCCTAAACTGGGACCTTGAATAAAGAGCACATGGGCTCTCCATTCTCAGGTGGTCTAAGAGACGAAGCACCCTCAGGGAACCTCCATTCTGATGGGAGAGGCAGTTCTTATCTTCAGAGATTCCCTCTTCTGATGGGGAATACTGCCCCTTCTCCTCAGGAGCTCCCATCTGATGTGGCAGAGATATGACCCAGTTAGGGAATCAATGAAGCATGAAAAATTACTCATTTCCTAGTAGTGGGGAAGAGTGGATTTAGAAATTATATAGACAAATGAGAGGAGTGAGGGCTATCTAGGACAGTTTTCTGGAGGAGGTGGCAGCTAGGTCCTGGTCAGATGAGCTTTGCGATTGAAGGAGGGAATTTAGTTCATTCTTAGGGGCAGCCTCTCTTCCCATCTACCCCTTCAGGACAGGAAGAGAGGTTCTAGAACTTCTCTGTTGCTAGCACCCAGGGTTGAAGAGTGGCAGGAGGGTTCCTGGAGGGCCCACATCCCTGGCTCCTTCTCATACCTCATTTCCTGCTTGCAGCCCCAAGCATCCACAGAGCCTGGGGTGGAGGTAGCTTTGAAGCGTATCCGGTCCTAGCGAGTATGGATCAGCTCCCTTACCTCTACCCCTGTCCCTTCTCCCAGCAGTGTTCTTTCCTCATGAGCAGGTTCCAAAACTGCAGATCACCACTCAGGATAGAGCTGAGGGGCAGGAGCCTGTGGTCATGGTCGAGTTCTGCCTCTTATCTCCTGCATCTCAGTTTTCCCATCTGTAAAGTGGGGATACTAAGAATCCCAAGCCTGGACAGTTCACAGTGAGATGAATCTATGTAATAACAGAAGAGGAGAATCGGAAAAGACCAAGCAGGCATGAGGTAGCTTTCCTACACCTGTCAAATGCGTGGTCTAATGCAGTGCTCTGCCCTTCTCATGGGGACCTGAGTGTTAGAAGTAATTGGAGATCACGTCCCAGGCATGCAGCATGGCCCTGGCCCTGAGCTTCCTCCTTCTCCCCTCATCTGGTATTCCCCTGCTTCTCTGACACCCAGGCTTTGGTTTAGGGATGCTGCAATCCTACATCTGCTAGGAAGCCTGCCCAAATTGTTCCGGCTACGTATATCCTGCTTTCCCACCTGCCCTTCCTTTCTTACTTCCCACAAACAAAACCAAACCCCCATCCATCCATATTTCTTCCCGGAACATATTTGATGCATCACAGAGATTTAGCTCTACGCTGTCCTGCTATGGGTACTCTTTATATCCTTCTGCATCTGTGAGTCTGTCTTGAACTGTGAGAACTGTGACTCTGTCAAGAACAGTGGCCCTGTTGATGATGCCAGCTTCCTGAACAGCTCATGTTCAGGAAGACGGGTGGTGAGAGTTGGGGGAGGCAGGACTGGGTGATGGATGGGAAGATGGATGGGTGGATGGTATACATTGACGGATGTAAAAATGGGTGGATGGTTGGACGGGGCGGATGGTGGATGGATGGGTGGCTGGAAAGATAGATGTTTGGACAGATGATGGATGGGTGAATGGGTGGACGGTGAATAGGCAAGTAGATGCATGGATAAGTAGGGACGTAAGTAGGTGGGTGGGTGGAAGAACCTGGGTTCTCATTTTGATCTTGCCATTAACTTATGCGATCTTAGATCAGTCATTCTCCTGTCTCTTTATTTGTAGAATGAGAGGATTGGATTTAATAGTCTCCAAGATTTCTCCCAGATTCGATATTGGACAGCTTTTGATGATTAAAAGCTTTTAGGGAATGCTAATGACGGAAGGGCCCAAGACAGTGACGGGGAGAGAAGTTCAGTGACCCGTGTGGAGGCACTCAGCAAATCAGCTTGGACCAGGGCTGCAGGACGGCCTGTGTCGATACCCTGGACTTGCTTCTACCTCCTGCCCGCCCCAACAATCTGGGCTGTGGTTCAGATGATTTCTCTTTCAGGGGCCAGAGAAAGAGTTGTAAGGAGAGGTGAGGGCCAGAAGGCTAGGAGCAGGTAGCCATTGGCAGCTCCCTTGCCTGCACCAACCTGAACCTCTTATCCATGGTCTTTTTTTTTCCTCTTTCTCCTCTTGTCCTCCCAGCTCTCTTGAGTCATGGCTTCTTCAAAGCTCCGAGAACCTGCGGATGAGGTTTTCGGTAAGTTCTGTTTGGCTCTATCTCTAGCCAAGGCTATCGGGCCTTGGGGAAGAGGAGTCCTGGTAACTTCAGTGTCTGTGTGTGTGTGTGTGTGTGTGTGTGTGTGTGTGTGTGTGTGTGTGTGTGTATTTTGGCTCTACAGCCTGATTTTTTGTCACCATTATCTGAGTAGATATCCAATTACAACAACGATGATAATAAGGGTCCCCATTTATCAAGCGCTTGTCTCATGCCAGGTGCTAGGCTAGCACTCCCATTTCACATGCACCGCATCATTTAACCCTCACAACAAGGCTAAGGAACGTGCCCACCTGTCCTAAGCCCAGGACACGGAGCACAGAAGTGACTTGCTTTAAAGATCACACTGCAAGTTAGTGGCAGAGCTGGGACTAAAACTCCAGACTGCCTAACTCCCTGCTGGCAGCCACTGTGCTGTATGTACACCAGTATTCCCCAGCGCAGGTGACACAGGTTACCTCCGAGCTGCATAAATAAGGGACCTCATCTGCATGGATGTGCAGGGAAATCAAAAATGCATAACACACACTCAGCATCTACACCCCCAGACCGACCCCCCTGTGTTCTCACTGGGGTGCATGGACACGCCCCCACCCCATCATTTACCCCCTGCAGCCTTTCTATTGTGTGGATTAGAGAAAGACCACTGACGGGGCACAGTTCCCAGCATGCACTGGGGTGGAAAGGCTGTTTACCAGCTGGGTTCGGTGGAGGAACGTGGAGGGCGCCGTGGAGGCAGAAAGCTGGCGTATGCAGCCCTCAGGACTCTCAGCTGGGAGGGGTTCCTAGCTGTGGAATGCCACAGGGCCTCCGGTTTCTCCACCCCTGCCTCTCATCTCTACCTTCCTTGCCCTCTCCTCCTCCCACTTCCCCGCTCACCTCTCTCTCCCCTGCGGCTGCCACAGGCCCTGGCAATGCCAACGCCGCCCGCCGGAACTGCTGCCTCCTGGCTCCTGGGGAACTGCTTCCCGGCCTGGCCTCCCTGGGGCCTGTGCATGCAGGCTTTGCCTCGGGGACGCCCCCAGCCTCGAACTGTCTCTGGGCCTCAGACTCTGAGTCTCTCCATCCCCACGCAGGCCCAGCCTGACCCCTGGCCTGGCAGAGGCGAGCTCCCCGTTCCTTGGGCTTTTTGGCCTCCGCTCCCCCACCCCCCACCCTTCCTGTTTTCCTTCTCCCTGACCTGCTGAGGTAGCTGCCTGCCTGGCGGCTTTCCTGAAGAGAAAGGCGATGAAATATTCATGACTTCCCACTGCCCAGGGCCGGGCTAACTCCCAGGGAGTGAGGGAGAGGGAGAGCAAGATGGTGGGAGGGATGGACAAGGTGATGAGGGCCTGGTAGAGTAAGGGACCAGAGGAGAGGCTGGCCCCACCTTGCCTCAAAAAGCCCCAAGCCCCTTAGGAGTTCCTTTGCTCCCTAGACCCTCCACGGTAAGATGACCATGGTTTTGATGTGGCCCAGATTCAGGTGCAGAGAGCCCTTCTCCATGGCCCAGGGCGGCTGGACACCAGCTGCGCGCTGGACTGGTCGAGGAGGCTCATGAGCTCCCTTCCAGGAGCCCTGCCTACTGTCCTTAACTCCCTCTGCACCCTGGGCCAAACTTTCCTCTCCAAGGAAAGTAAGGGCCTGTAAAGTGAGGGGTTGGACTCACAAGTCACTCCCATCTCTGCCTCAGAGGACGTAGAGAGGGCTTGGTAGTTACACACTGAGCCGCTGGAGCCCGAAGGCCTATAACCCTGGCCTGCTCTTCACCAGCCCTATACCCTCAGGCAAATTAAGGCTGCCCTGGGGATTCTTGGAGTCGCTTCCTCCTTGGGTTGTGGGGAGGTTTAAACGAGCTAGTAACTGTAAAACACTTAGAACACTCATATACACATTCACTGTCTCACACACGTCACACACACACTATTCTATGCCTGTGTTAGTACAAATGACGTTTAGGAGCTGACGTTTTAATGGGTGGAGAGAGACAATAAACTAAATTAGTAAAATATATGGTATGCCAGAGAATGACAAATGATATAGGAAAAAATTTAGCAGTGGGGGTTTGGGGGGTTATTCTAAATTGGGTGGTCTCTCAGTGAGAGAAAGCATTTAAGCAGAGACTTGAAGGAGGTGAGAGAGAGAACTGTGCAGAGATCTGTGGCAAGAGCCTTGCAGGAAAGGGAAGAGGAAGTGCAAAGGCCCTGAGGTGCAGGATAGCTGGTGTAAGGAAGAGCCAGGAGGCCAGGGTGGCTGGAGCAGAGGGAAGAAGAGGGAGAGAGTCGCTGAGCTGCCTGCGTCTGGAGGCCGTGCTAAGAACTCGGCTTCTTACTCTGTGAGAGATGGAAGTCACTGGAGGGTTCTGAGCGGAGGGAGGCGTGACCTGGGCTGACATGTTTTATCAGGATCACTCTGGCTGCTGGGTTGAAATCAGACCGTAAATGGGAAAGGGAGGAGGAGGGAAGACCAGCCGGGATGATCTGTAATAATGGAGGCAAGAGGTAGTAGTGACCTAGACCAGGAATGCTGTGTGTTCTCCCTCTCCTTTCCTCTCCCCTCCTCCTTCTCCCCACATGTATACATGTATGTAAGTGCGTGTATATACAGACACATATACACAATATTTTACTGTGGGAAGTCAAAAGTAGAGAGACTAGCACAATGTACCCCATCATACGCTTACGTACTCATCTCTCAACCTCAACCATCATCAACTCATGGACAGTCTTGTTTCATCTACATCCCCTTCCACTCTCCACTCCTAGTCTCCTGGATTATTTTGAACCTAACCCAAAACATCATGTCATTTCACCATAAATATTTCAGCATGTCTAGATATATTTCCAAAGTAGAGCTAACAGGAATTGTGGATGGATCAGTTTGCAGGCTGAGAGGGAGAGGGAGGAATCACGGGTGACTCCAGGGGTTTGGCCTGAGAAGCTGCAAGGATGGAGACGCCATTCACTGAGCTGGGCAGACCGGGCAGCTTAGGGGGTAGGGAGGTCAGGAGTCCAATTGTGACATATACGTTGAAGATGCCCATTGGACATCCAAGTGGAGGTGTCAAGTAGGCAGCTGGACACATGAATTACCAACTGGGTCTGAGAGGAGTGACTGGGTGGACAGTGGGGCCTTTCAGTGAGCCAGGGACAGAGAACCAGTTTGAGGCAAGGTGGTGGGTTCGTTTGATGGGTTGAGTTTGAGGTCCCTGGGTGATTCTGACATGGTAAGTTCCCTGGCAGGTGCTGAGGTGCCCAGACTTGGAATTCAGGGGAGGGGTCAGAGTTGGAAATAGGTATAGGTAGTAGTTCAGCCACTGGGGTGGCTTAGGGGGCGTCTGCAGACAAGGGAAAGAGGAGCAGGCAAGGCAGGGCCTTGAGTGATGGGAGGGGGTCCCTGAGATCATGAGGGGTGGAGTGGTGAAGAAAGGTCTTAACCCATGCCGAGGTCTGGGAAGAACCTTCTCTGCCTGGAGAAGCTCAGGGTCACTGCAGAGTGAAGGCTGCGTTCTCTGGTGGAGCAAATGGAAAGTGAAACTTGGAGCAGGAGGGTCTACGCATAATCTGTTGGGTTTGCCTACTCTTCCGCCATGTCCTCACCCAGGACCTAGCCCTGGGCCATGAACCCCAGGACGGGAGAGACAGGCTTCAGGGATCTGTAGGCTTTCCTCTCTGCCACCGCCGCTGGCTTTTGGGGGTCCCTCTGCTCCAGTTAACTGTGAGCCCTCTAGATGCTCAGCAGTGCTGTCTCTGAGTGTGACCTTGAGCATGGCACAGCAAGCCGGTGTCCCCGGCAGGGCCAATCTCTGGAGCTAGACTAGCCAGGCTCAAATCCCAGACCATTGCTAGCTGCTGGCCTCAGTCAAGAGACCTAACCTCTCTGATCCTCAGTTTGCTTAGCTGTGAAATGTCCGTAACAGCTGTCCCTAGCCTGCGGGTTGTTCTAGGTAGACAAGGTGTTGTATGTATGTTCTGGCGTGTAGTTGGCACTTCTTCAGTGGTAGCAGTTACAACCATGCTCTCTCCGGCCTCATCCTCCAGTCCTTCCCTCCACAAACCTGCCCTCCCATTGCCCTGGAGGTGCCCGCCCCCAGCTTCCCTTCCTCCCAGCATTGCATATACTAGTTTTGCCAACCTCCTCTCTTGTAAACTCCCATCCAGACCTTAAGACCCAGCTTTGGTGTTTCCTCCTCCAACCCATCCAAACAGAGCCATCCTGTCCTCTGTGCCTTTGAGAGGTTCCATCACACACTGTATGAGCTGATATGTCCAGCTCCCTGCGAGACTGTGAAAGACCCAGCTCTCCATCTCATAGGACTATCAGTGCCCTGCGCTTGGAGACGTTTGTTGAATGCCTGGGTGTGAGTACAGGTGGCCACTTGAGGTGGGCCTCCGGGATTGCTGTCCTCATGTGTCTGGTCTCTGCCCCTCTTCCCCGGTTTGCAGACCTGGACTTGGCTGTGCCAGAGACCGTCAGACTGGACAGCAGTTTACACAAGGCCCGAGCCCAACTACTGGCCAAGGGCCGGAGACACAGGCCCTCCCGCTCGAGGCTTCGGGACAGTGCCAGCTCTGCGGAGGATGGTGAAGGCTCCGATGGGCCCGCAGGCAAGGTTGGGGCAATCCACCCAATCGCACATACCCCACCCACCCTTCTTGCTCCTGGATGATCCCTCCAAACCACTCTTCCAGGGAAACCACACCCCTAGACTTCTGACATAATAAGGCTAACAGATACTAGCTGCAGTTCAATTCTGGCTCACCTCATCCTTTCAAGGAAGGTATTATCCCCATCTTCCAGACGAGGAAATTGAGGCTCTGAGAGGTTCACTAACAAAGTCACACAGTTAGTAAGTGAAGGAGGCGGGATCCAGCCCCAGCCTATGTGACCGGAAGTCCCATTTCCCACCTCTCGCTGCCCAGCCACCTCTCGGCCCAAGGCACGAGGAAACCCTCCCTCCAAGTCCCGGAAGGACCTAGGAGCCCGGGCTCCCCTCCGGGAAGAGGGGAGGAGGGTTGGCGGTGAGCGGCTGCCCCTTCCCCAGGTGACCGATGGCTGCGGGAGCCCCCTGCACCGGCTGCGCTCACCTCTGCACTCGGGCCCGGGGTCCCCAGCCGGGAGCTCCTTCTGCCTGGAGCCCCCGGGGTTGCGGCGCAGCCTGGACGAGGACGAGCCGCCGCCCTCGCCGCTCGCACGCTACAGGCCCCTGCACAACGCCGCCTCGCACGAGGGCCTGGCCGCCGCCTCCTGCTCGCCGCCGCGCTCCGCGCCCTCGTCCGACAGCTCGCCCAGCTTCGTGCGCCGCCATCCCCGCGCCGAGCCGCACAGCGAAGGTGAGCGGCGGTCGGCGCGGCGCCCCCTGCTGGCAAGAGGTCCCTTGGGCGCCGAAGTGCGTGGCGGGATCCGAGGGGCAGGGTGGCTGGGGCAGGTGGGGAATAAAGACCACGGTTCTTTCACTCATTTCCCGAGCGCCTCAATATGTGCCAGGCACTGCTGGGCACTGACACACACAGAAGAGCAAGCAGATGCAGTTCTCGTCCTCACGGGGCTTATAGGTTCGAGGAGAAGCAACCAAATCATCCATTGATTAAACGTATAGTTACAAGGTGTATTAAGTGCTATGTGAGAAAACAGTGCGCGGGGCGGGAGAGCATATATCAGCGTGAAAGCATCCTGGGAGCAGTTGGGAGCATCCTGGAAGGCTTCTCTGAGGAAGTGACATGTGAGCCAAGATTAGAAGGTTGGCTACAAGTTGGACAAGATAAAATTAACAGTAAACAGCAGTGGTCCCTACTTTTTCAGCGTGGTTTATGGTTTGTATAAGGCTTTCGTCAACATCTTATTAGGTCTCATGAAATAGGCAGTGTCATTATCCCCGTATTTGAGATGCAGGAAGCTCAGAAGGTAGCGACTTGTCCTAGGTCACACAGCTAGTGAAGGGCACCAGAGCCGGGTTGCCTGATTCTAAGTCGAGAGAATTCCTACCACCTCACTGGCAGCTGGAAGAGGCAGACAAGCCACCACACAGGCTATTTCCTTCCTTCTCTTCCACAAAAGATGACAGCCGGGATGCCAGCCCACCTGAGCCCGCCAGCCCTACCATTGGCCTGGATAAGAAGACTCGCCGAAAGTTCCTGGACCTGGGGTGAGTGGAAGCGGGGCCGAGAACGAAGGCTTGGGGATGGGGGTAGCGTAGTGGGCGGCACTGTCCCACTCCCCCTTGCCCCCCCCTCCCCCACAGGGTCACCTTACGCCGAGCATCCACTAGCAAGAGCCGGAAGGAGAAGGGCAGCAACCGTCTGTCCATGGGCAGCAGGTAAGAGGTACCCACAGCCCCTCAGCCACAGCTTTTGCCCCCAGCTCCCTGTGGGCCCCAGCCCTTGCCTTGGTGCCCACACCCATGCAGGGCGCTCTCTCCACAGGGAGTCGGTGGAGGGGTCCGGCAGGTCAGGGGGCTCCCCGTTCCTGCCCTTTTCCTGGTTCACAGACAGTGGCAAGGGCTCGGCGTGTTCTGGCAGCACCACCTCCCCGGCCTGCTCCCCTAAACACGAGCGCTTCAGCCCTAAGAAGTCAGCTTCTCAGGTGAGTCTGTGGCCCTCTGGCTCCCATACTGGCCCCCAGACTCAGGTGACGTGAAGACATACTTCACCCTGGCTTGGGCTGGGATCCAGGCATTCCTGGGGTCCATCTGTCTGTCCATGGACCCATTCAGTGATCCATTAATTCATCCAGTTTCTGAGTTCAGGCATTCACTTGTTTATATGCTGAGCGGCTCCTTCATTGATTCGTTCATTGCTGCCTCCACAGTCCCCTAGTACACACCCGGCCTGAGGGCTCCTCTATCCCTGCTAGCTCTTCTGCCTGGCTCAGTTCTGGCCCCATGTCCTGTCCTAGGAGCTGGGCTACGTGTGTGGTGTGGTGATGCTTGGGGGAAGCAGAGATGAACAGGACCCCAACCTAGCTAGTGCTCAGAAGGTACACAGCCCTGTGGGAGAAGTGAGACCGAGTAGCAGAAGCAAGGATGAGCACCTGTTTACGTTCACCAGGACTCCGCAGTCTACAAAGCTCCGAGTGCATGTTTCTGCTTTACTCCCAGAAAGGCTCAGTGAAGTAGGGAAGGCAGACACACTCACCGCCATTGTACAGATGAGCAGATGCAAGCCCAGACTGAAGGGACGTGCCTACAGACTCAGTTGGATTTAGGGGCCAGGCGCTGTGACTCCCAGCCCTGTGCCTGTTCTGTGATTCTGTTCCTTACATGCAGCCGGGTCAGAGGAGATCAGAAAACCGGAAATTCAGGGGAGAAGGGGTCCCTCCCTTTCTTCCTTCCCTCGTGCTGGGCCCTGGTGAACAGACACAGCCCAGGCCCTCACAGAGCTCACAGTCCAGCGAGGACAAAGACATCTAACCAGGTTTTTACGAGCCAGGGTGCTAGAGGCCATGCTGGGGAGGCACAAGGCAGAGACGTCCGACCCAGCGCGAGGGAATCCCAGTCAGCTGTCTAGAAAGCGACACCAGTCTGACCTCCTCCATTCCTGCTAACTACTCCGCCTGGCTCAGTTCTAGCCCCACGTCCTCCCAGAGGCCTCAGATGCGATGCCTCGCACGAGTCACCGCGCCCTGGGTGGCCGCCTAGCTCCTGGTTCACTACGAGGGCCCTGAGCGACTCCTGGTGCTCAGCCCTGGGCTTCAGCTTCCTCTGGATGGGGCTGGAGGGTTGGGGGTGACTGCCTTGCGCTTGGAGGTGAGCTCTCTCCTCAGCGGCCTGCCCCCCTCCTGTCTAGGAATCCACTCTGAGCGATGACTCCACACCCCCCAGCAGCAGCCCCAAGATTCCAAGCGGTCCCCGGCAGGCGGGCAAGTGTTCCTACCCCTACCACACACTGTCCCAGTCTTCGGATGAGGTAAGCAGGCCCTGACGTCTGACGCAGCCAGGGGTGCGGGCCACGGGCCACGCCTTCCCCCCTCACGCTCCTTGGTCTCCGCCCCAGTTTCTGGATGAACCTCTCCCCACCATCTACCACTGGACCAGTCAGCAGGTGGGCCAGTGGCTGCACAGCCTCAACCTGGAGCAGTATGCCGCGGAGTTTGCTGCGAGGCAGGTGGATGGGCCGCAGCTACTGCAGCTGGATGGAAGCAAACTGAAGGTGGGTCAGAGGAGAAGGACCACGACCCAGCCAGAGCCTGAGGCAACCTTCAAGAATTAGGATCCCCTCATCCTGACCTTTCCACTCCCTTTAAGACCACCGCCCTGGCCTCTGACCTCTAGGCAAGATCCCCGGCCCGATCGTTGCTCTCTAGTATGGGTTCCCAGTCTGACTCCAGCCCAGTTCCTCAGTTTGACCTTCAAGCTCCAGCCCAAGTCTCCAGGTTGACCTCTGACCTTGAGGACTATCCTATCTGGCTCTTCGCTCTAATCAGTCTCCCCTGGTCATCTCACCTGATTCTTGGAGTCTTAGTCTCCAAGACTAAGAATCTTGGAGGCTGGTGGTTGTGGGAGGGAACGAGTGGGGGTGGGGTGGGGGGGGCGGTGGCAGGGGGTGTCTCTCTGACACTGGGGGCTTCTGGCCTGTTGTGCACCCTCTGCTGAGCTGCTTGGGGAAGCGGTGGTGCGAAGAGTCCCCCAGGAAGGCTCTGGGATGGAGAGGGGACTTGGCTACTGACTAGCTGTGTGACCTTGGACATTTTGCTCCCCGTCTCTGGGCCTCAGGGGGATCAGGCAGGGTCATGCCAAGGCTGAAATCCTGAGTGGAGGAATATGGGAGCCAACCCTCTACCGTCATCTGTCCCAGTCACTCCCATTCCAAATTCTTGCCCTGAGGGTTCTGATCCATTAGCAAGTCTGGGAGGTGGAGGCTGAGGGGCTGGCAAGAGCTCCGGATAGAATACACCTGGGGCACAGAGAACCCGGGCCTTGGGTTGGCCAGGCCTGGGTGGCTCCGGGGTTCTTCCCCTCACCCTTGGATTCCTCCCCCAGAGCCTGGGGCTCAGCAACTCACATGACCGGGCGCTAGTGAAGCGGAAGTTGAAGGAGCTGGCAGCGGCCGCTGAGAAGGAGCGCAAGGCCCAGGAGAAGGCTGCGCGGCAGCGTGAGAAGCTCCGGCGCAGGGAGCAGACGGCCAAGAGGAGCTAGGGAGACGGGCGGGCAGCTGCTGGGCTCTGAGGGCACAGGCCGCCCGGGGAAGTGGGGCCTGGCCCCATGCTCTCAGGAGGAACAGCCCTCTCACCCTGTCTTCTATCTGGACCCAGATTCCTCAGAAAGGGAGACCCCAGGGGGAGGACCCAGTAATAAACCCCATTTCAAGGACTCGTCTGGCACAGGGTTCCTGGGGGAAGTGGCAGATCATGGGCAGAGAAGCCGGGGCTGAAGCAAGTCTGGGAGCCCGGAAGTGCCTGAGTCATTCTGACCCTCTGCCCTCAGGCCATGGTGGTCCTGGGACCAGCAGTGAATTAGGAGGCCTGCTTACCTACCAGAAGCCCTGGGCTCAGAGAGGTGGGCCGGGCAGCTCTGCAGGAGCAGGTAGATAAAGCAGCTCCTTTCCAGCCCTCCCAGGTGACTGTGTGTCAGGAGAGCCCTGTTCTGCTCCGCAGGGAGGCTGGTGGGCCGGCAGCAAGTTGCATGCAAGGTAGGCTCCCAGTCTGCACTCCTCAACAGGAGGGCAGAGAAAGCGGCATGATTACCCCACATCATCTCTGCAAGGACTTCAGAAGGAAGGGAGGAGGCAAAGCTCCTCCTTTTCCCTGTCCCTGTTCCATGGGTCTCAGTGTTGAGATAATGCCCTTGCAGGTCTGCCCCTCCTGAGGCCCAAAGCCTGGTCTTTGACCCACTCCCCAAGCTGGGCCCACTTCTGCTGCTCCCTCAGAGGCCACCTGGGCCCTCCCTGAGGACAGAGCAAACTTGGGAGCTGGTGGCCACAGAAGACACCCCCTACCAATGCCTAGATGGTCCTGAACTGGTGAATCCTCATCCCAGCTAAGCAGAGAGGCAAAATCTGGGAGGGCCCCCGGAGGCGGCTAAATTGGAGAGGTTCATCAGCCGTCCCCCATCTGCCCTGGTCCCTAGCGAGGCCTCAGTGGGTTCCAGAACTGGCAGACGGTGCGGGCTCCGGTTCCTGGGCCACAGAGAGGGGTGGGGCCAGCTCCCTGGGTGGGGGTGGAGTCTACCCCAGCAGCCCAGAGCAAGCCATCTGTCCTTGTAGGGAGGGAGTGTGCCGCTACGGTGCTGGCCAGCGGCTAGCCCAGCTTCTGGAGCACTGGCCGGAGTTAACAGTGAGGCCAGTGGCCTCTGATTAGAGACCTCCCTCCACCTCCTCCCATCCGCTTGGAGCGGTGGACAGGACCCGACGCATGCCTACTCCCCTCGTTCCAGCCCAAGCGCTGTGGCCTGAGGGCTACCCCTATTCCTGGGTCTCAGCCCTTTCCTCCTCTCTGCTATCTGTGCCGGGAGAGGGGCTTCAGAGAGGGGACTGAGATATGGGGGCATCAGTACCATCTGGGCCCAGAGGAGGGGCCAGTGGGGAAGGTGAAAAGCTCCCAGGTCCTTGAAGCCATCAGGAGTTATCTGGGTGCCCACCTGCATGTGAAGGGGGAGGCGGTACTCAGTTTATTTCAATAAACACTTATGATGTGCCAGTGACCTTTCTGTCTGCCCCAGCTGGGGGGTTGGGCTGGGCCCCGAATGCGGGAGGCCACAGTCCTGTCCCTGGGTGCTGCACCGTCAAGTGCTCTGAATGGACAGCTGTGGCCGCTGTTACACTCGGCACGCACTGAACCATGTCCTGAGCTGGGATCAGGTGTCCCGAGCGCGTCACGTGTTGGTCACAGGGGCTGCAGTCTGTATGCGTTTATACGTGAGGATCTCCCTCCCCCAGGAAAGCAGCGGGGCTGCAGTCTCATTCGATCTCCTCTTTACTGTGGATGTCACTGTCACCGTCACAGCCACTGGGAGGAGCACACAACTTTAACCCCCTGTGTGCTAAGGGAAAGGGTGGGCGCATTCAGGGCTATAAAACTAGCTATGTACACACCACATTCTAGGGAGAAAGCCACCCCAAGCACACGCGGGCACAGTGGGAATTGGGGTCTGGAGCTCAGTGGGGGACCGTGTGTGGCAGGCAGGTGTGTGTGCACGTGAGGACATGCAGGGGAAGGGCTCGGGAGGTGGCAGAAGCATTGCTGGGGCCACCTGCAGGCTTCAAGCAGCTTGGTTGGGTGGCCCAGCTCTGGGTCCTCCCAGGTTCCTCGGCTTTAGGGGTGAGCCCCAGGTGAGAAACCCCTCCCTCCTAACTTTGACCTTAAACTCAGAGTGGAGGAAGAGACTGTAGGACCAGGTCCCCAGCCAAGGGTCCCCTCCCACTATGCCAGATGTGGCGGGTACCTGGCCCCTTCCTAACACTGACACCAGACCAGGGCCAGGGTACCGGCACGGGCCAAGGGAATAAGGCAAGCAGGGGTGTCCACTTGGAAGGCCAGGGCTGTGGAAGGCAGTGAGGGGGACCTAGGACCCCCAGCAGAGAAGTGGCAGCTCTGGGCTCAGAGAGAAAGAATGCCATGGAAGTGTATCTCTGGGACACCCTATCAGGGTGGAGACATCCCCCAATCCTCAGGCATTGCCCACAGAGACTGGACCCAGGGAGATCACCTAGGAGTCTCCATAGGGACTGAGATTGGCACTTAGGGGCCACCACAGACCGGTCACCGCAGCGATTTCCACAGAGACAAGAAGCTGGTCATCAGGGAGAGCCTCCCCCAACCTGGGGTGGGGACAGGGAGGGTCACCATGGTGGCCGGATCCAGAGACAGCAGTCCATCCTCTTGGGTGCAGATGAGTGGGGTGGCCTCTAGCTGACACGGTACGTGGACGTGTTCTTAGGCTCCGTGCTGGGCACACACCAATCACCGGCCTCCTGGATGGTCTGGTAGTGGCGCCAGGCTGACTTGTTGTAGACGGGCAGGCGTTCCACCGAGTCCGTGGACAGGGCCTGAACGGCATCAGGGTCAGCCTCTCCTGCTTCCCTGCGCCTTGCCCACTCCTCGGCAGAGCAGCCTTGCCCCGGTTTGCTCTGGTGGCCACTGACTGTGGCCCACATGTTAGCCCAGCCAAGTGCCAGACACTGGCTGAGATGACTGACCCGGAAAGACCCGTGAAAGGGTCTGTCCCTTCTGTGGCTTGCCCCTGCCCATTCAAGAAGGCTGTTCACTTCAAGGTCAGGGAGAGACAGGAAGGAGGCTAGGCTCTGTGACCCGGAACAAGGTCACCAGCTCTGGGCCTCAGTCTCCCCCTGAGCTGAATCAGGAGTTCTCTGTGGTCTCCCCTTTCCTTCCTTTTTTTTTTTTTTTTTTTTTTTTTTGCCGTACGCGGGCCTCTCACTGTTGTGGCCTCTCCCGTTGCGGAGCACAGGCTCCGGACGCGCAGGCTCAGCGGCCATGGCTCACGGGCCCAGCCGCTCCGTGGCATGTGGGATCTTCCCGGACCAGGGTGCAAACCCGTGTCCCCTGCATCGGCAGGCGGACTCTCAACCACTGAGCCACCAGGGAAGCACCCCCCCGCTGCCCGCCACTGTTTCCTTCTGAGTCTAGCAAGTCAAGGGTTCCCAGAACAGGGTCTTACTCATGCAAACCACAGACTCCCTGAAATTGCCTGCCAACTTAGGAGTGCCTGGTGGCTGCGAACTATAGCTTCGCTCCGATTCTCAGTCTGGAATCAGAAAAAGACTGGAGGGATGGAAAAGAAACCTAATAACAGGCCCGACGTATCAGCAAACTCCCCGAGCCAGACTCTGCAGGCAGGGGCACTCACCTTGAGATAGATGACAGCGTCGGTCCCAAAGCCCTCCATGGAGAAGAGCTGCAGGTCCCCCTGGAAGTACTTGGCATACAGGCGGGAAATAGGGAGCCCATACCCGAAGCCAGCCTGCAAGGGGGTGAGAAGGGAGCGTGATGAGACACTGGCCCTGGGCTTCCTGGAACTGCAGGGACCCGATGTGCTGGGTGAGGAGGGCCAAGCTGGGGTCGTGCATGGGGACTCCCAGAACTGGGGTGGGGAGGGGACATGAGAAAGGGACAGCTCTGAGGCAAGGTGGGGACCGTGGGATAAAGGAAATCGGTCTGGCAGAGGGAGGAAGGCTGCGGAGCATGGGGCGGGTGGGGAGCGGTAAGCAGGGCAGGGAGAGGGGCTCGGGACTGGTAGCCAGGGGTCTGGGCAGGTCACGGGGCACCTCTCTGTCTCAATTTCCCACACCCAGCTCTGCCTACTCTGCTGGGAACGGACAGGGAGGTGTTGGTAAGCTGAACAACTCCAAGAGAGAGGTAGTTACTTGTGGAGAGAGAGAGGGGAAGGGAGAGTTGAGCAACAGTGACAGAAGACACCCGCAGATAGGTAGGTAGGTACAGGCTGGGAGAGACAGGAAGAGCAGGGAGGCCCAGACTCAGACTCACACACGGCCACACAAGGACGGAGGGACCGTGGGAGGTAGGGAAGCGAGAGATGGGCAAGAATGACAATTTGATAAGAGACCCGAAGGCCAACAGGCATCCTTCAGGAGGCCAGTGGGGGGAGCCAGAGAGAAGCCATCTCACCAGTGGGGTTCCCCCGGTGCCGGGCTGAGGCGTGGGGGCCGTGGAGTACATGTAGCTGAAGAGTCGCTCAATCTTCCTCAAGGGAACACCCCCACCTCGGTCACTCATCTGGGGGACGTGGGACACGTCAGGGTCTCCAGACCTCAGTTTTCTCCACACCCCACCTGACCTTCTCAGATCTTCCTCACCCCCAGGGGCTTCCCTCAGCCCATCTCCTGGCAGGAGGGAAGTCTCCACACCACCGCTCTCTGGCCCCCAAAGTCAAGGGTCACATACTTTGATGGAAAGATCTTCCTCGCCCAAGGCCACCATGACCTTGAGAGGTGGGAGAGTGAGGCTGGATTCATGGCTTTCCACAGTCGCTCGCATGGCATTCTGTGGTGGAAAAGGGGTAAGACACAGTGAGAGCAACCTAGACCTCACCACTCCCACCCCCCACAAAGGACCATCCCCCAGCCTCCTCACCTTGAAGAGTTCAAAAAGCATGTGGTAGAGGTGGGAGGGGACATAGACCATGTGAATTGGCTGTTTGGAGTCGGATGCTGCCAGGGAAGTCCAAACCACAGATCAGGAGATTGTCAAGAGGTCACCATTCAGCATTCATTCACCAGCATCTAGCACCCAGCACTCAACCACCAACCACTGTCCATCCATCTGCTCATTTGTTCATCCATCTAGCCATTCATTCAGTGTCCATTCATCCATCTGTCTCTCTGTATAATATCCATCCATTATACAGTGTCTGTCTGTCCGTCCAGCCAGCCATCCATTATCCACCCATTCATAGTCATATCCATTCAGTATCTATTCATTCCTCTATCTACCCATTCAATGTCCATCCAACCATCCAATTGTCCCTCGATCTATGCATCTGTTCAAACATCTCTTTCCCATCTATCCATTCATTCAAAGTACAGATCCATCCTTCCATTCATCCACTGTTTATCTACCCATCTATCCATCATTCATCCACCCAAATAATATGTCTATCCTAAATGTAGCCTACTAGCATTCACCTTGATACCAGAATCCCCTGTAGAGCCTTTTCACCCAGAGGAGAGGGGAGGGGGCTGCCCAGGCGATTTTGACACAAGCATCTTACTTCCCAAGAATCACTCCATCCTGGAGAGTTTTCTTGGTTCTATAGACTGAGTGTCTCTTGCTGGTGCCTGGCCCAGGGCTTTGTATGTAGCAGAAGCTCAGTAAATGCAGTGGTTCAATGAAGGAAGGAAACTCGGGCCCTGTGCTGGGCAGTGGAGACATAAAGTTGAATAGAACTCAATCCTACCCTCTCAGAAATTCAAGTCTAGACAGAGAAACGCACCACTGACTTTCACATTAGGTGGTGTACCCAGAGCTGTGTGCTAGGCCCTGGGCTTGACCCCGGGGATCCTGAAGTAAGGCGGCCTGTCTCTGCCCTTTGGTTTCTGCCAAGTAATTCAAACAGTGCAATGTAGAGGTACACCTGGGGCAGGCGGTGCCTAACTCTTCCTGGGAAGTCCGGGAAGGCTTTTCAGAGGAGGTGGACTTGATCCAGGTCTTAAGGAAAGACTAGGATGTGGGCAGTGCGACTTCCAGGTACAGAGGCATGAACACCTCAGGTTTCTGGCCCACAGGCCAGGGTGGCTGAGGAGCAGGTGGGTGGAGGGGAGGGTAGAGGCCCTGATCCTCCTCACCCCTCCACCTCCAAGGTATTTATCCAGTTCGCCTCCTTCTTTTCCTCTCTGCTGCCTTCCCTTCCCCTTGCCTGAATCTGCAATGACCTCCTAACTGGTCTTCCTGTGTCCTCTCCTGCCTCCTCCAACCTCTAAATATCTTTTCTTTTTCTTTAATATTTATTTGGTTGCACTGGGTCTTCGTTTTGGCAGGTGGGCTCCTTAGTTGCGGCTCACCGGCTCCTTAGTTGCGACATGCATGTGGGATCTAGTTCCCTGACTAGGGATCGAACCTGGGCCCCTGTGTTGGGAGCACGGTGTCTTAACCATTGCGCCACCAGGGAAGTCCCCTCTAAATATCTTTAGAATGTTACTCAGATCCTGTCATCACCGTGCTTCAAACCTCCAGTGGCTTTCTGTTGCTCTCAAAATCCCAGCTCCTGTCTGTGGTCCACTGGCCCTGCATGCCTAGCCTCTCTCCCACCCATCACCCCTTTAATCTCCTAACCCCACCACACTGGTCCTTCTGGTCCTTGACTACCCCATCCAAAGTAGGACCCTTGTAGCCATCCTCTTGTATCCGTTATTCCCTTTCTTCTTTTAGTAATAGATGTCTCCCTCCCCTGAAGTTTTGACTAGCACGTGACTACCCAGCTAGAGACTAAATTCCCAGCCTCCCTTGCAGCTGGGAGACTTAGGAAAGTGCTATGTTCAGCTCTTGGGCCCTGCCTTCTACATCCTCTTTCCCCTTCTCCAGGCTGGAACATGAGGGTGGGTAGCCAGCTTTAACCATTCTACCGCAGGGGCTGGGGAGAGGGAAATCTCTCTCTCAAATTAAACCAGTTTTTGGATTTCGGGAAAACAGCCAAACTCATATCCCACCTAATACACTGCTCCTATCCATCACTGTCACGTTACCCCATTGTGTTTCCTTCCTGTCACTTATCATGACCTGAAGTTATCTTGTTTGTTATTTGTTCACTGGTTAAAGGTCCCATTCCCCAACCTCCCCAGTACCGAGAATGTAAGCTCCGCGGGAACGGGGACCTTGCCTGTTGTGTTTACTGCTTAATAAATATTTACCAGATAAATTAATAATAATAATACAATAACAGCTCTGCTTCTCCCTCATCCAGGTAACAGTTCATTTCCTGAGTCCCACCTCACTTTCCTCTCCCATGTGCCCAGCCCTTAGACAGACAGACAGACAGACAGGCAGACACACAGCCTCACTCCCTCACCATTGATCTCCTGGATCTCCAGGTCAGGTGAGGCCATGTAATACTTGTCACACAGGAGCTTGGCCATGTCGTAGGCATCTGAGAGAAGAGAGGGGTCATCAGGGAATGGGGTGACCTCTCCCCAGCAGGCAGTCCTCTTGGCACCAACACTGAACCCATGGGGACGTGGCCCCCACCCACTGGGGAATGGGTCACCGTCTGGCCAGGTAAGATTGGGGGATCACTGGGGCTCCTCTGTGGGCCAGGCACGGTGGGGACAGCTCACCTTTCACCACCTCAGAGACGCTGCAGTTGGGGTCGATGCTGCCGATGTGTTTGGGGTGGGCCGGGTTGGTGCTGCCGTCAAAGATCAAGGCTGCGGGCGGGGAGGGCGGGCGCGGTTAGCGGGGCCACACAACCCCAGCGCTCCCTCCCCCCCCCCCCCCCGTTCTCCAGTGCTCCACCTCTACTTCTGACACTTCTGACCCTGATGCCGCACCCCCCACCCTCTCTCCCCTGACCCCCGGCCCCTCCAGCCCTGGCCCAGGCCAGTCTTGGACCTTTGTAGGCCTGACGCATTCTTCTCAGAAGTTTCCTCCCCATACGTTCTACATTATATTTAGCCTTCTCTTTTGCTATACATTTAAAAGTAATTTTTACCTTCTTGTGTAATTAATGACTGGCTACGATTTCTCAACAATCATAGTTAATACTCCTGGAGTAAGAAACACCAGACAACCGCCTGCGTCCTAACGTAACGAGACTTTACGAACGCCGCGTAAAGAGGCGACACGGTTTTGCCATCTGTAAACACGTGAACAGCGACCGGCCCGCGCCCGCTCACTGTGCTGGTTGATGAGCATGCGGATGGAGATGCGGCTGAGGTAGAAGCGGTCCAGGAAGTACTGGATGTTCTGGTTGGAGACGGGGTCGTCGCCGTAGGTGTCCTTGTACTCCAGCACGCCCTGCGCCATGGTGGGCACCACGTCATTGTGGCGGTTCCGGATGGTGACCAGGGCGTCGGTGAACCTGCGATGGGGGTACACGTCGGCCCTCACCCCGCCCCAGCCCTGGGACACCCTCAGACTCTCCCCGCTTCTCTGCATGGTGCCTTCACCCACTCGACTCTCCCCAGCCCACTCCTCCGGAAGCCCACCCCAAATCTCCCACTGCCTGCCTGACGGCCTGGGAGCTCCACAGGGGCGGGGCCTGGGTCCCCCCATCAGACTCAGGGCACACCAAGGATCGGGGGCTGTCTGCCCCCCTCAGACTAGACACCCCTGAGGGTGGGGGCATTTCCTTCATCTCGCTGGCATTTCTGCCCCCGGGGCCGTGGCCCACACCTGCCCTCCCGCCCCCAGCCGAGGCCTCACTCACTGGCTCAGGGTCCGATGATCCTCAGGGTCCTTGTCCAGGAACTCCATGATGTCCAGGAGACTCTGGACATACCTGTGTGCGGGAGGGGGCGGGGGAAGCCTCAGCCCCAGGCCGGGCCCCAGCACACCCGACTCTGCTGACCCTGCTTCCGTCCCGCGCCTCCAGTTGCCGCCGCCCAGAGCTGGGCCGCCTGGGTTCATAAGCTGCGTCAAAAGTTCTCTCACTCTGCTCCCTCCGTACGTGAGTCTCCCCAATGACACTGCGAGTTATGCAAGAAAGTCTCTAATTTGTTGGTACCTAGAGCGCCTCTGCTTGATATCCTAGAATAGCAGTCCTCAAAGGGGGTTTGGTGACCACCCCACCCACAGGTCTCCCGGATTAGGAGACTGAGGCCCAGACCGGAGAGGGGGCCTTGCCCGAGACCAGCAGTGAGAGCAGGCTGGGGCAAGGCACTTAGCTCCCCAGGGCCCGTCGTGGAAGCAGATCTTAGTGTTTGTCCCGCGGGGTTGTTGCTGCATCCCACGGGCACAGGTGGCAGAGTGGCCAGCCCAGAGCTGTCACAGAGCAGGGGTTCAGGGAGGAAGATGACAGCCTCATACTCCCGACTCCAGGCACCAGGAGCTGTGCAGGCTCCTAGGTAACTGGATTTTAAATGGTGGGTGGGAAGGACTCGGGGTGGGGTGGGCATGCCCAGCTCTGACACTGGGTAGGGCTGGAGCCCACGGAGAGCCTGAAGCGACCCGGGCTGCCCAGATGCTGCCAACCTGGAGCCACTGTCCCCCCCGCCCCTACTGCGAGGCAGGACGCCACTGCTTCCCTGCTAACACCTCAGCCCGCGACAGCCCATTCTCCTGGGGAAGGCAGAGAGCTGAGTCTCTCTCCGGCAGAAACACTTCCAGCCGGCAGGAAGGAGGGGCCGCCGAGAGCTCTGACCTGGGGAGGGGGGGGAGGGCCCCCGGGGCCTAACAGTGTCTCTAGAAGAGGCCCCCACCACAGTCGGAAGCATTCCCAGGTACACAGTGCTTTGACCCTGACAGGTAAGAACGGCAGTAATTAGCCCCATTTCACAGTCTCCTCAACTGAGGCCTGAAGCAGTCCTACAGCTGGGAGGTAGTATAGTGAAGACCGGCCTCCAGCGCTCCTGCCACTATACAGGCTGGCTGCCCAAAAGGCTCAGCCCATGGGGCCTGCGGTTCCCTCTGCCTGGAATGCCCTGCCCCCTCCACCCACTAGCTGCTACTCTTAAACCAGTAGAGAAAAGGGTAAAAGAGCTAGCTTTGAAGCTGGCTCTGCCGAGTTCCAGGCTGGGTTTTTCCACTTTGAGCTGCATGGCTCTGGGTAAGTCATGGAACCTCTCTGGGCCTGAGTTTCCTCATCAGAAAAGGAAGGGTTTTGTACCTACTGCTGTCACTGCTTTTTGGTGAGAATTAAATGTGATAATTAACACAGTACCCAGCAAACAGTGAGCACTCTCTAAACGTTTGCTCTTGTTTCGAACAGTGGTTCAGACACTGTCAACAGCTGAGTGCACCCTCTGGGTCCCCAGGTGGCACACGACACACTTCTCCTGGTTGTACTGGGCAAAGACTCTGAATCACACCATGTTTGAATCTGTCATGCTCTGGATGGCCACTGATGGCAGGAATGGGGCCGTGCTCGCCCTGCTGCACCTGCCTGCCCTCCCCACCCAGGGCCCGGCACGACGCCTGGCGAGAGGTGGCGTAGTCACTGGTAGGGGGAGCCGGCAGAGCAGAGGAGATCAGCTCCCCCTCAGTACCCCCGCAGCCCTGGCAGACAGTCAGAGCGGCCCTCCTTCGGCCTCACCTCGGGCTCCCTGGAGAATAAGAACAGACGACACTTACCCAGTGACCGTTAGAGCTCAGAGTCTACACAGGGTCTCTCATCTCCCAGCAGCCTTCATGAGCGTGTGGTATTTCCCCCCTTTTGCAGGCAAGGAAACCAGCTCAGAGAGGGCAGGTAATATGCCCCAGGCCACAGTGAGCACTTGCACTGGGATTCCAACCCAGGTCTGTCTGATGCCAAGTCTACACCACACGGCCAAGTGCTCACTGTCTACACCGGTCCTAACGGCGATGCTGATGGCAAAGGCGGCCCAGCATCTACTGGCGCCGGCCTTGTGCCAGGGCTCTGCTCGGTGTTCCCCTACTTTAACCTCCACAGTGACCCTGTGTGTGGGGGGTGCTACCGCTGGACCCATTTTACAGATGAGGAAGTTAACATGCAGAGCTGGGATCCTCTCTCACAGGCCTGTGCTACTCCAAATGCCTCATTCCTTGACCACACCCAGAAGAAAGCTTCAGGCTCATGGGATTCTTGGAGAGGGGATTTGGGAGGAGAACCTGCGAGTACGCAATGGTGAGGACAGGCAGAGAGAGGAGAGGGAGGAGACCAGCTGAGGGGTGGGGGCCCTGGAACCCCTTCCGAAGACCCTGGGGGCAGGCAGAGAGAGCTAGGGGCCCCTGATCAGCTTGGCCAGGAGCGGGGGGTGGGGGTGGGGCGAGGGTAGGATGAGAGCTCTCGCTGCCGGCCCCGCCCCTCTGTGGCTGCCTAATGAACCATAGAGGGCGCTGTCACGTGAAGTAGAACAAAGGGCACCAGGATGGACTGGCAATGAGCAGCGCCTGCGGCCAGGGCTCTGGGGAGAGCTGCAGCCTCGGGCCTCAGTCTCCTTACTGTGAAGCAGGGTTTAGAATCCCTGCCTGCCTTCCTCGCAGGGCCATTCCTTCAGGGGAGTGGTCCTGAGTGTGCTCTTGGAAGGAAGAGGAGAGGATGACAAATATTCTCCCAGGGGAACCTTGACTCTGGCCTGAAGCCCCCCAAGGGCCTGGCAGACCAGACCTCACCCCTGGGCCAGATCTTGCTCCTAAAAAGGGAAAGACGCTGGGGAAGGAGTGACGCTGGCTCCTGGGCTGCCCACCCCCGAGGGCCAGAGAAAGAGCTGGGCTTAGACACAGGCGGTCTGGACCACTGGTGCAATGACAGCTGCGCAACCTGCCCTGGGCCTGGTAGAGCAGGCAGCGGGGCCGATATGACGCCCTAGGGAAGGCCTGGCCTGCCGACCTCAACAGGAAGCAAGGCCCAGGACTTCCTGGGTGAGATCTAGAGCTTCCTTCCCCTCCCCTCCACCGAGGTAATGTGGAAGCCCCAAACCCTGCCTCTGGGGCTTTCCAGCCACTCCAGAGCCCTGGATTTAGGAGCTGGGAGGAGTGGAAAACGGGGAGAGGAGGGAGCGAGACAGCGTGTGTGTGTGTGCACGCGTGCGTGAGTGTGTGCGCATGGGTGTCGGAATGAGTGCCCGGCAGCTGGGGAGGAGGCGTGTGCAGCCTCGCGTGGGGGCAGAGGAGTGGTAAGCGTGTGTGTGTCTGGGCGCCTGTGGGTGTGTGTGCACCACGTACTGGTGTCCACAGCCGCTGGGGACCAGGGGTGTGAACAAGGCAAAGGCCCTGTGAGGAGGGGAGAGGGGGCAGACGTGTCCCCCATCTATCTGGAAGCTGCTTGCGGAGGGGTGATGGGCACGGCCCTGAGCCAGGCCGACCTGGGTCCCATTGCTGGCGGTGCCACTCAGGTTCCCGTGTGTGAAGTGGGCTTCGTAGCAGCAGGTGCGGATTGGAGGAGACGATGCTGGTGCCCGGTCTCCACTCTGATTATGTAAGTGGTGGCTGAGGGATTCAATGGCAGGGTTTGGCCCTGGGTGCCCGGAACCTGTGAGGTGGTCGTTCTTTTCAAGGACAAGGACTGGGTTTGGGGTCTACATACCTTGCTGACGCAAGGGAAGTTCATAGAAGGTGCTGGTGATACTCCCTGCCACCCCCTTCCCTACAGCCCTGCAAAGGCTCTACTGGTGACAGGAGTGACTCGCTGTCGTTTGATTCTACTCTGCAATAATCCCTCAACCCTCCATTTTCTCGAAGTGCATCCCCACCGACTCCACGCCCTTCCTCAGGCTGTCTTTCTCTCCTGAGAGGAGGCAAGGTTACCCCTCTGTGCCCCCACAATACTAGCCATCAAACCATCTCTGTAAAGAAAATCTACTTTCCCACTGACTTGCTCTGTGAGCTTAGAAATCTCTGACTCCCGGTCACTGTCCCAGAACGCGGTTCTCTCCTTTCCCTTCAAGAACGCAGCCTCCGGATCACACAGCCTGGGCTGGAATCCTGGCTCTACCAATTATTACCTGAATGAGCTCAGACAAGTTTCTTACTCTCTCTGAACCTCAGTTTCCTCATCTACAAAATGGGGATAAGAACAAGGCCTACTTCGTCAGGCTGTCGTGAAGTTAAATGAGTTAATACGTGGACACGCTTAGAACAGCTCCAGGCATGTCTGCTTCTGCCATCATCATCATTATTATTACTACGCTGTGAAGAGAACCTCTGCCACAGCACATCATCTTTGTCCCGGAGGTGCTGTTGCCAGAAGCTCGCAGACATCACTCATGCTTAGAGAGTTCCGTGTACTTTCACATCCAGCCGTGGCATCTGACCCTTAGCAACCGAACGGATCCCCATTTTACAGATGAGGAAGCCGAGGCTCAGAGGGGCCACGTGGCTGACCAAACATTAAGTGTCTAGCAAGCAGCAAAGCCAAGCCTCAGAGTCAGGCATGCCGGCGCCACACCCAGGGCTCTCCTCTACCTTCCAGTCACTTCCAAAACAAGTTCCCACAACACCAAGTCTGTCCGGTTGAAATAATACATCAGGTTTGTTTAGAGCCAGGAATTCTCCACTTGCCCACAGTGATTCCTGCCTGGAACCTTTCCCCAGCTGAATAGAAACTCCATTAGCTCTTGCCACAGATGAACTATTACCTCTGCTCCTCCAGAGAGCAGGTGCTCAGGGCTTGTCCATTTCCAAAGGGGAGGTTTTGCTCCTCACTCAGGCTCTGAGGCTGGCGGGCCTCTTGCCAGGCTCTCTGATAGGTCGTCCCCCTCCTCTCCCGCAAACTCTACCCACCTCCACCGCCTCCATCATCCAAGCTGGCAAGGGGGTTCCCCTGGATAGGGAGGTCTGCCCTCTCTCACAGGCAGCCGCCTCGGAGAGTCCTTCCTTCCCTCAGACCACAGTCTCTCTTGCTGCAGCTGATGTCCATTCTCCGGAAACAATCTCAGCAGGCCGTCTCTTCAGTGTGTCAGCACACTCTAGCAATACCTTGGCCTGCTCCCCTCTAAGCGAGTCAGGCACTGGGAAGTCTTCCCTTTTGTCTAACTTCACTCCCTCCTGCTGCTGCTGGACATTACTTCCCAGCTCTGAGGGAAGAATAACGTCAGGCCAAGCCCCCCACGCGTGTAACCGAGTTTCAGGAAGGGACTCTGGGGGCCTCGGGGGCATCGCGGGCAGTTCAGCAGCTCCCTGCCCTCCTTCCCCACATCCCCTGACTCTTCTAGGAACACGGTGTCCAGGGAGGGGGCCTGAGAAGCCTGGACCTGGAGTCAGGGACCAGCTGGAGAGGCAGCCAGGTCACTCAGCCAGAGGAGGGCTGGGGAGAACAGATGGCACCTTCTGTCCCTCCCCATGCCTTCCACACTGCCCGATGGCAGGAAATGCCAGTTGGCTCAGAGGTCTTGGACCTCTAAGGGACAGGGCCCAGCGAGGGGTGACCTTGTTGGGCCACATGCAAATCAGGCTCTGCCCTCTGTCCCCCCCGTCCGCCTTCACCGCTTGCAGTAACAGCAGTATATCCACGAGGTGAGCGCTCAGATGCCCCAGCCGGGCCCTCTCCGGCCTCTGCGCCTTTGCACAAGCAGTTCCTTTGGCCCGGAATGCCCTTCCCTCCCTTCTAGGTCAGGGTTCCGTTAGGCACCCTGTAAGGCCCAGTGACACGTCACCTCCTCTCTGCGTCCATTTCAACTGCCCCACAACTTTCTGATTCAACTGAAATTCACTGTGCACACATCACGGACCTGGTCCTTCCTTACCTTCTCCTCATTCAATTAGAGTAAGTCACGCATATGCATATTCACGCATAGAAAAAAGCTGGAAGGGCACCAACAAAGGGCACTTACAAAACCTTAACAGCGTTTGGCTAAGGGGAGGGTAGTGGTTGGCATTCCCTTTTATCTACTTTTCTGTGTTCTCCAGGTGTCAACGTGAACACGTCATACTTCCGCAACGAGGGGAAAAAACCCAATCAATGTTATTTTAAAATAAGACTTCGCTTTTAATTTAAACAGAGCTAACTTTTCAGCGGCTTCCTGCTCCTGCCACCTTGTAGCTCTTAGTTTGCCCTCTTCTACTCCCCCCGTGCGATCACAGGCTCCCCGAGGGCAGCTGCTGCCTGTTTAACCTAACACGGCACTGGGCTCGAAGTAGGTGTGGATGCCGCGAGTCCGAAAGGAAACCACAGTCATACCACACCTGCCACCGCCAGAAGCAAGGGCAAAAGATTTCTGCACACACGCCACTGAAGATGAACCGTGATGACGCATTTACATACCCAGTTACACAGCAAATTCTTGCTCCTCCTTCATGTGACTGGCCTCTGGCTAATGGCATTCAGTTACTTATCCCTGGACAGAGTTTCTGAGTAAACTTTACTGAGGATTTCTCTCTGCCGCTGCTGCTCTGTGTAATAAACCTTTGGTCTTTGCCCATCCAAAGCTCTCTGGAGTTGGTACTGTGCCATCCTTGCACCTATTCGAGGGTTTTCCAACATCCAAAACACGCTCACGTGTTTGGATTATATAATTTGAAGATTAGCTTCTTCCGGTGTCTGCTTCCCACAAAGTTGCCTCAGGTAAATACTACCTAACAGGTGCTAGATTTGCAGGACCAGGGCTGGTGGCAAATGCGGACATTGACCTGATTTGGGTTTTGGGCTGTGAAAATGATGATTTCTAGGCGGATCCTGTGTTTCCAGAGAACGGAGGGTGGTGAGTATAGGGCTGTGTCCCCTAGACATGGAGGCTACGAGCTTGATCTGAGTCCCTGCTCTGGCCTAACATTCCCACTTGACCGTAGGAACACCTCTACCTCTCGGAGTCCCTGTGCCTCTCCTCTTTCCCCGCCTCCCTCAAGGTTCCTGGGAGCAGGGGGCATCTGACAATGGGGAGGGAGGTGCGGGGACCTATTCAGGGGTCTCACCAGCTCTGTACCAGCTGCACCGAGGGTGTGCTCAGCACCCGGTCGGGAAGCAGGTTGATTTCTTTCATGATGTTGGCCAGGCGCACGGGTAACTCCTGCCTGAGGAAGGTGAATGAGGTTTTCTCACAGGCATTGCTGGACCCTGGTGGGAGAGGGAAGGGTGAGCTCACAGAGTTACAAAGCACTGGAGCCAGAGGACATCTTGGGGGGGGGGGCGGGGTCAGGTCACTAAATCCTTTATTTCCTTGAGGGTTCAGAAGAGAAGAGATGGAGGCATGGGACAAGGAGCCTTTCCTGACCCCCCCTGCACTGACCACCACACCACCCAGCCTAACCCTTAGAGAGGCTGCATCCTCTCCCCACCCCCAGCCGAACCCTGCTTGCCTTCAACCACAGGGAAAAGGGCCATCCTGGGCCCACTGGGAGCTGCCTCCAGCCCAAGTTATCTCACTTCTCTTTCTTTCCCTCCTAGTAGATACTCACTTCGGGAGGGTTGATCCAGGTGGGCAGAAGGGCCTGGGAAATCCATCCCTACCTTGGGATGAGCTCCCCCTGGCTGAGGGGAGCTATGCTCGGACCACCGCAGCTGCAGGGTCCCGGTGTCATCTCTGGCCCAGCTGGTCTTTATGCCCATTGTAGAGCTGCCCTATGTTAATGCCCGCCCACCTGTGAGGTAGACAGGGCCTGAGAACTGGGGCCCAAATACTTTGATCCTTGGTCTGGCTTGAAAATGAAGAGGGAGTAGAGGACTGAATGAGGCCATGGCCTAGAGTCAGGAAACCTGGGTTCTAAGTCCAGGTTCTGCTTTTAACTGTCATCCAGTGCATGTCACCATCCTTCTGAAGGTCTGTTTCCCTCACTGAACTCCAAGTGGGGGACCAAACTCTACTGTGAGCCCCTCCCTGCTGTGACAGTTCTGTTAACGGGGGTCCAGTCTGGACTGGACAGATGCTGGGGGCTGGGAGTGGGCTCAGGAGGCTTTCCTACATGGGGGGAGCTCAAACAGGGAGGGGGGTAGGCGGACAAGTCTTGGGGAACAGATGCCCTGTATCATGGCTGCCACCTCCCCGCCCCGTCCCACCAGTGACACAGCTGTAACCTAAGCCAGGCTCTGTCTCCTCAACTCTTGAGAGACCTGGGCAACCCCTCCTAATCTCCAGCTGGCACCATGGAAATTCCGTGTGAACAGACAGGGTCCACACAATGCCTGTTTCAGTCCCCACAATGGCACCGCCTTGCCACCCCCAGAACACTGATGGTAGAGGACCCTGGTCCAGGAACCCAGGGGGGCAGCCAAGGATGGGTAAGTACAAGCTACCTGACTCCATCTCATGGTTCCCCGGACCCCTGCCCAGCTGGGGTAAGGCGACCAGGCCACAGCAGATTTGATCTGCAAATGTCCTTGCCCTCTAGGACAGCTGGGAGCCAGCTCCTTCAGCGGGTGGAGGTGTACCGGCCAGGGCCTCACTCCTGTTGACTCACCTGAAAGAGCCCCCTCCCCCAAACGACCCCTCCGCGCCCACCCCTGCGCAGATCTCCTTCCAGATGGCTGCACCTCCCAGTGCTGCCTTGTTACCCCCACCAGCATCCCCCCCATTTCCTCTCTGACCTTCACTTTTAGAGTCGCCAGGACAACCCCCAGTAACCCTTTAGTGCCTGGTTACACCCTCCTGCTCCAACATCACCGCCTCACTGACCCTTCCTCTCCAAGACCCCTCACAAAGCCCAGGAAGACATCTTGGACCCTTCCTTCTCAGTGTCCCCCCCTTCCTGCTAACAGTTCAGTCTCTTCAGTAACGGTGCCCTTAACCCTTTCAAGCCCAGCGGCCGGCCCCTTCCTCCCCGTTAACCGTTTCCTGTCTGGATCCCTGCAAGCAAACCTTCCCTGTCACTCGGCCTCCCTTACCCTCCTCGTTAATCCTTCATGGCCAGGACTCCTTCACTCCACCTCCACCCCCCCCGCGGGCCCTCGCTGCCAGCCGCCTCCCGCCCACTTGTACCGAAGTCCAGAAACTGCTTCATGGAGAGCGGGGACGGGGAGAACTTGCTGAAGTGCTCGATGTACTTGGGCGCCCCTGCCAGGGACGCATTCTTCAGCAGCGCGCGGACCCAGCGCATGGCGGCGGCGGCCTCGCCTCGGGCTCGGGCTCCGGTCCCCGCGCAAGTAGCGTTGGCGCTCCGTTCGGCCCAGGTGGGCCCAGCGCCGCAACAGCCGCCTACACCCCACCCTGGCCCTGGCGGGGCTCCGAATCCCGGCCAATCGGCTCGTCGCGGCGCCCCGACGTTGCCAATGGCGGCTCACAAACAACTCCGGGAGAGCCAGTAGCCTCTCGCCCCGGCACGTGGCTGCCCCTGGGCCCACCCCCTTAACACGTTGTTTACCCGGAGCGGCCTGGTGTTTTCAAGAGGCCTCGCCGAGAGCCCGCCTCCCGGGCGTCACCACGCGCTTTCCTCCTCTGCGCCTAGCCCGGGTTAACCCCTCCCTCCCCAGAGGCCCGTTATTCCCGTTCCTCTTACACTCCTTCCTTTCCCCGCTCCCTCCCTGAATCTCCTTCACTTGCCTTCCCTGAGATTGTCCGGGTAGCTTTCAACGCATTCCTTTCCTCCCAAAGGGGTCTGATTCACCTGTCCTGAATTCCACACACCTGCTTTCCCTCAGGGGGTCTGGTGGGTTTCCAGTCCTGATGAGTGACTCAGACTGTGAATGTTTGCTAACTTCGGGTTCGGGATGCAAGCCCACGCTAATCCCTCATATAGATGTGCAACCCACCCACTTCCACAAATATCCAAGCGCTCAGGAAAAGGCGGCATTTTGCTTTTCCAGTTAAAAAACACCCAACCCCCTAACTAACGCCTAGCGGCGGCTACAATAAACTTTTCAAAACACTTTTATTTTATTACTGCCTACTCAGTTGACCCGAGAAAGCAACCTTTTCTGCACTGGGCTTCCTTAGAGAAAGGTCCTTTAAGGTGATTTCTGCTGGAGGCCGAGAGCACACCCTTGCCCAGCAGCCCGGCTCTCTCGTGGGAACATAGCGCGCCCTCTTGTGGTCGAACGCCGTAAGTCCTGTTCCCTCCACCCCTCCCGCTTTCCCCTTTGAGGTGTTTTTCACCCTTTAGTCCTTGTCTGGCACTCACCAAGTGCCTAATAGGTGCTAGGCTTATATGCTGGGAACGGGAAACATAGACAGGATTGGGACATGGTCTTTTCCCTTGATTATTTCAGTTCTCAGTTTGAGAGAGAGCTGCATAAGTAAATAATAGTTATAACAGAATGCAATTACAGCCAATGCAGAGCTATGTGCAAGGCTTCACAATGGAAGGGACTCTCTTAGCTGAATGAATAATAACCTATGTGCCAGGCACTGTTTGCATGCATCATCTCATTTAATTCTCCAGACAGCTCTACTGTGCTACTATTATCCCCATTTTATAGATGAGGAAAGACGTTCAGGGATCATTTTCAACTGCAAATCTTAAGGTGTTACTTCTCTCGCTCACAGCCTTTTGATGGCCCTCCACTTCTTACTGGAGCCTTTCTAGCTCTCACATGATCTGATTTGGCTTAACTCTCCAGTCTCATCTCTCCACATTCCCTGCTCAACTCCTAGCCATACTTAACTCTCCAGCCTCATCTCTCCACATTCCCTGCTCAACTCCTAGCCATACTTATCTACCGCCTTGAACCAGCCTCCAATCTTCCCGCTGTTGCTAATACTGTCTCTTACCCATGGATCATTCTTTCTTCTCACTTTCACCTACCCATTCTTCAGGCCCCTGACCCCCCAGGCTGGGTTATGGGCTCCCTCCAAAAGTTCCTTAGGCCTCCTGATCTAGCACTGTTTTAGCTCTTATCACACCAAGTGGTAACCATCTGCCGACTCATTTGTCTCCCCGACTAGACTTTAAGCTCCACGAGGGCAGGGCTGTATTGGTCTTATTCACCACTCTGTCTCCAGCACCAGGCACAGCACCCAGCATATTGAACGGAAAAGAAGGAGAAAAAAGAAGTTGGGGTCACTGGGAAGACAGGCCTCAGAGGAATCAGGAAGGACCACTGAACATCCCTCAGGCTAGCAATTAGGTCATTGACAACGTTGGTAAGTGCAGTCTTCAAGTTGCCCAGGAGAGTGTATGAAATACAATATGTAAAAAGCCAAGCCCTATGCCTGGCACACAGTAAATAATTAATAAATAGCAGCTATTACTATTATTATCAAAATTAAAGTAACAGGGAAAAGGCCATGACCTCTGAGGTTACATGTAAGCGACAGAAAGAGATTTCCCATGATCGTCCCCTTAGAGCTGGACTTCCGTAATGGGGCTCTGAGCTTGGATTGAATTCCTCCTGCAGAGATGGCTGAAGGGTGGTAATGGGAGTGGTGTGGTGTGGTGTATCAGTCAAGCTAGGTTAGGTGATGGGAGGTAACAAAAACCCCCCAAATTCCCAAATTTCCCACTAAATGTACAACGTGGGTTGGTGGGGGGCTGTCAAGGACTGACAAAGCTTTATCTCAACACAGGCTTCCACAGCAGCAGAGTTAGGAGAAGCAGAACTGGGAGAGTCTCCCCCAGCAATTAACTGTCTCAGCCCAGAACTGATCCCCTTCCCTCTGGCTGACAACTCGTCGGCCGGAATGGCCTCACGTGGCCTCATCCAACCAGGAGGGCCCAGGAAATGCAATCCAGCCCTGTGACCAGAGAAGAGAATTACCTTATGGATTCTTTTAGTGATATAAAAGCCAAGACCCTCTTCTGAAACTGTTCGGAGGTGCTGCAGCTCCAAGGAGCTCAAGAAGCTTGGCATTAGAAAGGGTCCTTTTCTATAAAGTGGACATTGCTGCATCTCTGCCAGTATGTTTCTTTCATGAAAGGGTAGCTGCACCGGTCCTGAAAAATGACTACTTATTCTCACAACTGTGTGTGTGAGACAGACGGTGTGTTCTTATCCAAACAGGTGCTCACGGGAGGTGGGGGGCTGGGCCTGTGAAGCTGGCCAGAGGGATGTGGAGATCCCACTTCTTTCTTCAACAGGAAGTGGTTGCAAAGGACTGGACCGAACCGCACGGAACTCTGCTCAACCTGAGCTGGGCTTTGGCAGCCCACACGTGTGTTATTCCTGGCCCAGTGAATAACCCAGATTCTGGAAAACAAACTGAGGTCTCCGGTTACTGGTTCTGAGAGCTCTGGGTAGGGGCTGGGGTTTTCCTGGAGGAATTGGACATTTCACTGTCAATCAGTGACAAATCCCAGCACAGAAAGTGAGGGGGAGGGCTCTGGTAGAGGGTGGGGAGGGCAGACAGCTGGCACAGGAAGGCAGACACGTCAGAAGGAGCCCGAGACAGCGGCTGGGTCTGAGGGCTCTGAGTAGCTGAATTGAAGAGCTGCCCCTAGGCTTCTCTGGGTGGTAATTTCCGGCCTTCTTTCTTGCCAGAGGTCACCGCCTTAGGGACAATTAACAGAAGGACTTGTGCCATGATTTAGGACAACCTTAGCGCAGCGGAGAGCTGTGGACTGTGGCTGTGGACTCAGGACAGCAGCACGTCTGGAGGAGCTGCCGCAGACTAGGTACTCCTGCCCAGAGGCTAGGACGTGGATACTATGACCTTTCAGTTTTTCCGGGCTTGGGTCACTGGTCCACCTTTTGCTCGACTCATCATGGGGCCTAGGGCTGGTTGTGGGAGAACTGAGGCAGTAAAGCAGGTTCTTGTCTGAATTTAGCCACCAGACGAGGGCTCTCGGCTCTCCACCTGTGCACCCAGCCTCACTCCACCATTCCCCGGGACTACCTGCTTCTACAGCACAGTAGCTTCCTGCTTCTTCCAGACCCTGCACTCCACCGCCTCTTCCCCAGGCCTGGCGCACTCACCACCATGAAGCCATTTTGGGTTCCATCCAGTCTACTCAGGTCTTTTCGTTCATCTCGTGTTCTGGATCTCAGTTATGTGACCATGACCATCCCTTGGACTGGGACACCCCTGAGAACAGGAGCAGGTATCTCCGCCATAGAGCTTCACCCTCCCAACCTCTATGAGCCCTGCACCTGGCTTTGTCCACCTGGGGGTCAGCTAGGTAGCATGATCCGTCAGACCGAATGGCGTTGGTGAGGCGTGGGGGTGGATGGAGGCAGCTGCAGTGTGTACAAACTGGGAGCTCTTTACTGGCTGCCGTGAGAAGCCTATATACAAAGAAGGCACGAGGAGGGGGAGGGAGCTCCCCTGCTACAGTACCATGGAAGTGGGCAGGGGTTGGGGAGGGGGCCTGCCAATAGGCAGGGGTCAGGAGAGGTTTTCTGGAACCAGCCTCAACTTCTAGAATGGGCCACAGGGGAGAAGGCAGAGCTAACCTGGCTCTGAAAGCCAAGGACAGCCAAGGACTTCACTTCTAGGTCTCCAGCCTATGGTCGGGGGTGGGGCGGGGGGGGTCTGGCTTATGTGGCGTCACGGGGCTCCCTCCCTGTTCTACATTCAAGTGTCGCTCCCTCTGTGACCTTGTGGGGGTCCCTCCAGGCCAGGATGGTAATGTAGCTGAAAAGTGGTATCTGCTCTGTATCCTTCCAACATCTCCTTGGCCCAGGACCAGTCCCCTCTTCTGTTGAGGATTCCATTGTGCTCCCAGGGCAGTCCCAGCACAGTGTGTCCCGGCTGCCTGGCACTGTGTCCATCTTTGTTTCTTAGGGCTGAATTTCCTGCTAGTGCATGGAATGGTCATGGCGGAGGACAGAGGTTTCGCAACGATTCCTGAAAGAAAGCCATCCTGGGGACCTTCCTTCTAGTTCCTTCTGCTCTTGGGTCTGAGCGTGCCAGGTCCTGTGAACACCCCCTTGGACAACCTGAGGCAGGCTCCGACTCTCTGGCATGGGTATTGGGAGCTGCACCGGGGGCCTGTCAGTAGTTTTCATCTTGAGGACAGAGTCAGTCCAGTGACTGTGGCTCACGATGGGTCCAGTGTGACAGAGGAGGTGTCACCACATTGGAGGCCTCTTCCTCCTGGCTCTGGTGGAGGCCCTTTGGCTTGGTTATGGCACAGGCAGAGGCTGGGACACGCATGTCCATGCACCATCTGGGGTGCACAAGCACAGTCCACAAGCAGTAGGACCCATATGTGCTCATATGTGTCCAGGGCACAGGGCTGCAGTGCTCAGCAATGCAAGTTCCATGGCCCCGGCCCTCCTTCGGGGAGAAGGCCATGGCTGGAGGGCACGTGCATACACTTGAAGAGGTGTGTGTGCCCGAGCCTGCTGGTGCCAGCCAAAGGCAGTAGCCCCTGTGGACCGTCAGGGCATAACTTATGATAAATAGAAGAAGGGGACACTAGGGGAGCAGGGGTGGGATCAGGGAGGATGTCAGTAGTATCGGTCGCGAGTCTGCCAGCTGGTCACCCAGTGCTTCTTGGTGGGCAGGGTGCTCCCTGGAGGTGGGTAGCGCTCCTCCTCCCGGATCCGCACCCCGTGGTACTTGGGCATGATCCGGTAATAGCGGGTCCGCTTAAAGAAGTCACACTGGAGAAGGGGAGAAGAGAAAGGCCCTTAGCATCCAGCTTTTGCGCCAGTGGGAAGATGTGCCCAGCCCCTTCCTTCCCCACCCGGAGGTCCTCAAAGCCAGGACCCCTACCCAAACACAATGCCATCTCCCTGCGCTGAGACGGGGAGGACAAGGTTCCCCATCCCAGGCCCCAGAGGAAGGAGGAGTTGAGGAAGGCAGAGAGGAGAGGGAGAGGCAGATGGAGACAGAGGGGCAGTCGCTGAGACTGCTGACGGAATGGCTGGGAGAGGTGGTGATCTACCCTGACCACAGTGTCGGGAGAGGTCAGTTTGTCACCCCAGGGGACTCCCAAGAGGAAGAGGGCTGGTTCCCAGAAGAAGGACTCTACTAGTGCCCTCCTTCTCTAGAGGTGGGGATGGGGGTGTGGAATCGCTCTGAAGTTTGTCTTGTGGCCTACAAAGATGGGGCCTGCCTTGGCCTTGACCCTTTTCCGATCCCCAGAAAGCAGAGGGGGCACAGGAGGGTTTTATGGTTCCCTCTGGGGGGTCCCAAGTCCTTGAGGGGCTCAGTGGGGAGGCTGGTGAGAGCAGACACCCCGAGCTCTCCCAGGGTGTGGAGGAGGAGGCCGACAGAGTGGCCTGTTCTTTGTGGTGGTGCTGGGGACACAGTGACGTGCAGAGAGGGCCCATAAAGGAAGAGGAGCAGACAGAACAGAGTCAGAGGTGCCAGCCAGCTGGGGGCTTGGGGGAAGGGGCCCGGAGGCCGTGTTACCCAGTGGACCAGGGGTGGGGGGCTGCCCCCCTCAGTAGTCGTCCGTCAGCCTCTCTGTCTCTGATGGCTGGCTCTTCATCTCCGCCTTCTGCCTCTTAGCTTCATACAGGGCCCGAGTGCGGGCTCGCTTGAAGAAGCCGCACTGCGGAGGGGAGGAGGTGGGGAGGGGCCATCAGGGGGGGTTGGGGGGTCCTTGCCAGCAGCACTCATGAACGGGGGCCCGGGTGCCTGGGTCCCAGCCCCAGCTTGGTGATGTAGCAGGAGCCAGAGCTCCTGGTTCCCCTTTCTGGCTTGCAGGTCCCCCCATTAACCCAGGCAGGAGCATCCTGGGTGAGATGAGGATGGGGCAGGGGGTGCGACTGGGAGCTGCGAAGAGGTAGGGGGGACTTGGGGGACGGGGGGTGAGATGGAAGTGAGGACTGCGATGAAGGGAGAGTTGGTGAGGGTCTGCTGGCAGGAGGTCCCAGAGTGGGCGTCCCAGTGGCGGGCTGGGTGTCCTAACCTTCCACAGCAAGAGGATAACCAGCCCCAGCAGCAGCAGCCCGGCACTCACAGCCACAAGCACCAGCCACAGCTCGATCTCAGCTGGCAGCTCCTCCACCAGCTCAGAGTCAATGTCCACGGAGAACTGCAGGGGGTGAGAAGGGGCTCAGCCTTGTATCCATGCCCTTAGGCCCAGAGCTCATCCCTCCTATTCCAGCTGGACCCAGGACCCTGCTTTTTTTTTTTTTTTTTTTTTTTTTTTTCAGTTGCACATATTTATTTATTTATTTAAAAATTTTTATTTATGTATTTATTTTAAACATCTTTATTGGACTATAATTGCTTTACAATGGTGTGTTAGTTTCTGCTTTATAACAAAGTGAATCAGGTATACATATACATATGTCCCCATATCTCTTCCCTCTTGCGTCTCCCTCCCTCCCACCCTCCCTATCCCACCCCACTAGGTGGTCACAAAGCACGGAGCTGATCTCCCTGTGCTATGCGGCTGCTCCCCACTAGCTATCTGTTTTACATTTGGTAGTGTACATATGTCCATGCCACTCTCTCACTTTGTCACAGCTTATCCTTCCCCCTCCCAGCGTCCTCTAGTACATCTGCGCAGGTCCCTGCTTTTTGATCTACTGCCAGTAGGGGGCACTCAGGGACTGGAAAAGCCCCTGCCCGTACACTGACAGCCGCAGATTCCTCCATCCTCCCCTTTCTCCACAGGAGCAGCCTCAGATCTGGGAGGCAGCCTGTAGTCTGGGTTTGTGACCCACACATCTGGGCTTGGGTACCAGCTCCATCCTTCACAAGCTGTGGAACCTTGGACAAGTAATTTCACCTCTCTGAATCTCCAGTTCATGCTCTCTGAGGGGATCATAATGCCTACCTCATAATCCAGTAGAGAACCAAAAGTAAAACCAAAAGCATGGGTTCTGGAGCCTGGGTTCAAGCCCTAGCTGTGTTATTCACCAGTTGTGTGACCTTGGGCAAGTCACTTAACCTCTCTGTTGTTCATCTATAAAATGGGGATTATGCTAATAATACCTACATCATCATAGGTTGCTGGAGAGGATTAAATGTGTTTAATATGAGTAAACTGCTTTGAGCAATAGCTGGTACACAGCAACACTCCATAAATATTTACAAAAAAAACAAAGAGTGCATAGCACACAGTACAATTTTTTCTTCCCCTACAATGAAGATATATATATATTATATATATATAATTATATATGTTTTATAATATGAAGTTATTTCATATATTTTAAATATACATTTATATATAGAAAAATATTTTTTCTGATGCTACATTATTATTTCTTAAAAAGTTATTTTGGGGTCTTCCCTGGTGGCGCAGTGGTTGAGAGTCCGCCTGCCAATACAGGGGACACGGGTTCGTGTCCCGGTCTGGGAAGATCCCACATGCCGCGGAGCGGCTGGGCCCGTGAGCCATGGCTGCTAAGCCTGCGCGTCTGGAGCCCGTGCTCCACAACGGGAGAGGCCACAACAGTGAGAGGCCCGCGTACCGCAAAAAAAACCAAAAACAAACAAACAAACAACAACAAAAAGTTATTTTGATTATTTTTTTTTAAAGATGACATGAAGAAAATTAAAGGTTCCCAGTAATTTTACTCCATAGAAAAAGCTATCTTCAACATATTGTTGAATCTCTTTCCATATATATATGTATAATTTTTTTAAATTTTTTTGGCCGTGCTGTGCAACATTTGGGATCTTAGTTCCCTGACCAGGGATTGAACCTGCGCCCCCTGCATTGGAAGGGTGGAGTCTTAACCACTGGACCGCCAGGGAAGTCCTCTTTCCATATTTCTAAATGTATGTGTTAAACATATATATTTTTTCTTCCACATAAATGGGATCTGTGTGTACTCTATGCACTCTTCTGCGAACTTTTTCATTATCTTTCGATGTCAATTAATAAAGATCAACCTAGTCTCTTCTGATGACTGCATAGTCATTGTAGGAAATGTACCATAATTAATTGAACCAATCTCCTACTGAAAGACATTTAGATTGTTTCCAATCTTATGCCATTATAAACAATGCTTTAAAAATATCCCCATATATTTATGTTTGCAAACGTGTCCTATTAGCTCCTTAAGATATATTACCGGGGCTTCCCTGGTGGCGCAGTGGTTGGGAGTCCGCCTGCCAGTGCAGGGGACACGGGTTCGAGCCCTGGCCCGGGAGGATCCCACATGCCGCGGAGCAGCTAAGCCCGTGCGCCGCAACTACTGAGCCCGCATGCCTGGAGCCCATGCTCCACAACGAGAGAAGCCACCGCAATGAGGAGTCTTTGCTCGCCACAACTAGAGAAAAGCCCACGTGCAGCAACGAAGATCCAACGCAGCCCAAAATAAAAATAAATAACTTAAAAAAAAAAAAAAAAAAAAAATCCATCAATTTATATTCCAATCAACAGCATTTCCTTCTACCTCATCAGCACCGGACAGCATTATTCTTTTAAATATTTTCTAATATGATAGGAAAAAAATCTTATTGCTATGATTTTTGTTTCTTTACTATTGAATTTAACATTGGTATTTCACTCTATGTACACTGCCTGTTTATCTCTATGCCACCCTTTATCTTTACATATAAAAAATATGTCGGGGGGCTTCCCTGGTGGCGCAGTGGTTGAGAGTCCGCCTGCCGATGCAGGGGACACGGGTTCGTGCCCCGGTCCGGGAAGATCCCACGTGCCGCGGAGCGGCTGGGCCCGTGAGCCATGGCCGCTGAGCCTGTGCTCCGCAACGGGAGGGGCCACGACAGTGAGAGGCCCACGTACCGGAAAAATAAATAAATAAATAAAATATGTCGGGCTTCCCTGGTGGCGCAGTGGTTGGGAGTCC
Organism: Phocoena sinus; assembly: GCF_008692025.1. Classification (NCBI taxonomy): domain Eukaryota; kingdom Metazoa; phylum Chordata; class Mammalia; order Artiodactyla; family Phocoenidae; genus Phocoena; species Phocoena sinus. The sequence goes on from NC_045782.1 coordinate 34,572,189, forward strand.
GCCTGCCGATGCAGGGGACACGGGTTCGTGCCCCGGTCCGGGAACATCCCACGTGCCGCGGAGCGGCTGGGCCCGTGAGCCATGGCCGCTGAGCCTGCGCGTCCGGAGCCCGTGCTCCGCAACGGGAGAGGCCACAACAGTGAGAGGCCCGCGTACCGCAAAAAAAAAAAAAAATATATATATATGTATGTCTATCAATACTTTGTCATGTATGCTATAAACTTTTTAAAAAAGCAATGTATCATTTGCCTTTTTAGTTTCCTTACCATCTCTTTTGCTGTACACAGATTTAAAATTTCATACAGTCTCTTATAACTGATTCATTTTGCTGTACACCTGAAACTAATACAACATTGTAAATCAACTATACTCCAATAAAAATTTAAAAAATAACATAAAATAAAATTTCATATAGTCTAATTTGTCAAATATTTCCTTTGTGACTTCTGGGTTTAATAAAATAACTCCCTTTGTCTATAATTAAAGATTATTAAATTATTTCCTGAATTTTCTTCTGGTATAATAGATTTTATTTCCGATATTTAAATATTTAATCTAACTCAAATGTGTTTTTGTTTACGGTGTGAGGCAGGGGTTTGCCTTTACTTTCCAAATGTGTTCTCCCAATACTACTTGTTTACCTTTTTCGCCTGATTAAAAATGCCATCTGTATAATAAAGTAAATTTCTATCCTGTTCCATTGATCTTTCTGGCCCTTCCTATACTACCTTAATTTATTTTAGGAAATGTACCATAATGTATTTAACCAAAACGTCATTCACCTCCTATACCTACCCCCTTCATATCTCCACTTATATCCCTTTCATAACAAATTATTAGCCATTTTGTCATATTTATTCTTCCATATGTAACTCAGAATCAAGTTTGGGAACTTTCTTTTCAAGTTTCCACGGAGATGGAACATCTTCACAGAGATGTCGTGCAGATCAAATGAGCTCACGCAGAGGTTCTCAACCCTGGCTGCACAGTAGAATCACTGCGGGGTACTTTTTAACATACCAACACTGGGGTCCCACCTCCACAGACTCAGATTTCATTGATCAGGGGTGTAGTCCAGACACCAGAAGTCCTCCAGAGGATTCCAATGTGCTGCCGAGATTGAGACCACATAGCTAAAGCGTGTGGACATGCTCTGAAAAGATGCCCTGTTCTCCCATGCCCTGGCCAGGCACTGCTGTCTCCTAGCACAATCACTCACCCGCACCGTCTTGTTCTCCATGTTGATGGTGGGGACGCTGGTTCGGAGGAACAGGGTGGCCCAGCTGGCTACCCTGACTCGGTCAAAGTCTTTGTAATCCTGGAGGGGGGGAAGGATGGGTCAAAAGAAGCAGCTGAAGCCCTTCTGAGCCTCTCTCCTGACCCTCCCTCAGGGTCAACAACAACCCCCAGGACACCATCCCCCGCATCCTTAAGCAGCACCCAAAAGGACCTGACACCAGGCCTCTCCTCCACACACGAACACACGTCATTCATTCATCTGTGCGTCAGGTCCTGTGCTGGATGCTGGGGACAGCAGAGACAATGAAGGTCACAGTCTAGGTCCGGCCTGTGGGCTAAATCTGGCCCATGACCTGCTTTTGTAAATAAAGTATTTCTGGCACATAGACACGCCCGCTCATCTGTTATTGTCTGTGACAGCTTTGTGCTACTGGGCAGAATCGAGTAGCCGCAACAGAAAGCACGTGGCCCACAGAGCTGCAAAGACGTTTCATCTAGTCATTTACAGAACAAGTTTGGTCTAGGTGGCACAAGACGGCTGGCACCGCAACCCAGAGCAGAGCACGGTGAGCGGCATGTGTGGTTTCTGAGAAAGTTCTGTGCGTGTCCAGAGGGGAGAGGTCATTTTCAGCTGGAAAAGTCAGAGAAGACCTCGCTGGTGGTCTCTTGGGGGAGACTGTGAAGCGTGAACAGAAGTTTGCATGCAGAGATAAGAGAGGCGAGCCGGCGTCCGGGGGAAGGAACAGCACGGACTGAAGCGGGGAGGTGGGAAGGCAATGGACACGTGACAGAATAATGAACATGTGAGAGAAGGTCATCTTGGCCAGAGACAAACTTATGTCATATCCCCCACACAGATGCCCGGACTAACACTGACACAGTAACAGGTGCACAACCCAGCATGTATCGATCTCCATGCAGTCCCTGACACACACTTGGGCACACACATGCACTCCAGCCTCATCCTCTTCCTGTTGCTCTCCCTGCCCGGATGGGTGGCAGTGGAGACCTCCAGACCCCAGCACTGACCTCGATGAAGGTGCTGTTCCACACTCGTGCCTGCACTGTCACGTTGGTGATGACGGGGGCATCAGGAATCCGGCACTCCAGCCACACACAGCGGGTGTGGTCACCGCCACAGCTCTGAGGCGGGCAGGGCACACAGAACACGAGCCAGTCTGGGTCTCTAGATTCTTCAGACTTCGCCCCTGGCTCCGTCCCACCCATGGCTGACCTGCCCTAACCCTTTCAGTCACGCACACTGCACTTGCGTGTTTAAGGCACGTTCTTTGGGCCAGGCATACATAGACGCCAGCGACAGGGGGAACGGGAAATCTGATCCTTGTTCGTGTAAATGGGGCCCAATCCCAAACGCCACCTTTCCAATGCCTTCCCACGCTGAGCCTTTGTTCCTGCCGGCTCCCTCTACTTGGAAGGCCACTTCTCCCTCTCCACCCAGCTAGACCTCAACTTGCTGCCCAGGCCTGCTCCCCTCTCCCTTCTGACAGAGGGCGCCCCGCACCCTGTCTTCATCTTGCCTCTCCCCATTCCCAGCCCTAATGATCAAAGCTTTGAGCAGCTATGTCACCCTCAACAGGTTGGGGCTCCTGGGAACAGAATCAGTATTTCTCCCTTCAGTCCACTGTACTGGCTGCTCCCCAACACAAGGCAAGGGCAGCGGGGTCCCTCTGAGGGCAGGAGATGAGTCCCTCCCCCTGACTGGAGGCTCCTGAAGGCAGGGGCCACATCACCTCATCAGACTGGGTTCTCCTGGGGCGTAGCACCTATCTCCCTTGCTTCGTGTGCACCCTATGATGGGTGGGCGCAATCCCCTCCAACCTTGCCCCGGTCACTCACCAGCTGGATCTCAGACTTGGCTTTCTTGGCAGCAGCCAGAGTGACCGGCAGGGGGCCCTGGCCTCCCCCGGGGTCCAGTTGTCGCCGCCTGCGTTGTGGAGATGGCGGCCTGTCCCCAGGAACCTGAAGGGGGAAGAGGTGATTTGTTGGAGGGAGGATCAAAGGTGAGGAGAGGAGGAAAGGGCAGGTGGAGGGGCAGGCCCCAGAGGTGTAGGAGGGGAGGGAGAGGAAGACGCTGGCCTTTCTGCCCTGCAGCTTGCAAAGGAAATGAGATGCAAGTGAACGCTTCCCCTGGTGTCCTTACAGAGAGAGTGAGGTTGAGAGGGTTGACAAGGTCTCCAGGTGGCCGGCAGTGCCAGGACCCACTGCCGTGGACCGTGATCTCCGTGGGGTATAGCAGCCACTTGCCATTGCTGACTTCATAGGGCCACTCCAGCCCCAGGATCAGGGTACCAAGGGCTGCCAGCCCTTCCCCCACTGGGCCCACCTGCGGGTACAAGGGGTGTCATGGCTACTGTCTCCTGGAAAACCACCTCCATCTCACCAACCCCCACCCTCACACCCTCAGACCCTGGACCCAGAGGTCCCCTTACCTGGAACTCATACTTGAGAGGGCTTCCCACATCCTCCACAGTTTTCATGCCAGACTCACCCATCACTGTCCCCCCAAAGAAGCTTTGTAGCCGGTGACTCACCCTAGGGGTAAGAAAGATGCTGGAGTCACAGGGGATGGGAGGGGCCCTTGCGGGGGCGGGGGCACCAAGGTTAACTACAACTCCTCTGATATCAGGCAGACCTGAGATAAACCCCAGCTCTAGCATTTACTAGCTGTATGGCCTCAAACAAGTTGTTTATCCTCTCTGAGCCTCAGTTTCTTCATCTGTAAAGTGGGGTTAATCTGTTAAGCAGGGTCACTATATAATGGGGCTGTTGTGAGAAGACAATGAGATGATGTATATAAAATTCTTAGCATTGTATATACATGCCACATCTTCTTTATCCATTCATCTGTTGATGGACACTTAGGTTGCTTCCCCTAGAGTCTGTCATACAGAGGGAAGTAAGTCAGAAAGACAAAAACAAATACCGTATGCTAACACATATATATGGAATTTAAAATTTTTAAAAAAATGGTCATGAAGAACCTAGGGGCAAGACTGGAATAAAGACACAGACCTACTAGAGAATGGACCTGAGGACACGGGGAGGGGGAAGGGTAAGCTGTGACAAAGTGAGAGAGTAGCATGGACATATATACACTACCAAATGTAAAATAGATAGCTAGTGGGAAGCAGCTGCATAGCACAGGGAGATCAGCTCGGTGCTTTGTGACCACCTAGAGGGGTGGGATAGGGAGGGAGGGAGGGAGGGAGACGCAAGAAGGAAGAGGTATGGGTACATATGTATATGTATAACTGATTCACTTTGTTATAAAGCAGAAACTAACACACCATTGTAAAGCAATTATACTCCAATAAAGATGTGGGGTTTTTTTTTCGTGTGTGTGTGTGTGGTACGCGGGCCTCTCACTGTTGTGGCCTCTCCCGTTGCGGAGCACAGGCTCCGGACGCGCAGGCTCAGTGGCCACGGCTCACGGGCCCAGCCGCTCCACGGCATGTGGGATCCTCCCGGACCGGGGCACGAACCCGTGTCCCCTGCATCGGCAGGCGGACTCTCAACCACTGCGCCACCAGGGAAGCCCTCCAATAAAGATGTTTTAAAAATATATATACCCTTAGCACAACAAGCTCTCATGAAATGGCAGGGCCACACCAACACCTTAGCCCCAGAGTTTCTGATTCCTCCACTGCTACCTGCTTTGCAAGGAGAATAATAGTAACAATAGTGATGTTGTTATGTCTTGGCCTAAGGATACCAAGCCAGGAGAGGTGTCTCAGAGGAGCTTGAGAGACACCTTAGGCAGGGGAGACCCTAGCTCAGGCCCAGCAGGCTGGGGTTGCGGGGAGTGGTACCCACATGCTGAGCGAGGCCTGGAGTGTGTAGTCCACCAGCAGAGTCAGGGTTATGGGCCACAGGTCATCCTGGTGACTTGACCTGGGGAAAGAATGGGGAGGGCAGGGGAGGAATGTGTCAGCTGAGGCTGGGGTGGGGGGGCCCAGGACATCTCAAGCCCGACATAGCCTGGCTTCTCGAGGTCACTCACGTGGAGAGCTGCAGCTGTGCCTGGAGTTCCCTTGTGTGCAGGGTCACCCCAATGACCTCGAAGGCAATGAGCAGCTCCATCTGCCATGAGGGTGAGGGAGGCAGAGAGGGGCGTTTGGGGCCAGGCAGGGGTGAGGCCATGGGGAAGCGAGAGGCTGAATGCCACGCTAAGGAGTTGGTTCTCTGGCCTCCTCCTCCCATTCGGGGTGCGGTCTCCCACTGCCACCTGTCTCCATTTTTCCACCTTCCTAGCCCCTTCTCTTTCCCTTTTCCCATTCTCTTCTGTTAGTAATATCTCTGCTACTTTTGAGCCACATGACCTTGAGCAATCACTGAAACTATATAAGTCCATGTTTCCTTTCTGTAAATCAGCATCTACCTCCTCAGAAGGTTGTGAGAATTATATCATATAAAAGAAGCACAGCCTTGGGGTCAGGGCCTGGCACATAGTAGGTGCTCAGCAAAATCGGTTTCCTCACCTCCACCTGCTCTAGCTTTGTGCATAGCTCCCTAGTGGCCCCATTTTTCTGTCTCTGGGTCTCTCCCCACCCCCTACTGTATCCCCCCCGCTCCTCCACTCTGGCTCTTTGCTTCAAGGAGGCCTGGGAAGCAGGCAGGCAGAGTGAAGATAAGGAACTCATCAGAGGAGTAGCCTGGGACCCACGGGGTTGGGAGGGTGTGGTCGGCGCTCACCCTCTGGTTCCGTTTGAAGGGGTTCCCCAGCTCGCAAACGATGGTCATGGTCTCGTTGGCTTGGCAAGCTCCAGGCTGAAGAAAGAAGACAAATTACGTCTGGGTGGTCAGACTAGGGCTTGTCCCGCCCCTCTCCTGTGGTACAGGGCCTGAAGCCCTAGAGGCCTGAGAACCCATGTGTTCCCCTAGCAGCAGAGACGCTGCAGGCACCTGAGGAAGCCCAGCCTAGAGGAGTTGGGGGGGGGGGCGGGGAACACATGGCAAATGACAACACATGTACATGACATGTATGAAGGATGCCTATACGTGGTGGAGCCGTGATTGGGCTCCGAGGGGGCGGAAGGCACTCACGGGGCGCACTGAGGACAGCAGCAGGGCGGGAGGCACCGCCAGGGTGAGCAGCGCCTCGTGGGCGTCTTCCCCAGCCCGCTCCCGGCTTGGGGTGTTGGTCAAGTTGAGGCTCAGCAGCAGTTTTCGGAAGTCTCTACTGTACGGGAGCCTGAGAGGGGAGGAGCCCCGGGCTGAGCCCAAAGCCCCGCCCCCGGGCCCGCCCCAGACGTGTTAGGCCCCGCCCCCCAGAAGAAAGCCCCTTTTCTGGCCAGGGAAGGCCAGTCTTAACAGCTCCCACCCCGCTAATTAAGGTCCCTCCTCTCCGATTCGCCTCTCTCTGAGACGCCTCCCCTCAGATCTTACCAGTTCTCTCCCCTCTTCCAGACCAATAGGGCCCCGCCCCTCAACTCCCCAAAGCCGGTGAAGTCCGCCCCACCCTTGGCCAATCCCCGCGGTCCAGAGCGCACCTGCTCAGCCGCTGCCCCAGCTCAGACACGAAGGCCGCCTGCATCTGCAAGTTGCTGTCGCACTTGTTGTCCGGCCCGCACTCCTTCTGGAACTGGACCTGGGGGTGGTCGGAGGCGTGGAGGGCCCACCACTCACAGCGCCCTCTGGCCCCACAGCTCTCCGGGTCCCTGTCCTTCGGCCCCACCCACCTCCGTGTGGTTCTCCAGAGCCTGCGCCGGGTTGAGGACCGGGTAGGCGTCCAGGGACCGAAGCCCCAGTCGGGGGCGCTCAGGCATCCGCAAAGGTAAAGAGTAGTTCATGGAGATGATGATGGGTCGGAGTTTGTCACGGACGTTGTCCTGGGAAAGGAAGGTACGCTGAACCCAGCTCTGCACTGCCCTCCAAACCAAGTTGAATCCTCACACCATCCTAAACCCCTAGGGAGGAGCTGAAGGCCCCCCACCCCGCCTCAACCCTGAAAACCCCCTGTAAGGCTGAACCCCCTCCCGTCTGATCACCAAATTGACCCCACTGGTACCACCTTGACCCACAAGTGAGAAGGTGGGGCTCCTCCTCTCCAGGGATCCCTCTGGGGGGAGGGTTGAGCTTCCCTTCATCCCTGGGGTTCCCAGGTTGTGTTCTTCCTTCTCACCCTGATGTCCCAGAGAGAGCCTGAGCCTGCCCCTACTAACGGATGCCTTTTCCCCAGAGGTGAGCTGAGGCAAGAATTTCACACCCCTCACTGTGGCCCCCATCCGCACTCCAAGGGTCTCCCCTCTCCTCTACCATGGGCTGGGTGCTGTGCACTGTGCCCTCTACTTACCTATGGCCTTCCAGGCCGACCTGCCACCTCTGTCTCTGGGGAGACCTCATTCCCTCACCCTTGACCTTGGGGACTCTGGCTACCTCTTCCTGGGGCCATGGAGCCCATGTGCCACCCCTCGCCCCTCCCTCACCATCAGGAGCAGCTCCAGCGTCTGGCAGCGCATCTCGGGCATGGAGAAGAAGCCATGGAAGATAGCTGACTGACTGCGTGCAAAGCGGAGCCGGGGTGGGCGGCGGTCCCGGTCGGCCTCCAGAGTGTAGGCCAGGGCTGCAGGTACACAGTGTGGTCAGCAAGTGACCAGGTGAGCACGCCCTCCCCCTCGCCCTGCAGCCCAGCACTCACTGATGTTCCGCCTGTAGTTGGGGTCCCCGGCACTCTGGTTGTAAGCAAAGCACAGCTCCACCTGCACGCTGTTGAGGGTGGGGGACATGGAGGAGGGTCCGGTCACAGCGGGACCCAGATATCCAGGCCCTGGCTTTCACCCCCTTTCCTGGGCAAGGCGGAACACGGCCCTTCAGGGAAAAGGCAGGGACAAAACTGGGGAGTCCACAGGGCTGGGCTGGGGTGTCCCTGGCCCCTTCCCTCCCCACTCTCATCAGAGCCATAGAAAACAGGGTTAGAGGGCACCAATGGGGAAACGGAGGCCCTGAGAGCAGGAGTTGCCTGAAGTCGTTAGTCAGTTGTTGGCCCAGCCCAGTCTTGGGCAGGATCCGCAGTCCAGATCTCCCTCCCCACCCCGCCCCCCACTTCCCTGCCCTGTCTCCCCCTGCCTTCTGATCCAGTACCCTCATTCACACACAGACCTTGGGGTCATCACCATCATTATTGTAACCATGTTAGCAACTAACATTTTTTGAGCATTTAGGGTTTACAGAGAGCCATGCTAAGGGCTATTTGTATATTATCTCATTTGATTATCATAGCAGCCCTGTGAATTGGTTATTAACTTTGTTTTATAGGCAAGGAATCTGAGATTCGGAGAGATTAATTTGCTCAAGGTGGCTCTCTCTCCTTCCCCACATCCCATCACCTAAGTGTCTTTCTCTTCCCTCCCCTTCCAGGATCTCACCCCCCAGAGCCCATCCCCACCACTGCAATGGCCATAGCTGGAATTTGAACCAGGCAGTCAGAGCTCCCACTCTCAACCACCGTGCCCTATTGCCCCCACCCCCAATTCACCCATTACCTCCTGCAAGGAATTTTGCTTTTTAATGAGGTTGGGTAGGGAGGGCCATGCTTACCCAAGAATCAACCCTTTAATGGTGGGATATCAGGAGTTGCCAGGGGAGGGTTTTGGGAGAGTCTTCCCATACATCAGGAGGAATGGGTGGGCAGAGTGGGGCCTGAGGGTCTCACCAGGAGGTGGTTGTGCAGAGTGCAGGGTCCAGTACAGATGGCCTGGCCACCAAGGTCCTGTGGAGAATGTTGATGACAGGCCGGGCCCTGCATGGAAAACCCACAGACATCAATGCCTCTGGCCTGTCCCAGGTCAGGCTGGGGTCGGGGCTCAGGTTTGCACGGACACGATGCTGAAGGTGGACAGGGCTGGGGCTCCATGCAGACAGGGACGGAGGAGAGAAAGGCCCCCATCCACTGCTGCCCTGGCTCACCGCAGCAGCACGATATGGTCTGACAGGCTCCCCACCAGCAGGTCTGGGTAGAGGTTCTCATCCACATCCATCTGCCCACTCAGGGAGTAGCCGAAGGTGGCCAAGCCAGGCAGTCCCAGCTTCTCTCCGTGTATTACCTGGAGGCAGAGGGAAGTGGTGGAGACAGGCTCTGGGGTAGGCTCCGGGGAGTGGGGCCCAGGGGGAATAGGGAGGGCTGGATGAGGGAAAGGAGGAAGGGCCCCTCCGTCCCTGTCCATCCATACCTGCTGGGGCTGTCTGAGGAGCCCCCTGGAGCTGCCGTGGTAGATGTACACTTTGCCCAAGCCCTCGAAAGGGGCTCCCACAGCAACGTCTGGGGAAGAGATACAGTACAGGGTCACCCCGTGTACTATGGGCCCCACAGTTCCCCAACCCTGTGCTCCAGGCCGCAGAGCCCAGCATGGCATTGACCTCCCTGTCAGACAGTGCTCAGAGCATCAGGGAACAGAGCTCTGTGGCTCAGGATTAAACCTGGGACCAGGGGCTTCCCTGGTGGCGCAGTGGTTGAGAGTCCGCCTGCCGATGCAGGGGACATGGGTTCGTGCCCCGGTCCGGGAAGATCCCACATGCCGCGGAGCGGCTGGGCCCGTGAGCCATGGCCGCTGAGCCTGCGCATATGGAGCCTGTGCTCCGCAACGGGAGAGGCCACAACAGTGAGAGGCCCGCGTACGGCACCAAAAAAAAAAAAAAAAAAACTGGGACCACTGGGCACCCAATTGCCTCTTTTATATGAGGGAAATTAGGCCCAGAAGAGGGAAGTGACTCACCCAAAGTCACAAAGCAAGTTAATGTGTCCAGCAGGCCTAAACCCCAGATTTCTGACCACTGGCTGTTGTTTGTTTTCCCTTATTGCAGTGCCTTCCTTCTCCCCCACCAACCGCCCCTCCAGACACCTGGTTCTTCTAATGACATTTACCAGCAGGGTCCCAAAAGCAGGTGTTATCCGTCGGTGACTTTGCCAGGTAGTTATCAAGCACTCATCTCATCCAGTCCTCACAAGAGTACTGGCAGTAGGTACTACTTTTTTTTGTTTTTTCTCTTGGCAGTAGGTACTACCGTCCCCACTTCATAGATGAGAAAAAAGGCTCAGGAAACCCAAAGTCACACAGCTAAGGAGTAGAGAAGAGGCTCTAAGCCCATGTCTGTCTCTGTGTGGGGGCTGGGATTTTAATCACAACAGTCTAGTGAGCTTTCCTTGTTAAAATGGCCAGGCTTTTAAATTCTAACCGTTATTTGCACAAATAAATCCAAAACGTTTTGTCTTCTTAAACTTTCTAGTTTTCTGCTTTTGATCTGATAAGGTCTAAGTAACCAGAAAGCCAAGCTTGTTAGAAAAGGAGAAGGAAGTAGGTCCTGAGTGACAACTGGGCAACTCTTGTATCAGTAAGTGCTTGGGCTTCATTAACTAGACTTTCTAGCACCTGTTTTGTCTCTTTAGCGGCGCCTCTGCCTTCCTTTTGGTTTCCAGGTATGTTCTGGGAAGTTGAGGTTGTCAGAGAAATGACTTACACATACGCCAGGTGCTCCCGTGGCAACCAGGCTCAACCCCTTGACTTGTCCCTCTCCTTGATACACCAGGTCTGATTGGTCCCCAAGTCCTGCAGGGCACTAACGACACCCCCTATGTCTGGGACGTCTATCTTGTCCCAGCGCTTAACGTCCCACACCTGATATACTATATTCTTGATCTTAACACCCCCAGCCTCGCTCCCCGCATCCATCCATCCCACATCTCCCTCCAGAATCATCTTGCAAGGTGCCAAGCTATCATATCAAATCCCTGCCCCCAAATCTTTTTGGACACCGCTCTGCCATAACCCAAATATAAAGCCCTAGTTTTTCTGCCTGGCTTTCAAAGCGGCCACCCCACCCCTACACTACCTCTCCAGCCTCATCTCTGATGTGAACAACCCACACCTACTAGATGTGAGCACATCAGGCAAGTGTACCACACTCATGTTGTGCCCCTTCTCTTCCCTCCACTGTGTACACTCAGCCCAGCCTTTGATGCCCAGTGGTACGTCCACTCCTCCAGGAGGTCTACCAAGCTCGCCTCTGTGGGGGCTCCCTTTGCACGCTGTCTCTCCAGCACTGCTGTGAGCTCCCCAGACCTGGGCCCTAGCCTGTCATCTCTTCGGACCCTGTCAAGCCTGGTATGCAGCTGGCTCTCAGTCAGTGGATGCTGGGGCAGGAGTGCTGGCTCATACCCTGGAATCCATCCTGGTTGATGTCACCGATGCTTGCCACGGAGAAGCCAAAGGCAGAGCGACTGGGGCCGTGAAGAAGGAGGGAGGGGTGGGCCGGGAAGGAGGTGCCTGCCTGGTTCATGAAGACATAAATGGCACCCCCTACCTCCTCTTTCCGCTCAAAGTAATAGGGGGCACCCACCAGGAGGTCCTGCCACCTGCACAGGAGAGAAGAAGGTGGAGATGGGACATGCAGCATAACTCTTATTTAGCAGACATAACTGTGCCAGGCAGGGCACGTGACTCTACAAATGGCGCCTCTGGCCATAGGTCGTGGGAAGGACAAGGAAGCGTCACTGTGACCCGTCTAATAGAAAACACACGTTGTGGAGAAGCCATGTAGACACAGGTCACACCCAAACAGCCCACATCCACTAGAGCCATACAGATGACAGGCATAGACGAGGAGATGCAAGCCTCGTGAAATTGACATGCAAATACCCAGAATCCCATAAAGTCTGATTGCAGATCAACATGCAAAATTGACTAGCAAATCCCTGCAAACAGCATGCAAAGAAATGCACAATTGCAAACCTCCATCTCTCTGCCCTGCTTTGGGCAAGCCCGCCCCCCTCACCATTCTCCCGGCCCCAGAGAAACATCCCTGGATTCTCACCCATCATTGTTCAGGTCTGCCAGGGCAATGGCACTGCCAAAATAGGCGCCCACCTGCCTGCCCTCCAGCACCTGCCTCCTCCGCAGGTCTCCACCCGCCTCCTGGCTCAGCAAAAAGACAGCGCCCACATGTTGGTGCCGAGGGGCACCCGTCACAATGGTGGTGCTCGTAGGGTGCAGGACGGCACTGCCCACCTGCATCGTGTAGCCTGGGAGCGGGGAAGGTGGTCAATCAAGGCTCCAGTAAGTTTTGTCCCCTTCTACTCCGGACCCACCTCCCAATATCCCCCCATTATCTTCTGTTCCTCTATTCTAAGTTGGGCAAGAAGGTGGACCTTGGATGCCCAGCCCCAGTCCTGCCTGCACACTGGACCGTGAGCTCCATGAGGGTCATGACTCTGCATCTTGGGGGCATACAGGTGGTGCTCAATAACTGTGTGCTAGCTGAATTAAATGCCACTAGTCGCACTGCACCCTGGCCTCACTCTTCCACCAGACACCGAAGGTGAGAGGGCCACTGAGCCCCTTTCCTCCTCTCCACCCAAAGGGCCACCACAACTGGACTCACCAATGTAGAGGTTGCCTTGGTCCGCTGGGTCCTTGTAACTATATTCGGATAAATCCCAGTCCTTCCGCTGAATCATGTAGCTGTTTCCTTCACGAGGGTTTGAGGAGAGGGAGTATAAATCACCACTCCTTTCCTCCACTATGTCCAGGCCCCCCACTTCCAGATAAGGATAATAATAACCCCTTTTATTTGTGAGTACTTTGCCATTTGCAAATCACTTCCTCTTTATTTTAACAATTCTGTGAGGTAGAATGATGACCCCCATTTTGCAGATGAGAAAAGTGAGGCTCAGGGATGGAGAGCTGGAATCCAGTCATCCAGGCACCCAGATACTAGATGACATTTCCCTCACCCTGGACACCGAAGCCAGACTCCACACCATTATATCCTCCTAATCCCGCCCCAAACGCGGGCTGCCTACCCCTACCCTGCTCCCCAGGGCTGCTGCTGGAGAGTACCTGTGGCCCTGCCAAGATTCTAAAGGACCAAGGGGTGGGAGGTAAGACTAGCAGAGTGAGCAGAGGCCTCGGCCTCAGGCAAGCCCAGAGCGGTGACTACGCCCTGCGCTGCCTGTCAGTCAAGAGGACAAAATAAATAAATCATTGGGATGTAACACAGAGCATAAGAAATACAGTCAATAATAATGGAATCACTTTGGTATGGGGACAGATTGTTTCTTCACTTATAGGGGTGATCATTTATAATGTATTTAAATGTTGAATCACTAAGCTGTACACCTGAAACTAACAAAATATTGTATGTCAACTATACTGCAATGAAAAAAAAGCAAAACCAGATTCTGGGCTCCCTCTGCCTGTTGGTTCTGCCATAGCAGGTGCAGTAAGGGAAAAGGGGCCACTGTTGCTACAGCCCATGTGGTGGAGAGAGGCAGGTGGAAGGGGTGTGAGCCGTCAGACTCCTGAGAGGCAGTATGTGGTGTGGCAGATACAAGCATGACTTTGGATACAAGGAGATCTCTGCAGCCCTCCCAAAAGATTGCCCTGTATGTACTGACATGAAAAGATGCCCACGGTTTATCGATATGTGAAAAGGAAGTAGCAGAACAGTAGGTTTTTTTTTTTTTTTTTTTTTTTTAGAACAGTAGGTTTAATGTGATTTTGTGTGTGTGTGTGTGTGTGTGTGTGTGTGTGTGTGAAGATACCTATACATTCTAAAATAAGTCTGGAAGGATCCACAAGACACTTAGCAGTATACACTGGGAAATGGGACAAGGAAGATGGGGGAGAGGAAGGGCACTTTCCTCTTTTATTTTACTGTACCATTTAGTAGTTGTACCAGGAACGTGCTTTATTTTTTAAGTTTTTAAATGGTGGACCTGCATTCCAGTACAGGTTTCAGAACTTACTGTTGGCCTTGGGTGATTTACTTCACCTCCCTGAGGCTCAGTTTTCTGTAAAATGAGTATAATAATACTCGTATTTTAAGATTAATTCAGATAATAGGTGTAAAGCCTCTGGTACCTAGTAAGCACTTTAAAATAGCAGAGGTCGAGGTAGTTGCTGGTGTTGGCAAACGAATGCTCTCCTCTGCCCTCTCGTGTGGAGGCTCTGGCAGGCTGCCCTCGGGCCTAACAGGGGTGGTGGCCTCTGCCCTCTCCCCTTCCCCCACGGTCCCCACCTTTCCAGTTGTAGGCACCAGGAGCGCCAAAGTACACAGTGTTTTGGGTGAAGCCGCCGCTGGCGCCCAGCTGACACATGCCGGTCTCCAGGTAGTCCGTGTTACTGTTGCACATCTCGTTGTGGTAGGTCTGCCAGTCATCGCTGGGGTCCAGCTCCAGGTCGTTGCCCCTCACATAGCACTTGCCCACCATGCGCCGCTGGTCCTCCGACCCCGACCACAACACCTGGGTGTAGCGGTGGGCACAGACCTGGGGACCCCAGCCCCACCAACGCACACAGCTGAGCCCGCGGCAGGGACTCAGGAGCAGCGTCTCCACAGCCCTGTGCGCCTCTGGCTTTGCAGGAGGGGAGTGCAAAGAGGTCTCCCAGCTTTTCTTTCTTCCCACAGTGGTGCTTGGACCTGCATTGCCTTTCCAGAATTCAAAAATCTGCTCTGAAGGCTGAGAACACTTTTGGAAGACCAGAAGGTACTGGATTTGAGAGTGGCTTAGGGATCTTGGCAAAACGAAAAGGGAAAAGGATGAGAGAATGTGAGGTTCAGGCCCTTGGGTCTAAAAGGAGCTAGACACAGAGCAGGTTAGGAATTTGCTTCTCTGCTGTCCCCTGATGGCCTCGCCCTCTTAATGAAAGGTCAATATTAGAATAACAACAACCACAGCAGCAGCGGCTAACACGTACTGAGTGCTGACTATATGCCAGACACAAGTCTGAGCTCTTCACATATTAATTCTTTTAAGCCTCCTACCAGCCCTATGGAGTAGGGATAATTATCTTCCCCATTTTAGATAAGGAAACTGAGGCACAGAGAACTAAGAAACCTGCTTAAGATCTCACATCTAGAGAGAGGCAGGGGATATTCAAACGAAGGCTGTCGGGCTCCGGGGTCTGAGCTCCTAAGTGTCAGGCTGTGCTTCCTCTCTTGAAGCTTCTCCCTGCACATGGGAGGTGCTCCATAAAGAGTTATTGGGCAGATCAGTCAGAATAGGGTATTTGTAAAAACAGCCAGGGGCCAGGGGAAACCCAGAACCAGGCCTAGTTCTTGTTTGCTTGCCGTCTGTGTCCCCGTCCAGCCGTGAGCCAAACCCATGCTCGTGCTGGCCTGAGCCTGTCCCGGGTAACTACAAAGTTTGTAGTGCGGGCTCAGGGCAGGGCTCGCCAAAAACGGACTGAATGAATGGATGGGTGAGCAGAAAACTGCTGAAGGACCCAGGATCTAGAACTGACTTAAGTGGAAACCTGGACCCACACCATCCTTAACAAAAGACTAGAAAGGGTGTTTCAGTGAACGGGTCAAACCCAGAGCTTATGACAGTGTTCAGAGGTGACAGAAATCACAGCGTGATCCAAAGGTGACGGCTATGGGGGTGACGGTTGACTGGAAAGGAGTGGGCTTTCTGGAATGATGTAAATATGCTATTTCTTTAGTGGGTGTTGGTTACACAGTTGTATAAACGCAGTTCAGTTGTCAAAACGCAACTGAAACAAAATCTGTACATTCACTGTATGTAAATGTTACATGAATTTACAGATGAAAAATAAATTGTCTATCTGGGGCTCAGAAATTGAGGAGGTGACAGCTGACAGCAGGGAGGGGGCCCCCAAACCCCAGCCGGGTGAGCTGGGGCAGCAGGGCTGTGCCTCTTCCACCAGCCGGCCTCCCCGGAAGGAGCGCGCCCAGGCCGCACTGCCCGAGGCCCTCTCTGCCCTTTCCATCTCACAGTTCCCTCAGCTCATTCCTACCAAGAGTGAACACCACCCCCCTGGGGGGGTGGGCAGTGGGTGCTTCAGACAGGACCCAGGCTGGCCCTTGGAGAGCGCCAGACACCCTCCCCCCCCCCACTCCCGCTACAAGTGCAGGATGAAGGGACACACATGCCGTGGAGACATACAGCCACAGAAATGGACGTTTGCAAGGCTCCAGCTCACGCACAACGGACCCTTCTCCTGCCCTCCGCCTCCCTCTGAAGCTCCTGGGAGACGAAGGAGAGGGCTGGAGGGGGGGAGTGACGGCGAGCGCCCACTTACCAGGACTCTGCCCGCAGGGCCCTGGCTGGCCACAGTCACCCCGAGCCACATGTCCTCTATAATGTGATGGTCAGGGTCACCTGTGGGCGTGGGAGGGGTCATGAGCCAGGGCACCTCATCCCACCCTCCCAGCATCAAGAGCACCCAGGGGGCAGGGGTTGGTCCCTCCCGGATCTTCCACTCCAGCAGGGCAGCCCTCCCTCCCCGCTTTCTCCAGCCCATCATAGTCCGAGCTCTACAAATCCCATCTGGTCCCACTCTAGGACTCCCTCTTCCCAGCCGGACAAGAAGGGACTAGAAGCTACCCAGGTGAGCCTTCTGTCTCTTCCAGTCATTCTCTCTGTGCTACGCCCTCCACCAGGCTCCTGACCCAGCGCCCATTCCCAGGCCCTCTGCTCACTTTTCTCTGCAATGTCCATCCGTTCACAGTCGTTCTTGTGGGCAGTGAGTGGGCACAGGTACACAGCACCGGTCTGGTTGGTATAGCCATCAGGCACAGCAAGGTCCCGGGGGGCACCAGCCAGGAGCCTGGGGGCAAGAAGGTAGGTAGACCCGAGCCCATAGTCCCCAAAGCCCGCTTCAAACAACTCACTGCTCAACGTGCATGGGCCGGGCATCCGCTCTGTGCCAGGCTCTGCCGTCTGGAGATGAATGGCTCCCCGCCCCTGCCCTCGAGGAGTGCCCAGGGTAGGGGAAGGCAGGCAAGGAGACAGACACCTGCGGTCAGTGCCTCATGAGAGGAAAGCAGGGAGCAAACCAGCCCAGACTCTGCGCGGGGGGCAATCAGGGAGGCCCACAGAAGAGGGGACCCTGGCCTGAGTCCGATGACCAGGGCTTACCAGGTGAAGAAGGGGAGGAGGGGCTCTGTAGGCCGAGGTCTGGCCTGTGCAAGAGCCGGGAAGCATAAGCAAGAGTGACTCAGGGATCTGCAAGGCCCTCTGTGCAGCTGGAGGCCAGAAACACGCAGAGGGACAAGAGGCAGGGTGGGAAGGGCAGCCACGGAGGGATTTCAAGCAAGGGAGCGACATGGCCAGATCTGGGTTTGGGAAGGAATGCTTGGCCTCTCAGATGAAGCCAGAGGGGAAGAGAGCAAGGCTGGAGGAGTCCTGGTCCTACCTCTTTGAGCCACATCTGAGGACTTAGATACGGGGGCGGGCACTGAAGAATGTGGGCAGGAAAGGACAACTGACCCTAAACCAGAGCTGGGTGAGCTGAGGTCAGCAGGGCCCTTATGTGACCTGGGCGATGTCTACTCTCCCCCTCCCCACCCTGTTGAGACAGACATATGAGGTATAGGGGTGGTGGCAGGGGAGCTGGGTACCTGACACTTTGGACAGTGTGGCCCTGGGGCAGAGTTCTTGGCTGGTGGGCATGAGAATAGGGATGGGTGAGGACTATAAATCACCTTGTCCCCAGCCTGCCTGGAACCCCTCTTTAGGGACACCAACTGCAAGTCTCTGCAAGGGTTCTTAGGGCTCTAGCAGCCCTTCCCATACCGGAGAGGTGACTAGAGGAGAGGAAGGCGGGTGATCAGCTTTGAAATATTATCTCAAAAGACAGTTCTTGGACCGCCAGAATCAAAAATCCCTGTGATATTTGTTAAAAAGGCAAATTCCTCAGCCCACCACAGACAACCTGCATTGAATCTGGGGGTGGAGCCCTGGAACCTGCTTATTTAACACGCACCCCAAAAATTCACACCACAGTTTGAGAACCCGGCTCTACCACCCCTTGCTCTCCCAGCATCATCTGTCTGCAGCCTCTGGACGTTCTGCCAAGACCACCTCCTCAGTCCTGCTGGACCCAGCCTCCTGGGTGGCAGGCACCTCCTAGGTAGGTACCCCTCCATCCGGCCCCAGCAATGCTGTCACCTGAGGCGCCCAGCTCAGAACTTGGGCGCCAGGCCCCCTGCCAGAGTCTGGACGTGCAGAGCAACGGCCCTGCCTGCAGCTCCTGCCTGGGACCTGAGAGTGAGGGCTGCAGGGAGTGGGCAGGGCAGGGCCTGGGCATGCCAGGGCCTGGGTGCCTCGGCCCACTGGGTGTCAGGAATGCGCTGCCTGGGGGTGCCTGGAAGGGGACTCTGCCTGCACCTCACACCTCAGCTCAGACCTCACCCTGGGGAAGGGTTCCTGGGGGCAGGGGTATAGCTTCTCTAAGCAGAGCAGGGCTGGGAGTTCCGGCAGGAAGGCTGGCAGGGGGCCAGCGTGGCAGCCAGGCCCTGTTAGTCACCCTCTGTCTGGGCTGGGTAGGGTGCCTAGCGAGTCCGCTGCCTGACCACCCATGGGCGTCTGCCCCCAGCCTGACAGGTGCGAGAGGGGAGCTGCTGCCTGTGGGAAAGGAATATCTCAGCCTTGGAGCTGAAGGGCCTGGTTCTAGGTTTGTTCTGCCTCAAGGGACAATTTCTTTTCCCTCTCTGAGCTGTGAGTGCCTCATCTGTAAAATGGGACAGCAGCTGTCCCAGCACCCTCCAGGGTTGTTGGGGGAAAAAGTGGGTTCATTCTTTGAAAGGGCCTCCTGACTATGAAGCCAAGGCCAACGTGAGCACCGTCGTTCTGCTTTCTTGTGGCACCAGGACTGGCCCTAGCACACCCCCAGGCCTTGCTCCGGGGACCCAGGAATTTCTGCCCCACTGGGTTAGGGGACCTGAAGCACAGGCACAGAGCAGACTAGTTCAGGTGTTCAGATGGGGCAGAGGATCCGCGGCCTAAGGCAATCAGTCAGGTGGGGGTGGGGCACTGGCAGCTAGTCTTTCGAGGGTGGGAGCCCAGATTTGGCTGGAGGTGGCAGCTGGGGGTTGGCTACAATGACCTTGAAGGGGTGGATCCAGGCCTCAGTGGGCAAGGGGTCCCTGGAGAGCCCAGGTTGCATTCCAGGGCGTGCAATGCAAGGGAAGTGTTGCCGTGCCTACAGCTCTCTGGGCCCAAGTTGTCAGGGTGGGAGGTGGCTGAGGAACAGGGTGGCCACGCCCTCCCAGCTCCCTCATCTTAGAGGGAGTGGCCTGAGGGTCCCCGCCTCTTTGCCTCCTGTGGTACAGAGCAGGCAGAGCTGGGCATGAATAGCAATCGGATTGACATAAATCCCCTTACCACCTATACCCTCCCCACTCTCACCCCGCGACAGCCTTGTGCCCATGGATGGGCGGTGGGGCAGGGTCCTAATCCCAGCCCCCGCATCCCAGGCCCCTCCCTCCTCAGAGATTCCACAGGGAGCACCTCCCACCTCCCTGGGGTATTTTTAGCTCCTACTTGGCCTGCTTAGAGGCCCTTTAAGGCCCTCTGGCTCCCAGCCCAGGATCCAATGGGTCTACGGCCAGAGGACTGGGAGTAGATGGGGGAAGGAGGGTGCACGGAGGGCCGGGTCCAGCTTCCTCCAGCCACAGTCAGGTGTGGGAAAATCCAGAGGGTGGGAAAGATCTTACTGGTATGTAAATGAATGTAAGTTACTATGCAAATGAGCACATTGCTCCTGCTGTTGGAACTGGTCCAGATCAAAGAGTGGAGAAGCTGATCCCTCTCAAACCACCACTGAGGTCACCCTCCCAGCAGCAGCCAGAAGTGGGATGCTGTGCCCAGCTCTTGGAGCGAGGAGGAAAGGAGACTGTACTGCCTCCTTCCTGGAGTCAGGCTGGGCTGGGTGGGAGTAGGTGTCTTTCCAGGAGGTAGGGAGATGAATAAAATGACCTCACAAGGGCTTTCAAACAGCTGCCTCTTCACCCTATCCTCAGGCTCCGGCCAGACAGCCCCTCCTGGCCTTTGTGGAGGCCCCTAAGCTCCAAGTTCTGGAGAAGCACTTTCTCACTCCTGCCCCATCACTCTTCCTGGGGCAGTTCAAAGCTAATGGAACAGCCAGGTAGAAAGCAGTGGAATCAGAGGAGGCAGGGGAATGGGGCCCAGGGGTGTCAGGGCACCAGGCTGGCTCACCCCAAAGAAGGCCCCCTGAGGGACACTGGGGTGGGGTGATGCTCAGAGAAACAGCCTGTAGGATTCAACTTCCCAGACTCCTCACCTCAGGGAGGCACTGGGGTAGCCCCAGTGGAAAGACTTCAGTTAACATTGAGGGTCCAGCGGGCCCCCATGCCTTACTCCTTAGGCCAGGAAGCCAGTTGGGGAGGGCGCCCACTCCAGCTCTGAGCCCTGGGGTGGGTTGGGGGCAGCTCTCAGATGCCTGGATCCCAGCTCTGTGCCAATCCTCCTGACTGAGTTAGCCATGTCCCCAGAGGCTTCTCCTGCGGTTGCTGAAACTGCAGTCCTCTCAATCCCCGCCTTACTTCTCCTTACCCTGCCCCCCAGCTCCCTTTCCCCTCTGGAGACTCAGCCCTAGAATCAGAGCAACCAGCCGGAGAAAGTGAGAGAATGAGAGAGGACAGGAGAAAGAGGCCTTGCTCAAGCCTCCAATAATAAAGAACAAGGCTGTTTTTCTCATTTCTTCTCCCTTTCCCTGGCTCCTTAGTATTTTTCCACATTTGATCCCTTAGGGCATTCTTCATGTCATTTAACCTCAATCTCCCTTGCTGTTACCGCCATCCTCTCCCTTCTTTGTTTAGTTCTGACCAAGCCCCTTTCACTTCATTTTCTACAAGATCAGGCTTCCCTTACCTCCTGCCCAGTTTTAAGCTCTCTGGCTTGGCCTGGTCACTGGAGAGAGCCAGAGAAAAAGGACACTATGCATCCACGCCTTGTGATTGCAGCCACAGCTGCTATGCCCATTTCCTCTGGCACGAGCCTTGGAGGCTGCCAGGTGCCAACCCTGCCCAGGGAAACATGTTTTAGGAGAGCAAGTAAGCCTAGTTCCTGCCTACCTCAGGTATGACCTCATCTTCCAGGAGCTGCAGCCACCCCCGCCCCAGGCATCCCAGACACCCTCATTTCCAGGCAAGAGCCCCAGAGGTATCTCCCATAACCCACAAGGTCAGGCCGGACCAGGACACCTGGAATCCCAGGAGGGAATGACAGAACAGGTGCTGGGGGAAGGGGGGGAGGTCAGTGACCATCTCCCCGAGGAATAGTCCCTCTGCTCACCCAGGGGTCCTCATGTATCTCACCAAGAAGCCCAAAGAACCTTGGTTCCCTGTCCTGCTCCTGACCCCTCACTCCAGAGGCTGCGAAATTGGGGCTGGGGTTGCAGTAAGCCTCCGATGTTGTGGGCATGGAACCTCAGTCTAGAGATGAAGGTGATGGGGAACAAAGACACACCTGGGTTTTTAACCATTTCTGGAATAAGGCCAGCTTTGAGAATATAACGAAAGCTATGCTCTCCCCTCCTCCAGGCCCCAGAACAATGCACAAACACGCAAGATTTTGCATACACTTTCCAGGATCCCTGCATCTCCTGAAAACCTTCAGTGAACTTCAGGCTAAGACTTTGTTCAGGATCACGAACCCTCCCCCTTTTCCAAAGGGACTTGGAAGCTAACAAAACTGCCACTTGACTTGCTGGATGCCCTGAGCTGTGCACTCAGAAAGCTGTTTACATCTGGCTATACAGCTGGCTGTAGCTAAGCCCAGCTGGCCCAGCTGATTCTCCCAAAGGGTCATGGGGCAGAATTCAGTGAGATGAGGAGATGACCCAAGATGTAGAACCACCCCTGGAAAAGTCTGAGGATACCCAAGTGAGTCACCCAGAACGCTATCTAGACTACCTGCCTCTCTGAGATTCATTAGTTTTAGAAACTTCTGGGCTCCTGGCAGGCCTAATGCCATCTCTAGTTGCCCAGGAAGAAAAGTGGGACCCCTCTGCTCAGCCCTCTTGGGTGAGGTCCTTGGTTAGTGAGGGCGCATCCAGGTCCCCGCTTCAGCACAAGAGCCCTCAGCTGCCGCTGGGAGAAGAAGGCAGATGCAGAGCATTTTACACAGATTATCTCATTAAAAGCCCACTATCACCCCATGAAGAAGGCATGTGGCTCCCCTCCCCCTGACGTGTAAGATAATTAAGACTCAGGTATTAGTGACAGATTCAAGACAGGAAACTGGCAATGGGACTTGGGAGCCTCTTCCTTCTCCACAGTGCCAAGTTGCCAACAGAGGCAGGAAGGAGTACATAGATCCAGACCCAACCTCTCCCTGGGGAAAACTGGCCCAGAGAAGAGAAATATCCTGCTTAAGGTCACACAGCGAAAAAAAAAGGGGGGAGGGTGTGATTACAGAATCTATTATTTACTCCAGCTTTCCACTATTTACCCTTGCTTTTCTGATATTCTCTTTACACTCCATTGCCTCATATCATGCAGATTCAGCTGAAAATCTGAAAATCTTTTTCTGGGCTGGGGCAGAAACAGCACCAGTGCTGATGATCACTTAGGGTCTCCAAAAGATGGAAGAGTGGCTAAGGCCAGACCGCAGCTGCTGGGGCCAGGCTGGGAAGGGTGTGGTGGTCCTAGCCTCTGCAGAAGCTAGATGGAATTGAGGCCAAGTAGGTAGGTGGCCTGGGCAGGGGCTGGGCCAGGAGGGCGGGGAACAAGGCTGGGGCAGTCTGAACTTTGGACACTGCAACTTCCTCAAGTTTCTGCAGGTTCCAGCCAGAGTTGAGAAAGGCTTCAACACACCCTTTATCTGACCATGTCCTCTTGCTCAGCAGGGTTTGACATCTCGGTAGGTCAACCAGAAGGGCTACTGCCCAAAGAGGGCCTGCCTGTCCCGTCCTAATAACCTTTCCTCCTGGGGCAGCCTCACCTTCCCCAGCGGCCTCTTCCCCTAACTGCCAACCTCAGCACGCTGAGCCCATGCAGAGAAACTTCTCAAACTTGGACATGCCCCACTGGGCATGACTAAGGGGGGCGGGGGTGGCAACACAAGCAGCTGGATGCGCTCCTTCCCCTCTCTCCCCTCTGCCTAGCTCTTTCTCCTCCTTCTTGCAGCTGTTGGGGAAGGAGAACAGAAGAAAGAGAAAAACACTATTTCCCTCCTGAGACCAAAACAAACACACTCAGGGTTGAAGATTCAACATGAATCCATGGAATGCGAGGAGGACGTCTGGTGGGAGGGCATCACTGCTGGGGGTGGGGGTAGGTTGCAGAAGACCAAGCAGGAGTCGGGACAGCAGCTCCTCTCACTTCTACTTCTGCATCCTCAAGGGGTCAGAAGGAGCGCCTGGACAGCTCCAAACGCCCAGACTCGCCCATCACTTCACTCTCCAACTGCCAAGCAGTTGAGAAGGCCCTTCAGTGTGGTTCTGCCGAGGGTGTGGCTGGCGGGCCGCAGACTGTGTGAGATGGGGGCGGGCTTAAATGCATGTCCCCCGTAGGTTCTTCCCAGAAAAGGGGAAAGGTGTTTATCTTGCAGTTTTCCCCAGTTCCCAGCCCTGGAGAGAAGAGGCATTCGGTATACTAAGCACCCAGTTCACTGAATGGGAGGGGGGTCAGGAAACGGGGACCCCACTTCTACTCTCAAGAGAGGTTTAAAGGCCTGAGGGGCTGAGTCTAGACAGGTTCTGGCCGGGTCAGCACTTGCCAATAACTACTGCCCCCCATCCCACACCCAATTCCTTTACTTCCCGCCAAGCCTCGGCAGCAGAAGGGCTGCCTAGGTCCCCGCTCCCTTAATCGTCGCTCCCCAGAGCTGGAGGCCTGCGAGCCTGGAAGCCAGCTGGCCCAGGGCTTGGACTCCACTCGGGATCCGCACCCTGTTCACACACTCTCCCACCCCACCCTGGCCAGTTTCACTTACAGGTAACGCTGCTGCCGCTCCGTCTGCCGATGGAGGGCGACCGAGTAGCCGAAGAGGCTGCCCGGGTTCCCGGCCTCCTTCACCACCAGGAATCGGGTGTCCAGGTTGAAGGCGGAGGCGACGCGGTCGCTGGCGGCCACCATCAAGGCGAGCGCGCAGAACATCGGGCGTAGGACGCGGGCGGCGCGGCTGGGGCCGGGGCCCATGGCTGCGGACGGGAGCCGGGGCCCGGGCGAGAGCGCGTGAGGGCGTGGGGCTGGGAGTGAGGACCTGTTCACCTGCTCCCCCGCGCCACCGGAGAACACTCTGGCGTCCGCTTAGTTGAGCCCCGAAGCGCTGATCAGTTTCTGGCCCCCAGCCCTGGCCAGTTTCACGTCCGTTCACGGTCTGAGCTCTCAGATTCCCCTCTGAGGTCCGCGGGTCTGTTCTCCCGCCTGCACTGTCCCGGGTCACCGCCCCCCTGCCCCGGGCACCCTGCCCCCCAACTCGTGCCGGCCGCGCCCACTTGGCCGCACTGTCGCCTCCGATCCAGGCTCGGCAGCGGATCTGGGCAGGCAGACCTGTCGACCGCTAGGAGGACGGGAAGGAGGGGTCCCACCGCGCGCGCCCCGCCTCTCCACGCCCAGCCCCGCACCTCCCCACCTTGCGCGCCCAGCCGGGGCTAGGCTTTCCTTCCGGGGAAAGAGAAAAGGTCCCGGCTCGGCCGCCTCCTCTTAAAGGGGCAGCACCGCCCCTCCCTCTCCATCCTCCCTAAACCGGCTCCGCCCTCTCCCCCAAACACCTGTCCGGAGCCCCCAAAGGCTTGGATTACCCCTCCCCGCCCCTTGTTTCTCCCGAGAAGCGTCGCCTCCCGAGCAAGATGGATTGGACGGGCGGGGCCGGGGGGTGGGATTTGTCCCGCTGCTTTGCTGCGGAGGCTACAGCTGCTGGAAAGGCCGTTCCGGACGCGGCCACCTCTGTGGGTCCCGCTGGAGAGCCCCGGCGTTGGCGCATCTGGGAGCCGACATCCGCAAGCCACTGGCTGGAATGCCCTCGCCTCCGCCGCGCTGTGAGCCCCTGAGAGAAGGTTAGCGGTCTCTGGGCGTTCTTCCTCGTACCCAGCCCTTCACCGTCCTTGTCAAGATTTCTTTCTTTTGCCCACTCGCTCCCACCCACCCTGATCCGAGCTGGGAATGGTCTCTCAACAAAATCAGACAGTTATTTAGCATTGGTGATAACCAAGCATCGCTAACTGTAATTACCAACAAGACAGTGTTTTCCCCAAAGGGCTGCGCCTTCTGATATCTATTTTGTATCATGGATGTCCGGTAGATGTGGAAAGAAGTCCCTTCTCTTTAGTGTCTGCGTGGCCAGGGAGCTGGGCCCAGACTGGACCCATTTCTCATCCACCCTTGCCTTCAGGGCCCAGCCCAGCAGAATTCCAAAGGCCCCCTCCAACCACGCAGGCTCCAACCGAGCGTTTGGAGACAGCGGGGGGCGGGGGGGGGGACTCCAGCCCCCACTGGTGTGTAGTGGGTGGCGCCAAGGTGGAGGAGTTAGGTGGGGCGAGGCCCAAAGGCCTGGTTACCCGCAGAAGAATCGAACGGAAAGGGAACTTAAAGAGATCGCTCTGTATTTTCTTGAGTCTGGCTAAGATTTCCCTTATTGCAGCACAAAGACCCATTTTCCCCCTGACCATTCTTTTTTCTAGGCTAAAGGAGCTTTCTTATTTTGGTCCAGGAGTTCAGTTCTCAGCTCTTACTTCCTTGAAATTTATTTCAGAGCCCCTATCTCTGAGAGTTTATGATAATAAGAAAACCACCACATAGCAGCAGAAACTATGCTAAGTGCTTTTCAAATTTTTTTTTTTTTTTTTTTGCGGTACGCTGGCCTCTCACTGCTGTGGCCTCTCCCGTCGCGGAGCACAGGCTCCGGACGCGCAGGCTCAGCGGCCATGGCTCATGGACCCAGCCGCTCCGCGGCATGTGGGATCTTCCCGGACCGGGGCACGAACCCGTGTCCCCTGCATCGGCAGGCGGACTCTCAACCGCTGCGCCACCAGGGAAGCCCACAAATGTTATCAAATTCTCACGGCAATCGTTGAGGTGTTACCTCTGTTTTAAGATGAGAAAACTGAGGCTCGGGAGGTTAAGCAACTTGAAGGCTAGCAACTCGGATTTTAATCCTGTGTTATCTGAGCCCAGGGCCTTTCTTGACCACTTATGCTAATAATTAACATATTTGTACCATACTCAGGGCAGATCTAGGTTTTGTGGGGCCTTGAAGCTACAATTTGGAGCCCTCTTTAAGGAAAAAGATGAAGAATTAGGAGTACAAAATTAGATTCAGAGAATTAGGAGTACAGAATTAGATTCAGAGCCTGGGAAGGAACTCGAGATGAACTTGTGCTTATGAATCCTTTCACCTGCAGACTCTCATATTCTCCTGGCCTCATTTGACTCCTCATTTGACTTAAGGAGGAACATGGATGTCCAAGGTCACGCAGCTCATGGGAGGTAGAGCTAGGACTGGAGGCCACTGGCCACAGCTGTGTCTTTAAGAGACAAACTCCAGATGTTGGTCAGAAAGCCAGACTTGCCTAGACAAAAGCAGCTGTGATAGCAGCGTTCTCTGTGGTGTTTGGGGAGAGGACACTTATCCCTGTCTGCCCTTGGAGCAGCATTTGTTCCCAAGCTTTGACTCTCAGAGCTGCCCAGCCTCTCTCCATGGTCTGCTTTGTGGCCCAGAGTCTCCAGGGGTTAGGACATGTGGGGCCAAGGAACAGGAAGCTGACCTGGATGGAAGTTGAACAGTTACCTTGCTCTCCTTCCAGCTGGCTGCTGGGTCCTCTACCTCATTCTTAGAGAAGGAGGAAACAGACAGGGCCAGGAGCCCAGGGGCCAGGGTGGACACTCAGTGTGGACAGGGGCCCCACCTGAAACAGCTTTGAGAGTTCTGTGATGACAGATGGGCTCCATGCCAGGTGTTATCTCTTTGGCCATCCCAAACAGGAATGACCAGCATGTCCGATCCCAGGGCTGGGAGCAGGAAAGGGATGAGGAATGGTTTTTCCACTCTGGGGGAGTGTCCAGAGGGAATGTGGGAGTGGGAGCACGGGTGCCTGGTAGGGGGAGGGCCCAAGCTAAGGAATGTGGGGGAGTGTCAGACAGACCTGGGGGAGATGGAATGGGAATGGAGGGATGAAGGGACTGGAGGGGTCTCTGGGCTGGAGAGATGCAGAAAGAGAAATCCCCAGTTCATGCCAAAGGTCCAGAATCCTCTGATGTAAGTGACATTATCATCCACAGCCTCATCTCATCCCTCAGTTGACCCATGCCAACCCTTCCCTGTAGAGAAGGGACCCACCTAGAAATGTAAACAAGGAGAATAACATGTGTAATGAGGAGTCTGAGCCCAGTTTTTGATGTTTGACTGCTGACATCTTTTAAGCCGTCCCCTCTCCCTCTTCCCCTTGTGCCTCCCATCTGGACAAGCTCATAGCTTGGTAATAAAAAAAAAAAAAGAAAGCCTGGGTGCTGTGCTGCCTCCTTTGGCGTCCATGGGAGATTCGAACCATGCAAGCCACTTTCCTCACAAATGCTCACCTGGCCTCACTCCCTCACCACAGTAAAAACCCAGGCCAATCTCCTTTCCTCGCTCTCTCAAGCCATCTTGGACCTGTTTGAGAAGCCAGCCCTGCTCCTCCAGAGACCTCAGTTATGTAAATAATAAACCTTTTCATTCCCTCTTAGCGTGCGTGTGGCATCATCAGTCTTGACATTGAACCAAATCTTGGATGGGGTCCATCTGCCTCTGTGGGCAAACATGACAACATACAAACTGTGGGTTCTGCTGTAGAGTCAGGGAGGCTTCCTGGAGGAGGAGTATCTGGACAAGTGAGAAGGAAAGGATTATTAGCAAGAGGGAGGTAGAGCTTGGGTTCTGTGGGTTCTGCTGTAGAGTCAGGGAGGCTTCCTGGAGAAGGAGTATCTGGACAAGTGAGAAGGAAAGGATTATTAGCAAGAGGGAGCCTCAAGAGAAGAACGCAGAAGAGTTGGGGCCTAACTTGGGGTGCAGTTTTCCCAGTTGTAACATGACAGCCTCATATTCTGTAAAGGCACCTTCCATTTATTCAGTGCCTGCTGTGTTCATACCAGCCTTCCTCTGCTGCTCCCCCCGCCCACACACAACACTTCCCCCCCTCCCCTTCTCCCTCTCCCAGAGCCCCAGAGCACACCACTTGTTCACTCACTTCTCATAGGAAGGTCAGTGCAGAGATGGAGAGATATGGATGGAGTGGAACTGTGGTTCCTCGAGGGCTGGATGCAGGCTGTCTTCTGCCCTCTCACCTTGCGCAAGTTCCTTTCCTCCTCCAGGCCTCGGTTTCCCCATCTATGAAACGAAAGGCTGGAAGGAATCCCTTATTATTCCTCACCTGGCATCCCTTGTGTCCCAAGGCTCCTAATATTCCTTGAACTAAATGAACCAAATCTCGGCTATGGAACTAAGACTCAGGTCTCTATCTCTGACTTGAATTGAAAATGCAAATTACTGGGGAGGGAGCGAGGAGCAGCGAAGCATGAATGGGTTTATCAGATTTCCTTTCTCCTGTGCCCCAGATGTGCCAGGCAACTTCTCTGGCTCAGAATCTGTCAGTTTCAAGCATTCCTTGACAACCTGCTATGTACTGGCACAGAGCTGAGAACCCTCAGGGGTTCAAAGATGAACGAGGGCTTCTTCAGGAGGCCAGGGTTTCATCCTGGCCTCACGTTCTGAAAGCTCTCAAATTTAAACATTGCATTACGTTTCAGGACTGGTGATTATGGAACAATGGGGGTGTGAGAAAGAACATCTTGGCTACAGCGTGAAGCTGGCATTGCCAAGACGAACTGGGCTGGGGAGCAGGAAGGGGCTGCTGTAATAATTTAGGCAATGGGTGAAGTGGGCTGAGCAGGGGCAGGGGCAGAGGGAGGGAGGGAGAGAGTGAGTGAGAAGGACCCAGGGCGCCGATTTGACTTGGACTTCAGGTACATGTGTGGTGGGGTACGCAGCGGGTGGGGGAGGGAAAGAGCAGAGGGGTTCCAGGGATAAATGGGCAGTGACCCCCACAGGGGCCTGGCCAGCAGGCTGCAGACATCAGGAAACTTCCCTGCTGGCCAACCCCTTTGTCTTTCTAGTTCCTTCAACCCTCTCCATGGTCCCCTTGCTGCCCGCCACGGCCTGGCCTTGCTGCACAAGCCCTGCCCTCCTGGCTGGGAGATTAGGACTCTATAGCATTCTCTACCTCATGCCAAGGTGGCTTCTTCAAGTTTGGGAGGCCACGGGGACCCACTTGGTAGCCCCAGGTGAGCTGAGTCACGAGCCCCCTAGGGCCTTGCCATTTCTTGGGGAGATGCCTTCTTATTGGCAGGGTTCTTATTGGCCAGGTGGGAAATCTGGACAGGTGGGGGGATTCATCTACCTCCTCCACACACTCCTACTAACTTCCTAGAGATACTGCTAAGGATGGAGGGCCATGTGTGGTTGTCTATGGAGCACTCCTGTACACATGTTGATTGGAACATGTATCTGTGCACATGGTCCCTTGCACATTCACACCTGTTTGCCTATGTGACTATGCGTCTCTGAATGTTTTATGAACATTTGAATTCAGAAGGGAAGCTTACGTTTATTGAGCACCTACTGTGTGTCCCACCCTTTATGTATGTTATCTTCTAATAACCTTATGAGGTGGAGATGTCTCCCACTTTACAGCTGAAAATACTGAGATGCCCAAGGTGCAAGAGGTGTGAATATCTCCTCCAGGCACTCTGCTTCCCCCATCCCCCAGTCATCTTGGCTGCCTTCTGTTCTTCCAGGACACACACAGCTTAGAAGTCACATCCTTGAGATCAGTCACCTGTCTGCTCTCCCTGGAGTAGGGATTCTGCCCTTGGGTTGTCTTGGTCCCTTCTACCTCCCCAACCTGGTTTCAGCCCCCTCATCTCACTGAAACCTTACCCACTTGGGAACCAGCCTCCTCTGGAGGGCACGCCCGGTAGTGGTCTTTGGTCCTTTGCCCCTGACCTCTCTGGGGTGGCAGCAGTGACCCTGTTGACTGCCCTCTGCACCTTCTCTTGGCCCTCCTCCCGCACTATCTCTGCCCAGCACCCTCACCCCCTTGCGAGATTCCTCAGCCCACCCTGGGCTGCTGTCTGTCTCATCCCTCTGCCTCCCCAGATCACCCTTTGTGCATTACCATCCCCCTCCATGCTGATGACCCCCACCCAAGCACCTCCAGGCTCCAGCCTTGATGTTCAACCCTTGCCAGTCACCTCCAGCTGGCCACCCACAGGCTTCCCAGATTCTGAGCGTCCAGAACGGGCTCAGCACCTCCCCCTTGTCCCCACAGCCTGCTCCCCTGTAACAGCCTCTGTCGCAGTGCCTTGCCCCTGGCAGGATTCCACAGACACGCCAGGGCTGGTCCGTGCCACCTGATTTTTGTACATGCTGATACCTCTGCCTCCCTACACCCCCTTGTTCACTTGGAAAATATCCACTTGTTCTTTGAAATCTTCCATGAGTTTTCACTTCCTTCCCTCACCCCTGCCCCCTGCACCCCTGTGCGCACACACACACACACACACAGATGTAATCACTCGTGCATCTTCCAGGCCTTGCGCTGACTTGTAGGCTGGGCTTATGGTATGATTATAGACTGATAGGGCCGTGACCTTGGACAAGCCCCTTCACCTCTTAGTCTCAGTTTCCTCACTATAAATTGGACACAGATACCAGACTCACAGGTTTGTTGAAAAACAGCAGAACTGGGACCCAGAAGTCGCTCACTAAGTACTAGCTGTGCTCACCGTCAATTACACCTGTATTTCCAGCACCCATGACAGTCCCTCACACACAGTAGGTCTTCAACCACTGCATGTCTGGCTGAATTCAGTTGGCCACATACTGTTTATGGCCCTAAAAAAGTGAACCTGGTAGAGGTGAGTGAGAGGCCAGCTCTGTCTCATAAATATCCTCTTGCTCTGCTCTCCTCCCCTCCCCTCCCCCACCGCAGGATCCTGTTAGGACAAACGTCTTGGCTCAGTGGGTTGAAAAGGAAAGTCAGAATTCTGAGGCATGAATTGCTGTGCCCACTGACTCACTTCCTCCTCCCCGCCTGCTCCGGACGGGCCAGGGCCCTGAGTAACGCAGGTTGTAGCCTCCTCCCAGCTCTCGCCCCTCATCCCAGCACCGCCCCGTCCCCAACCAGCCCCTCACTTGGGACCTCACCCCTGAGCGGCCAGCAGCGGCAAGAAGGGCAGTGGGGTGAGTTGCCGCTGATTTGAAATCTGCTTGCAAGTTTCAGTGAGTTAAAGAGTAGATTACAAGGCAGACGGAGCGGGGAGGTGCGAGCCTGCTCTAGGGACCCAGAGTCTGATGTGCAAGGCAGGGCACCCTTCTGGACTCTGACCTGGGAGACAGCAGACGTTCCTCCTCCTCGTGGCCCTCTCCTTTCCTGCCAGGATCACAGAAATTCTCACCACTGGGCAACCTTTTTGTGGCTTAGGGCCTGTTTCCTGAAGGTTGCTATTAAAAGGCGGGGAGCCCTACCTGGCAGGGATGGGGCAGGATGTTACAGCATCACACATAGAAACCAGGGCCCTGGGGTATAAAATGACTCAGGCAGCCATGAAGGTGGGGGTGGTGGTGGCAGGGAGGAAATGGTGCTGAGGGAAGAGCTGGGACAAAGAATGATTTAGTGGGGAGTGGGCGGGGCAGGCAGGGGTTCCAGACAGGCCCTGGCACTGCCCTCTTCGCTTAACTGTTAGCATGATGAGGGCAATGATGGAGATTTCACTTTCCTGTAAAACAATCCCCCAGGGGCTTGGCCTTTTCTCTCTGGGGGATTGTCCAGGGCATCAGGGACTCATCTGAGGTAAAGAGTCAGATGGGGCTTGGAGGATGTGAAGGCCACTCCCGAAGTGGCTGAACTGCTCTGGACCACGCCCCCGACAGGTATAGCTCTGCGATGGGTGAGAGCACAGTCCACCACGGCTGCTGAGAAGGGAACTTACGAGTGGAGTGTGGAGAGGTGGGGGGCACTGAGATGCAGTAGGTAGGACACTGGGCAGTAATCACAAGTACAGCTGGCTGTAAGGGACACGCTCAGGAAAGCACTAGAGCCTGGAGTTTGGGCTTCAGCTTGCTGGCCTTGGAACTGAAGGGAAGTGATGGGTTCATGCCTTGGAGTAAGCTGACAGCCTTTGTGGATTCAAAAGCTTCCTCTGGTTGGGAGTCAGGGAGACCCATCTCGGGGCTGATGTGGAGAGAGAAGTGAGAAGGGGTGAGGGGCTGCCTTACTGTAGAGATGTAGGTGGACTGTCGAGATATTTGGACGAGGAGTGTGGGTAGGAGTTGGTGGCTATGGGACACAGGGCACACGGGAGAAGTCAGCAATAAGGACAGCCAGCGAGTCGGGGACCTCTAGGGCCTCGCAGGTGGAGGTGCAGGTCTGGCTGGCAATCTGCCCGAGGCCCCGGGGCAGGGCTAGAGATAGACATGGAGGCCAGAGTCCAGAAGGGACCCCAAGGTTTGTACCCCAAACCCAGGCCTTTCCCCAAGAGCAGCAGCCTGAGCTCTGCTGTTGATCAGGCCAGCGGTCAGCCAGGCCCACCACAAACTCACTGAAGACAACCCCTGCGGTCCCAACCCCCGCAGGCCTCTCACCACCTGCACCCTGGGCTCCGGCCCCTCAGCTCTGCCCTTCCTTCCTTTGACCCCCTGTTGTTCTAGCTCTCTTGGTGACCACTTTGTAACCCCAGAAGCCCCACCCCATTCATTCCATGCCCACCCTCCTCTCTGCACCCACAGACACCCTGAGAAGACCTCAGAGTACTGCACACCCACCCTCGCCGCCAGTGGGCAAACACGGTCTGGGACCTGGCCTCACCTTAGGGAACAGGGGCCCCCACCCCAATGCCATTAGCCTCTAACCCGCCTCTGGTCAGCTCTGAGCCTCAGTTTATTTACAAAGAGGTGATGACCATGGCCACCTCTAGGGACTGTTGGGAGGCTGAGCTCATACACAGGGAGCACCTGGCGTCGGGCTACCCACCATATCTTTCCCTTCTCTCCCCTTAGACAATTGTCACCTGGCCCCAGGAGGCCCTCCTCCTCTCCTCTGATCTGACTCCACTTAAAACACTACCTTGGGTGCCTTGCAGAACCAAACCTGAAGCCCAGGTCCTCAGCCGGGGGCTTGAGGTCCTCCATGACCGTCCTGCTCACCTTCTGCCCTTGCCCTCTGCACTCCCGTCCTCCCCACACAGCCCCAACTGCCAGGCAGATCTTCATCCCCCAAATGCCTGCTCGCCCCCTTCCTTTTTTTTTTTTTTGCGGTACACGGGCCTCTCACTGTTGTGGCCCCTCCCATTGCGGAGCACAGGCTCCGGATGCACAGGCTCAGCGGCCATGGCTCACGGGCCCAGCCGCTCCGCGGCATGTGGGATCTTCCCGGACCGGAGCACGAACCCGTGTCCCCTGCATCGGCAGGCGGACTCTCAACCACTGCGCCACCAGGGAAGCCCTCGCCCCCTTCTTGAGGCCTTTGCCTGCAAGCAGTGCTCCTACTTCTTCCTGCCCATGAACAACTCCTCTTCCTTCAAGGCCAGCTGAAACCCATCATCTTCCCAGGCTCCCTGGATCTCAGTGGATGTTTTCTGCTCCAGCATTTCTCCCTCTGATAGAGCATTTGTCACATTTGGCCAGATGTCACTTATTCACTTGAGCAAAGTTGCTTAAGTTCTTTGTGCCTCAGCTTCTATGTAAAATTGAGTTTAAAATTGCACCCTAAGCATAGAGTCATTGTGGAGAGTAAAAGAATTTGCACAATGTCTATCACATAGTAATAGTTCAATAAAAGTTATTTTTCATTGCAATGGGTGTGGGGGTGGCAGTGGCTATCTCTCCCCCTATAGCTCAATACTCCAGGAAAAGTAAGCTCGGACCCCCCTCTCTCTCCACCCTGCCAATAGCTCCTACCACAGTGCTCTGCTTGGAGTCAAGGTCAATGATGTACATTGAATTGAACTGGTCCATTGAAAAACTCATGAAGCTCCCTGTGGGTCCCCTTCAGCCCCATTCCCTATGAGACACGGATACGTCTATGTGAGAGAAATGGACACTTGAGAGCTCATGGAGATATCAGCACCTGGAGAGCCCCATCATAGCACCTCCATCATGCAGGAGCCCAATTGGCCTTCCCCGGGGCTCAGACTGGGATCCCAACATAGGGATGGGGAGACAGGGGAAAGAGGGTATCCTGGAAGACTTCCTGGAGGAGGAAAGTGGGAAGAGCTAGGCTGAGAAAAGAGATAACATTTTGTATTGGGAGTCTCATTGTGCCAGGCGCCTTATGTATATTATGTCTTTTATTCTTCATGACAAACCTGTGAGGTCAGTCCCATTGTCCCCTTTTCCAGAAGAGGAAACAAAGACTTAGACTGGCAAAGTGACAGGCCCAAGGTCATGCAGCTGGTGGAGGGAGCAAGATTCTCATCCAGGTCTGTTGGGCTTTGAGGGACTGCCTATCCGAGAGATGGCTGAAATTGAGGATGGTGGGAGAATTCCAGTCCCAGGCCAGCTGCCCACTCAGCCAGGGAGGTTATGGGTGGGGCGGAAACAACCACCGGAAGTCAGGGACACGCAGCAAACAAGGGTGCCAGGAAAAGAACTGGAGCTGGGGCCCTTCCTCCCCGCCAGCTCTGTGCCCCTGACTGCCTGCCATCTCCCATTCTCAGCGCTTCCTCCAAGGGAACAGGGAAAGCTGGGTCGGAGCCCAGGGAATGGCCCTTGAAACCCTGGAGGAACCCTGCCAGGCCTAAGCCCCATTGTCCCCGGGGAGAGAGACAGGGCAGGGTCCCAGGGGTCTTGTTCTGTTTGTCTCAGATGGGGCTCGGACTGGGGCCTGGCACAGGCAGGGAACTCAATAAACGTATGTTGAATGGAGACACAGCAGGCATGGCATCAAAACTACCTGCAGGAGGTAGAGACCTCGTCCTGACATGGTTTCTGCCCCACCTTGTGACCCTGGGTGAG
This sequence comes from Phocoena sinus, assembly GCF_008692025.1. Classification (NCBI taxonomy): domain Eukaryota; kingdom Metazoa; phylum Chordata; class Mammalia; order Artiodactyla; family Phocoenidae; genus Phocoena; species Phocoena sinus. The sequence goes on from NC_045782.1 coordinate 34,607,203, forward strand.
TCACAGAGCCTGTTATCCTGGAGTGTACCCCACATTCCAGGAAGCCTGAGGCCCTTCCAGCTCTGACAATGCAGTTCTATTCATTCTTTTACTCATTTGCTAGCTTGGTATTTTAGCAAAATACATAGTAGAGTTCAGTAAATATATTTTGGTACCAGTGAAGTAGTGGGCAGAGTGGGGGTGATAAACGAAGGTTGATTGGAGGGCAGTGATTTGTGAGAGCAGGGCCTCTGGAGGCAGACGGTCTGGGTTTAAATTCTCCCTCCATCACTTGCTAACTGTGCAACCTTGAGCAGTTTACTTACCCATGTTGAACTTCGATTCCCTCACCTATAAAATGAGGATAATAGGCGTATATACGTCATAGGGTTAGTGTAAGCATTAAATGAGATAATACTACAAATAAAGCGCTTAGGAAAGTGGTACACAGCAAGTGCTCAGTAAATGTTAGCTATTATTATCCCTTAGAGGATGAGTGAATTTCAGTAGGAAAAGGTGGATGGTGTGTGTAAATGTGATAGTGGTTGGGTGCAGTGTTAGAACAGTATATACGAAGGCCGGGAGGCAGAAAAACCCAGTGCAAGTCTAAGGAACAGCAAGAGGCCAGTTGGGGGCAGATGGTGAGAGGCCTTGGCTAGGCTAAGAAACTCGGACCTGATCATATAGGTTGGCAATTCCCAATTGGTGTTCCCTGAAGCACCAGGGTTCCATGAGATGCTACTGGAGGTTTTGTAAATATACAAGGTGGGCTGCAGGGGAGAACTGGGATAGTCACATGCAGAAGGATGAAGTTGAATCACTACGTCAGATCATATGCAAAAATTAACTCAAAATGGATCAAAGACCTAAATATAAGAGGTAAACCTGTACAACTCTTAGAAGAAAGCATAGGCGTTAGTCTTTGTGGTCTTGTATTTGGCAATGGATTCTTAGTTATAACACCAAAAGCACAAACAACAAAAGAAAAAATAGATAAACTGAATGCTGTGGTCCGGATGTTGGTGTCCCCACCCCCCCACCCGTATTCATATGTTGAAATCCTAATTCCCAAGGCAATGATTTTAGGAGGTGGGACCTCTGGGAGGTTATAAGGTCATGAGGGCAAAGCCCTCGTGACTGGGATTAGTATCCTTATAAAAGAGGCCCACAGAGCTCCCTAGCCCCTTTTGTCACGTGAGGCTAAAACAAGAAGTCTGCAACCCAGAAGAGGGCCCTCACCTGACCATGCATTGGGGAAATGCTACATCCTCACCATCCACACCATCAGGTGTCACCCTGATCTTGGACTTCCAGCCTCTAGAACTGTGAGACATAAATTTCTGTTGTTTAGAAGCTACCTAGTCTGAGGTATTTCACTATAGCAGCCAGAATGGATTGAGACACTGAACTTAATCAAAGTTGTGCTTCAAAGGACACCTTTAAGGACTTCCCTGGTGGTCCAGTGGTTAAGAATCTGTGCTTCCACGGCAGGGGGCATGGGTGAGATCCTGCATGCTATGTGGCACGGCCTAAATAAATAAAAAATAAAAATAAAAAGACACCTTTAAGAAAGCAAAAAGATAACCCATAGAATGAAATAAAATATTGATCAATCATATATCTGATAAGGGATTTGTATCTGGAATATATAAATAACATTTACAATTCAATAATAAAAAGACAAGTAACCCAGTTTAAAAATGGGCAAAGGATCTGAATAGACACTTCTCCAAAGAAGATATACAAATGGTCAACAAGCACATGAAAAATGCTCAACATCTCTAATAATTAGGGAAATGCAAATCAAACCACAATGAGATACCACTTCACACCCACAAGGATGGCTAGAACCAAAAAGTCAGATAAGTGTTGGCAAAGATGTGGAGAAATCGGAGCCCTCATACGCTGCTGGTGGGAATGCAAAATGATGTAATTGCTTCAAAATAGCCTGGAATCTCCTCAAATAGTTAAACATAGAGTTACCATTTGACCCAGCAATTCCACTCCCAAGTATATACCCCAAGAGAAATGAAAACACACGTTCCCACAGAAACTTGTACATGAATGTTCAAGCAGCATTATTCAAAATAGCTCCGAAGTAAAAACAACACAAATGTCCATCAACTGATGAATCAAAGTGTAGCTTATCCAGACTATGGACAATTATTTGGCCATGAAAATGAATGAAGTACTGATACACATTACAATATGGATGAACCATGAAAACATTTTGCCGAGTGAAAGAAGACAGTCGCAAAAGGCTGCATCTAGTATGATTCCATTTCTATGAAATGTCCAGAACAGGCAAATATAGAGATAGAAAGTAGATTAGTAGCTGCCCAGAGATGAGAGGGAGGGATAAGGGGGGCAGGTTGGGGTATGGGGTTTCTTTTGAGGGTGATGAAGATGTTCCCAATTTGATACTAGTGATGTCTGCACATCTCTATACTAAAAACCATTCAATTGCATGCTTTAAATGAGTCAGTTGTATGATTTGTGAGTTATATCTCAATAAAGCTGTGAAAAAGAAAATACAAGGTGAGGAGAGTGTGAATTTATCATCAAATTCGTTTGGGAAATGCTGAGTTAAGGAGGGGAATGTTTGCCTTGGGACTTCCTTGGGCCAACACGTGTTGGCAAACTCCTGGCATGGGTGAGAGGATGTAGCATTTCCCCAAATTGTGACCATAATTTGACCATGGAACCATCTTCAAAGGAACCTCTCCTGACCTCTCCCAAAACACTTTTCACAGGACACAGTTTGGCAAGTTCAGCTGTAAGCAGTGGGGAGCCATTAAAGGTTTAAGCAGGGAAGAGCCTGGCTAGAGCCTCACTTAGCAAAGGACAGGCTGCTACGGGGAGAATGGATGCAGGCAGGACAGGCTAGTGGCTTGGTGCCAGCAAGGTGGTTAAAAAGCATTTGAATAGACATTTCACCAAAGAAGATATACAAATGGCCAATAAGCGCTTTAAAAAAAGATGCTCAAAAAAAAAAAAAGGATGCTCAACATCATTAGTCATCTGGGAAATGCAAATCAAAACCAAAAGGAGAGGGCTTCCCTGGTGGCGCAGTGGTTGAGAGTCCGCCTGCCGATGCAGGGGACACAGGTTCATGCCCCGGTCCAGGAAGATCCCACATGCCGCGGAGTGGCTGGGCCCGTGAGCCATGGCCTCTGAGCCTGTGCGTCTGGAGCCTGTGCTCCGCGACGGGAGAGGCCACAACAGTGAGAGGCCCGCGTACCGCAAAAAAACCCCCAAAAAACCCACAAGGAGATACCACTTCACACCCATTAGGTATGCAGGCAGAGGTGGTAGGGGTCTAAATGCCACCTTTGGGTGGGACCACCCTGCTCCCTCTCTCCTTAGCTCCTGGAATGGGTGCTTCCCCACTCCCTGGGCTCCCTAACCCAAGCCCTAGGAATTCCCAGACCTCCCTGACCCAGACAGGAACCCCAACTATCCTGGTGCTTCCGGAGAGGATGCTGGGGGCCCTAATCTATCTCAGCAGTGTTTATGTCCTTCTTCCTGGAAGTGGGATGGGCACCAGGCTGGCAAGGCTGGAGGACTATGGAGGAAGACCCTAGATCTGGGGTCCCATGAGAACCCGGTGGGGAGGGCAACAGTGGCTGGGAGCAGGTCGGCCTGCTCAGGGCAGGCAGGTTGGGGCAGGGGTTTGTCCAGTCCCAAAGTATATTATTTCCTACACAGCCTTCCTTCCCCCAGGCAATGAGAAGCACACCTGGAACTCAGGGCTGAGGGAACGTGGAGAACTTGGTCTTTGAGTCTAAAAGTCTTAGGAATAATGGTTAACATTTATTGACTACTTACTGTATACTCTATCCCATGCATATTACATGACAAGACAGTGGGCCAGGGGAGTATTATGAAGTGAGGGCAGACCCACAGAGCAAAATTGGAAGAGCACACACGAGCACCTTCTTGCCTGCCCTGACTCCAGCTCTCCTGCTCCATAGCCTGTCCCAAGGCTCTAGGAGTGCGGGCAGGGGGCACCCTGAGACTACTTCAGCCATCCCCCTGCAGCCGGCGGCCACTGGTTCCCTCCAATTCCCAGCTGCCTGGCATGGGAACTGTCCAGAGACTTCCTTCAAAAGACATCCTTGTTGTCTTGATCTGAGGCCACGGGAGAGGGGGAGTTGAAGGCTGCTGTTCCCCTCCAGGCTCCCGGTAGGGCAGGAAAGGGGACTCCCAAGGAGTTTTGGGGTGCCCACCCAGGGCTGAGCCCTTCCAGACAGGGTGACAGCGGGCAGACAACTCTCCAGGAGGGGGCACAGTGGAGCGGGATGAGGACCATGGTTAACTTTCCAAAGGCCAGACCAGTTCATTTCGGTCCCAATACCAAGTAAAGGGGCCCCTGAAGGACAGAGGCTAGATTTTAGAAAGAACATCCATCAGCAAGGCTGATGAAGACGGACACCAAGGCTTCCTTCTCTTGCAAGCCTTCTGTGGCTATATGAGTCGGCTGTGTGGGGAGGGGCGGGCACCATTCACTCCCCAAATATTTACGGACTGTGTTCCTGGCGCTGGGCCCAGAGCCAAGGAACTTGGGTCAGGCCCTGGCTGCATCCATTACTCTTGTCTCACTCAGGCAAGCAGGCCCTGGACACGGGGAGGGGAAGCCGGAGGAGGCAGGAGCCTGGCTCACCCTCTGAGGGGGATGGGAGATGCAGAGAACAGTAGCCAGCCTACTGATCCTCCCACAGCCCACCAGCCCAGCAGGAATCTGGTTGCATCCCAGAGACTCTGGGCCTGCTCTCAGGGGAGAGGTTGGAGAGCTGGGGGCAGGGAGGGGGCCCTCCCTGACTCCTGGGATGGCGGTGGGAAGAGTCTCTCTTGTCACACTGGCTTAGGTTATTCAGCCCCCTAGGAGGGGGGCTCCCCCAGGGCCAGGCTGGGTCAGACAAGCTGCTGCCTGCCTTACATCCTGGGCGGGAGGCCGTCCCTGAAGGCAGAGCTGACAGGAAAAAACAATCAAGGAGCTTGACAGGGCTGGGGGTGCCGTCCCAGGCCTGTCGGCCTCACAAGCGGCCCCCCGCCAGGGCACACCGCCCCATCATGCGTGGCAGTCTCAGACACACCCTCAGAACTGCCCTGGGGCGCCAGAGGCAGGGGCCGGCCCCCAGAAAGTTACGATACTCTTCCTGGGCAGTGTACAGGGGCCAGACCTGTGTAGCTCCCTCCCTCTGGGCCAGGAAACTGGGCAGCCCTGCTCCACTCCCAGGGCCTCTGCCCGAGAGCCTTCTCGAGCCTTCTCCCTTGTCCCCTCCTCTGCCCCCATCACCCACCTCTGCCTTCCAGTCCTGTCTTCCTCTGCCTCTCTGTCCCCTCTCTCCTCATCTCTCATCTCTGCACAGACAGGCTGGGACAAGAATCCAGGTGCCACCCACCCAAGAGAGGTCTGGTGGAAGGAGGGGCCAGGCCAGGAGAAGTGGTTGTGCATCCCCATAGCGTGTTGAGGACCCAGACACTCAGCTTTCTCGGTCCTGTCCGGCCCCACCCGTGCCCTGGGAGGTTTGAGGCAGCAACATAGGAGCAAACAACACCTCTTTCCCCCTTGGCATGTTTAAGTAGCTAAACTTGAACTTCAGCCAAGCCTCTCCCAACCAGGCAAACACCTGCTCCCCTTCCCTGAAGGCCACCCTTTCCCTGATAACACCCCTGGGGACAGAAGGGGAAGCAGCACCGCCTGCCTCCTGGGGAGCCCCATTCAGCTCTGGCCAGTGCGGGGAGGGGCTGTGGGCCTGAGAGGCTCCAGGTCCTGTGGGTCCAAGGGCTCCAGGGAAGGATGGGCCCTCTGCCCAGTCACGGCCTCTCCTCCCCAGACCTGGGCTTGCCTGGCTGGGACTAGTTATGGGGATGGGCTGGTCCCCAGCCAGGGCAGCAAGGGCAGGTCTGCCCTAGAATCAGGGTTCGGTAGGCATGTGGCTGTCACAGGAGATCCGAGCACCCCCTCTTCTCCCCTAAATTCTGGAAGGTCCTCCTGCCTCTCCTGGGCTCCCTCCCACAGGAAGTCTTCCAGGTGGCGTGGACCCCTCTCTGGTTGACTCAGAAAGTGCTGGTGAGCACCTGCCCTGTGCAGAGCGCACCTTGGCAGCCTGGGGGAGACCCAGAGGAGCCCTTGGCCCCGCTCTTCAGAGGTTAGTCAGTGCTCAGTGGGGAGACAGGCAGAGCAGGCCCTCCACTCAGGTGGGGGGCTGGTGTGCCTGTGTTCTCGGAGCGCGGGTTGGGGATGAGGATGGGGACAGCCTCTTTAATGAGGGCATCTGGGAAGGCCTGCTGGAGGAGGTGACATTTGGAGATGGGCCTCCATGAGGAGGGTCCTATCTCTCTTGGGGGCGTGTCCACCACTGCTGCCCCCGCACTCCCACACCGACCTGGAGCCTCCTTAACCACCAGGAGCAAAGCACGTTCCTTGCCCTCCTGCCACCTCACCCAGGGCCGGCCTCTCCTGCACCCCCATGACTTCCCAGCTGTGTCTGGGCTGGAGCCTCTCAGAGCCTCGTCAGTGCGAAAGAAATGGTCTAGCACTGCCTCCTGCAGTCTTCCTGCTGATTGACTGGGGTCCTGGGAGTGACAGGTCTGAGAGAAGAGAGGTCCTGCACCTCTGCGCCAACAAACTAGACCTACTGCAGGTGACTGGGGCTTCTAAATTGTGAGAGGCAAAGGAGATACTGTGGTAAGCGTCCTCCCACTTGCCCTGGGGGGAGCTGAAGGCACCCCCCACCCCCGCCTTCAGTCTCAGCTCCTCAGGGCTGCTGACTCTTCCCTTGGGGCCTTGAACCCCTGTTTCTTTGAGTGTCAGAGTCCTTCCACCCAGAGATAGGCCTGGACAGGGCAGGGGTGGGGGTGGGTCGGGGAGGGGGGCTCCTTCAAGCTCCCAGATGTCAGCAAGGTAAACCTCCATGGCCTCCTCCAGCCATCTTGGCCTTTGGTCACTGACATGCTCCACGGTGTTTGTGTGTCTGTGTAACATCTGGCTGAAAGGTCTGACCTTCTACAGCCTGCACCAGTGCAGGAAAGGGCTTGGGGAAGTTAGCTGAGTGCAATGGGCCCTAAACCACATCCAAGCTCCCCTGCCTAGTTCACATGAAACCCAAGGGTCAGTCACCCAGGGAACTCGAGTGCTCCAGATTTCTAGGCTCACCCTTCCCCTTCTCACAATAAAAATCATACTGGGTGCCTACCTGGTGGCGCAGTGGTTGAGAGTCCGCCTGCCGATGCACGGGACGCAGGTTCGTGCCCTGGTCCGGGAAGATCCCACATGCCGCGGAGCGGCTGGGCCCGTGAGCCATGGCCGCTGAGCCTGCGCGCATACTGGAACAGCATGAGCCCCCCACCCCAAGGGTCTGGCTTTTGCTGAATTGTCTTCTCTGCCTCTCACCTGTGGGCTGTTGGCCCTGCACTTTGTCAGCCCAGGTGTGGAATGCACCCCCTCCTTCCTTAATTCCTCCTTGAATACTAGTCACCCAAGGCAGCGAAGGTGGAGGATCATTCCTGCGGGGTGGGGGTGCTGGAGGAGGGAGGGGAGTGATGAATATCAGATACCACTGGTCTTCAAGCCCCACGGCTGCCCTCTCCTCTCACGGCCAGCCGCCATGTTTTCATCTCGCCCTGGTCACCCACCATCTTGTTGGTTCTCAGCCTCTCTCTCCCCCGCCCCTCCCACCCCGCCCACATCTCTCTTCAAGAACTCTCCCCTGAAACCCCGAGTGCTCCAGGCTATTAGCTGGGGCCATGCTGCTCTTCCTTTCATGCCCAGAGAGAGCCCAGCAAGTTATTTCCCAAGCATAGCCTCCTCTCAGGGGAATTCTGCGGTCAGCTTTTATAACAGCAACTGTGGTTTTGTTTTCTTCCCACTCCACATAGATGTGGGGGAACAAAGCAGGAGTAAGAACCTAGGACTTTAACTGCCGGTCTAAGAGCTGTGTGACCCTGAGCAAGTTCACAGGTCTCTCTGGGCCACCATTTAATTTTGTTGTAATGTGAATGTTTTATTGAAGTGTAACATACAGACAGAAAAGTGCACGGGTTTTCACAAAATGAACACAATATGTGGGACTTCCCTGGTGGGCCAGTGGTTAAGACTCTGAGCTCCCAATGCAGGCGGCCCGGGTTCGATCCCTGGTCAGGGAACTAGATCCCACATGCATGCCACAGCTGAGTCCGCATGCCACAACTAAAGACCCCGCATGCCACAACAAAGATGCCGCGTGCTGCAACTAAGACCCGGTGCGGCCAAATAAATAAAGATCCCACACGACATATGGCACGGCCAACATCAACAAAAAATCAAACTTCTAAAGCAAAAAATGAACACAATATGTAACCAGAATGCAGCTCAAAAAAATAGATTAATTCCAGCATCCCCCAAAGCCCCTCTTGCCTCCCCCTAATCTCTGCTTTCCCTAAAGGTAATCACCACCCTGACTTCTACCGCCACAGAGCAGTTTTGCCTGGTTTTGAACTTTCTATCAACAGCATCGTACAGTATGTGTTCTTCTGTGTCTGGCTTTTTTTTGTTGTTGTTCGGCGTTAAGCTTGTGAGATCCTCCATGTCATTTCTTGTAGTTGCAGTTTGTTCCTTTGAGTTGCTGTATAATACACCATCATGTGAACGTATCACCCTTTATCTGTCTATCCTACTGCTGATGGACATCCAGCTTTTAAAATTTGTGGCTGCTGACCATAGTGCCGTGGTGAACACTCTTGCCCCCTGTCTTTTGGGGCATAATGTATGCCTTTCTGTTGGATACATGCCCAGATGGGAAATTGTTAGGCCATAGGGGTTGGATAAGTTCAGCTTTAGTTGATGCTGCCATAAAGGTTTCTAAAGTGGCTGTGCCAACTTACTCCCACCGGCTGGGTCCAAGAGTGCTACGTGCTTCACATCCTGCCAATACTTGATAGTGTCGGTCTTTTCCCTTTTAGCTCCTTATGGTGTCTGCATCTCCCTGGTGACTGATGATATGGAGCATCTTCCCAGATGTTTACAGGCCATTTGCAAAGCCTTCTTTGTGAAGTGCCTATTCAAGCCTCTTGCTGATTTTCTGTTGGGTTGTCCATCTTATTCCTATTGATCTGCAAGACAAGCCCTGGACACAAGCCCTTTGCATTGCAAATATCTTCTCCAACTCTGTAGTTTGCCTTTTCACTTTCTTCATGGTGACTTGTGATAAATAGAAGTTCTTAATTTTAGTGGAGAATAATTTATCAAGTTTTTTTTCCATTATGGTTAGTACTTTGTGTGTCCTGTTTAAGAAATCTTTGCCCACCCCAAAGGCATGAAGATATTCTATGCTTTCTTCTAGTTTCCTTACCTTTTATATTTAGAACTAAACTTATCCTGAATTTATTTTTGGTGTGGTGTGAAATAGGGATCAAGATATGTTTTTTCCAGATAATAACTAGACTTATTGTGGTGATCATTTTGCAATGTATACAAATGTAGAATCATTATGTTGTACACCTGAAACTAATATAATGTTGTATGTCCATTATACTTCAATTTTTAAAAGATACTTTTTTTCCAAATGAATATCCAATTGACCCAGCACCATTTTGAAAAGACCATTCTTTCCCAAGTATAGCATAGCAGTATCATCTGTGTCAAAAATCAAGTGGCGGGGCTTCCCTGGTGGCGCAGTGGTTGAGAGTCCGCCTGCCAATGCAGGGGACACGGGTTCGTGCCCTGGTCCAGGAAGATCCCACATGCCGCCAAGCGGCTAGGCCTGTGAGCCATGGCCACTGAGCCTGCGCATCCGGAGCCTGTGCTCTGCAACGGGAGAGGCCACAACAGTGAGAGGCCCGCGTACCGCAAAAAAAAAAAAAAAAAAAAAAAAAATCACGTGGCCATATTTGTGTGGATCTGTTTTGGGGCTCTGTATTTTGTTCTATCTGGTCTATTCCTGCACTAATACCACGCTGTCTTAATATCTGGTGCTGGAGTTCTTTTGCCTTGCTCTTCTTCAAGAGTGTCTTGGCGTTTCTTGGTCTTTTGCATTTCTGTATAAATTTTATTTTATTTTTTTATAGAAGCAAATTTAGAATCAACTGGCCAAGTTACACACACAAACTCACACACATACACATTCTCACTAGGAGTTTGATCGGGGCTGCATTGAATCTATAGATTGATTTGTGGAGGATGAACACCTTTACAATATCTAGTCTTCCAATCCATGAACATGGTATACCCCTCTGTTAATTTAGGTATTTTAAAGTATTTCTCAGTAATGTTTTGTGGTTTTCTGTGTATTGACTATTCTTGCACTATTTTGGTTAGATTTATTTCTAGGTAGGTATTTGCTAATCTTAAGGTGTATAAATGGTGTTAAAAAAAAAAATTCCTTTCCCTAATTGTACATTGATAGTATATTGAAGAACATTTGATTTGTTATACTGATCTTGTATCCAGTGACCTTGTTAAATTCACTTGTTTAGTCTAATATTTTGTATATTTTATGGATTTTGTCTGTGTATCATATGTCATCTAAATATTAGTAGTTTTCCCAATGTTCATAGCAGCATTATTTACAATTACCAAAGTATGGAAGCAACCTAAATGTCCATCAACAGATGAATGGATAAACAAGATGTGATACACACAAACACACACATATACACACAATGGAATACTCAGTCATAAAAAAGAATGAAATTTTGTTATTTGCAGCAAAGGTTGGCCTTGGAGGGCATTATGCTAAATGAAATAAGTCAGACAGAGAAAGACAAATACTGTATGATATCACTTATATGTGGAATCTAAAAAATACAACAAACTAGTGAATAAAACAAAGAAGAAACAGACCCACAGATATAGAGAACAAACTAGTGGTTACCAGTGGGGAGAGGGAAGGGGAGAGGGGCAATATAAGGGTAGGGAGAAAAAGGATTATTATGGGATTACATGAATTATGTGTGTGAAACTTTTGAAAATTGTAAAGCACTATAGAATTTAAAGAATCTTGCATTCAATAAAAAAAAAAATAAGATAGATGGTTCAACACCCCTCCTCACCCCAAAATACTGGTAGTTTTATTTCTTCCTTTACAATTCTTATAACTTTTATTTTTTGCCTCATTGCCCTGTCTGGGACTTCCAAGTGTAGTGCTAGTCAGAAGTGGTGATAGTGAAATCCTGGTCTCATTCCTGATCTCGTAGAAAAGTTTACAGTAATTCACCATGAAGCTTGATGTTGGCTCTGTGTGCGTGTGTGTGTGTGTGTGTGTGTGTGTGTGTGTTTGGAGATACTCTTCGTGGTACTTCTTTTTTTTTTTTTTTGCACAGGCTCCGGACGCGCAGGCTCAGCGGCCATGGCTCACGGGCCCAGCCGCTCCGCAGCACGTGGGATCTTCCCGGACCGGGGCACGAACCTGTGTCCCCTATATCGGCAGGCGGACTCTCAACCACTGCGCCACCAGGGAAGCCCCATGGTACTTCTTTTTTGGACACATTTTTCTGATAAGAGAAGGAGGACCTGGGGTGGGGAACACTTGGGGGAGGAGCACCCCTGGGAATGGCCTGCTCCTCACTCAAAAACCAAAACGGAGCTGTCTCCAAAGGGGGAGCACCTCCCTGATAACTTCCCTTCACGTCCTCCACCAAGCTTCAGTCTAGTCTAAGGGGTCACTAGGTGTTCCCCTTAGGCTCAGAAACAGACCACCAGTCCATTCCTGTCATTTCTCAGGGAAACTGAGGCTCAGAACAGGGTGGTGACAAGCTTCAGGTCAGTAAGTTAGTGGCAGAAGCCAGAATTAGAACTTGGGGTTCCTGGATCCCAGCCCCCCTTCAGCCACTGCTCTCTGGCCAGGAGTTGGGAGGTGGCCAGAGGGCAGAGGGAGGTGTATGTGTTTTAGGTAAAGGACAACTTTGTCCGAATATCCACAGATGCTGTGTAAAGAAGGTGGGTAGGCAGCCCCTCCTCTGGCAAGAGAGGGAGGGGGGCTGGGGCTGGTAGAGGTGGGAGGTGGGTGGAGAAGCTGACCCTCACTTCTGGTCCTGCGTAGTTTGGAAGGGGGCTTTGGGGGAACTCTCAGAAGAGACTAGAAAAGGATGAGGAACTAGACATGCGGTCTAAGATTCGAGGGCCTGGGAGGCACATGGAGGGGCCCTGGGCCCCGGGCTGGGGGTGGTGGTGGTTGGGGGAGAAACTGGAGCAAACAGAAACGCAGGATGTTGAAGTCAAGCAGCATTCTCCTCTCTGTCCTCCCCTCCTCCCCTGCCCATGGGGAATGTTAGGAATGTGATGAGCTGATAAGACCGGGACTCCCACTCTACCTGGCACTGAGTACTGGGGCTGGGGTGCTTTGCCACCTCCACCTACAGAGGGGATTTTCTTGAGAGTTGGGGAGTTTCCAATAGATATAATTCTAATGGAGGAGCTGCACGGAAGGTGTGAGGGAGGGGTGCTCCTCATGTAGGGCAACGGGCCAGATGCCAGGGCCGTGGGCATGGCCAGATGCTTTCTAGCTGAGCTGAACCATGTGTCAGAAGGCAGGGGGCTGGGTTGAGCGAGGGGGTTCCCAGTTGCCAGGGAAGCTGGAGCAGGAAGAGAAGGGAGTGGGAAGCAAGGCCAAACAGTGGCTGGCACTCTTCCAGAGGACAGGGCTCCGTGGCTGCTGGCCAAGGAAGCCATCTGGGGACCCTGTCCAAAAAGTGACCCCAGTGGGTGCTACCACACCCCTGCTGGGTCTGGAGTTCCGGTGTGTAAGGAGCAGACTGGGGCTCCTGCGGTCCTCATTGAGGTTGGTCCAGGGGGTCCTCCGATTCAACTCAAGGCAGTTACTTGGACACATGGACACTCTCGGGTGTGTTTTTTTTGTGTGTGTGTGTGTTTTTTTTTGCGGTACGCGGGCCTCTCACTGTTGTGGCCTCTCCCGTTGCGGAGCACAGGCTCCGGACGTGCAGGCTCAGTGACCATGGCTCACGGGCCCAGCCGCTCTGCGGCATGTGGGATCTTCCCGGACCGGGGCACGAACCCGCGTCCCCTGCATCGGCAGGCGGACTCTCAACCACTGCGCCACCATGGACAAGACTCAATGCTTCCAGCACACAGGAGACCAGTGCTCTGGAGGTAAACACTGGCCCTGGTTACCCAGAGCAGGGGTGGGGTAGGAGCCAGGTTTCAGGAAGGCAGAAGGCGTACAGTGACCCCCAGGGCACCCAGGACCTGGGTCTGCTCCAGGGACCCACTTTCTGCTCTCTGGATGCACATTTTTGAGGAAAGCTGCCAGAACAGAGCCGTGCGAGGGAGGACGAGGGGAGGGGAGGGGCTGGTGGTTGGAGGTTGGGCCGGGTTGGAGGAGGAACAGAGATAGAGAAAACCGCAGCCCCCGGGGACCTCTGTGCGGCTACACCTGAGACCCGCTGTGAGCGGCCCGACGCAGGGATGGGGGGCCATCCAAACCTCGCTCAGGGCCCACTGCCCGTTGGTTCTTGCTGCAGAATAGAGGCAAGGGGCACCATCCCACGTGGCTGCAGTAGGAAGCGACCGAGGCAGCAGGCCTGACCCACAGACACCTAGCTGCCCTTACTGACCCTCGTCTGCGCATGGGACGGGCGGCTGAGTAGAGAGGAGCTGTGCGAGATGCCTAGAACAGAGCCCTTGTCTCGGCCACTTTTGTTTCTTCCTTACACCTAGCACAATGCCTGCTGGCACATACGAGGAGTCCAAAGTGCTTGGGGAATAAAAACCACGAATGAATAAATGATGGATGAATAAACAAATGCGGTAACCCATCTGAGTTCCCAGCAGCCGGAGTCCTCATCCGTTAGAAGTGGACAGACCTGCCACCTGGTGGTGATTGCGCTAACTGCAGCACGCGGTCAGGGCCCAGCATCGCCCGTCTCCAAACCGCAGAAGCCTGGATTGCAACCGTTCAGACCCATCCAAGGGCCACCTTGACCCTTCTCCTGCCTCCAGACCACACCCCCTTCTTTTCCGGCACACTTAGGCAGTTTTCTCTTATTTTTAAAAATCTCCAAGGGGAAAAAAAAAAAAAAAAATCTCCAAGGAAAGAGATTTCTCCTTCACCTTTGCCCCTTGGAAAATCCTACCTATGATCTGACCTCTTATCCTCAAGACAGAGAAAGACTGAGAGGATGAGAGGGCTCCTGTCCCCTCATCCAGACAGGATGGTCAGCCTGAGGAGGGGCCAAGCCCTGGACTGGCAGGAATTCTGTCTGTCTGCCGGTTTCTCCTTAGACTTCTAAATATATTAAGTTGGCTGGTTTGTGCCAGGATGGGTTGTTGGCTCCTGCCTCTCTCCATTTGTATGAGAAAACTTGGCCTCTTCCTCCTCAGAGAAAAGAAGGCAGATTTCAGGCTGCTCTGCAGGGTCTGGGCAGCCCCAGTGGGCACCCGGGGCCCAGAGACACACTGCCATTCACCTCACAAGGCAGATAACTGTGGGGACCCACCAGGGCCTGTGATGAACTTGGTGGCTCTAACATGGGGAAATGCCCGTCCTGGGGATGGGAGACGTTGCTGTGTGACTGTGGGCAGGTCACCTGCCCTTTCTGGGCCTCAGCGACCCCACCTGTATAATTGGGGGTGCCTCTGCCTCTTCATACCTGGCTGACGTCTATGGCGTGTCTCCCCTCCTTCCACTGGCCCAGTTTCCATAGCTGTCTCCATCCTCTCCATTCCTCGTCTTGCTCTTCACCCCCAGGGCCAGCTGCAGAACAAATGGTGACTTCTCAGATGTCCCTGTAAGGAAACATCCCAGTGTGGTGAAATCATTGGTTGCCCACCCCTGACAACCACTCTTCCCTTCCCCCTTGGTCACAGACCTCACTTTTACTGAGGACAGCAGGATCTCTGGAGGGGAAGCCCAGGAATAAGCGTAAACATTTCCCCGAGCAGTGGGTGCCCGGCTGCACCCACGCCGTTCCCCCTCCCCCATTCCATCCCTCCAGCTGAGCTCCTTTGCCCACAAAACCACACCAGAGGGACTTGATGGTGCCCTGGGGAGAACACCAGTGTCCTTCCCAGGGTGCTGTCTTCCAGTGTTCCTCAAACTGTCAGCCCCTGGGTGCCAGAGTGGCGCTCAGCTCCAATGCATGGGCCCCACAGCAGCTGTGCTGGGGCTCAGAGGCTCGAAGTCTCTCACATAAATGCTCCTGCCGCCTGCCTAATGAGGAGCTCAGCGTAGGCCGTGGGGTTGGGCAAGGACGGATGCCTTGGCTAACATCTTCTCTTCACTCCCCCAGCCTATCATAAAACAAAACCCCCCATGCTTTTTCTATACCTGTCCCTCCCCGGTTTTCTGGAGAAGCAACTAACCCTCTCCAAACGCTCATCTTCCTGGAGACCAACGCTGCTGATTGGCACGCCATGCCTCTGCCAGGGCAGGGACCAGGACGGCCAAGCCTTTAGGGGAAAGACCTCAGGGAACCCAGCTAAAGGTTAAGAGAGGCAGGGGCTGACAAAAGAGTGGAATACTGCAGGTAAACTGCTTTGCAGAGGAAAGAGCTTCTGATCAGCTAAGGAAATGCTATTCATGGTAAATATCTGCTTGTCATTCCTTTGTCCAAAGGGGTAGTCATTGTGTCAAGGTGGGAATGATGGGGAGTCCCAGTGTCTGGGCAGGAGGAGCCCCAGGGAAAGAAGGCTGCATTCTGAGTCACAGGTAGCTTCGAGCCTGAAGGAGGTGACAAGGCACAGAGAGTGGAATGGGTTGGGAGGGTGAGAGCGGAAGTTGGAGGAAGGGCCTTGGGAGCTGGACTGAGAAGGGATGCTGGTCAGAACAGCAAGTAGGCATGGGTCTCACTGGGCACGAAAGTTGTCCCCAAGCACTGGGAGAGCTCATCCCTGTATTTCAGGGGCTGGCAAACTATAATCCACAGACTAAATCCAGCCTCCTGCCTGATTTTGCAAACACATGTTATTTATTATTGTCTGCGGCTGTTTTCTTGTTGTAACAGAAACCATAGGACCTGCAAAGACTAAAATATTTCCTATCTGGCCTTTTACAAAGTTTGCCAATCTCTGCCGTCCCTGGTCCGCCGATCATCCATGTAACAATTGATGAGCACCTACTATGTGCCAATCCTGTGATAAACTCTGACTAGAGTGCCAGCGATAAGGGGTATCATCCTGCCCTCTTGGCACTCACAGTCTAGAGGGAGAGACTGGTAAGTAGAGAGACTGACTGTCTAACCAAGAGGTTTTACCACAGGAAGCCAAATTGCTGTCGAATACAACAGCGGGCACACAGTAGGGAAGAGAAAAGCACAGAGAACCTAGGAAGCCAGAGGCAAGGCTCTCAGCTAGGGGACCAGGCTGTGTATCATGGAAGGCTTCTTGGAGGTGAGCTTGGTCTCCAAGGACAAGAGGGGTTTAGCACCTGACGAAGGAGGAAAGACACCGAGAGGGGCACGTGTTCCCAGCTGGCCCCTAGGGAATGCAAGGATCTTGGCAGGGCTGGAGGTTGCGGGGTTGAAGTGCTGCTGGTGTGGGCTTGAAGGTGAAGGTGATACACCGGAGGGCTTTGAGCTGGAGTATGGTTACAGAGGAGGGGCAGGCTGAGGGAGACCTGGTGCAGGACATCTGCGGAGGGATGCTGAGGCCTGGGTATGGTGGGGGGCAGGGCAGTGAGATGGGGATGTTGGGAAAATTGACAGGTATTTGGGAGGCAGGACTGATCCTACACTCAGGGAATGACTGATCGTGGCAGATGGGAGCGTAGTACATTGAGTGACATGGTGCCGTTGCTGAGAAGAGGAGCAGTGAAGGAGAATGTTTAGGATGAAGACGGCAAGTTCAATTTCCAACAGATGGAGTTTGAGCTGCCTTTGGGACACCCAAGTCAGGGGGAAGGTCTGTGCTGGAGCTACAGATTGAACGCCATAGGAGTGGAAGAGATTGTGCGAGGCACATGTGATGTGAGAGCTGAGAACAGAGGCAAGAGCAGGATCCCAGGGACATTACTGAGCATGTACGATGTGCCTGGCTGAGTGCAAGGCGCTGGTGACAGAGCAGGAATCAGACGTAGTCCCTGACCTTGAGAAACTCACTGCCAAATCGGTAAGAGAGACACATCGATAGATCATCTCAATATAATATGGTAAGTGATAAAATGGATGCGTGTTTGTTTGGCTCCAGGGAGCACTTTGGCTCGCAGCTGACCGGGCAATGGACAGTTGAGGACGCTTTTGCCTGCGCATCATCTATTCCCCCTTCTGGTAAGAGCCCCTCAGTTTCCCTTTAGGGAAGCACGTCTCCACTCCCATAACCAGTGTTTGAGGGAGCTGGCTCCCTCCAGCCTCCCTCCCACTCGGGTGAGCACATCCAGACTTGGCAACTCCCTTTGAACACCACCATGCAAGCGGTCCAGGGCATCTGCTGAAGCCCAGTCCCAGTACTTTCCTGGTTAGGACTGCTGGGTGAGGATAATGTAAGCACAGGCTGCAGGAGGAACCAGAGAAAGCAGACAGAGAAAGAGAGTAGAACTGGCAACATCATCTGAGCTCTGTGAAATGAATTCTACCCGGGCCCTGGCTTTCAGAAGGCAGGGAATCACCTCATGTGTGGGTGACCAATTTTTTAAAGTCAACCTGGGACACAGTCATACCAGACGAAATGTATAAGGGCATAATAAAATCATATATAGTATATACATGTTTTATGACTTAAACATTAATATATGAAAATAGTTATTTGAAATTATATGTTATTCTCTGTTATTTACTTTTCTGGTCCATAAATGCTGTTATGTAAACAAAACAACAATAGGACTAGTTAAAAGAGGAGATTAGTACTAATTGATAGTGAGACCAATTAAACAAATAATATGTGCGAGAAAAATATAACAATATTTTTATAACATCTCTTTTTGTCCTCATATAATTTTATAAATTTATTTTAAGTCTTGAAAAGTTTTCATTGGATATTAAACTTCTGTGGGCTATATTACTGTGTATTCTTTTTTTTTTAATTTTATTTATTTATTTTTGTTTGCGTTGGGTTTTTTTTTTATATACAGCAGGTTCTTATTAGTTACCTATTTTATACATATTAGTGTATACATGTCAATCCCAATCTCCCAGTTCATCCCACCACCACCCTCAGCCCCCGCCACTTTCCCCCCTTGGTGTCCATACGTTAGTTCTCTGCATCTGGGTCTCAATTTCTGCCCTGCAAACCAGTTCATCTGTACCATTTTTCTAGGTTCCACATATATATGTTAATATACGATATTTCTTTTTCTCTTTCTGACTTACTTCACTCTGTATGATAGTCTCTGGATCCATCCACGTCTCTACAAATGACCCAATTTCGTTCCTTTTTATGGCTGAGTAATATTCCATTGTATATATGTACCATATCTTCTTTATCCATTCGTCTGTCGATGGGCATTTAGGTTGCTTCCATGTCCTGGCTATTGTAAATAGCGCTGCAATGAACATTGGGGTGCATGTGTCTTTTTGCATTATGGTTTTCTCTGGGTATATGCCCAGTAGTGGATGGCTGGGTCATATGGTAATTCTAATTTTAGTTTTTTTTTTTTTTTTTTTTAATTTTAGTTTTTTAAGGAACCTCCATACTGTTCTCCATAGTGGCTGTACCAATTTACATTCCCACCAACAGTGCAAGAGAGTTCCCTTTTCTCCACACCCCTTCCAGCATTTGTTGTTTGTAGATTTTCTGATGATGCCCATTCTAACTGGTGTGAAGTGATACCTTATTGTAGTTTTGATTTGCATTTCTCTAATAATTAGTGATGTTGAGCAGCTTTTCATGTGCTTCTTGGCCATCTGTATGTCTTCTTTGGAGAAATGTCTATTTAGGTCTTCTGCCTATTTTTGGATTGGGTTGTTTGTTTTTTTAATATTGAGCTGCATGAGCTGTTTATGTATTTTGGAGATTAATCCTTTGTCCATTGATTCATTTGCAAATATTTTGTCCCATTCTGAGTGTTGTCTTTTCATCTTGTTTGTAGTTTCCTTTGCTGTGCAAAAACTTTTGCTTCATTAGGTCCCATTTGTTTATTTTTGTTTTTATTTCCATTACTCTAGGAGGTGGGTTAAAAAAGATCTTGCTGTGATTTATGTCAAAGAGTGTTCTTCCTATGTTTTCCTCTAAGAGTTTTATAGTGTCTGGTCTTACTTTTAGGTCTCTAATCCATTTTGAGTTTATTTTTGTGTATGGTGTTAGGGAGTGTTCTAATTTCATTCTTTTACATGTAGCAATCCAGTTCTCCCAGCACCACTTATTGAAGAGACTGTCTTTTCTCCATTGTATATCCTTGCCTCCTTTGTCATAGATTAGTTGACCATAGGTGTGTGGGTTTATCTCTGGGCTTTCTGTCCTGTTCCATTGATCTATATTTCTGTTTTTGTGCCAGTACCATACTGTCTTGATTACTGTAGCTTTGTAGTATAGTCTGAAGTCAGGGAGTCTGATTCCTCCAGCTCTGTTTTTTTCCCTCAAGACCGCTTTGGCTATTTGGGATCTTTTCTGTCTCCATAAAAATTTTAAGATTTTTTTGTTCTAGTTCTGTAAAAAATGCCATTGGTAATTTGATAGGGATTGCATTGAATCTGTAGATTGCCTTAGGTTGTATAGTCATTTTCACAATATTGATTCTTCCAATCCAAGAACATGGTATATCTCTCCATCTGTTGGTATCATCTTTAATTTCTTTCATCAGTATCTTATAGTTTTCTGCATACAGGTCTTTTGTCTCCCTAGGTAGGTTTATTCCTAGGTATTTTATTCTTTATTTTTACAATGGTAAATGGGAGTGTTTCCTTAATTTCTCTTTCAGATTTTTCATCATTAGTGTATAGGAATGCAAGAGATTTCTGTGCACTATTTTGTATCCTGCAACTTTACCAAATTCATTGATTAGCTCTAGTAGTTTTCTGGTGGCATCTTTAGGATTCTCTATGTATAGTATCATGTCATCTGCAAACAGTAACAGTTTTACTTCTTCTTTTCCAATTTGTATTCCTTTTATTTCTTTTTCTTCTCTGATTGCCATGGCTAGGACTCCAAAACTATGTTGAATGATAGTGGTGAGAGTGGACATCCTTGTCTTGTTCCTGATCTTAGAGGAAGTGCTTTCAGTTTTTCACCATTGAGAATGATGTTTGCTGTGGGTTTGTCCCATATGGCCTTTATTAGGTTGAGGTAGTTCCCTCTATGTCCACTTTCTGGAGAGTTTTTATCATAAATGGGTGTTGAATTTTGTCAAAAGCTTTTTCTGCATCTATTGAGATGATCATATGGTTTTTCTTCTTCAACTTGTTAATATGGTGTATCACACTGATTGATTTGTGTATATTGAAGCATCCTTGCATCCCTGGGATAAGTCCCACTTGATCATGGTGTATGATCCTTTTAATGTGTTGTTGGATTCTGTTTGCTAGTATTTTGTTGAGGATTTTAGCATCTATATTCATCAGTGATATTGCTCTGTAATTTTCTTTTTTTGTAGTATCTTTGTCTGGTTTTGGTATCAGGGTGATGGTGGCCTCATAGAATGAGTTTGGGAGTGTTCCTTCCTCTGCATGTTTTTGGAAGAGTTTGAGAAGGATGGGTGTTAGCTCTTCTCTAAATGTTTGATAGAATTCACCTGTGAAGCCATCTGGTCCTGGACTTTTGTTTGTTGGAAGCTTTTTAATCACAGTTTCAATTTCATTACTTGTGATTGGTCTGTTCATATTTTCTTTTTCTTTTTGGTGCAGTCTTGGAAGGTTATACCTTTCTAAGAATTTGTCCATTTCTTCCAGGTTGTCCACTTTATTGGCATAGAGTTGCTTGTAGTAGTCTCTTAGGATGCTTTGTATTTCTGCAGTGTCTGTTGTAACTTCTCCTTTTTCATTTCTAATTTTAATGATTTGAGTCCTCTCCCTCTTTGTCTTGAGTCTGGTTAATGGTTTATCAATTTGGTTTATCTTCTCAAAGAACCAGCTTTTAGTTTTATTGATCTTTGCTATTGTTTTCTTTGTTTCTATTTCATTTATTTCTGCTCTGATGTTTATGATTTCTTTCCGTCTACTAACTTTGGGTTTTGTTTGTTCTTCTTTCTCTAGTTCTTTTAGGTGTAAGATTAGATTGTTTATTTGAGATGTTTGTTGTTTCTTGAGGTAAGATTGTATTGCTATAAACTTCTCTCTTAAAACTGCTTTTGCTGCATCCCGTAGGTTTTGGATCGTCGTGTTTTCATTGTCATTTGTTTCTAGGTATTTTTTTATTTCCTCTTTGATTTCTTCAGTGATCTCTTGATTATTTAGTAACATATTGTTTAGCCTCCATGTGTTTGTGTTTTTTACGTTTTCTTCTTTGTAATTGATTTCTAATCTCATAGCCTTGTGGTCAGAAAAGAAGCTTGATATGATTTCAGTTTTCTTAAATTTACTGAGGCTTGATTTGTGACCCAAGATGTGATCATTCCTGCAGAATGTTCCATGTGCACTTGAGAAGAAAGTGTAATCTGCTGTTTATGGATGGAATGTCCTATAAGTATCAATTAAATCTCTCTGTTCTATTGTGTCATTTAAAGCTTGTGTTTCCTTATTAATTTTCTGTCTGTATGATCTGTCCATTGGTGTAAGTGAGGTGTTAAAGTCCCCCGCTATTATTGTGTTACTGTTGATTTCCTCTTTTATAGCTGTTAGCAGTTGCCTTATATATTGAGGTGCTCCTATGTTGGGTGCATATATATTTATAATTGTTATATATTCTTCTTGGATTGATCCCTTGATCATTATGTAGTGTCCTTCCTTGTCTCTTGTAACATTCTTTATTTTAAAGTCTATTTTATCTGATATGAGTATTGCTACTCCAGCTTTCTTTTTATTTCCATTTGCATGGAATATCTTTTTTCATCCCCTCACTTTCAGTCTGTATGTGTCCCTAGGTCTGAAGTGGGTCTCTTGTAGACAGTATATATATGGGTCTTGTATTTGTATCTATTCAGTGAGCCTGTGTCTTTTGGTTGGAGCATTTAATCCATTCACATTTAAGGTAATTATTGATATGTATGTTCCTATTACCATTTTCTTAATTGTTTTGGGTTTGTTTTTATAGGTCCTTTTCTTCTCTTGTGTTTCCCACTTAGAGAAGTTCCTTTAGCATTTGATGTAGAGCTGGTTTGGTGGTGCTGAATTCTCTTAGCTTTTGTTTGTCTGTAAAGCTTTTGATTTCTCCATAGAATCTGAATGAGATCATTGCTGGGTAGAGTACTCTTAGTTTTAGGTTCTTCCCTTTTATCACTTTAAATATGTCATGCCACTCCCTTCTGGCTTGTAGAGTTTCTGCTGAAAAATCAGCTGTTAACCTTATGGGAGTTCCCTTGTATGTTATTTGTCGTTTTTCCCTTGCTGCTTTCAATAATTTTTCTTTGTCTTTAATTTTTACCAATTTGATTACTATGTGTCTTGGCATGTTTCTCCTTGGGTTTATCCTTTATGGGACTCTCTATGCTTCCCGGACTTGGGTGGCTATTTCCTTTCCCATATTAGGGAAGTTTTTGACTATAATCTCTTCAAATATTTTCTCGGGTCCTTTCTCTCTCTCTTCTCCTTCTGGGACCTCTGTAATGCGAATGTTGTTGTGTTTAATATTGTCCCAGAGGTCTCTCAGGCTGTCTTCACTTCTTTTTATTCTTTATTTTGTTCTGCAGTAGTGAATTCCACCATTCTGTCTTCCACGTCACTTATCCGTTCTTCTGCCTCAGTTATTCTGCTATTGATTCCTTCTAGTGTATTTTTCATTTCAGTTATAGTGTTGTTCATCTTTGTTTGTTTGTTCTTTAATTCTTCTAAATCTTTGTTAAACATTTCTTGCGTCTTCTCGATCTTTGCCTCCATTCTTTTTCCAAGGTCCTGGATCATCTTCACTATCATTATTCTGAATTATTTTTCTGGAAAGTTGCCTATTTCCACTTCATTTAGTTGTTTTTCTGGGGTTTTATCTTGTTCCTTCATCTGGTACATAGCCCTCTGCCTTTTCATCTTGTCTTTCTGTGAATGTGGTTTTTGTTCCACAGCCTGCAGGATTGTAGTCTTTTTGCTTCTGCTGTCTGCCCTCTGGTGGATTAGGCTATCTAAGAGGCTTGTACAAGTCTGAGTTGGGTTTTCCTTGCTGCGTGCAGGCTTTCTCTAGTTGCGGTGAGTGGGGGCTGCTCTTCATTGCAGTGCTGTACTCATTGGGTGGCTTCTCTTGTTGTGGAGCAAGGGCTCTAGGTGCGCGGGCTTCAGTAGTTGTGGCACGCAGGTTTAGTTGCTCCACAGTATGTGGGATCTTCCTGGACCAGGGGTTGAACCCATGCCCCTGCGTTGGCAAGTGGATTCTTAACCACTGCACCACCAGGGATGTCCCTATTACTGTGTATTCTTTTGTTTTTTTTTGCGGTACACGGGCCTCTCACTGTTGTGGCCTCTCCCGTTGCGGAGCACAGGCTCCAGATGCACAGGCTCAGTGGCCATGGCTCACGGGCCCAGCCGCTCCACGGCATGTGGGATCTTCCCGGACCGGGGCACGAACCTGTGTCCCCTGCACTGGCAGGCGGACTCTCAACCGCTGCGCCACCAGGGGAGCCCTGTGTATTCTTAAGATACATAAAGGTGAGGCTTTTAAAAAGGAAAACAGAAATATAATAGGACAAATTAAACAGATATTACCCATATTTAATTTAAAAAAGAGCAATGACATGTTTCTTCCTGTCCCATGGTATGGTAAGGTAATTTGACTCTTTCTCTTTTCTCTTCCAGTAACTGAACAGCCTGAGGTCTTTATTTAGGATGGCCTTCTCTTCTTTTATGTAATAGTGCAATTCCAGACAGGCAAATGTAAAATTCACTTGGACCTACAGCTTTGCTCTTATCAATCTTACATTATACCAATTCCTTGGTGTCAGTCCAGTACGATGACATGAAACTAAAAATCCTCTCAACATAAATATTTGGGAGTGGAATACTTAGGATTTTACTTACTGACAACAGCAGGTTTTTTAGACTTGTAGGAATCAGTTTATAGCTCTTGAGAAATGTCCTACTTTTATCTACAGACTTTTGGTCGACCAGCTTTTATCAATCCAGTCTTTTGCATCTATGAGTTCATCATATAGACTATCTGTATCCAAAACGTCCATCATTTTTAAGGACTCAGATGTCACCAGAAGTTTAACTTCTTTCTCAGGGAAAATAAAGCACAGAGGTAATTTGAAGTTGTGAAATCAAAGTTGAAATTATGCGATGGTTAATTTTATGTGTCAGCTGGATTGTGTCCTTGGGGTGCCCAGATATTTGGTTAAACATTATTCTGGATGTGTCTGTCAAGGTGTTTCCGAATGAGATTAGCCTTTGAATTAGTAGACTGAGTACACTGACTCTATAGATTCCTCTCTCCAACGTGGGGGGCCTCATCCGGTCCTTTGAAAGCCTGAGTATCAGACTGAGACTGGAACTTACACCATTGGTTCTCCTGGGTCTCAGGTCTTGGGATGCAGACTGGAACCATACCTCATCTCCCTTGGGTCTTCAGCTTGCTGACTACAGATACAGAAGTCTTCTCAACTACCATAACCACCTGAGCCAATTCCTTATCATGAATAAGTATATATCTATAGATAGATAGATAGATATAGATAGATATGGATGCCCATATCTATCTATCTACCTATCATCTATCTATCTATCTATCTGGTCTGTCTATATATCTATCTAATGTTCTATTGGTTCTGTTTCTCTGGAGAACCCAGACTAACACAGTTTTCAAATAAGTTAAAGTTTTAGTAGAGAAATTAAGAAATTCTTGAAGCAGTCTTATTTCCAAAGTATGAGGATTTTTTTTCTGTATATGAGTTTTTGTCACAACGTACACATGACATTGAACAACTCAGATGCCATTGGTTCATCCTTTTCTAGGCTCCCCATGGCCTCTCCAAAGATCATCAAGCAGTTCTGGAGACACAGCATAAACATCTGTTTTACTGTAATCCCTTTCTCTGTGCTCATCTTTTTTTTTTTTTTTTTTTTTTGAGGTACGTGGGCCTCTCACTGTTGTGGCCTCTCCCTTTGTGGAGCACAGGCTCCGGACGCGCAGGCTCAACGGCCATGGCTCACGGGCCCAGCCGCTCCGCGGCATGTGGGATCTTCCCAGACCGGGGCACGAACCCGTGTCCCCTGCATCGGCAGGCGGACTCTCAACCACTGAGCCACCAGGGAAGCCCCATGCTCATCTTTAATGTACTTCCAAATTAGAGACATTCTTTTTATCTCACCCTTTAAAAATACGATTTTACAGCAGGTCAACATTCTAATATCTCTGCCATGGACAGCAATTGAGCTGTTTTGTAGGCACATGCCTGAGGAAGCGATCTCATTAACCGCTTCTGCACATTTTGAGAAAACTGAAAAGTGACTGAAAAAAATTCATTATGAAAACCTCAATATCACAGAAAAGTAAATCACACTCCTTTCAACAGCACTGTGCACAGGAGATACGGTCCATTTAGCAGGTAAGATCTTTTCTATTTTTTGGTAAGAAGTTTCCAGACGGAATGGAATTTGCCAAAGTTTACATTTGCCCTGTCTGCTGAATATCCAAGATAGATGAGCAAGATTAGTTTGTATGTGGATAAGATATCAACAACCTTTCGTTTTGTGCTTTCTGTGGATTTTTAAAAACCTTCATAGAAATCAAGATGACCATTTGAAACTCTGTTTTTCAAATCAAGGTACCTAAGAGCTGGGGTGGAATATCTTTTTGTTGCCATGATTCAGACTTGAAATACATGGCATGACTGTTGGTGAGATCTGACAAAATCAGCTCTCTACTGTTGGAGGTCATGATGTAGGTTATCGAAAAGTCCCCTTTTGCTCTCCCAGGGGACATTTTAGTTGCACCCTCTGAATCAGGTAATGTAACTTCACTCAGTTTCACAGAGCTGTCAAGGAAACTATATGATGATACCTGCTCATTCGTGTAGGATGCCTGAGCCACTATTTGTGAGTGAGGATTGTGTCTTTTGGGAGATGAAAAACTTTTGATTGATTTATCATTACTTGCCTGATTCATCCCAAATTTGTTGAGATTCCATATATATGAGTCTCTGTGTTTGCTTCACGGCCCCTTCTTCAAGCCCAAATTCTTTTCTGCATACTGTGCAGTGCTCTGTTTTGATTATTTACCTCCCCATTCCAGTTCTATATGTCTTTCTGTCATTAAAACAACACAGTCATTCAGAGAAAGACAAATATTATACGATATCACTTATATGTGGAATCTAAAAAATAGTACAAATGAATAAAACAGAAACAGACTCACAGACATAGAAAACAAACTTATGGAATTAATATTGTTAAAATGGCCATACTACCCAAAGCAAACTAGAGATTTAATGTGATCCCTATCAAATTACCTATGACCTTTTTCACAGAACTAGAACAAATAATCCTAAAATTCATATGGAACCACAAAAGCCCCAGAATTGCCAAAGCAACCCTGAAAAAAAAAGAACTAAGCAAGAGGCATAACCATCCCAGACTTTAGACAATACTACAAAGCTTCAGTAATCAAAACAGCATGGTGTTGGCACAAAAACAGACATATGGATCAATGGAGCAGAATAGAGAATGCAGAAATAAACCCACATGCCTATGCTCAATTAATCTTCAACAAAGGAAACAAGAATATACAATGGGAAAAAGACAGTCACTTCAGCAAGTGGTGCTGAGACAGTTGGACAGCCGCATGTATATCAATGAAGTTAGAACACACTCTCTCACCATTCACAAAAATAAACTCAAAATTGCTTAAAGACTTAGACATAAGACATGACACCATAATAGTCTTAGAAGAGAGCATAAGCAAAACATTCTCTGACAAATTGTACCAATGTTTTCTTAGGCCAGTATCCCAAGGCAATAGAAATAAAATGAAAATAGACAAATGGGGCCTAACCAAACTCACAAGCTTTTGCACAGCAAAGGAAACCATAAACCAAATGAAAAGACAACCTACAGAATGGGAGAAAATATTTGCAAATGATGCGACTGACAAGGGTTAATTTCCAAAATATACAAACAGCTCATACAACTCGACAACAAAAAAACAAACAACCCAATCAAAAAATGGGCAGAAGACCTAAAGAGACATTTCTCCAAAGAAGAAATACAGGTGGCCAATAGGCACATGAAAAGTTGCTCAACATCACTAATTATTAGAGAAATGCAAATCAAAACTACAATGAGGTATCACCTCATGCTGGTCAGAATGGCCATCATTAAAAAGTCTACAAATAACTAATGCTAGAGAGGGTGTGGAGAAATGGGAACCCTCCTACACTGTTGGTGGGAATGTAAGTTGGTGGAAAACAGTATGGAGGTTCCTCAGGAAACTAAAAATAGGATTACCATATGATCCAGCAATCCCACTCCTGGGCATATATCCAAACAAAACTATAATTCAAAAAGACACATGCATCCTTATGTTCATAGCAGCACTATTCACAATAACCAAGACATGGAAACAGCCTAAATGTCCATCGACAGATGAATGGTTAAAGATGTGGTACATATATATAATGGAATACTATTCAGCCATAAAAAAGAATGAAATACTGCCATTTGCAGCAACATGGATGCAGCTAGAGATTATCATACTAAGTGAAGTAAGTCAGAAAGAGAAAAGACAAACACCTTATGATATCACTTCTATGTGGAATCTAAAATATGACACAAATGAACCTATCTGTGAAACAGAAACAGAATCAGGGACAGAGAGCAGACAGATGGTTGCCAAGTGGGGAGCGGGTAGGAGAGGGTTGAATTGGTAGTTTGGGATTAGCAGATGCAAACTGGCGTATATAGAAGGGATAAACAACAAGGTCCTACTGTATAGCACAGGGAACTATATTCAATATCTTGTGATAACCTATAATGAAAAAGAATTTTAAAAAAAGAATATAGATATATGCACATATATATGTATAACCGAATCACTTTGCTGTACACCTGAAACTAATACAATATTGTAAATTAATTAGACTTCAAAATAAATAATTTAAAAAAACCCCACAGTCCTAACACAGTCCTTTAGCCTTTTTCACCTGGTGGTGTCATTGGTATTGTAATTATTCTCATCTTCATTATCTGAACTCTTAAAATACATGGTCACAGTATTCACATTGTTAAAAATTAGACTATCACCATCTCAATCCACAGGCCAAGTCAAAGGTAGACTGCTAAAGTCTCTTAAGTTACTCACTTCAGTGCCGTCACTCAGAGTGATGCAACGATGATGATCCATTAGAGTGAACCATAAATCACAGTTGACAATACAACGTTAGCTAAATTTATGTCTACTTTTTTGGGGTTAGATTTACTCCTATGTATTTCTTTTTTTTAGCAATTGTAAATGGTATTGTATTTTTACTTTCAGTTTTCATTCCTATTATATAGAAGTATGATTGATTTTTATATATTCATCTTATATCCTGTGACCTTGCTGAACTCACTAGTTCTAGGAGGGTTTTTTTTTTAATATATTCCTTGGATTTTCTTTGTAACACATCATGTCACCTGCAAATAGGAACAGCTTTATTTCTTCCTTTCTGATCTGTATGTATTTAGTTAATTGAAGTATAGTTGATTTATAATAGTGAGTTTCAGGTGCCCAGCAAAGTGATTCAGATACATACATATATATATATATATACACATACACACACATATATATTTCAGATGCTTTTCTTTTTTAAAAAAAATTTATTTTTAAAATTATTTTTATTTTTTTGGCTGCTTTGGGTGTTCGTTGCTGTGTGCAGGCTTTCTCTAGTTGCGGTGAGTGGGGGCTACTCTCTTCATTGTGGTGCACAGGCTTCTCATTGCAGTGGCTTCTCTTGTTGTGGAGCACAGGCTCTAGGCACGTGGGCTTCAGTAGTTGCAGTGCAGGCTCAGTAGTTGTGGCACGTGGGCCCCAGAGCACATGGGCTTCAGTAGTTGTGGCGCGCGAGCTCAGTAGTTGTGGCTCGTGGGCTCCAGAGTGCAGGCTTGGTAATTGTGGCGCACGGGCTTAGTTGCCCTGTAGCATGTGGGATCTTCCTGGACCAGGGATCGAACCTGCATACCCTGCATTGGCAGGCAGATTCTTAACCACTGGACCACCTGGGAAGTCCCTCATATTATTTTCCATTATAGATTATTATAAGATATTGAATATAGTTCCCCATATTATACAATAAATCTTTGTTGCTTATCTATTTTTTATATAGTAGTGTGTATCTATTAATCCCATACTCCTAATTTATCCCTCCCACCCCTCCCTTTCCCCTTTGGTAATCATAAGCTTATTTTCTATGCCTGTGAGTCTCTTTCTGTTTTGTAAATAGATTCATTTGCACTATTTTTTAGATTCCACATATAAATGATGTCATATAATATTTGTCTTC
The DNA here is from genome assembly GCF_008692025.1 of Phocoena sinus. Taxonomy (NCBI): domain Eukaryota; kingdom Metazoa; phylum Chordata; class Mammalia; order Artiodactyla; family Phocoenidae; genus Phocoena; species Phocoena sinus. The sequence goes on from NC_045782.1 coordinate 34,636,602, forward strand.
CTCTGTCTGATTTAATTCACTTAGTATGATAATCTCTAGGCCCATCCATGTTGCTGCAAATGGCAATATTTCATTCTTTTTATGGCTGAGTAATATTCCATTGTATTTACTTTCTTTATCCATTCATCTTCCTTATCCATTCATCTGTTGATGGACTCTTAGATTGCTTCCATGTCTTGGCTATTGTAAATAGTGCTGCTATGAGCATTGGAGAGCATGTATCTTTTAGAATTAGAGTTTTTGTCTTTTCTGGATATATGCCCAGGGATGGGGTTGCTGGACCATATAGTAGCTCTATTTTTAGTTTTTTAAGGAACCTCCATACTGTTTTCCATAGTGGCTGCAGGAAGGTACATTCCCACCAACAATGTAGGAGAGTTCCCTTTTCTCCACACCCTCTCCAGCATTTATAATTTGTAGACTTTTTGATGATAGCCACTCTGACCAGTGTGAGGTGATATCTCATTTTGGTTTTGATTTGCATCAAATCAAATCAAGTGAGGTTGAGCATCTATTCATGTGCCTGTTGGCCATTTGTGTGTTTTCTTTGGAGAAATGTCTACTTAGGTATTGTGGCCATTTTTTTAGTGGGTTTTTTAAATATATATATATTGAGCTCTATGAGCTGTTTGCACAGTTTGGAAATTAACCCCTTGTCTGTTGCATTGTTTGCAAATATTTTCTCCCATTCCGTAGGTTGTCTTTTCATTTTGTTTATGGTTTCCTTTGCTGTGCAAAAGCTTTTAAGTTTGATTAGGTCCTATTTGTTTATCTTTACCTTTATTTCTTTTACCTTAGGGAGCAGAGGCTGATCTAAGAAATACTGCTATGGTTTATGCCAGAGAATATTTTGCCTATGTTCTCTTCTAAAAGTTTTATGGCATCATGTCTTATATTTAGGTCTTTAAACCATTTTGAGTTTATTTTTGTATATGGTGTGAGGGAGTGTTCTAATTTCATTGGTTTACATGAGGCTGTCCAGCTTTCCCAACACCACTTGCTGAAGAGACTGTCTTTTCTCCTTTGTATATTCTTGCCTCCTTTGTTGAAAATAATTGACCGTAGGTGTATGCGTTTTATTTCTGGGTTCTTTATTCTGTTCCATTGATTTATATGTCTGTTTTTGTGCCAGTACCATGCTGTTTTGATTACTGTAGCCTTGTAGTACTGTCTGAAGTCTGGGAGGGTTATGCCTCCAGCTTTTTTCTTTTTCCTCAAAATTGCTTTGGCAGTTCTGGGTCTTTTTTGGTTCCATATAAATTTTTAGGATTGTTGTTATAGTTCTGTGAAAAATGTCATGGGTAATTTGATAGGGACTGCATTAAATCTGTAGCTTGCTTTGGATAGTATGGCCATTTTGACAATATTAATTCTTCCAATCCAAGAGCATGGGATATCCTTACATTTCTTTGAATCATTTCAGTTTCTTTTATAAATGTTTTATAATTCTCAGCATATAGATCTTTCACCTCCTTGATTAGGTTTATTCTTAGTTTTGGGGTTTTTTTTTTTTGACACTTTTTCTTTTGGCTGCACCATGTGGCTTGTAGGATCTTAGTTCCCTGACAAGTGTGGAGTCCTAACCACCAGGGAATTTCCTTTGACACAATTTTAAATGAATTTTTTTTTTACTTTCTCTTTCTGATATTTCATTGTTAGTGTAAGGAAATGCAACTGATTTCTGTATATTAATATTGTATCCTGCAACCTTGCTGAGTTCATTTACTAGTTTTACAAGTTTTTGTGTGGAGTCTTTAGGGTTTTCTATATAGAGTATCATGTCAACTGCATATAATGACAATTTTACCTCTTCCCTTCCAATTTGGATACCTTTATTTCTTTTTCTTGTCTGTTGTTGCCAGGACTTCCAATACCATGTTGAATAGAGGTGGTGAGAGTGGGCATCCTTGTCTTGTTCTAGAGTTTAGTGGGAAGGCTTTCGACTTCTCACCATTGAGTATTATGTTGACTGTGGGTTTGTCATAAATGGCTTTTATTACGTTGAGATATAATCCCTCTATACACACTTTGGTGAGAGGTGTTTTTTTTTTATCATGAATGGATGTTGAATGTTATCAAATGCTTTTTCTGCATCTGTTGAGATGATCTTGTGGTTTTCGTCTTTTGTTATTGTGGTATATCACATTGATTGATTTGCATATGTTGAACCATCTTTGTGACCACAGAATGAATCCAACTTGATCATGGTGTATGATCCTTTTAATATATTGTTGGATTCTGATCTGTATTTATTTTTAATTCCTTTTCTTGCCTTACTGAGGTGACTAAAACTTCCAGCATTATGTTGAATAGCAGTGACAGAGTGCATATCCTTACTTTGTCCTTTATCTTAGGGATAAGGCATTCAGTCTTTCATCATTAAATATGATGTTAGCTACAGATTTTTTTTGGATGTTCTTTAGCAAGTTTAGGAAATTCCTTTACTCCTAGTTTGCTTAGAATTTTCATCATGAATGGGTGTTGAATTTTGTCAAATGCTTTTTTCTGCTTTAATTGATAGGATCATGTGATTTTTCTTCTTTAACCTGTAAATATGGTAGATTGCATTGATTGATTTTTAAATATTGGATTATCTTTACTTCCCTGGAATAAGTCCCATCTGGACATGGTGTATAATTCTTTTATGTAATGCTGAATTCTATCTGCTAATATTTTGATAAAGATTTTTGTATCTATATTCAATAAGGAGTCACTTAAAAACTATCCTTTTTTTAAACATCTTTATTGGAGTATGATTGCTTTACAATGTTGTGTTAGTTTCTGCTATATAACAAAGTGAATCAGCTATAGGCATACATATATCCCCATATCCCTTCCCTCTTGTGTCTCCCTCCTACCTTCCCTATCCCACCCCTCCAGGTGGTCACAAAGCACCAAACTGATCTCCCTGTGCCAAGCAGCTGCTTCCCACTAGCCATCCATTTTACATTTGGTAGTGTATATATATATCAATGCTACTCTCTCACTTGGTCCTAGCTTACCCTTCCCCCTCCCCACGTCTTCAAGTCCATTCTCCACATCTGTGTCTTTATTCCTCTCCTGCTCCTAGATTCATCAGAACCATTTTTTTTTTTAGATTCCATATATATGTGTTAGCATAAGGTATTTGTTTTTCTCTTTCTGACTTACTTCACTCTGTATGACAGACTCTAGTTCCCTCCACCTCACTACAAACAACTCAATTCATCTCTTTTAATGGCTGAATAATATTCCATTGTATATATGTGCCACATCTTCTTTATCCATTCATCTGTTGACGGACACTTAGGTTGCTTCCATGTCCTGGCTATTGTAAATAGAGCTGCAGTGAACATTGTGGCACATGACTCTTTTTGAATTATGGTTTTCTCAGGGTACATGCCCAGGAGTGGGATTGCTGGGTCATATGGTAGCTCTATTTTTAAAAACTATTCTTTTTTTAATCTTACGGTTTATCCTTTCACTGTTTATAAGCAAATATACCCCCCCCCTTTTTTAGGTAACTGGTAACATACTATACACATTTCTCTCCATCTTTATTTTTTTACTTTATTTTTTACTTAACAATATATCTTGGAGAGAGTAAGCTTCAAAAACAAATCAGGGATGACATCAAGGCAAATGGTACCGTTGGATGCTCCAAAAATCAGCCCTTCCACTGAAGCAACCAGTGACAATTGACAGAATCAACTTTTTTGGAACTCTGAAATCTAGTAAATACTTACAGCTCTCAGAGGAGTGTGTAAAAAAGAAAGGGGATGCTAAATGTTGACATTTAAGATCAAGTCACTGGGACTTCCCTGAAGGTCCAGTGGTTAAGACTCCATGCTCACGATGCAGGGGGCACAGGTTTCACCCATGGTCGGGGAACTAAGATCCCAAATGCCACACCATGTGGCCAATAAATAAATAAAGTTAGTATTAAAAACATAGTTTAAAAAAAAAGATCAAGTCACTGACTGATCACTGAGGTATTAGAACAGAAACGTCAGTGACCACACACGATAAGGCACATAGTCTTTGCAAAAATAGTTGGATGACTATATCCCTCAACAAGCAACAACAGCAAACTCGGGTGGAGAAAAGAATCTGATTTCCAGAGTTACCACATTATAAAATTCAAAACGTCTACTGTTCAACAACCACAAAAAAATTACACAGCATACAAAGAAACAGAAAATATGGCCCATTCACAGGAAAAGAAATTGACAGAAACCATCCCTAAGGAAGCAGACATTGGACTTACTAGACAAAGACTTGAAATCAACTGTTTTAAAAATACACCCAGGGCTTCCCTGGTGGCGCAGTGGTTGAGAGTCCGCCTGCCGATGCAGGGGACACGGGTTCGTGCCCCGGTCTGGGAGGATCCCACATGCCGCGGAGCGGCTGGGCCCGTGAGCCATGGCCGCTGAGCCTGCGCGTCCGGAGCCTGTCCTCCGCAACGGGAGAGGCCACAACAGTGAGAGGCCCGCGTAACGCATAAAAAAAAAAAAAAAAAAAAAATACACCCAAAGAGCTAAAGAAAAGCATGGATAAAGAACTAAAGAAAACCAAGAGAATGGTGTACGAACAAATAGAGAATATCAGTAAAGAGACAGAAATTATAAAATGGAACCAAAATCCAAACAAAATGCAAACAAAATTCTATATTGTTATGCACCTAGAGATTATCATACTAAGTGAAGTAAGTCAGACAGAGAAAGACAAATATTATATGATATCACTTATATGTGGAATCTAAAAAATAGTGCAAATGAATCCATTTCCAAAACAGAAACAGACTCACAGACATAGAAAACAAACTTATGGTTACCAAAGGGGAAAGGGAGGGGGAAGGGATAAATTAGGAGTATGGAATTAGCAGATACAAACTGCTATACATAAAGTAGGTAAGCAACAAGGATTTACTGTATAGCACAGGGAACTATATTCGATATCTTGTAATAACCTATAGTGGAAAAGAATCTGGAAAAAAGTATATATCTGAACCACTTTGCTCTACACCTGAAACTAACATGATATTTTAAATCAACACTACTTAATTAAAGAAAAAACTCTATGTTGTTACTGTTTTTCCTTTCCACACTTGAAAAAAGATTTCACCCCACTCTGATTTTGCTCGCACGGTTTCTGAGAAGTGTGGTGTAACTCTTATATTTGTACCCTCCCTCCCCAGCTTCATTCAAGATTTTCTCCCCACCGCCCCCTCCCCCACAGTTTGAATAGACTCCAATCTCTGGCTCTCTGACCACAAGAGCGTCCCCTCTGTGATCTCCTTGCTGCCTCCCTCTGACCTCGTGGGAACCCCAGCCTGGACTCTCCTCCACCTTCCACCAATCACTCTACCCTCCACTTCTTTCCTTGCCCAACTTAAGAGTCCCCTGGAAACCACTTGAGCAACCCTCGCTAAGGTCCGCTCCTCCCTTGCCTGCTAAGCAACCTCTACCTGGTCAACTCAACAATCTGCCCACAGCTGGTGCTGAGCCCAGCTGGAGAGCAGCCCACCACCTGGGACCCCCACCATGCCTCCTGGGGGTCACTGCAACCCCATGACCTCTCACAAGCAAGAGGACTCTAGGGGCCCTGGGTATTCTTCCATTTCCCCTGGCCAGTCCTCTCCCCGGTCCCCATGGCAGCAGCTACAGTTGGGACCTACCTTTCTCCACTGTCCTTAAACCTCTGGGACCAGCCACCATCTCCCCTCTCCTCAGCTACTAACTTCACACCTACTTTGCATACACACCTACTATACAGGAACCCCCAGATGTCTTGAACAGCTCTGTTTCCTCTGAAATGTTTCAAGCATGCAGAAAAGTACAGAGAACGGAGTAGCTACCACAGAGGTGAAAAGTCAGACTGCCTGGGCTCAAACTGTGAATCCAGCATTTACTTAGCTTCTCTGTGCCTCAGTTTCCCCCTCTGTCAACTCTGTGCCTCAGTTTCCCCCTCACAGGGCGGTGGGCGGAGTGAACGAACTCATATGCGTAGAACGTTCAGTGAAAGCTAGCTCTTATCGGGTCATCTTTCCTCTTGACTCAACTGAAGAGAGAACTTGCTGTAAGGCTAACCCCTTGGGTGGGCTTCCAGATCCTTTCCCAAGTCCCCTCTACTGGCTGCTGTAATTGACTTCTAAACAGACTTCCTCCCATTTAAAGCACACAGACACCCCTCCCCATGTGCCAAATGCCCTCCAGCAACCACCCTCTCCATTCCTCTTCCTTTCAGAGTCAAACTTCACTTGTTCTCTGTACACCCTCCCTCCCACTTACCCTTCAGCCGGCCATAAACTTCCCTTCCCCTGAACCCACTCTTCCTTGAAATCACCAAATGCCTTCTTGAGATGTCATCCAGTGGGCACATCTCAGTCCCCATCTGGCCGTTCACAGCAGGATTTGACTTTGCTGACCACTCCATCCTCCTTGAAACACTCTCCCAGCCCCCCACAAACTCAGGGCCACCTCCCTCCGCATTGCCTCACACACTCTGGTCACTCTCTCACAGGTGCTGCCCTGAGACCCTCGACCCTCTGTTCTCTCTCCACGGCCCCGTCCTGGACCATCAGACCCATGCCATCGAACTTCACTTACCACAAGTTGTCCCAAGCCCCCAATTTACATCTCCAATCCCAGCTTCTTTACTGATTGTTTAGATCCATGTAGCCAACTGCCTGCTGGACAGCTCCTCCTAGATGTCTCAGAAACACTCAGACTCAGCATGGTCAAAATGCAGCTGATGGGGCTCCCCTGGTGGCGCAGTGGTTGAGAGTCCGCCTGCTGATGCAGGGGACGCAGGTTCGTGCCCCGGTCCGGGAAGATCCCACATGCCACGGAGCGGCTGGGCCCGTGAGCCATGGCCGCTGAGCCTGCGCGTCCGGAGCCTGTGCTCCGCAACGGGAGAGGCCGCAACAGTGAGAGGCCCGCGTACCGCAAAAAAAAAAAAAAAAAAAAATGGAGCTGATGGCACAAGCACTTTGGAGAACTACTTGGCAGCATCTTCTAAAGGAGAATGCACGCCCACGCCGCGGCTCACAATCCCACCCCTCGTGTCCAACAACAGTGTATACATATGTGCACCAAAGCACATGTACAAGAACGCTCAGGGGAGCACTGCTCATGAGGACGCCAAATTGGAAACTATTCAAATGCCCATCAGCAGTAGAACAGATAAATAAATGTTGGCACATTCCTATGCTAGAATACCCGCCTACAGTACCGAAAATGAATGATTTATCCAACAATATGGATAAATCTCACAAACGCCAGACATGAAGGAGTACACACTTACACTTCCAATCATATGCCAAGCTGAGCTGTGGTGCTAGGCGTTAAGACCCTGGGGAGCAGTAGCTGAAGGGAACAGGAGGAGGCATCCGAGTGCCATGCCGGTGATGTTTCCCAACCTGGTACTCGCCCTGGGTGCTAGTTACACAGCCATGTTTGGTTTGTGCAAATCACTGATTGTGGTTTGTGCACTTTTCTGCATAAATTTTATACTCCGATGAGAAGTCGAAAAAAACAGGACACATCCTCTTCCCCATCAAGCACCCCCTCTCCCTGGTGTTCTTTCTCTCAGAGAATGGTCCCAACTTTCCACACAGTTGCCCAAGTCAGAAGTTGAATGTTATTCCCTGCTGTTCCCCGCTCCTTGTCGTTCGCAGCCAAGCACTATCACTCTGCCTTCTAACCATGTCTCAAATTCACCCACTTCTCTTCACCTCCACTGCCTCTTCCTTAACCCAGACCCAGCTCTCCCTTCTCCTGTGCTTCCGCAGCAGCCTCCCAGCCTCCAATCTTGTCCTTCTGAGTCAACCCCACACAGCTGCCAGAGGGACTCTTCTGGAATGAAAATCCCATCTCCCCTGGTTAAAAATTTTCAGTGATTTCCTAAAGCCTCCAGATGAAGCCCGCCCTCCTGCTCTGGAGTCCCAGGGGTTCTGACTCCACTCCAGCCCCAGCGCTATGCCCCAGGAAGTCTCACTAGCCTTTGCACAGGCTTTTCCCTTGGCAGGGAACCCTCTCCACCCCCTCATCCCTGCTTTTCCTGGCCGAGGCCCACACATCCTTCAAGCCTCAGCTCAGATATCCTCCCACCTCCACAAAGGGTTTGGGCCCCCTTGGGCCGTCATAGCAGCGTGTGCTGCCCCCATCCCAGCACATACCACACTCACCGTAGTGAAACTGGCTGCATGTGTATCCACTTCCCCCACTAAACCTCGGGCTCCGTGGAGGAGGCCATTGTGTGTGCCTTGTTCACTACTCCATCCCCAGAATCTAGTATGGTAGAAGCTCAGGAAGGATTTGTTGGATGGATGAAGGACCCCAGAAAGAAGAAAAATACCCAGGCTGCAAAGTGCTGAAGGCCTGGGGTGGATCTCCAAAGGAGCTGGTGAAAAGGTAGGGGGAATTTCCCCCTTAAGAGACAAGAGCTCTAGAATTAAACATCTTAGAACATCAGAGTTTGAAGGGACCTCAGAGGCCATCTAATAATCCACTTTTTTTTTTTTTTTTGCGGTACGCGGGTCTCTCATTGTTGTGGCCTCTCCCGCCGTGGAGCACAGGCTCTGGACACGCAGGCTCAGCGGCCATGGCTCACGGGCCCAGCCGCTCCGCGGCACGCGGGATACTCCCGGACCAGGGCACGAACCCGTGTCCCCTGCATCGGCAGGCGGACTCTCAACCACTGCGCCACCAGGGAAGGCCCTAATAATCCACTTTTTGATTTATTAATGAAAAACCTAAAGGAAGGAGCCACTGGCTGGACAAGGACGGGTGGGAGGAGGGAGAGGCGGCAGCTGCAGAGTAAGGCAAGGTGATGGTGAAAGTGAATATTTAGTGTTGATAGGGCTCCTACGATAAGTAAAGATAACATTCCTTCTGGGTATGTTGGTGGGGTCCCACAGGTGGCCCACTTCCCAGGTCTCCCCAGTAGAGCTGGACTCGCCTCCTCACAGTGACCACTAGATGGCGCCAGCTCACCAGGCAATGAAGAGAGAAAGGACTGGCCGGCTCACCCTCTGCTTCCGTCCTCCTTCCTAAGTTCCTCCCCTCAGACCTGGCACTCTGTGAGACCAGTTGTTGTGGGCCGTGCCCAGGTGGCATAATACTTAGGCTTCAGGGAACAGCTTGCTTCAACAAGGTACCTGTTTTCATGCCAGAGAGAGGGTGGGCAATGGACTCTGACCTGGGCATTGGCCAGCACTGCCCCTTCTCCCTCCCACCAGCCTCCCAGAGGCACCTGACTGACTGCCCCTCCATCACCCCTCCACCAGGGGCAGGACTCTGGCCAGACTGACACCTGCTCATCTTGTTGGCTCAGGCGAGGTGCAGCGGGTGGCACTGGTCCCACTGTATCCTCTGGCAACCTCGTCACCCTGAGCTGGCAGGTGCCAGCCCAGTGGCTGGTGGCTTCAGTCCTGCTGGTCTGACAGGCCCCTTTGGGGCCATATGGCCCCATGTGGGAAGCTGCTTCTGCGCTAGAGTGGGACAGCTTGACGCCGGTGCCTGCTCCATGCCGCCCCTTTTCCTAACCCCACAAGCATACCCAGCCAAGATGATTCAGCCCCTCTCCAGTATTAGGGAGTCTGTTATTCATTCAACAAACATCTACTGAGCACTGAGGTTGTGTGTGCCAGGACCTGCCCTAGGTAACTGGAAGATAGTAGTGAACTGGACAGATGCAGTCCCTGGTGTCCTGGAGCACAGAAGGCAATGGGGCACCAGATACTAACCTCACATTACCAGACAATTGTTTAATTGCTCACTTAAGTCCCTAATGCTGCAGTTTTAATCCACTTCTAGAACGCTTGGACTTTCAGAGCAGAATGCAGCGTAGAAATTATCCTAACATAACCCACCATCACCACCACCCTTTCATGATTCCAGGATTCCGGACTCCCAGCCCAGTGCTCTTTCACTTTACTCAGGAGCGGCAGTGAGGAGGGAAGGGAGTGAGGCCTTTGTGAGAACCGCGTGAGGAAGATCGACTCTGCTTTCTCTGAATTACCTGGCCCTTCTCTGTCTCAGTTGATGGATGGATGAATGAATGAGCCCCCGAGAAGGGGCTTATCCGACGCTTCGGAGAGCTGGGGGCTCCAAAGCAGGCCCTGCCTGCCTCCCCCGCTCTCATCCTGGGAGGGGGAGCCGGCCTGCCCAGTGCCCTTCCTGCCCCCAGCGCCGCGGGCTCTCTAGGCGCCCTCTTGGCAGCAGAACAGAGGGCTTCCAGAGCGGGTGGTAACTCGCCCCGCCACGGGCTCGGAGCGGCGGGCGATAGGCGCTGGGGGGACGCGGAGATAGACAGATAGCTCTCCCCTAGCCCGCCCCCCGCCCCCACCTTTCCCACGCCTCCCCGGAGCCACCTGGACCTGGCGGGCACTCCTGCCCCTCGGCCCGCGGACCGTGGCCCTCTGTCTCAGCCAACGGCAGCTCTCAAAGCCCTTAGAACCCTGGCAGCCCGCCCTGGGGGTCTGACTTTGGCAAGCGGCACAGAGCCCCCTGCACGCTCCTCTACCGGACAGAGTCTATGAAGGAGACCCTTCCTCGGGGCTGGGCGAGACTTGGGGAGGCCGCAGAGGCCAGGACTGACCAGAAGGTGGAGCGCTGGCACTGCGTGTCCCTGGGACGCGTCAGCCGGCCAGGCAGGGAAAGGGGACAGGAGAAGAATTGACGGGGAGCCCTGCGTGAACGTTATATGCAGCGAGGAAATGATATTTGGAGGAGCTCCCCCTCCCACCACCAAGAAAGGCAGAGAAACAGAATTGAGAGTGGGATGGATAAATGCGCTAAAGCGTTGGGAACAATTTGGATGCCCTAGAGGCCTGGCCTTGTGGGCTAGACAGAATTAGGAGGTGGGGGTCCCCAGGGAGCAGAGCCTCTTCTTCAGAGCTTTCTTGGGGGGAGGGGGTTCAGTGGAGCATCATGGTTCCCAACTACCGGAGATCGGGAAGGTGCTGAGTTTTATGTACATAGGTTTACAACGACACATTCACGCACAGACACCCCATCCCATGGTCCTCCACTCACACTGCTTATAGCCCCCCCCCATATACACTGGTACACTTTCTCACACTCACACTCCTGCACTCACATACATTCTCTGCATGTAAATGAACCTGTATCTACTGCGGAACACTTGAAATCCTCCCGTCACACATCTCAAGTACACCCATCCCTTACACCTGATCTCTAAAAATGCCCACACTCCCCCAGTGCTGTCCCAAATACACATAATCTGCCCCCAAACTTACCGAAGCACACAGATATCCAGCCTGTGTCCCACCCATCCTCATGGGGACCCCAGGTTCCCTGTTCCCTCCAGCAAGCCTAGGCCATCTCTGAAAGTTTTGGAGATAACTTTAACATCGCCACACACAGGCTGTGCACCTCCACCCTCTCCATAAGCCCCTCATCCACACACCTGCCTACCAGGCCCTCTCCAATAGGACCCTCCCTGGACCCAATGATGACTTTCATAGGCCCAGGGCACTTTTGCCTGATGGGCCCCTTCCTCCATTAAGAATATATATTTTTAAATTACACTTTATGACTGCATTGCTGTAAAGACAATAAATATATTAATATACACTCAACCATTTTCTTCAACCTAAAATGTTCTCCTTTCTTCTGATTTTAAAAGAAATTAGAACATTATCAGGAGCCCTGGGTCCTTCTACTTTGGGCGTGTTTATCTGCCTGTCATTTCCCCCCCCACACACACACACACCTTGGACCACCTCCCTCCACAAACACCCAATAGGCAAATTCCCCTCCTCCTCTGTCGCACCTGAGCCCACCTTCCACCCACAGCCAAAGAGACAGACAGACTGAAGGATCCTGGGGACTCTACAGATAGACACCCTCCTCCCACTCTTTCCTTCAGAGACACTGGGGGTTTATCTGGGCTGAGGGAGGGACCCACAGGAGGAGGAACAGAGGGGTCTGTGTGAGTGTGTGTGTGTGTGTGTGTGTGTGTGTGTGTGTGTGTGTGTGTTGGGTAACAACAAAGAATGAGAGAGAGAGAGAGAGAGAGAGAGAGAGAGAGGAACGAAAGAGCTCAAGAGCATGTTTTGCCTGGAAGGCAAGACTTGCAGCCAATCAGAGCGCTGGGGCCTCCCTCTGCGACTCCACTATTGAGTCTATAACCGGCTGGCCGGGCGGAGCTGGTAGCATTTGACTGTGGCTT